>NW_025999415.1:0-613704 GCF_019419815.1 Pyrus x bretschneideri
AATATTGATACAGACGAGCAGCGTCAGGATAACATATGGCGCCCGTCCTTCTCATCTTCTAATGGTCCTCTTACGGTTGGGGACTCTGTGATGAAGAATAACATAACCGCTACAGTGGTAGCCAGGAATCTTCTCACTCCAAAGGACAATAGAATCCTTTCAAACCGGTCTAATGAGGCGGCCGTTCAAGACTCATTGGCTCTCAATGTTCAATGTGCGAGCTCTGTATCCAATATGGGCTAGTGCCTACTTGCTCGAACTCACCAAGTTGAATCATTAATGGCTGAGGTTGCAAGTCTTAAATAAGAGATTAGAGGGCTCAAGCATGAAAATAGAGTGTTACACATGCTTGCAAATAATTACTCTACGAGCATGAAAAGAAAGCTCGACCAGCTACTGGAATCCGAAGGTCGAACTCAAAATAACAATCGGGGGTTCGAGTCTTTATTCCAAAGACATCCATTGTCTCAGCTGTCTGGAGTTCCACCAAGTATTGAGACTCCAAATAATCAACTTTTGGTGTCTTCCCTTTCTGGGGTACTTCCGAGTACTGAGGCTTCACATGAGTAACCTTTGTGAAGGTTCCCTTTTGTTTGTTTGTTTTAACTAATGTGTATGTAATTTCTCTGAGATATTAATATATAAGCTTTATTTCATTCAGTTTATTATGTTAAATACAATAAAACATAAATTTTACTAAGATGTGGTACTTCTGGACCAAATATCAATTTATCTTTACCTCGCGAAGATAAATGATCATTCTTAGTGTCTAAATCATTTGAGTATTCAACTCAAAATCTTCAATCCATATGATTCTTTAATGTCATAAACATCATGGATAAGATTCGTGTTGGCATATTGTTCGATTCTGCAGTTCGAGACAATATTTCTCTCAACACTTTATAATCTTTCTTGACTCTTCAGGAGTCCCAATTTAATATCATCAACTCTTGCAAGAGATTTTAGTATGTTGCAATAATACCATAATGAAAGTACTCACTAAGGCAATTTATATCATCCATTGGTATTGAGTACATATTTTATGCTTTACCATTCCGGGGTTTTCTTCAAGCAATTTGAATCCTTCAGGGATTTTGTACATTTCATGACACATTTTCCTTTAGAATTTATACAGAGCAATTCGCTTCCATGTATATTTGAGGGATTTACTTATGGAGATATGACGTGGGCGACTCATAACCCTTCGTATATAATTCTCCATTTATATAAACTCGTTTCCAACCTTGTGTCTTATCATATGAGTGTATTTCATGGTATTACAAATGCACATATGTAACTGTCTAGGTTCAACATATTTTGGCTATTTGTATTGTATCCAAGTATATAGGTCTATTTTTCCACGTTCTTTCAAAATTGTAATGGAATTGCCTTTTTCCATTTTTTTGCCCATAATTTTATTGATGGAAAAAGAACGGGATTCAATGTGACAACTCGTTCCAAATTTTACGTTTTTATTTTATTTTAAAAGCGTGAATTTACGAAATTGCCCTAGAGGCAAGGACTTTGACTTCCGTTGACCATCGACTTGAAAGATGTGGGACTTATTCTTTTAGCATATCCTCGTAGTACTCATTGGTACGAATTTATAGGCGAAAGCCGTTTGCGAGTCCAGATTATAACGGTATAGTTACGGACGTTCGAAATTGGTTATTCAAGGTTAGTGTTTATTTAAATTAAATCCCCACTTTGTGGGGGAAGCCCAATCAGAAATGGAGGGAGAAAAGAAAGAAAAAAAAAAAAAAAAAAGGGAAATGGGTTTTCGTCCACCTGCACCCACCGCGGGTGCCCATTTTCCAAGGCCGATTCCGGCCAACTCCAGTGGAGTTTTTCGATGCCACCACCACCATCTTGAAGCTCTCATTCCCCTCTACAAAACCCATCCAAGAATCACCTTGATTAACCATGGGATGTGGAAGTTTGAGGCCACGAAAGTTGACGAAAATCAATGGTGCTCCGGCCACCCTTCTCGATTTTCCGGCAAATCGGCAAAGCAATGGCCATCTGCCACCACTTGGGCTTTGTAGCCCATCATCCCAGGAGCAAAACCCAACCAACCTTGACCCCGTTGGACCACCGTAGACGACAAATCGACGTCGGGAAGTTTTAGGCACCCGCCGGTTTCGTGGGCAAAATTGACCATCTTCCGTCCACTTTTGGACTTCGTGGCAGGTATGAAAGTTGCTCCACTCACTGAGATCTTCATTTCTGTGAAGTTTGAGAATTTTTGGAAATAGTTGGATTTTCCGGCGAATCGGGGTGGCCGAATGTTTTGAATTCAGTTTTGTCATTTGAATGACGTAGGTTGATCGTTGGAACCTAAATTCGTTATGATACGTTACTTGATAAAAATGTGAATCGATGATCCGACCGTTGGATCGTAATGAAATTTTAATATGTTATTCTAGAAACATATTGTGGATCGTTGAGAGTTGTGGATTGAAAATCTGATATGCTGATCTTCCGGGTCAAGTTATACAGGGTTGTAAACCCTACCGTCGATCTTTGATCGACGATTGACTTGTGGTCAATGGGTATCAAACTATTTCAGAATGTCGTTGAGGTTGTGTTTTATGTGAATTGCGTATTCTACGGATAAGAGTTCTGAGATGTGATTTGATAATTGGCCACAGGAACCGATCATTCAGGATGCCTCGATGCGCGTGCTAGAGAAGTATAGCGTGGACTCCAGGTGAGTGGATCTTTTCCTTTTTATTGTGCATATTATTGAGAGTTCTATCGATACTTTTAAATTGATTAGGTATATTACCTTCATATAATTATTGTAAATGCTTGAAGTACCTTGATGCGAGATTTATACGCACACAAATTATACCCTTTTTTCGTCAAATTGTAGTATATGTATAAGTAGGGATCGTTCTGGACCGGGGATTAGGAGGGATTGTTAACCACTTGGATTTGACTCAAAAACGTAAAATAACAATATGAAACACTATACTAGACTCAAAGAATGCAAAACTAAACTTTAAAACATTAAAACAAACCAAAAGACTCAAACATCACCCAAAACACTCAAAACTGCCTTAAAATCACTTTCTGGGCAGTTTTGAGCACTTTGGTGAATTTGGACGAATTTATGTAACAAATTTAATCAAAACACTTAGAAACATAAACTAAGACACTTTCTAACTAAATTGGACAATAAAGTAAAGGGGGATTTAGATTTATACGAAAATTGAAATAACAAAACAAGTTAATAAACTAAACAGATTGTAAAACGAATTTGATGGAATGGAATGAATGGATGATAGAATGGCTAAGGGGTTCATCTCCATACATGTTATACTTGCATAATAAAACGATTTCCAATTGCATTTCAATAAACCATGAATTCTCAACGCTCCAAGTTAATTAGGTCCGCTTAAATTAACTTTCAAATCTTCCTAACATTATTGGATTGGATGATTGCATACGACAACCCAAAACATTCCCCACAAGTCCCCTACATGATTGCATAATAGAGATACAAGTAAGAATCATTATGCTCTATGAAAATTATAAGTGTTGACGAGGCATTCGTTACTATGGAATACGCATGAAACTTATGCCAAGAATTCGTTTAACGCGATTGTTTATAAGCAACCTCCACTACTTGTGAATATAAGTTCGTAACTATTAGGTGAAACTCACTTATATTCTAGCGTCATATTCATGCATGAAAATGAAGTGTGCACTCTCAATAAACATATATAAATAAGTTATCAATCAAACAGTTAAACGAATTGAATCCACAACTTATGAAACGCAATTAGAAGTAATCAAATCAAAATGCAAGCATAAACATATATTTCGAATTCCCCCCTAGCCAAGGGGGGTTTAGTTGAATTTAAACATTGGAAGCAAAGAAACACCTAAACATTCCAACAACTCAAACTTGAATTGTATGAACGTTTAGGCCCTCTTCTCTTCCATTCCTCATTCGTACAAAACAAAGAGTATTGAAATTAAACATTTGAAATCAAAGAAACACCTAAACATTCCAACAACTCAAACTTGAATTGTATGAACGTTTAGACCCTCTTATCTTCCTCTTCGTTGTAGCACAAGGTCTAAGGATAATTTGATGGTGTGAATGGTTTGGGGAGTGGTTGGAGTGGCTGCAATGGAGGAGAAAAGTGTTTTGGTGGCTGCTGCAAGGGTGTGGAGAGGTTTTGACGAATTTCTGGAATATGGAAGAGTGAATGAGAATAAATGAATGTTGTGTGAAGTGTGTATGGTTTTTATAGGGAGATGAATGGATGGGAGAGGGAACATGACAGCTAGGTTAAGTGAATGCATGTGCAAAACAGCTAGGATGGCTGAAATTGTAAGGGGAATGCATGTGCAATGTTGGAAATCTGATGGGAGAAAGGTGGATGCATGTGTTGGCTGATTTAAAGAATGTGAGGGAATGATGAAAGAATAAAGGGTGCATGTGGGTTAATTAATTAAAGGGAGTGCATGTGCAATGTTGTTGTTGGTGCAATGATGGAGGAACAAGTGCATGTGGCTGAAATGTGGAAGGTGTGTGGCTACTTAAAGTAGGAATCCTTGTGACATCAACTCTTCAATTTCGTCCATTCCTTTTGCTCCAAGTATAAGTTATCCCTTCCAAGTCCAATTTTGCTCCAAAATGCTCCAAAATGCATCTTTTTGCTTCCTTAGCCATATGAACCTAAAAACACACGAAAATGGTTTAAACTACTAAAACAACTATGAATTAACAATATAAATGCACGAAAACAAGCTAAGTAAGTTGCCTAAATATGCTCCTATCAAATTCCCCCACACTTATCTTTTGCTCGTCCTCGAGCAAAACAGAAAAACAAAACAAACAAAACGACACTAAACAAGTAAAACACAACCTAAACCTTCCAACAATCGTGTCAGGGATTTCCAATGCACATGACAAGTTAAAAATCATTATTCCCACAGATTTTAGCCATCTTTACACTTAAGTACATTCTTACTCATAGTCACCACATACTAGTTCACAATTAAGCATTTTAAAACCATGATTTGAATGTTGTAACATGCCTTAGAGAATTTCCTCAATTCCTTATTAGAATGCACTCTATTTTCACACAGATTTTCTGACTACACACCCTACACTAGTTATATGTGAGAAGATTGATGTAAACATGTAGACGAACACTCACATATGTTATAACAAGGAAAACATTTTCTGGATTTACGATAATGACATGAATATGATCTCATGAATGGAATGCTACTACTTAGAATGAGAACCAGTGATTCCATAAGCTCATATCAATTTCAAACTCCACATATTGAATACATAACATCAAGATAGAAGTTGAGGGTTGTAACGGGGCTAAGGGTAATGGTTTAACAAAGAAAGGTAAAGTAAAACAAAGGTTCTTAAAGTAATAGGAAGCGAAGTAATGAAATTGACACTTAAACTCACTTTTAATGGCAGAAATCAACTTTTAAACACAAGGAAAATTCATGCAACAACTAGGGTCAAATTCACTCTTTTGGACCCTTCCTTCAATAACCAATGCTTGTGAGATCATTCTCACTTATTTTTCAACTCTTTTTTTTTTCTTTCTTTTCAACAATTTTTTTTTTCTTTATTTCATTCTTTGGCCGTGCCCTATTATCTTCCCCCACACTTATTTTCTGCAGTATATTGGTTAAAAGGAGTTCATTCTAAGTCATGCTTCACTATCCTTTAAGAACAAGGGGTTAACAAAGAAAATAAGCTTGAAAAGGCTCAAAAGGGGTAATCCTACAATACATGTGAAAAGGGATAGGCTTTTTGGCTTTGGCTTGACTAACAACTTCATCTTATTGTATGTTATGCAATCAATATCATGCTTTGAATGAAACGGATATAAGTTCGAGCATTTAGTTCTATCATGATACAATTGCATTCTAAGTAGCAACCAAGCAAGGAATAATGAGATCATGCAACAACTTTAGAAAATACAGAATCACAGAAAATAACTCTCCAAAGAAGGTAATGGCTCGAGTCTCACAGGGTCGTAGCGTTTGTTTGAGTTCCTTCCTTCAAGCATGTTACAAAAACGAATTTTTCTTTTATGATTGCATGTGAAGTCATACATTATAACCATAACCAAGCATATACCAAGAGTAAATCAAACTTTCATCTATGTTTATAACTCTTTTTAACAGTCATGCAATTACAAACCAAATCCTTATTATTGTGTTGGAAGGTACCCTAAGACATAAACACACAAAAACGACTCAAAACACTCTTTTTAGGCTTTTCAAAACATGTTTTTTTTTTCAAATTTTTATGTGATTTTCGGATTTATAAAACAAAACATACTAAAACACTCTAAAACAACTTAAAGACACCTTAAAACAACATGGAACAACATTTGAAGTTATGGGTGATAAAATCCCACGAATTTGCATCAAAATAAACTTAGTTACCCCCCCACACTTAAATCAAATATTGTCCTCAATGTTTTAAGCATAGATTCACACAAAACATAAGAAAACACACAAAAAACACTTAAACATACTAAACATAGCAGAATGTAACTAACAAAGAGAAGAGTTTAGGGACGCAAATCTGGTTATGGAGTGTAAATTCCCTCTTCTCCTTGGTGATTGCATGGGTTGATCTTGATGATTCCACAGGCTTACTCTTGAACTGGTTTCCGCCCATCGTTGATTTTCCTTTGTGCTACTCTTGAACTGGGCAGCAGGATTCCCTTTAGTGTCTCCCCCGAAGGTCTGAGCTTCCTCCTGCTATCTGTTTCTTTGTTCAATCTTTGCAGGAGTGGTCCCTTCTCTGGAAGTGTATCAACCGTTGAAGATGACTACTCAAGAGCAACGCTAGGTAAGCAACCAGGAATAAATTCCAGGCAGTCGGAACCAGATCGGAAGACTGACTCCAAGTGCCGGCTGATTGCTTCTTTCACTTTGCCATGCGAGTAAGAACAAGGACAAAGAAAAGGACAGGGAAATAGCATGATATGAGATACTTTTGCTTTTGACCTTGATGATATGAGATACCTTTGCTTTGAAGAAGCGATGAATGAATCAGCACATGCTTCAATCCGCCGTTTCCTCCTGGGTCATATGTACTCCAGGCATCTGGTATCATCTTTGGGGAAGAAGAAAGAATTGAGTATTTTGAAAGGCTTTGCTGGGAGTGCGCCCTCAGAGGTGAGGGAGAGTTGTGCATTTTTCTTCAGGTTTGCCTTGCCATAAAAGACGAAGGTCGACATATATAGAGATAATATCAAGTGATGGTATTGTTCTTTTACCCTTGTCGACAAACGTTTTGATCCCGCAAATCCGGTTTTTTGAATTAGTGGCGCCTCTTCGATCTTTGAAAACGCCTCTTCGATTTCTGAGCAGACGCCTCTTCGATCTCTGAACGACGCCCCTTCGTTTTCTGAACGACACGTAGTAGTGCGGATGCGGCTCTTTTGACAAAGCTGCACGCGTTTTCTGAAAAGCAGAGAAAGCGTTGCCGAACTTTGCGCTTGTCGGCTAAAGATGTGTAGTTGCGATGATGGCCTCCACGTGTTGTCTGAAAAGAAGAAATCTTTTGACAAAGTTGAACGCGTCTTCTGAAAAGCCGAGAAAACGTCGCCTAAATTACGCCGGAAATTCCGGCTTTTTGAATCGGTAGACGCGTCGCCTTGGGTTTTTATAGAGCTATAGATCACCACAACAAACACACTCTGAAGAATTCCCATTCTTGAAAATCTACTCCGGCCCTTTGAGAATTAACTCTATCCACCCCATCTCTTTGAACACTTTTGAAAAATGGCAAACCCATCGAACCTTAGCTTAGAATTGAGTCTCAGCAGTGATACGGGCACGCCGCGTCAAGGTAACGTATGGCGCCCTTCTTTCTTATCTTCTAACGGTCCTCTCACAGGTGAAGACTCCGTGATGCAGGACGCCACAACAGCTACAATAGTAGCTAGGAACCTCCTCACTCCAAAGGATAGTAGGCTGCTGTCAGGACGGTCCGATGAGTTGGCCGTTCAAGAGTCCCTCTCACTTAGTGTTCAGTGTGCGAGTTCTGTGTCCAACATGGGCCAACGCCTGCTTGCCCGCTCCCGTCAGGTGGAATCATTGATGGCAGAGGTGGAAAGTCTTAAGCAAGAGATCCAGCAGCTTAAGTACGAGAATAGAAGTTTGCACGTGCTTGCAAACAACTATTCGACGGGCATGAAGAGGAAGCTTGATGAACTGCAAGAGTCTGAAGGTCGGATTCAAAGCGATCGTCAAAGGTTTTCTGCTTATCTCCAGAGGCACCTTTTTCCTGGCTCATCCAGCGTTTGGCCAAGTATTGAGGCCTGGAATGCTCTAGCTCCGATGCCTCCCGCTCCGATGCCTTCCGCTCCTATGTCTTCTGCTCCGATGCCTTCCGTTTCGATTCTTATGGCTTTTATTGTAATTAAGTTGAGGCACTTTGGCTCTTCAAACTTAAGGTACTTATCAAGGAACTTCATGTCCTAATCTTGAGGATCAAGGGACTTCATGCCCGATCTTTTTGTTTGATGGAATTTCAGGTCCAATCATTTTTTATTTGATGAGGATCAAGAAACTGCAGGTTCTGATCTGATCAAGGAACTTCGGGTCCAGTATGTACTTATCATAACAAAAAAAGTACAATAAATAAATTAAAGCAATAGGCGGTAATTCCAGCCATAATGAATAAATTGCATTTAAGTAAATAAAGCTTGTGACAAGGGCTTTAATTCAGCACCATTCACATAAATCAAAACTTAAAGCAGTAGGCGGTAAAACCGTCCATGATAAATAAATTGCTTTAAAATAAATAGAACTTGTGAAAGGGTTTTAAACCAACACCAATTCACATAAATAAGAAGAAGTATCATACCTCCTTTTATTTATTATTTTTTTTTCTTTTGTCAGCACTTATTCAAACCTTATTATTGTTACTTTTCTTATTTCTGCAGCATGATGCCATAAACCAACAAAAACCATTTATATTATGTTGACCAAATGGTGTCATGCACCATTCAAATCCTTTTATATATATTTTTCTTAGGTTGCAGTCAACATCCTTTTTTTTTCTTCTTCACATGTGCCTTACCATTCCATCAATTTCCCTTTTCTATTATTTTTCTTCCTTCTATGTCTCTGCTAGTCTCGAAACGCAGGGCCAACGGGGTAGTTATGGAGGTTGCTCAAATTCAATTCAATCCAAAAGGCTACTAGAAACTGGCGTTGTTCTTGCATGACCCAAGGAACATGGCATCGTTAAGCAAGTACCTCCCTATAAAGACATAAATGACAGTGGGGTTGACGGAGGCACAAGAGAGGGAGCCCTGTGTGGATTCATTATTGCCATCACCATCTTAAACAACCAAATATTCATGAGAGTTCTCAAGATCCGTCGAAAACAACGTGATTTGGGTTTCCAAGTCTGATGAGATTCTTCTGGATCTCTGGAAACCAGTTGTCAGGTACGAGTTTTCTCATCTCGTGATGACTTCAGGTCGTAAATTTCAATTCTCACCGGAATTCGGTGGGGCGCTTCTGGCGCAGTGGGAGAGACGAAAAATGGACATACCTTTTATTCTGTGAGATTTTAGATGACGGAGGTGAGAGGTGGATAGTGCTTCATCGGATTTATGGCGTTATACTTTCCACTGACATGAGAGCTTTCGTTCTGATAACGTGTTGTAAAATCGACGATGTGTGTACAGTGGAATAAATAAAACAAGACACAAAATTTACGAGGTTCTCTACAGTCAGTGTGACTGCAGTACGTCCTCGGGCATCAGTAGTGCTTTCATTATAATTTGAATAATAAGAGTACAAATATAACTCTATTTATTCTCTCCTCTCCTCTTCCTCTCTTTCTTTCTCTGCTCTATCTCTTTCTCTCTGTGCTCTGTATTGAAGACATACGAAGTGCTCTATTTATAGAGCAACTCCAAGCACACATCTTTGACAATATAACTTCCTTCACCTCCCAAGTCAAGATTAATTTTATAGGCATTGAAAACTTCTATCAATGTTGAAAACTTCTGCCAAATTACTGTGGGTATTCATTACCCACCAGACTTTTCAACAAATCTTGCATTATTTATTAAAATACTAAGTTTTTGAAAGACCGGAATAAATTATGTTTGACTCGACCTTGGAGATCTTAATTGTCGCACTCGCACTCGCACTCGCAGCAACTCAGCAACTCAGTCTCAACAAATCAACATCTCCTCATCGTCATCCATCTCTCCCTCGCTCGCACTTTCTTTCTCTCTCTATTTTTAAGCGTCTTAGGAAAGAGAGAGACATTAATTTTCAGTTTCAGTGGATGAGATGAGATGAGAAACTGTGGATTAGATTGGATTGGAGTTGGAGGTAATTATTAAAATCCAGCTCTTATCCTATTTGTAAATTCAATTTAATTCGGGTGTACCCCTCTCTCCGTGTCTCAATTGAGGATAGATTCCTTTGTTTCTTTTTTTGTTGGATTTGTTTCCTATATCTTCTACTCTGTAGTCAGGGAATCTCATCCATTCATCATCTTCTAGTTGTATGTGGGCAATTTTCGACGACTAACTCAAGAAAGAAATTACATAAATGAGCCATGTCGATACCAAAGGAGCCGGAGCAGGTGATGAAACTAAGAGGAGGATCAGTGCTGGGCAAGAAGACCATTCTCAAGGGCGACCACTTCCCTGGCTGCCAGAACAAACGCTTGTCTCCCTACATCGATGGTGCTCCCAATTACCGCCAGGTCTTTCTTTCCCTCTTGCTCCTCTTAAAATTAACCACCAACTTTGGGTTCATTCCTTGTTTTGATTCAATTTAGGAAGCACTTGTTTGTTAGACCGGCCACTGAATCTAGTGGTTGATTTTAATGCTTCAATTCTACAATCTTACATCGCATATATTGACAAACACGTACTTACCACTTACAACTTCACTTGCGTTGTCACCAAAATGTATATTGTCAACAAAATGTACATTGTCAACAAAATGTACATTGTCAAGTAGTTGCCTCTTCAACCACGTACATGCATCATGTTCTCAGGTATATAAATCTGTCCGTAATCAGGTTCAACATATTTTCATTGTAGCATCCTCAATGCATCGTGTTAATGCAACTTGAGTTTTACATGGAAACTTCTCTAAATCACTCTCAATTGTTTCACGTCATTTCCCTTCTCATCACTTTCCGTTGTTTGATTTGTTTTCCTTTCATATTTATCCTCTTGGTTTATAGGCCGATTCGCAACATGTTCATGGTGTTGCCATTCCAACAATCAGTGGAATCCAGAATGTTCTTAACAATATTGGAGCTCAACATATTGATGGGAAGCGAGCACAAGTTCTTTGGATTAACCTTTGTGAGGAGCCGGTAAATTAAATGTTTCCATGCTATTTCTACCTGTCACTGTTTGATTTCTTTCTTTCCTATATTGAAAGTTTGCACAATACAATTGGTGCAATCGACTAGCATCATATTTAAGTTATAAAATATGCATCATATTTTTTACTGTTAAGAACCAAAATACTAAATTATTGTAGGAAATCTTGTTTTCAGAATATAATAGTGATCAAGTATCAACATTTTAATCTCGAGTATGTTGTCGCACGATTTGGAACTAAATACAGTTTTGCGAAGTCAATATTGAAAAATATTTTATAAACAAGAAACCTAAACTATAAATTTATAGCTATTGACAATCAAAAGCTAATGAGCTCAACTGTTTTTGATGATATTGTGCCTATACATTAAGTAATAGCTCTTGGTTTACATCCCCTCACCGATCCCGTAGTAATTATAGCATTCAATGTTGCCCATTATGCCAACTGGTGTTTTCTGCAAAAGTTGTCTTTCATAGTCTGGGATGAATTTTCCTGACACTTTTTTTTTTTTTTTAATGAAATGAAATGTTATTCATATGACAATATAATTACACAAGTGGACAAGATGTCAGTAAAGAAAAGCAGAAAACAATCAACGAGACGTCAAACAAAGTCCCCATAAAATTGAAAGAGCTATGAACACTCCATAAATCTAACTGAATACCATAATAAAGACCATAAATGAACTTTATCCCACAACATCTGTCTTCTGTTACAAAATACTGTTTTGGTAGACCGTGTATTGCTGCCTAATTATTCGTATATGGTGGGGCAACCTTTTAAAGAATCTGAATCTGACTTGTAAAGGATGGCAGAAAACTGTAAGGTTAATTGTGCGTCCTGGATCTGACTTAAATTATTTAGGTGGTTTAGAGGATGGTTTGGTGTGGAAAAAAATTTAGGGTTTTCAAAGCAGGAATTTCTCGGTTCTTTTTTTTTTTTTTTTGGGGCTGAAAAAAAGGTGTTCACTGTAGACTCAAGTATGTATATGAGCCTAAAGGGTTTATCATTTAGACAGACATGGACCTAAGTTGGGATACACTCCCTCACAGAGACCAACCCTTCATTATAGTTCCATTTAGTTATAGTTGTTTTTTCTGACAGGGTTAAATTAAGGCGGAACAGTATAGCTTTATTCCTTGAAGTCTTCTTTGATGCTGCAGGACTCATAGTTGTCCTAGAAATTCAAGGGTTTCATATTTTGTACTCTTTGCTTTTGTTGAAATTTTGAAAAGAAAGGGAGTGAGAGCTACTTAGTACGTTTAAGCATATCTGTATGGATTCAAATCAAACTGGCATTTAAGTCCTTGGGGCAAACCCAAGTGGTGAGGGAGGGTGCGAAACTGGCTGGCTTTAGGATAGGTTAAACACGTAGATGCCCCTTTTAGTTAATAGAATTTGATTTGGCAATACTATTTCCTTTTGGACTGGACTAATTACTATAAAACGTTTGCTGCAGTGTTCTTCAAAGAAACTAGATAAACTTTATATTTCTGTTCTCTTTTTGGTGTATATTCAAAGTGAACTATAAGCAGGTTTTGAATAAGAATAATAAAATACGTTAATTATGGAGAATCTCTCTTCCCTTAATTTGGAGATTGGAAGGTGGCTACCTTTTAGTTTGTGTTAGGAGTTTTAGAGCCCTTCAGTGCAGCGTAGTTTGCTTTGGGGTGGTCTGCTTCTCCACCACTTCTGTATTTGCTGCCTCTTTCTTCTTTAGTATAATTGTTTCTTTATAAAATAAAAAGTAATGATATACAATAATATCTTATTTTAAATAGTGAAACTATAAAATGAGATTCTTTTCAAAAGATATAGTGAAATTACTCTTGGTGAATAACATTATAAATTTTGGAGGTTGAAAGATGGTGTGCACAACCCACAAATTAGTTAAGAATACTTTCAATTCACTTCAAGAAAATGATTTATTTATCATTCCAAGATGAGAATACATATCCCATAAGCAATACACAGATTAATTGTCGTAGCCAAAACAGTAAACACATTACAAAGTATCAAGCCAATACAAGAAATACATGTTTTTGTTCACTGTACAAAATTTCTGAAATTGCATTTTTGACAACATAATGAATGAGTGAGAACACTCTGTTAACTCTGCTCCTAACAGTGTAATGCATAGTTAAATCAATGACCAATCAGTTGATCCAAAGAATGAGAATGTTGACTGTACAGATCATATCGGTCTTCAGATTTACGGATATATCTACGGATATCTTGAGATTCCTCTAAATATCTGCCCTAATTTATGGTTTAGTAGATGGGTAGCTTAATTAGTGCTTATTTGGTTTTGATTTTGATTTGATTTGGTTAGGGATTTAGTGCACTTATTAGTGTTGTGTGGAGGGATTTAAAACACTTATACCATATCATTCTTTCTTTTTCTTCCTCTTTCTTTCTATTTTGGTTCAAGATCAGTGCAAATCTAGCATTTTTGCTCTGTTGGAGGCTGATAGTGGGGATATCTCGCGATTATAGGTAAACATGTGGCAGTATCCGGTCGACAATAGAAGAAATTGCTTCACCCCTACTATTAGTTTCAGTGTCTAGAGAAAAAGATTCATCAAGGGAAAATATCATCCAAGCGGCAATCCTTGGTTCTAAGTTCTTACATCGATTGTTCGACGGTAGGCAGAACATCTTTCATCTTTTATAACACAATTGAAGGAAATTACATGAACTTTGTCAATAAAATTTCAACACTAAACATTTAGAACTTGGATAGTAGTAACTCTTATAACAGCACCAGAAATTTGATAATGTTTTGATAACAATTATGAATGCAGGTGCGACATAGTACATGGCATAAGCAAAATGAAGAAATACACACCATTTTGATCAAAAACCTAAAATCATAATTGTTATGCTGCCTAACGTAGGCAATACCACAAATCTGTGAACTCAATTGACACAGCGTAGAAAAGAAAAACATTAACGCTGGATAGGCTTTCGGACCTTGTGATTCCAAACTACCTTCGAACAAAAAATCCAACAAAATCCCCGGAAAATGCCAAGAAAAATAAATAAATTAAGCCCACTCCTAACAAAAATAAATTATGCATAACATTGAAGTTCCAAACATATTGACTGAGCAAAAGCCTTTCGAATTTGACCAAAATTATCCAAACATTTATCTGTTTCCCATCATAGAATAAATAAGCTAAAGATACAGATCCAAATCAAAGAAATAGTAAGAAATTATACAAAGTTTTCACTAGAAAGAAATATATAGAGGATGGAAGAATCCCAACAAAAACATGTGAGAATTGGAACAGACACCAAAGAGGGACAAACAGAGTAAGAGAAAGCTAGGGCTTGAAAGGAATGAATTGTGGAGAGATACTTCAGACTGAATGAGTTGAAGTCTTGTACCATAAGCTGGGTCTGTTGGTTGTATCAATTGGGAAAGTTTCCTTAAGCCCCAGTTTTCTCAGTGCCGTGTAAACCCACCTCTCCTCACTGGTCAACCAGTTAATCTTTTTGTGTATGTGAGTGTATGTTTTTCTTCTGTTTTTTAAGGAATTAGATTAGCCATCTAGTCCAAGATGTTTCCAAACATAGGACTAATCTAAAATTGTCTAGTCCAACTCCTTAATCGGTATATGAAGGTACTCTTAGACTTGCAAAAGCTCTTATTCTAATTTTTCATATTTTTATTTGACACAATTTTTATCCTTGAGTATGCATTTTCTTATGTTACTCCATATCTTCAAACAGGTGGTCTATATTAATGGGTGCCCTTTTGTTTTGCGTGACTTGGAGAGGCCCTTTTCCAACCTTGAATATACGGTATGCTTTTTGTTAAGTTTACCATCAAATTTGGCATATCCTATGATTATACTTGCCTTCATTACTTAAGAAGTACAGAACGAATAACTTCATCGTCTAACATTATGTATTATAAAATATAGTCTGTCTTACATTAATTTGAATTTCGAGTGCGCTTCTTATGATTTTAGTACTTGCTTTAATGAGGAGAATAGGATGGGTTTTTTTTGTTCTTTTGTTTTTACCTTTCTCCTTTTGTTTTGTTTTGGTTTGTTATGTTTTGTTATGTTTTGTTTTGGGGTTGGGAATTAGGGAATATAGAGGCTTGCTAGTTATAATACATGCATAATGCTATTTGCATTGCAATTCACAGACATGTCAACATGTTAATTAGCCACATTTTATGTTTCCTTCTAAATCTATTGTGGCTTTACAAAAACCATCAGGGAATTAACAAGGCTAGGGTTGAACAAATGGAAGCCCGGTTAAGGGAAGATATTTTAATTGAATCTGCAAGGTATGTAACATTTTCTCACGCCTGCTTTCTATGATATCGGACGTTATTTTCACATCTGAAATAGCAGATATGGAAATAAGATCCTTCTCACTGATGAACTGCCAGATGGTCAGATGGTGGATCAATGGGAACCGGTGTCATGTCATTCTGTGAAGACACCACTAGAGGTATCTCACTGGAACAACTGTCATAGATGGGAATGAGAGAACAAGTGAAACCGACCAGTATTCTTAATATTAAACAATTTATTTATTTTATTATTCTGTAGGTTTACGAGGAATTGCAAGAACAAGGATACCTTGTTGCCTATGAACGTGTTCCTATAACTGATGAAAAGTCACCTAAGGAGCTGAATTTTGATATTTTGGTTAGTTCATTTTCTCGTCGAACGGTATATATAGCACAATTCATATCAGGCCAGGTAAAACCTGGGACCAGACCTCAATCAATTGGGTCCAAGATGATGGGAACCATGACCAACCCAACCTAAATTGGTTGGAGTGGGTTAGTTCTTGGCATGCCATGAATTGAGCTGCACTCCTAGAGTTGGTCTTTTTGGGGTCTTGTGGTCATGGAATATTATCACCTTCCTGAATTACATTTTCTGATGCGTGCGCTTTATTTACTCATTTATTCTATGTATTCAGGTTCATAAAATTTCTCAAGCTGACATAAATGCAGAAATAATTTTTAACCGTCAAATGGGACGTGGGTGAACTACAACAGGAATGGTGATTGCAAATTTGATATACCTCAACCGTATAGGAGCTTCCAGTAATCCTCTTACTCTATTCACTTAAATACTTCTTCTATTACATTGACTCATTTTGGTCATCCGAAGGAATTTTGTAGTTCTAGGACTTGTAAACTTGGTTAATCTCTGTTGCGAAGGGGCTTATTTGTGCTATTCTAATGAAAGTATGATTTTCTCATATGCTCCTTTTTCTCTCCAAACCTTCCCTTTCAAGTTTAAACAGTATATTATTTGATTTCTGATATGAGAAGATAATAATCACAAAGACAACACAATTGTAATCATCCAACTCAAACCAGCCTCCCTGAACAACCTCAACCACAAGAACAACACATATGGACAGAAAATAAGCAAGTGGTCTAAACTTTAAACATCACTTTTACACAAAACACATCAATGTGGAGATCGGCAAGAAAATGATACAAATATCAAAAGACAAATCCAAAATACACCTTTTACACTGTAATACAACTCTAAAAGCTATCCCACAGCAGCTCTCCAGTCTAATAAAATTACAAAAATGAAAGATTCTAAAGGGTTGAGAAAGAGAAGCCCCCAGGGAAACCTGACTTCTTCCCAAGAGCTCTCCTGTACGTTACCTTTGTAGTTTAAAAAAATTCTGCTAATCCTTGTTATAATTCTGACTCTCCTCTTTTGGATCTTTCTTTTTTATGTATCCGGCAATAGACTAAGCAAAATAGAGAATAACTAGAAACAAACCAGGTTTATACTGTTCGGGCTACAGAAACCATGCCTTCTTTGATTAATAATATAGTATACAATACTTTTTTCAAACCCTAGAAATAATGCCTCCTCCTCTCCTGGCTCTCTGTTTTCTCACTTGCTTTTCAGCCTTGCGGCACGCTATTTATAAGTATAGGTGTGGTTTACATGCCTATTTTCTTATTTTGTTTCCTATTCTATATAGGATAGGAAAGTACACTTTCATTCCTAATCCTTGTAGGACAAGAATCAGTGCACCTTAGCTTTCCTAATACAATCCTAAACAAAATAGGACACTAACAATTGACGAGCCAATTCCTAACATCTCCACCTTGGTTAGTCAAACCAAGTCTTGACTGTTGCACCTCAGTATGTTGTCAATATCGTGTTTAAGAATGGGAAAAACAGAACAAACACTGGAAATCGAAAACAAAATAACCAAGATAAGCAACAGTAAGAATTAACTTGGTTCAGCTTTATGTGCCTACATCCACGGGACGACAACAACAATCTTATCAATAATGAGTACAAAGGATAATCTTGCCAAGCCTGTAGGATTAAAGATTTGACGATAAACCTGAAACAAGAATAAGAAATGTTGAGAATATCGCGTTTAAGAATGGGAAGACAGAACAAATTCGGGAAATCGAAAACATAAGTAACCAAGATAAATAACACCAAGAATTAATGTGGTTTAGTGAAATGGGCCTGCATCTATGGGACAGCAACAACAATCTTTCACCTTATCAATAATGAGTACAATCAATAATCTTACCAAGTCTCTAGAATTAAGACTTGACGAAAAACCTGAAAGAACAAGAACAAGAAATACACTCTCTCTTTTCTTTTCTCTCGCACACACTTTACAATATTCTCTCACTCTAATCCCTTGAGTGGTATACAAATTATTGTTTTGCTCCCCATTCAAAACTAGTACAGTAGCCCCTTTATATAGACATAATAAAGGTCTTCCTCAGTAATTGGAATCTAGTTATGAATCCTAATTGGAATCTAGTTATGAATCTTTCTTCAATTGGGTAAACAACTCCAATTGGGTAACTAACTCCAATTGGGAAAACCACTCCAATTGGGAACAACCACTAAATCTTCCCATGCTATAATCCCTAATCCACTTAGGACAACTCATCATGGGCTAGAAAAAACCCAACAAGAAATACACTCTTATCGCTTTTCTTTTCTCTCGCACATACTTTGCCCTTCTCTCACTCTAACTCCTTGAGTGGTATACAGCTTATTGTTTTGTTCCAATTCAAAACTAGTACGATAGTCCCTTTATATAGACATAATGAAGGTCTTCTTCAATAAGGATTAATAATGCTAATTGGACTCTAGGCATGAATCCTTCTCCAATTGAGAAACCAACTCCAATTTGGTAAACAACTCCAATTGGGAAAACAACTCCAATTGGGTAACCAACTCTAATTGGGAAAATCACTCCTTAAAAACTACTTCAATTGGGAAAACAATTTGATCCTCTAAGACTATATTTTCTAATTCGCCCTTCTTGAAGCAGCTCTGGAAATCTTCAAGAACCTTCACCTTGGCAAACTTCTTCTCACCTCATTACATCTCAACTGAGGAGGTGCTCCACCAAAATCAATCAACGAGATTGATCAAGTTCAAGCAATGCTTGAATCAGCTATCCCAAAACCCTTGCATTTTCTTTTTGCTTCTCAAACATAATCCCTTGTCGGCTGTCGCCAACCTCTCAAGTAAAGCAAAATCCACTGGACTGCATCCCTATGTTGCTTTCTTGGACTTGCCATGTACTTGGAAACAACACTGATTGCTTTAGCTAGTCAGGTCGTGTGCCCACGACATTAGTATAAGGCACCTTCTCCATTGCTTGTTTCTCTTTCTCGGACTTTGAATATTGTTGCCAACTTAACCTGAAGTGAGCCGCCAAAGGAATTGAAACTACCTTGGCTTCTAGCATGTTGAACTTCTCAAGAACCTTTTGGGTATACTTGGCTTGTGATATCCAGGTCCGTCCAGCGGTCCTATATCTCTGAATTTCCATGCCAAGGATCTTTTGTGTAGCCTCTGGATCCTTCATGTCAAACTCCTCGCTCAAAATCTTCTTCAAGTCTTGAATTCTAGACTTGCCTTGAGCAACATCAACATGATCATCACATCTTAGAATACATGATAGTATACACAACAGTCATATAAGCATCTCTGAAAATTAATTTTCAGCATGAAGGAATCAAACTTCTTGTACCATTATCTTGGAGATTGCTTGAGGCATAGATGGACTTCCTAAGCTGCAATACTAGGTTCTCTTTCCCATACTCAACAAACCCTCCTGGTTCGGCCACACAAATCGTCTCCTCTAGATTGCCATGGAGAAACACAGTCTTCACATCCATCTGCTGAATCTCTATGTCATGCCATGCTACCATGAAAAGCAATATGGTAGAAGTATGCTTTACCACGGGTGAAAAGATCTCATCATAGTCCACCCCCTCGTTTTGTGAGTACTTTTTTGCCACGAGCCTTGCTTTAAATCTAACGGCATCCTGTTCATGCAATCTTGCCTTTTTACTAAAAACCCACTTGCATCCAGCTAACTTTCAATCTATGGGTTTAGGAACCAACTACTAAACGAAGTTCTTGTAAGGAGACTCCATTTCTTGTCAGTGCACTCATCCAACTATCTCGGTCATCACTTGCTATATCTTCTTGATAAGTAGTTGGATCTCCTTGACTGATGTTAAGAGCATAATTAACTTCTTGGTCAAACCCCAATCTGTCAGGTTTCTTCTTGTGTTCGAATGGGTTTGTCCAGTGCTATACATATCTGGAATTCAGGTGAATTGTGGGTTGAAGTTTGAAACTTTTGGGATGTCTAGCAGACTGGAGTGTCTACAATCTGCCCTGTTTCTTGCTCCACCTGATTCCTACTTGGTAAATGATGTCGATGCTCTTCCTCTTCCCCAAAAGCATCGGATTCAATTGGTCTCAGCTTTGTTCAGAGGCATGGTTGTCTCATCAAGGACAACATCTCGGCTGACAACTTCTTCTTGTTGATGATATCCCATAGCTTGAAACTCTTCACTCCTTTCTCAAAACCTATGAATATGCAGTGTGCAGAGTTAGGTTTGAGCTTGGACCTTTCATCACTTGGGATATGTGCATTAGCTCTGCAGTCGAACACCCACTTAATTCTTTCCTAATCCTTGTAGGACAAGAATCTGTGCACCCTAGCTTTCCTAATACAATCCTAAGCAAAATAGGACACTAACAATTGACAAGCCAATTCCTAACATTCCTCTCCAGTCCAATGACCTAGAAACAATTGCACAAAGTTCTGTATAGATGAGGAAACAATAGTTCAAAACGGTTCTGGAACTCGACATTCTTCCAAAGCCTCACGCTTTTCCCATTCCACATCCCAAAACAACAATAAGAACAAAAAGAAAGAAGGCGTTAAAATTATCTTTCCAAGGACTTCGACTTGAGGCTCTTGTCACAAAGCTGGATCCCTACCACTCTCATAAAGCCCATATTATATAAGGACAGCATATGGAAGGAATTGCTCTCTAACCGAAACCTTGAAAACCATTTTCCAAGCACCTCATAATTCGTAACCAAATTCCTCCGGTTTCCTTCACCCAAGCCATTACTTTCATCTTCTCAAATGATCTATTTTTCTCTTCTCCACTCCCTCCCACAAAACATTCCTCATTGCTCTCTTTAGCCTCTTGCTCACACTAAAACCAAAAGGTGATTATTGGTGCGTGCTTAAAACCGATTGGATTACAACCTACCCCCATGCAACAAAATTCTTTGGTCCAAGCCTCCAACCATCTAACTTCTTCTCCACATTTTTTCTGCAACAGGGTGCCAAACGCTAATTGCCTCTGTGTTGCCTTGTCATTTGAAGATAATCCCAAATGTGCTATAGGCCACCTCCACACCTCACATATCAAAACCGAGACCAACTCCATCTTTTGAGTGTTTATCCCTGCCATTGAACAGCCAACTCTATTATTATTATTTTTTTTCTGAAATACCAAAAGCTTCTCTTACCATTAGCAAATTCCTCCATTGAAAAATAAACCATTGTCTGCATTTTCTGCTGGGTTATTGTGAGAGTCCTGGGCATGTTTACAATAATTTCAGTTATTTAGGGTGTCTTTAGTTTAGAGAATTTCAAGTCCTTTATTGGTTTACATTGTGGCTTGTTATGCTTTTAAGGATTTCTTCATTTTATATTATTTTCAAATAAAATAGGTATTCCAAGAACCAATTCAATTGGAAAAATTTCTGAATCCAGTGAAATTGTTGCTGACAATTTTCCAAGCTCAGAAGATGCGATTCGTAGTGGTGAATATGCGGTCATAAGAAGCTTGATTCAGGTACTAGAGGTATTTGATATCTTATTTTGTTGCCTATTGTTGTATTAAATAGTTAAGATGTTCCTAAGTATTTTATTAATCAACAACGTGCCTTTAGGGTGGTGTTGAGGGAAAGAGACAAGTGGATAAAGTTATTGACAAGTGTGCCTCTATGCGGGTATAGTTTCAATCCTTTATTGATTGACTTTACTGAATGGCATCTCAGTACATGTTTAGGATTGTTTCAATCCTTTATAGTTTCAATCCTTTTCTGTTTAGGATTGTTATAGGGAAAGGGTGCACCAATTCTTCTCCTAAAAGGGCTAGGAAAGAATCTTAGTTTCCTGATTCAATTTAGATTAGAAATCCTAGAAGTCTATTTGGAATTGGAAAGGAAGTCTAATTTCCTATTCCACTTAGAATAGGAATTATAATCTGTAAAGGACATGTAAGCCAACCCTATATCTATAAATAGGGTGTGGCAAGGCTGTTTAACAGCAGAGAGAGAAAACAGCAAAACAGCAGAGCGTTTTGGGATTAGTTCTAGGGTTTGCATAAGTTCTATAATCTCTATTATTAATCAAAGAAGTGGTGATTTCTCTACCTAGGGAAATCACAACTGGACGTAGACATAAGTTCTGCCGAACCAGTATAATTCTTGTGTGTTTCTAAGTTTTCTATATTTGCTAGTTTAGTCTATTGCCGTTGATTACATCAAAGAACAAGGTCCAGTGTGCGGGTTTTTTCAACATATATAAGAGACAAAATGCATCAAGAGTAATCCTTAGCTACCAAATAGACAACACAGCATCCATCTTGGAGTAATTAAGTTAATTGTCGTTTTAGGTCATACTCGAGGGATTCTAGACATTTCAAGGCATTTGGCTTTTTAAGTGGTAATAATGGAAATTACAATTAAATGGGAAACAGTTTCAACCATGCATCAACTACATCGAAAGCTACAACCTTCAAACAGATACCAACTAATGATTGTTAAGCATGGATTTGTTTACTTACACTTGCCTGCATCCTTGAAAAAAAATTCCTCACAAGAATCAGAATAGTTTTTTCAAGATAATTCTCTGGAGTGAATTTGTAGATAGCGGTTTTACTCAATAATGTTTTTTGTCGGTAGTTCTTTAATTCTAAACATGCCGTAAGATTTTTCTACGAGCCCAATTGCTAGTAAGTTGTAACTTATTAATTTGGAAGCATTTCCTTAGGTGCTGCCAAAAGCACTCCCAAGCAAGTCATAGATAGTGCATAATGGTTTTGCGTAAAGGCTACACTTAATGATATGTTGAAGTGCTAACTCCGGCACTCAGAGTTACTGATTGCATGAACCAGTATATTTTTCTTTATCATATTGGATCCCATATATTTACACTGGCGTATATAAATATTTTTTATATAAGCTTTACTGGAGTATAATTATTTTTTAGCCTAATTTTATTTTTTTTTCAATCAGGTGGATGGATATCCTGTGTATAGCATGGCTACACCGACAATTCGTGGTGCCAAAGAGATGTTAGCATATTTAGGTGCCAAACCCAAAGCAGAAGGATCTGCTGCTCAAAAAGTGATTTTAACTGATCTGAGAGAAGTAGTTGTCTACATTAATGGCACACCATTTGTTCTACGGGAGTTAAACAAACCTGTTGATACACTCAAGCATGTGGGAATCACAGGCCCAGTGGTGTGCACCAATATTTTTGTTTTTTTCCTTTCATATTTCAAGTACAATTCCTAAGCTAACTGTAAACTCCAATTTCAAATTCAACGGAACATTTTGCAGGTGGAACACATGGAAGCACGACTAAAAGAAGATATACTATCTGAGGTCAGGCAGTCTGGTGGCCGTATGCTTTTACACCGTGAAGAATATAGCCCAGCTTTGAACCAGTTCAGTGTCATAGGATACTTAGAAAGCATCTTTGCAGATGATGTGAAGACACCAGCTGAAGTATATACCGCTTTGAAAGATGAGGGTTATAATTTTGCATACAGGAGAATACCATTAACTAGAGAAAGAGAGGCTTCATCTTCTGATGTGGATGCAATTCAATACTGCATAGATGAGTAAGTATCCGCACTTTGTATGATTCCCATCTGTAACTGGCGATACCACTAAAGATATATTTTGTTAAAACTAACAAAAATTATATCAAACAATGAAAATTGTGAAATAAAATTTATAGATGTAAATTAGCAAGTACTCTTGACACCATTATTTCTTTTGGGAATTATATATTTGCCCTCCATTACAATAACAAAGTTGTGTACTGTGTTAGAATCTCAGAGACTATGATCTCTGTGGTAAGGAATGAATCGAAAATGGTGATGATTATTTCTGGAAAAATCTCAGAGAGGTGCAAAGAGAAGGTTCTCACAGAAAGTTGCTTTCATTCATTCACTCTCTCACCTCACACAAAACGTGCGAGAGGTATATTACCGTTAGAGATAGAGAGATTCTCTCTCTATAATACAAAACTCAAATCCAACCATTCATGCAATCTACCCTATAAGATAGTTACATGTGTCAACACAAATCACCAACTCTAAGATTACATCTTAGCTGTCCAATTGGAATGTAATCCAATGGCTCACATTTAAATCTGTAAACTGAAACTAAATACAAATTATTCAGCTAAAAGCACTTATATTTCAACATACTGTAGGGCTTTGTCCTCATCATGATACCACAAACATGTTACAGGAGTTTATTTATATTTTTCTAAGTGAAAAACACTCAGAGGTCTTATAGTAATACACCACTTCTGGCATCTGGATATACTTCCAATTTTTGCTCTCTTTTTGTTTTTTACTATTGAGGTTCTTTGGTATAAATCATTATTGCGGTTCATGAGTTTTGTAAAAAGCAGAATTTGATTCATCCCTTGCTTTGCTGTTCAATTTGTGAATTTATTTATGAATTTAATAATTCTAAATTCAGTAAAATTAAGTTTTATCCATAGTTCTGCAGGGTGTTACCTTTTCGTATCGCACACAAGGTTTGGAGGAGTTGCATATGCAATGGCTATTATTTGTATCAGAACTGGTGCAGAAACAAACTCCCTACCAAAGGATCCACAACCATTGGTTAGAATGAACCTGTTGTGTAACCTAAAGAGGATTTGCCTTCTCGAGCTTCTGATGAAGAAGCTCTGGGGATGGGTGACTACCGAGACATACTAAGCCTTACAAGAGTTCTTGTATACGGTCCTAAGAGCAAAGCAGACGTTGACATTGTTATAGAAAGGTATTTATATATTAAAAAGTCCACGGAGAATTCTCTCCTTATGGTGCTTCCTACTTGTCTAAGCATCAGGTGATGTCTTGAAATGTAAAAGCAGGTCTACGAATTAGTAGTGTAGAAAATTGGAGGGTTGGCTGTGCCATATAAGCAGATAACCCATGTCTCTGTCAACTTAAAAAAGAAAAATTGTGCTTCTATGCTTGACAGATTGTGTTTCATTTGTTTAATCATGCACTTTCTCGATTTTAGTTTATTTTATATTTGCGCGGAGTTAATGACCCTTAACATACCTTCAGGTGCTAGTAATTGGCTCTTATTGTTGATGTTTCTGACTTTGTTTCTTCAATTAAAAGGTGTGCAGGTGCGGGACATCTGCGAGATGACATTCTTTATTATAGTAAGGAACTCAAGAAGTTCCCTGATGCTGAGGATGAGCAACGAGCATATCTCATGGACATGGGGATCAAAGCGTTAAGGTAGGTTGAAGTAGCATTGTCCTCCTTTTCTTTTAATTTATTACAAATGAATGTTCGCAGAAGCGAAAATTAGATTGTTTAGCAGAAGTGAAAACAAAGAAGACGTAGATTAAAACAACAATAAAGGATAACTGGAATCACTCCAGGGGCCTCCAACCCGTTCTTCGCCTCTCACCAAAACAATCCCACTGCTTTCTATTCATAAACTCTTAATTGTTTGTTAATCTGAACTACAAGGGATCTTTATAAAGCCTTAAACCTAATGGACACGTGAAAGTAAACCTATTTTAGGAAAGAAATCCTAATCAAAATAGAATAGAAACTAAATCGAATCCTACTCAAACTGAAAAGAATCTTAATAAAGAAGGAAGTCCAAAGACTAAAACCCTGGATATTAAAATACTAAAAACCCTAAAGAGTAAAAGATTAAAACAACCATTGATTTAAGCCTGCACTTTGGTTCCGCATTTTTCTCCCCCGCCTGAAAAATCGACTCCGTCGAGTTTGGTGAGGAGCTTGAACCCTAGCCGTTATCAAACGGATATTTCTTGACGTCAGGGACATGAAGATTGTATAGGACTCTAGTTTCTGTTTTGCCAACTATGTGTGACAGTAGCAAAAAATAATTCATGAGAAATTGTTGTTTATTTACGGAGAATATTGCAAACTGCAAATAGATATTTAGCATGACCAAATTAACTTTCTTTTCAATGGAAGAAACTGAAAGACAAGCAGTGGTACATCTTTAACTTCAACATCCCCAAAAGTTTGTCGCACGACAAGAGGAACATAGGGAACAATGTCGCTGGAATCCTGAGGACAAGGAATGTCACTCGCTGGAAGAATTAAATCTTGCTTATCCAATAGACTAGATGTCTTCTCCATTGTAGACTGTTCAAATGGAATTAAAGGTTGCACTTCCATATTGTTGGTTGAATCAGTACCTTCTTGAAGACTAAAAACAACCATTGATTTCAATGTTTTAAAAGACGAAGGTGTAGGGGAGGCGTTTCATAAATAGACTAGATGTCTTCTCCATTGTAGATTGTTCAAATGGAATTAAAGGTTGCACTTCCATATTGTTGGTTGAATCAGTACCTTCTTGAAGGCTAAAAACAACCATTGATTTCAATGTTCTAAAAGGCGAAGGCGTAGGTGAGGCGTTTCATGAATAGCCCCGCGTGGCAAAAACCTTGAGGCGTGAGGCGAAGCCTTACAAGACCTAAATAATCGGGGACTGATGTGGGTATAATTGGGGACTACTGTGGGTTAATAAAAAATAATTGGGCACTGCTGAGGGTTATAACAAAATATAGACTTGGGCAAAATGACGTTGTTTGGGCCAAGTCATATAAAAAACATTTAAAGACTTGACCAAAACGACGACGTTTTGGACCAAGTCTTTAAAAAAATAAATTCTTCGTCGTCTTCGTGAAGACGCCGCTGCACTACAACAGTCATAAACCAGAGGACATAGCCTTTTGACTTCGATGATCTCTGATGGATTTGGGAACGCTAGGTCAACCAACTTAAGGTGTGCCTCGACCATGTCTAGGTGAGTTTTCGCCTACTCCCACAGGGCAGAAGCGTTATCATTCCTGCCCCGCCTCTGAAGCAGCTTAGGCGTGCCTTGGGGTGTGTTTTAAAACACTGATTGATTTAGGAAAGCCTGCACTTTGGTTCTGCATTACTTCCACCTTTAGATAAGAAGGTTTAGCCTATGTCAAAACTTTTGATTGGATAAATATATTAAACTCTGACGATGTCAAGCCTATGTAGCATGTGAGCTGGTGTTGTGTTGCTTTCTCGCAATTAAGAAGTTATCTTATTCACTTTGGTTTAGGTTTTTTTTTTGTTTGAAAGAAGAAACAAATTTTTGTTGCAAAAAAAAAAAAAAAATACAAAAGCGGACAAGAAGTCCGCGAAGGCACAAACAAAACAAGATAAAAATCACCATCACCCAGACATTTAGAAACTATAAAAACAACACAAGACTAACGAATAGCCACATTCCAGTTTCGCCAAATTTCTGAAAAAGAGAAATCTCTAAATTCTGAAGTAACCGCAGCCCACAGAGATGACCACCGAACATTATCCCACATATCCTCCCTTCTACTGCCTTCGTTGTCCTAAAAAAATCTGCTTGTTTCTTTCCATCCAAATGACCCCAAAAATAGCTGAAACTATACACCCCGTAAGACCTTTATTTTCTTCCCCTTTCCTGATAATTTATGTTCCTCTACCATAAGAGAATAACAATGCCTGGGTAAAACCCAACTAATACTGAACTCCTTAAACAACTTCAACCAGAAATTTAAACCCATCGGACAGGGAAGAAATAGGTGGTCAACATACTCTGAACTTTTCTTGCATAAAATGCACCAATCAGGCTATAGACATGAGCTAGGTTGCCGTTTTTGGAGCATGTCACAAGTGTTAATTTACTAACCAAGTAAAGACCTTCACTTTATTAGGAACTTTAGATTTCCAAACCAGGCCATAAGCCTAAAATACCCTATCAGCACAGCTTTTGAGAAGATAATCGCAGTAAAATTTAACAGAGAAGCTTCCTGAAGAGTAAAGTATCCAATTTCTTGCATCAACCCTTGAGGGGTGAATGCTAACGCGATCCAAACTTGTTAGGAAAGATGACAATTCGTTTAATTCCACGTCACGCAAATTCCTTCGAATCACAAAGTCCTAATTCAAAGAATGTTCAGCAAAACTAGCCACATTAGAAATACTCTGTTATGAAATCTAGATAAGTTGAACAACCTAGGAAATTAGACTTGTAAAGATCTTTAGCCCAGCCAAATGTCTTCCCAAAATCTAGTTTGTGTTGAGAATGAGTCTCACATTGATGTGTGAGAAATGACCTTGCATGGGCTTATAAGAAGTTGGGCTACTTCCCATATTGCCAATCGGTTTTATGGTGGAACCTTAACTTTCTTCATGGTATCAGAGTAGGTTGTCCCACGTGTGAAGCCAAAAGGCCACATGTGCTCCACGTCACCCCGTTGTGTTGTCCGCATGTTAGACTCGAAAATTCGCCACATGTGAGGGGGCATGTTGAGAATGAGTCCCACATTGATGTGGAAGAGGGGACCTTGCATGGACTTATAAGAAGTTGGGCTACTTCCCATATTGCCAATTGGTTTTATAGTAGAACCTTAACTTTCTTCAATTCGATCTACTTTACCAAGAACAAAATGGCAGAAAAGAACTATACCCTTGGGTAATATCCTTCCAAGACTTCTACTTGTCCAAACCGAACTATCTTGGAGTTCTAACCATTTTCACTTTATGCCAGATGGAATCACCTTCGACTGGAAAACGCCATAACCATTTAGCTGACAAAACAACGGGGTGACGTGGAGCACATGTGGTGATCTTACCAATAGATTGCCAATACCTAAACCTCCTTCCTCTTCCGGTTTTGAAAATGTATCCCAATTAATGAGGTGATCTTTCTTATCTTCACCAACACCAACCCATAAGAATTTCCGCATTAAGCTTTCCAGATTCCTGACTACTCCTTTAGGAATCTTGAACAAAGATAGAAAATAAATTGGTAAACCTCCTAACATCAATTGAACTAAAGTTAATCTTTCCCCTCTTGAAAGAAAGGCACACTTCCAGCTTTGCAATCTTTTTTGGACTTTTTCCACAATCGGGTTCCCGACGGAGATATTTCTGGGATTACGTCCTAAAGCAAGACCCAAATACTTGATAGGCCAAGAGCCCACTTTGCATCCCCACAAACCAGCCAATCTCTCTAATTTTTCTTCCTCCGTTTGAGCCTAATTATTTGGTCTTATTTACAATGCAATACCCCTTAATTATTCTCTCTAGTCTTCTTTTTGGGCTTCGGTCTTGTCACAGTTCAGGGATTATTCACTTTCGACTATCTTGCTAGACTGGGAGGCAGCGGATGATGATTTCTGCTAGTTCCCCTTGTATCTGGCTTCTGGTTGTTCACTGATTGCAAATATTTTTTTAATAAAATTGTTCCTTTTCAAAATACAAAAGAAAGAAGGAAAGTTAAAACCTTTTATCATAAGCAATTGATTTTCTCTGAATCATGGATATAAGTTGCTGTCGGAAAAAAGGGAGAAACTGCGTGCATACTACTAAATGTAAATGAATTAACTCTGCGTGTGTGTATTTCTTGTAATGTATTGAGTCTTGACTATAGCATGTATTTCTTGTATTGTATTGGGTGAGTCGGATATCCAATTGCCTCGATTTGAATTATTCAGAGGATGCCTTCTTGACTACAGGTCCTCCATTTTTCATCTTACTTTTGAAACCCACAAAACATGCATTTGTACTGCATTGATCACATAAATGAATTCTTTACATGGATATGTTCAACAAGCAATAACGTTTTTGTTGAGTTCTTGATTCATTTTTCTGTTATATTTAACCCTCTCCTTCCATCTGCAGGCGGTACTTTTTCCTTATAACATTTAGGTCCTACCTCTACTGCACTTCTGTGGCTGATATAAAATTCACATCATGGATGTACGCGGGGCCTGAACTAGGACATCTATGTAATAACCTTAGGGTCGAAAAATGATATCATTAGTGTAAAATAAAGTTATGTACAGTTGGCAGTACGATAAAACGATCTGGCATTCAGTTTCCGCCTTAAGCTCTGAATGCTGGACAAATTAAGAGGTTATTTCAGTTATGTACGTGTAGGAACTAAGGATAACGAAAATCCCTGACTCAAGGGAGAAGGGAGCGGTTAGAACTCGGGAATGGGTTCTATGCCAGTTTTTGTAGTATATATAAAGATGAAGCTCTAAACTTTTCGGGATTTGATTTTTGCAACAGGATGCTTATATTGAGGCTAATGTGAGTATCATGTATATATGTGAAATTATTATCTCATGAAATTTGAATGCCTAATGCCATTGGTATGTGGACAGTCGAATGATTTATTAGGTTATTTGTGATCAAAGAAGACTGCAATTGCAACATTATTAGTTTTTTTAACGGATGTTTTACATTTTATCGAATTCATAAGTTGAGGTATGACATTACAATATTTAAAACATGAGGTATGAAATTGTGGATCGATCCATAGTTAAGATAGTTTTATATAATTTACCATAATTAGAAGCACAAGTAAAAATTAAGGATGATCGGTTAGATTGCTCCATTGGATTGTACACAAGACATTCGAAAGGAAATTCATAATTATTTTTTTTTTCTTTGAAAAGGGAGACGATTAGTGGCAAACTACGGTTATCCAACCTTTTGAAACTGGAGGAGACTAGTTGGGAATTGCACTTTACCCATGGTCATGATTAAGCAAATTCATAGTTTACAAAGTATCGAACTTAGGACCTCTCCTTTTTTTTCTTCAGCAAGTTGTTCGCACTTTTCCACTAAGCCACTTGTCGTAGTTCGAAATTCATAATTCTTTAAAATTAGTTCATTTTCTTTGAGATTTACAAGGCCAAGTGAAACTCGGAGACAGATTATAATTACAAGAAATTGTTCCTTTCCAATAAATCTAATCCAAGGATGGATAACTATATACTTATAAGAATAATATTATTGAGGAGCAGTAGTGTTGTGGTGAGTTAGTTTGAGTGCTTCTTGTCGGATGCATGCAAGGTTTAATTTGATCTCCTTACAAAGTCTACCCTCAACAAGGCGAACGGGCAGCCACATCTTTGGCCTTACATCAACCATGTAGGAGAGACTTGTGTGCACTTGCACTTGCTGCTGCTGCTGTAATTGCATCATTAATTTTCCTAATTAGGGCCGGCATTGACAGGCTTGAGCGCTCCTGTATATTACATATAATATATGTATATGTGTATCTATAGATAGTGAGTTAAGTTGGTACCTGCGGGTGTGGGTGTTGCTGTTGTAGAGACCATTTTCCTTGAAAGATTTCGAAGTCGCCTTCAACCATGTTAAATCGGATATCACGCTTGTGACCGAAATTATTAGGAAGGGTCTCAAGTGGAGTCTCGTAACAATCTACGATCCCTTTAGCATTGAATTTCAGCCCCAACGCCAACTTCTGCTCCCCAATCTGTTACTAATTCATTCATTCATTCATTCAGATAACATATTTAATTTGATCTCCTTAACTGTAAAGCACCAGATTCTCATGCCCTGCTATTAGACAAATGAGAGAGAGAGAGAGAGAGAGAGAGAGAGACCTGCAAAAGCCGAGCATAGCCGTCCGTCTTATCGAGCACTCGGCAGACGGCGAGTCCCGGAATGAAGTCGGCCAATCTCTCGTAATCAGTCAATAGATTCCAGACGGTGTTGAGTGGGGCTTCTATCCCAATTTCCAACCGGATCCTCCGACAGTTGTTTCCCGTCTTCTCTATCTCTATTTCTATATCTATATCAAGATCAATATCTTCGCCTATGGCTACCGATTCTGTAGCATCGTCATCACCATCATCCTGGGACAAGATGGACGAATCGACCTTGTTTGAAGATGAGCACTGCACCTGCACATGAGGGCTGCTACTGAATTGAGAGACGGCGGTGAAAAGGTTTGGATTTCTAAAAATAGAAAAAGAAAAATCACTCGCTGTCGCTGCAAGGTTAGGGCTTTTTTGTGGTACCAGCAGCAATGCTTTTGGAGTTGTTGCAGTTGTAGTTGCAGCAGTGGGACAAGGGATATGGAGCAGAGTTGTGTAACTACTAGGACTTGGAGCTTGCATTTTCATTCATTCACTATCACTCACTCACACAAATGAAGCCTTATTCTTATCTCAATCATCAATATCTTCTCTATTTCTCTTATTTTATTGTTTGTCCTCTTTCTACTTGTAGTTGCAAATTGGGGATGTAAGTTGGAGAGGAGTATTTATCAAATATAGTCAAAAATTAATCTTAATTTCAAAAATGTCATTTTTTATAAAAACCTTCAAATATATCTAAAATCTTACTTAAATAGACACAAATACCTTCAAATTTAACAATTAAATAAATTAAAGGTTTTTTAGCTATTGTCGCCTCAAGCTCCGGTCCAACTTCACATTTGCTTCTACACCCCAAAACCACAACCCTATCTCCTTTGACCCCCACATCACCGACATTGAGAGTTGTTGTGGTTATCGCAAGTGGGAGCAACAGAATTTCAATCATGCCTTCAACGCCTTTTTTCTTACTAATATCATTTTGAGCTTTAAATATAAAAATAGTTTTTAAAGTTAATCCACATGTCGTTATATGATTGTATTTGTGAGACCCACGTAATGCCACATCATCACACTAACAGAGCAATTGACAAATTTTTCACGAAAAAAGTGAAATGATCACGATGGGCAAATTCAAGGAAATAATAAAATGATTCACGATAGACAAATTCAAGAACACTACTATTGATTATCATTAATTTGTTAAGGACCAGATTAAGAAATTATGTTAATGTCACGAATCATTTTGGCTAAAAAGTCTTTAATTTATTTTATTGTTAAATTTGAGGGCATTTGTGTCTATTTAGATGGAAATTTAGATATATTTGAAAGATTTTATAAAAAGTGACATTTTTTAAATTAAGGGTTAATTTTTGGCTATATTTGATAAATACTCGTTTGTTGAGAGTTGGTTATCTTAGTTATCAGCAATGTTTGAAATATCTTGAATATGTTCGATATTTTCACGGGAATATCCAAAAATTTAGGGAATGATATATAGAAAGGAGGTAAAGTGTACATTTCACCCCATATCCCCAATATTTCTGGAAATCAGTCAATTTCCTCAATATTTTATGCATACTTGCAGAAATTTCGGCAAAAAATGTACAGACTAGTGGTCAAGTTTTCCTCTTCATTTCTTTTTCACGTTTTCTTTTATTATTTGTCCTCTTTCTACTTGCGTAGTAGCATATAGGGGATGTAAGTTGGAGAGCCACTTCTCTTAGTTATCGGGTGATCAATTTTTCATACCTACCTTTAGATTTGACTAGCAATGGTGTCAGCGCAATAATACAGGTTTAAAATTGTACATACCTCATAATTTGTTCAAGTTGGATGCTTAGAATATCAAAAGCGACATCGTTTTTTCATAAGACATTGGAAAAATCACATCAGAACCTGTAATGAAACAACATTTGAATCAGATGCCATGAAACCATGAAGAACAAAAATTGTAAAAAAGAAGTTGAGCATAATAACCCTTTAGAAAAATCTATTAACCAATAATGGAAAATCATTTAGAATAGAAATGACTAAGGAAGAAATGCGGAAACAAATCAGTAACATAAGTTGTATAGCATTTGGATGAACTATAAGTTGAAATTATACGGCAGGAATTAATCTCTATTATTTCACAAGTATAAGATATATACATCCAATCCTAATTACACAAGGAAACATAAAATGACACAATCTGTAACCTTCCTAAAAGAAAACCCATATAATATCTACATAATCTTTACATACCCTTTATAACTCATGCTAACACTCTCCTTCAAGTTGGTACATAGATATCACACATGCCCAACTTGATGAGTGAGTCATTAAACGTTCTACTACATACTGCATGAGTAAGGACATCAGCAAGTTGTTCCATGGAAGTGACAAATGGAAGAGATACAATTTTTCTTTCGAGTTTTTCCTTGATAAAATGTCTGTCAACCTCCACGTTCTTCGTCCTATCATGTTGTACTAGATTGTCCACTATATCCCTTGCAGACTTGTTATCACAACATAACTTCATAGTATCCTTTGGTTTGAACCCAAGTCCCCAAAGAAGCTTACACAACCAAAGAATCTCACAAATTCCTTGCACCATACCTCTGTACTCAGCTTCAGCTGATGATCGTGAGACCACTTTCTGTTTCTTAATACGCCACGTAACTAAATTACCTCCAACAAAAGTAAAGTATCCAGATGTCGATCGCCTATCAGTTACATCACTAGCCCAATCTGCATCAGTAAAACCTTCAATTCTCAGATGTCCGTGTCTCCCATATATTCCTTTTCCCAGTGCGGACTTCAAATATGCTAAAATATGCATGACTGCAGCCATATGGTCTGCACTTGGTGAGTGCATAAACTGACTCACAACACTTACAGCATAGGCAATGTGAGGATGAGTATGAGCCAAATAAATCAATCTTCCTACAAGTCTTTGATATCTGCCTTTATCAACCGGTACCTGATCCGAATATATGCCCAGATAATGTTTCTTAACAATAGGAGTGTCTACCAGTTTACACCCTAGCATACCAGTTTCCTTCAACAAATCCAACACATATATACGCTGAGACAAGAAAATACCTCTGGATGAACGGGCAACTTTAACTCCCAGAAAATATTTTAAGTCTCCCAAGTTCTTCATTTTGAATTCTGCCATAAGGTTTATCTGCAACCGTAATATTTCATCAAAATCATCCCCTATAATAATAATGTAATCTATATAGAAAATCAACGCATTTACTTTATTCAATTTACCCTTCACAAACAGCGTATGGTCGGAATGACTCTGACAATATCCATTCTTCTTCATGGCTTAAGTGAACCTGTCAAACCATACACAAGGTGACTGCTTAAGTCCATAAAGTGACTTACACAATTGACAAACCCCTGTCTTCCTACCTGCATCATATCCAGGAGGAAAAATCATACATACTTCTTCCTCCAAACTTCCATGAAGGAAAGCATTCTTCACATCAAACTGTTTTAGTGGCCAATCCATGTTTGCAGCTAAAGAAATAAGAACACATATCGTATTCATCTTAGCTACTAGAGAAAGTCTCCTGATAGTCTACACTATACGTTTGAGTATACCTTTTTGCTACCAACCTTGCTTTGTATCTGTCTATGGATCCGTCAGCCTTGTATTTAATTGTAAACACCCAGCGGCATCCAACAGGCTTCTTCCCGTTAGGTAGTTTAACTACTTCCCAGGTTTTATTTTTATGTAGAGCCATCATTTCTTCATCCATTGCTTTCACCCACTTTGGATCTTTCAGAGCTTCCTCCACTTAAGTTGGAACTTTAATGGACTCTATGTTATTTACCAGAGCCTTGCGTTCAGGTGCAAGGTTCTTGCAGGATACATAGTTGGCAATTAGATACTTCACTTTCCTTTCCAGAGAAAACATGTCAGGAGGCACACCTCGATTTTGTCTTGGTGGCAACTTATATGCACTTACAATATTATTTGGATTAGTTGTATAAACATCTATTGTACTTACATCAGGTATATTCAGAGAAGATGCATTGGACGATACTGTGGAACTAAAGAGAGGGGATAATACGCTACTAAACTCAGCACTGGGTTCGGTAGCAACAAGTTGTTCTTATTCAATACTGGGTTCGGTAGGAGCTTGCAGAACCTAATTATTCTCCTCGGCAGCACTGACTTGCTGAACCTGCTCACTATTCTCGGCAATCATAACATGTTGCCTATCCTTGCTATACACGGCACTAAGTGCTGTTATGATGCTCGCCCTTCCTCCGACATCACCAATCTCGGGTTTACTACCCATATCTCCCTCTAAATCACAATCCAACCAACCAAGATCACCCACATTTTCACTCTCCCCCTGGTGATCTAAAGTGGACCGGGTAGAAGCATAAAAATATTCGGATTCTGAAAATGTAACATCCATAGTCGTATACATATGGCAGGTTCCAAGATGATAACATTTATATCCTTATTGTTGAGGGGAAAAACCAACAAAGACACACCGAAGTGCACAGCGATCAAGCTTACTACGATGAATTTTTTGGATATGAACATACGCCACACAACCAAACACACGAAGGGTGAAAGTATTTGTGGACACCACGAGGGCATGTTTACTGAGCACCTGAAGTGGTGTTTGAAATCCCACAACCCTTGATGGCACACGGTTTATGATATAGACAGCATAAGTGACAGCTTCAGGCCACAACCGCTGAGGAACGGAGGCACATATGATCGATGCACGAGCAGTTTCTAAGATATGACGATTTTTCCTCTCAGCAACCCCATTTTGTTGTGGAGTGTGAGAGCACGTCGTTTCGTGGAGAATCCCATGAGCACAAAGAAATTGAGACAACTTAAAATTAATATATTCACCTCCATTATCAAAGCGGAGAACTTTAATAATAGAGCAATATTGTGTCTGAATCCTCTGAGAGAAAGACTAAAATACCATAGTAACATCACTCTTATTTTTAATCACATATAACCAGGTCATACGGGTGCAATCATCAACGAATGTAACAAATCATTTAACTCCAGAAGCCGTACTTACAGGGGAGGGACCCCAAACATCAGAATGCACGAGATCAAACGGAAACAAACTTTTATTCAAACTTGGAGGAAACGAAACACGATGGCTTTTAGCAAGAATACATACTTCACAATGTAAGTCTAATTCATTTATTCCATGAAATAAACAAAGCAACATACGCCTTAAATAACCAAAAGAGGTATGGCCCAAACGGCGATGCAACATCCATACGTCTTTTAAATTACTAGCAATGGACGTCCGAACCGCAACAGCTCTTCTCGGAACGACATCATCCACATAATACAACCCTTCTCTCTTAGTGCCACACCCAATTATCTCCTTGGTCTGAATATCCTAAAGCAGACAAAAAAATGGATACATTAATACAACACAATCCAATTGTTCTGTAACTTGCAGTATAAATAGTAGGTGATGAGACAATGACGGAACAAATAAGTAGTGATGCAAAGAGAGAGATGGTGTAAGACACACGGTGCCTGCTCCAGTAACAGAAGCAATAGTACCATTAGCAATCTCCACACATGTTCTACGAGGCGTTGTTATATACTGAAACAAATTCTTATCATATGTCATATGATCTGTTACACCAAAGTCTAGAATCCAACCTGTATGATGAGCAGTGTCGAAGGCTAAGAGAACATGTCGTACAATACCTGTATTTAAAGATGGTTCACCAAGAGTAGTACTAGTCAATAAAGATTGGCTCGGTTCACCAGATTGCACCTCAGCTTCTTTATTTTTGCTCAGTGTGGCAGTAGCTAAGGATGCCCGTCCACCACTAGAGCTATTGTTCCCACGTTTTTTTGCACGCAACTGTTTCTTCATCTCCGGAAACCACTCGGGTACTCCATGCTTCGTAAAGCATGTATCTTAGGTATATTGGGTTTGACCGAAGAAGGTACACTTCAAATTATCTTTGTTTTCCCGGGTGAATGGACGAGAATTCAAAGATAGGTTTAACAAACCACATAAAGGAAAACTGGTAGGAGGCTGTGACACCATAGTTGCTACAGGTCCCCCTCTTTGGCTGCCAACATGACTACCACCCATCGTAGTGGCGTGACGTTGTGCTTCATGCTTGACCATAGAGAACACCTCCTCGACGGACGGTAGAGGTTGGGTTTGTAAGATATCACTACGAACCTTATCAAAAACATCATCCAGACCTACCAGGAAGGCATACACTCGGTCCAGCTCCTCTCGTAGCATTTTCAAATCTTGAGCACACTCCATCTTAATTGGCCTTCATTGATCCAACTCTTGCCACACGGATTTGAGATTAGCATAGTACATACCAACCGGACGCCCCTCTTGACGAAGTCGAAACGACTTAACCTTCAACTCATAAATTTGAGAGATATTAGAGTCATCATAGTATGTTCGAGCAACCACCTTCCACACTTCTTTAGCAATACGAATGTGAATGAAAAAACTCATGATAGCCGGCTCCATGGAATTAATCAACCATCCATTCACAATTGCATTCCCAGTCTTCCATGTCTCAAACTCGATACTATCTTCACTAGGCTCCTTAATGCTCCCTGTCACGAAACCCTTCTTACCACATCTTGCGATATGTATCTCTAATACTTTGGACCAAAGAGGATAGTTTGATCCGTTAAGTTTCATTGCACTCGGCACTGCCGAGACATCATTCTAGATTACCACAGAGTTCAGAACAGAATTGTTGGTTGGATCACCAACACCAACTCCAGGCTTCTGCCCCGAGCTCCCATCTTCAACGTTCACCATCTTCCTAATATGTTATGCACAACAACGCAGCACGTCTCACAAACCTGACAACTGCTTCCTTCACTGCAACACAACAACAAAGGCACGACAAGAGCAGAAACCACACAACCCTTGCAGAATCACAACAGCAGCAGCACGATGGAATTTTTTTTTTTTTTTTTTTTTTTAGGAATTAGGGTTACAGCACACCAGGCTCGAATGCCAAGTTGAAATTATACGGCAGGAATTAATCTCTATTATTTCACGAGTATAAGATATATACATCCAGTCCTAATTACACAAAGAAACATATATAAAAGGACACAATCTGTAACCTTCCTAAAAGAAAACCCCTATAATATCTACATAATATTTACATACCCTTTATGACTCACGCTAACACTATATATAAAACATACTTGATAGAGCATGTAGTCGCTTTAACAACATCATTGTTAAAAAAGATCCTTGGGCAGTAGCTGAAAGGCTGCCATGTTACATTAGCGTGTATAAGCCAATAATTTTATCCACTATGATTATTTGTAACATCAACATTTATTTAGAATTCATAAAAGCATGAAAAAAAATTATAGGAACATAAAAATTCCAGAACAACGAAAAACTATGCATGTATTGCTGACTCTATGTACATAGTTCTCACATGCACAAAAGAAGACAAAAAAAAATCAATAAAAGCTCCTAGAAGCACAAACCAACAAAGAAACAATCAGGTATAAGATGATGTTAAGGATTGAGACAAAACTTATTACAAACAGTTGTAACAAAGCAATTTTTGAATCAGATTGTATGAGAGGATGGAGAACAAAAATTATAAAAAAGAAGTTGTACATAATGAGTGTTTACAAAAATGTATCAATGAAGAATGGAAATATTGAGAATAGAAATGAACAATGAAGAAATACGGGAACAAATCAGTAACATAAGTTGTATAGGATTTGGATGAATGATGTGAGTTTGTTTATATAAGTGATTTGGTTGTGTACCAGAAACTTCCCAAAGTGAAGTTACAAATTTTATGCACACTATAGATATCTAGATTATGCAGGGTGGTAGAATACCTTCTAATTTTTGAAAGTTGGACATATGAATTGTGAACAGCGATGTAACTTTTTTCTAAGGCATTGGAAAAACTACATTGAAAGAACGGTAAGAAAAGATATTCAGAGATGGATCAGATATGTGTCATTCCGCATCTTTGTAGAATACAAAGCCGCATTTTGGTGAATTGTTTGGGCTTTGATTATTTAAAGTATCATCATCATTTCCATCTCTCCTCTTCAAAGGAATTCGTTGCTACCAATATATAGACAAAGACTTTTTTCTTTGGACCTGCTGTAAACACATGATAAATTGCTTGGCTGTTCATCGAAGGGTTTAAGATGGATATCCAAAAGCATGAATCTAGATATTTTAACCATATATATATATATATATATATTATTTTTTTTTGTTGACATGTTTTGGTTGAACAAAGAACACAATATAAATAGGGGAACCGTTTAATCTATCTAATGATTACTAAAAATGGTGCAAAGATAGATTTAACGATTTCCTTATCGTTGTGACGTTCTTTGGTTCAATCAAAGCTTGCGGAGCGGGGACAGTTTTAGTGGCAGTACTTTTGATAATACTTTTGGATGCACAACTGAACTCGTTAGTAGGCAGAAAAGTAATTAATCATGTGTTAAGAGCAGGTAAAAAGTAGATAGTGTGCATATATATTGGTAGCAATCAATTCCCCTAAAGAGAAACGTTAGCGAAAACTTTATCCAAACGGAAAACAATTATGGAAAAAAGAATAAATTATAATTTTTTTTAACATACCATTGATTGGCACACAAATGTACCAGTATAAGAAACAATGTAGATGATTGATTGTGTAGCTAAGTGAGTCATGAAGAGTAAGAGTAGCAGCAAGGCAAAAGAAAGGGAATAAGAAAGAAAGGTTGTATTTGAACAGATTGATTACCTAATTTGCACAAAAAAGGAAATCAACATTAATATATTGTCTAAGCAATCAGAATATATATATATATATATGTTTTATGAATTGGAATCCACATGGTGAAAATGGATGGGGATTTAAGATGTTATAAGGCTTGTGTAAAACTAAATGAGTTCTAATGTGGCAAAAATAAAGGAAAACAGTTGTATGAAAACTAACCTAAGTTGAATGCTGTTTTCTATGGTGTTTTTCCACGGCTTATATCGTTCATCCTGCATACCCAAAAGGTAGATAGTTATAACAGTTAGTAGTTATTTGTAAACCAAAAGCAAACATTGTGATATAGTTGTTTGAATTACATGAGTGACTACATAAATATTTATATATAGGTTAATTAGATTAACAATTTTATCCTAAATTTTGGAGAACATCTTTATACATGATATTTGCAATATAATTTCTTACATTGTTTTCTCCATCCACTGTTAAAATTTTGAGACCTTTTGATGTCACTTTAGATAATGCAACATATAATTAACCGTGGCTGAAAACCGGTTCAGGAAGATATAAACTAAATTGTTTCAAAGATTGTCCTTGACTCTTGTTAATAGTCATTGCAAAACATGGTCTAATCAGGAATTGGCGTCTTTTAAAAATGAAAGGCCACTTACTCTCAGTTGTTGCAAGAGTGATTCATGGTATGAAAACTTTGTAACCAGTAGTATTTCCAACAAGTATTTTAGCTTCAATAATTCTACTATATAACTTAGTAATAACTAATCTACTTCCATTGCACAAACCTAAAGATTGGTTTAAATTTCGTAATAGCATAATTGGCATTCCTATTTTTAAACTCAATTTATGTGAAGGTAGACCATTGAAATCTAGTTTGTTCAAAAATTCAACAGGATATGACGCCTCTAAATTTTCAATATTCCCATTAGAAGAACACAAATGAATCATAGCTTAGAAACACATGTTGTTCTCCAGGTAACAAATCAATTATATAATTGTTTATATCTATAACAGTTGCATTTCGAGGTGATATGATATCATGCTCTCTTAAATAATCAAAATTATAAAAAAAAAATTCAAAATTGGGATAAGTTGAAAACAATATTGAAGAAATTGGATTTCCAGAAGAATGAACTATTAAATCTTCAGCTATTTGAATCAAAGATGAATCCGTCAAATTATTTTCATCACTTATATCACTAATTTTTCCATCACCTATTTGCAAAATCCAATCTGCAAAATCATTGATTTTTTTTTTCTTTTCTTCAATGCTAATAACACTTCTTGATAATCTTATATTTTCTTTTAAACAGAAAATTTTCAATTGTGACCATAAATATGAACTGTTTAAAGAAGCATTTATTAAATCTTCTTTGGTTCCTCCAGGTATTACACTTAATATTTGTCGAAAATCACCACCTAATAAAAGAGGTTTACCACCAAACGGCATATTGTTTTCAGGACTATGTAAATGTGACAAAACATCATAAAGTGATTTATCTAATGCTTCAAAGCAATGTTTATGATTCATAGGTGCTTCATCCTATATAATCAAATCAACTTTTTCAATTAATGTAGCAAGATGTGTATTCTTTTTTATTGCACAAATTGAAGAATCAGTAATAACTAATGGTATTTTAAATCTGGAATGAGTTGTTCTACCACCCGGTAATAATAATGATGATATTCTTGATTATGTCACTGCTAAAACAATTTTTCCTTCAAACCTAAGCCTTCTAATGATGGCATCCCATAAAAATATTTTTCTAGTGCCTCCATGACCAAAGACAAAAAATAGATCTTTTTTTTTTAGGAAAACTAATGAAAAAGGCTTGAAAAGTTTTAGTTTTAGTATAAAAAAACCATGTTATAAGTTTTGTTTAATGATCAGTACAAGGCCCATATTAAAGTAGTCCAACTAAAAATGGCCTAACTATAATAAATTATGATTTGTCGATTTTACCCCTAACTTTTTTAGGTTGAGTTCCAGATTTTTGTCATCAATGGAGTTCATCATTGTTTTGCAGACCTTCTTTTTCTTTGAAACAAAAATATAAATCCTCATGCCATTTAATTTATATTTTGTATTATTTCGTTGAAACGTGATCGCTGTTATTATTCATAAAGTATTTGAGGTACTGTTTTTCAATTTTTCTTCGTTAGTGGAGTTCATCATTTGTTTCTCCAGAAAATAAATTTGAGATCTGCATTTTATTCAATAATAATGACGTGTCACTATTTCTGAACCGTAAAAATAAACTGTTTATGGATTTTAAGTAACACTGTTTCTGGAATCTAAGTTACTGTTTTTGAAATCTAAGTAACACTGTTTTTGAAATCTAAGTTACTGTTTCTGGATTTTAAGTAACCCTGTTTCTGGAATCTAAATTACTGTTTTTGGAATCTAAGTTACCGTTTCTGAAATTTAAGTCACTGTTTCTGGATCCAAATGAAATAAACACACTGTTTCTTAAATGTAAGCTAGAAAAGAAATGGTGAAATTCATTGTATTTGGATTCAAAGCAAAATAAGCATCATGTTTTTTAAATACAATCAATTGATGCCTGAAAGAAAATAAACAATCAAAGGTTAAAACATAGACTATTTCTGGAATCTAAGTCACTAATCTGGAATCTAAGTCACTGTTTCTGGATTTTGGTTCTTTTCTTTCCAGATACAGTATTTGTTTGTGCATAGAAAAAACAAATATTGTATCTGATTTTTTTTCCAGAAACAGTGTTATGTTTTGTGTTCTCTAGAAACAGTTTTATGTTTTGGTTCTTTTTTTTTGTTCCCTATTTACAAACACCTAATATGTACGTACATCACCGGGACCGTAGGTCCTTATTGGATCTGATTAGAATAAAATAATAACACTATAAATTGTTCGTGGTGCAGATAAGAGGATGAGGATGAGGACGATGACGAGGAAGATGAGGATAAGGGCAGGAAAAAGGTAGACAATAGTTTTGGATGGTTTTTTATTAAACTTTGAGCCATTTTGGTTAAATAACATTTTAGGATGATTTTTGGTTAAATATTTGTTGACCAAAGCCCTTTTCATTAAAACTCCCTTTATTTATTTTTTTTTATTTACAGTGTCTATAACAGTATCATAAATATGCTTTTCATCTTGATTTAGCTGTAATTTTAAAACCGTATGTCTTTTTGACAATTGTTCACAATCATAATTTAATTCTTCTCTTAAAAAGTTTATTTTTGATTTCTAACATTTTATTTGCATCAGGCATCGGTAAATAATATTTGTCCAAAGAAGTTGATGCATTGTTAAAAAGCAATTCTAGCTCAAACAACAAAGAATTTTTTAAGGGAATCTTAACGAAATACTTCTTATACTGTTCAGTTTTAACGAAAATGACATTTTACCTTGAATAGTCACTCCTGGTACTACTCACTTATACCTTTATTTTGTCTTTTTCATTAAAACTAAAGTTTTTGAGGACTTTTCGTTAGTTTTCCTTCTTTTTTTTCATCCTGTGATACAATCATATCAAGAATCGCAAAAGTTTTTCGCAAGTTGTATAAAATGTCATCATACATATTGTGCCAATATTTGTCAAAAAAAATTTGAGAATTTGCTACATCACAGAACAAAATAATTGTAACAAACTATTGTCTTAATTAAGCAGACGACGCCACATTCACAGCATTTGATAGAGCTTCAATCCATTCCTTATCATCGCCTAACAATCCTAATGATTGACATGCATCTTGATATGAAATATGCAGAACACCATTAACTGTCTTTATATCATCAAAGTTTAATGCACATTTTTATAAATTTAAAAGCATTCTTAAATAATATAACTTACCAGATGCAGGATATACATATGTTATTCTACCTATTGAACCTTTTTGTTTCCTTGGTTTCCAAATTTTTTTCTGAGCATCATATAAAAATTTTGATGGAATATGTGCATATGTCAGTGAACATGCTTCACCATAAATTTTATTAGCTTCAAACCAACTTGTTATGCTCATAAATTTGTTATTTTATATATATATATATATATATAATAATTCTCCTTGTTTACACCTTTGTTTTACTCTTCTGTATAGGTTTTACATTATATTTGTGTTTTGTAGGTTGTAACAAGCAAAGAGTGCAAAAGGAGTTAAAAAAGGTTTTTACAATCCTATGTCATCAGCACAGCCTGTGCAGTTCAGCTGAGTTCATGGGTTAAACTGTATTGACTCGAGAAGAACCAGAAGATGTTCCATATATTTTTAGAAAGCCACGGATGTCTATTTTCTGTAGAATTTTACGGTTCGTGAATATCATTTTTCTAGAGGGAGTTATGGTAGTTTTAGTACATGAAGGTCGGGCTACTCGTGAATACAAAGTTTTCTAGAAACGTGTATCAATGTGGCAGATTAAAGGAAGATTAAAATTCCTATTTATTAGGAGTTTTAACTAGTTGAAGAAAGCCAAAAAGTCTGAGAGAAAGTAAATTAAAATTCTTTTTAATATAATGAGACTTAAAAGCTCATTAAGCTTGATAAGGAAAAGAAGGCTAATTGCCTTGTCGGTTACAACTAGAAGGGGAATGAAGGAGGATCCCTAATCAGACCAGCAGAGGGGGCGTGAGATATAAAAAGCAGAGAAACAAAAGAGAAAAAAAAAAAAAAAAAAAAAAAGGAAGATAGGCAGCAGCAACCACCAAAACAGAGAAAGACCAACCCACGACAGAAGGGGGAAAAAGGAAGGACCAGAGCACCGTTCTGTAATTTGTCATCGAAGAGTTTCTTCTTCTCCTTTTACTTTCTGATTTGTATATCTTTACTGCCCATTTAGATTATGAGTAACTAAATTTCATAGTTGGGATTTGGTTGAAGTCCTAATCACGTTTCCTTGAGTATGTTCGAACACTTTTATTACAAGACAATTTGTTGATGCTTTAGTGATTAATTCCAATTTTAATTCCAATCTTATTGAGTTATTTTATGATTGATTAGCATAGAATAGCTTTGTAATTAAGTTTGTTACATGGGTAAATTTGGATGATCGAGTCTTGTACCTATGTCGAGTAACAAGAGAACTAGTTGCGGTTCTTGGAATTAATTATCACGAATAATCGGAATAGATACCATGTTCTAGGATTCGTGTGTTTGTCGATTTCCATTGTATTATGTTTTCTCGGAGTGCAACTTAGTAGACACCATGCTAAATACTTCGAGAATGAAAAGAGTTAGTGTAGACACCCATGCCTAATTCATTGTCTTGAGAAATCAATAGCTTAAAGAGTAGATACCATGCCTTTAGGTTGACAAACGTAAAGCATCAATAATCTGTTTTGTATCATAGTGTGTATCGGTTGCTTATGCAAAAAAAGGTTAGAGATGGAAGTCAACCGTTCAAACATCGTTTTCAAAACCCTTATTGCCAATTATTTTTATTTGCCTACGTTCTTTATAGTGTGTTTTAATACTTAAACTTAAGGCATCTCAAACTATTTTGCTAAACCTTTATGTGCATATTTGCTAGTTTTGTGAATTAATTAATTTAAATTGTTAGGAATCATACTCTGGATACATATTAGTGCAATCCTCATGGGAATGATCTTGTATTTGCTTTCTATACTATGTGTTTGATCTTGTGCACTTGCAAGTTTAAAACGTGCAATTAGTAGCTTAATATTTAGGTTCCTAAATGCATAACACAACTTGTCAACATTGTATGATCAGAAACATTTTGATTGACAATTGACTGCAGTGATTGATCACCATTAAAAATAATATTTTACTCTATTGGTAAATGTACTGGTAATCGTTCAACATAAGGTTCTCTATGATCAATTTTGATTCCGTTTTTTTTAACAAATTTTGTCTCATCATCACAACGTTTATAAATAGGAAAACCACGGGGCTAAAAAATGGTTTCATTTTTATACGGCTTAGGAAAATTTTTGAAACATTTATTGTCTCGCATGCAAGAAGAATTTTGATTGATATAACCACATGGACCATGAATCATGAATTGATTTACAATTTCATAAAGTTTAGGATTTACGAATTTATCTGGTAACTTAGCTAAAATGATAGAATCTATATATGTTGCAGTATAGCACTTAAATTTTGGTTTCAACCATATCAACATATGAGAATGAGGTAAACCTCTCTTTTGAAATTCAATTGTGCAAACATCTGTTTACAAAAAGAACCAAAAGAGATAACAAAAGACAAAAAATGGAAAAAAAGTTAGGTTCACAAAGAAAAAAAGAAAAAAAAAAGACCAACATAAAAAAGAATTAAGTTTTCAGAACTCACTTGCTTCAACTTTTCCAAAAGGTTCTCCAAATTTGATGAAATCAAGCATATGATCAAGTTTCATTTTAAATATTCTAGAAATTATATTAGGCATGTCCTCAAGTTTGAAACCCGGTTTTTTTTTTTTTTTCAAATTCTCTTACAATTTCTGGCTATTTCACATTACATGTAAATGTTATAAACAAATCAGGATGACCACATTCTCTACAAATAGCGATAGCATCTTGATAATTATTGATCATATATCTAGGACTTACTGTATATGAAGCAGGCAACACAATTTTTTGTCCCAATTTATTTCCATCGCCTCTCGACATTGCATCATAAATTCCTTTGTAAATTTCATTTCTCAATTTTTTTTTATTTTGCCTAATGTAATCCAACCTATCTTCTTCAAGTGTTGCATAAGAATCAACCAAATATTGTTGAAAATGTCTACCTCCCCTTAACAATGTAGTTAAGCATGGTTCTCTTTCTTGAATTTGATAAGCAATATAAGCTCTCATGAGCACTCTTTGTCTTTTTGTTTTTGGCCCTTTATAATTTTCATTCCATTTTAAATCAGGCTTATACCCATCTTCACCATACGGAAAAAGAATAGGATACTAAAGAGCCATAAATTTTGGATTCAATTTTGTAACACGTTTTAATCCTTAACTTTTAGAATCTATAATGATGTCTCTATTAGAATCAGACAAACCTCTATCACCAACTATTAAACCACCTATTTCATCACCTGTTGGTTGATCATATTGCTTGCTATCATTTGGTTGCCTGCCTAATAAAGACATTCTTAAATTGGTAAGACCATCAATTTCAAATTTATCTCTCACTGTTCGAAAAAGTTTGACTAACTTGTTTGATTGATCAAACATTTTAATCAACCCTTGAACAATTGATGCATCAAGTCTTCCATTTTGTCCATCAGAATTGAAAGCTTTGAGACGATTTTGGACTTCATTATACGTATCATAAATATATAACTGAGCAAAATTTGGACACTCGTTATCAATAGGCAAAAGAGATCCCATCAAATGACAAACTTGACCACTAATCTCAAAAATGTAAGGACTTGATCCATCATTAATTGAGTGATCAACTTTTGCTCCCATTCAAGTAAATGAAAATATAGAATTGTAAGCCCTAATGTTTTCTCGAAATGATATACTTTTTGGACATTCATTTGGATCAAGCAAACAATCTAAAAAAGTTGGTGTTGGTTTTGGAGCGTCAAATTTAATTTTTCCTTGTTGACAACAAAGAGTGATAACAGGTTCAATTTTTTTCCAACTTTGTTTAAGAGACTCTCTTAACAAAAAAATATGAACCACAATGGACACATTTATAATTTTTGTCACCCAAATCCATATAATGTTGCACAATGCCTACAAAAAAACACACCACCAAGAAAAAAAAACAAAAAAAAAAAAAGAATAGAAACAGGTCAGCACTAGGGTATGGATACTTAATATCAAACCCCCAATGTGATTATACCAAGTTATATGATTCAATTGATTCATATAGGAATGCCTTCCATCATTACGCTTGATACTTCGGCCGAAGATTCCCGAATCATATCTTAGAGTATTCTTCCTCTCTTAACGAGGATTATAGATGCCTTGTTGATCATTCACATGCCTCTAAGAATAAGTCACTGACCGCAACAATGCATAGAACACATCCAAGATGAGATGTGGTCACGTCTCATTATCAAATGATCAGTAACGTATCCCCAAGACAACTATGATGTCTCAGGTCAAATGATTACTTACATTATTACAACTAGTAGAGTTACTTGCTTGACATGTGAGTAGACCTCCATGCAAGTACTCTCGTTTGATTGTATTCAGTGAACTCATTCCCTTAATGAGCACCTACATACTTGTCTTAGTGTCACTACATGAATGGCTTGAGACTTTCCATCCTTCCCATTTGAAGCAGACATAGTACGTACTAGTCTATCCAGATTGTCAACGTCCCTCTAACAATCATATGACTAGGAACCTTTTTGGACATTATGGTTATATGAAGAAGGTCTCTGTAATCTAACATCTTTAGATTACTTCTTCCATCGATCCATTGTCCATGGACTCACTAATTTTGGACGTATATCGTTCATTGAGATAGTTCTAATAAGTGACTTTGCCTTTTGTTGTATTAGAGTTATCTATACATACAGACATTGTCCTGAAAGGTTTCTTTCAAGGATTGAATTTTAGGGCATAGCTCCAACTAAGTGAACGCGTTTTCGTGCAGAAAAACCTCAGGGAAGATTTCTCAGATTTCTGGAAAAAGCTAAAACCATGGCCGTTAGGCCACTTTCAGACCACTTTCCCAGCCAACGCCGGTCACAACTGGGCTTCTAATTGATATATTTCTATTCATCACATTCCTAACTTTTATTTGGTTCTTAAACGGAGCTTTGAAATTTGGAGCTTTGAACTAGATATGGTAAGTATTTTCATACTATACGTAGTATGTTATATTTGGAAACTATACTTGTTTTACAGCGAGGGGTTATTATGTTTTCAAAAAGGTTTTTACAAAGCTTTGTTTTTAGGCCCACTCACCCTTGTTTTTTCGCCCCTCCAGGTTTTAGTAGTTGAGCTTTCGTGTCGACGAGGATTCTTGGCAAATATTGGTATAGGAGGTTTTCTTCAAGGGTATAATTCTTAATCCACTCTACTATACTTTACTTATGCTTTGACATCACGTGTGAAATGGGTTCATTCCCGCTCACTAGCACACTCTTATATCTAGGCACTTTTAGATTTAAATTTATTCACATTTTCCACATCACTACACTTTATGGCTTCGTCACCCTCCTGGTGTCAGCTAGCATAGCTTGATTCGGAGTCCAAGTAGACATTCCAGGTCGAGGTGTGTCATTCTTCTCCAATGACCTAAATAGAAGCCCCATTTACCTTCTCCATGATCTCCAGCCTTAAAATCCCAGAAAATCTCACTTCTTAACAAAAACCTCACTGTAATTTCTTTGAGGAGTAATTACTTTTCTAGGAATCTATCAACTGGGTTTAATTTCGTTGAAGTTTTGGATGATTCTCCTTCAATATCCTCAACAGGACTCTGCCCTTTGACTTGGCGGCGAAAACCTGCGCTACTTGAACCTCTCCAACAATAAAATCTCTAGAAAAGTTCCAATTGGTTTTGAGAAAATGGTTGTAGAAAACTCCACTATTAATCTCTCCTTCAACAGCTTGACCGGAGCGATTCCAGTCTCACAATTAAGGACGATCAGGATTATCCAGACCCATAATTTCAGACAGGGCAAAAAAGGGTTTGTCGATGCATTCCCGTTTTTCTATTTCTAGAAAGATAAGGGTTCTGGGCTTGTTCGGAGGGTATGAAGAATGAGGGAGGTTGAAGTAGGTGTGGGGATGGGAGTGAAAGTAGAACTCTCTCTCGTCCTATACCACTTCCATTTTCTCCTCTTCTCTCATACTTTCCATTGTGTATACCACTCCCATTTTATACTCTTCTCTCATACTTTCCATCATGTCTTTCTCTATAAGAAAATTTATATAAGATGTTGACGTGGCTTAATCATGACCGTTCAAATAGGAAGGGAGGGAAGATAAGGGAAAAAAGAAGAAGATAAGATAATCTTATTCCATGAGAAGAGGCCATTTTATTTTTGAATCACCTGAAGCTTTGTTCTCAGTTGCATCTTTGTTCAGAGACAATAATTAGCAAGCTTTCAAATTGTTGAAGAAGAAACTTGTTCACTAATAACAACCCCCAATTATGAAATTTGTAGATTCCAGAGAGAAAGAGTTGGTGGCCAGTGCGGTGGCTGGGTTCTGAGCGAGGGTGAAGAACAAGTGAGGTCAAGGCAGGCGTAGGGATAGGGGCCCACTCTTTATTTTTTTTAATTTTTATTTGTTTTAACTTTTTAGTGTATTTTATTTAATTAAAATTTTCTTAATATTTTTTAGACCCGCATAAACATAAATGTAGTATTAGCACTGGTCACGTCATCATTTAACAGTTTATTTAATTAATAAATTTTTTATGAATGTATGAAATTAAAATGAATTAATTACTAATGTATGAACGCAAAACTTTAATAAGAGAGGAATACTAAGTTTTAACCATCTGATGAAACAAACGAAGCACATCACAAACCTCACTTTTATTTTTCAACACATACAACCACGTTATAAAGGTGCAATCATTCACGAAAGTAACAAACCACTTAATTCTCGAAGTATTACTAACATGGGAAGGTCCCACACATTAGAGTGTACTAGCACAAAAGGAAAAGACCTTATATTCATACTTCAAGGGAATGAAGCATGATGACTTTTGGCTAAAATACAGACTTCACACTTCAATTCTAAGTCTTAAATACCACTGAACATATCCGGTCAAATATGTTTTACATAACCCAAATATGTGAAATTGGTACCAGGTGAAATATCTTGTAAATAAAAATTATAATCCGCTGGACTGACTAGTCAAGCCCGCTAATCAACTAAGATAGATTTGTTAGTCAATAAATCAAAGATTCAATTACCAATTTCTGTTCTCACAAACCATCCTAGTCAGCAAGGCTGCAGTTCGTTGCAAGTTATTAATGTGTCAAGTGGGCAGGATTGTGAGCACATACCATTTAAATGTTCAACAGATATATGTATCATGTATGTGTACTGAGATGTGTGACACAATAACAAGAACTTGAACATAAGATATTTTTGGCTAGAAAAACACACCTCTAGGTAAAAAAAATCGAGGACTCTCCACTGAGTCCAATCCACTAGTGTAAACAAAGGTTCATATAAAGATCACACAAGCTTAATTCCTAGATCCCTATCTATGGAGTAGCTTTACCTTTATGCAACTTTGCCTTACATAAGATGGACTCCTTCGAACTTCAAGAAGTGGCAGCTCTTCCTGAGCTCATCACCATGTGGCACCAAGATCAACACAATCAATGATGTGATATGATTTTATGATATGCATATGAAATCTAGATTTAAATGACCAATCAGATTCTCCAGTCAAACAATTGAAGGAAGAATCTAACTTGAATCCAAAAGCTTGGTCTAAAATCAAATTTAAAGCTTAAAACCAAACCAAGACTATAATGCAAAACCTTAAAACAATGCAACCCTAATAGACAATGATTGGGTGTTTAATGCATGAGGAAGATTTGGCAGTTAGGGTTTCATTTATGGAGAAAATGCAAGCTCAAAGCCCTTAAGGCAACTCCTTCTCTTTCTAAAACTAAGTTCTAAACCCCAAAAAACAATATGCAACCCTAGAAGCAAATATACCCAAGGAAATCTGATTTTCCATCAACCAATTTGTCCCACAAACACTTATCGGCTGCAAAAGAGATCTAGGCAGATCAATGACCAATATTGACTACCAGCAGAAAGGTCTCAGTCAACCCATGTGGGTTGTCTTAATCTGTGTGCCTAGACATCTGAAATTTAGCACCCAAAATTGACTAGACAATCAAATTAGACAGAATGCAATACAAATAGAAATATGAAATGCACATGCATGAACATACATTATGAAATGCACATGCATGAACATACATTTTGAGGTGAAATGTGCCACTTCATGAACATTTCCTCCAGTAACAACAGCCCAGAATCACAGTATATCCTAAAGCTAGATTGAGCATGTATAATGGTTCATTTACAATATTTGACAATAAAAGCCAAACACTTAATACTAGACTTTACAAGATGCATGCCATAAACGTTGATGCAACAACAATACCTTCTGTAGATTACTATTACACGAAGCACGAACCAAATTAGCTATTCCAGGAACCACATCATCCACATAATATAGCACATCTTTCTTAGTGTCACACTCAATAATCTCGTTTATCTGAATATCCTGAAGCAAGCAAAATGAAGGATACATTAATACAACACAATCCAATTATTCAGTAACTTATGGTACATATAATAAGTGATGGGACAATAACTATCAATAAACAATTATGTAAGGAGAGAGGGTGTAAGACACATTGTTCATGCTCCAACAACATGAGCAATAGTACTATTAGCAATTACCACACACTTTCTATGAGGATGGATTTAGATTGAAACTAAGTTTTGTCTTAAATCATATGATCCATTGCACCGGAATCCAAAATTCAACCCATGATCGCCATTATAATAACACACACGACTGCACACGAGGCCTACTTGCAGTAGAATACTCCTACACAGCACTGTCCTGCAAATAACAAAGCACGGCAAAGGACAAAACAACAATTGCAACAACGTCAACCGATTACACGGAAAGTAATTATAGACAGCAATAAACGGCACAACAACAATTGCAGCCAATCCACGCAGCACAACAACACACTGCACCACCAGCACATCATTGCAATTCCAGGCGGCAGACAAACCACGCACGTCACCAACCTGCTGCTGCACCGCAACTGGGCACGGTGTACACATAGTAGAACGGGACCCAGGATCCTTTCCAGATCTCTTTGTGAGGATCCAGATGATTCTTTAGTTGTGTTCATTCATCGTATATTATGCGGTCAGAAATTATTTTAAAATTTTTATTCAAAATTGAACAAAAATAGTACTTGACAAAAACTGATCACACGATTTACGATAAACGAACACGATTAAAATATCTCTTAAATCCTCACAGAAAGGATTCGGAGAAGATCCTCATACGGAGAACGGTACACAATAAAACAACTGTTTGACATACTACACCGGCAAGCAGCAATTGGAATACCTGCCCGAGTACTTTCCTTGTATGTTATTATTAGGGTACAATAGCAATTGTATAGGGAACACACACTGATACACGGACAAAATAGCATAAAAGAGTACAAACTTTCACACGGCAAAACAAAACCAACCCTCTTCCCACACTCTGCAATTCAATACAACTGCGATGTACACACACGGCACAAGTGCAAAAAACACACCGATTGTGCAGTTTACTATTTGTAATTAGGATCGAAACCAATCTCTTGATGGCAAGAAGAAAATCATTAAAAATGCTTGGTTACTTTATTCATCCTTTAGAATTTATAATATGGGCACATATGCCTTATTCTATAAGGAATATAATTAAGATACGAAAACCAAATTCTAAAGATTACAAATCCTAATCCTACCTAAAATAGAATTCTAAAAATATCCACAATTAAGACTTAAATCAACAAAAACTTGAAGGAACAGAAAAGTAGAAAGCAAGCAAATAAGAAGAAAATGATTGAGCTTGGATTCATATTCTTTTTCGTTAACTTTTCCACCTCGATAATTCCCCTCTGCCTCTGGTAACACTGGTACTATCAGCACATTATATTAATTCTTCTTTTGAGTTATGGTTCTCTGATTTTCTATTGAATAATCAATCAGCAGTTAGGAGAATCACCACGTGAGTTTCGGATTCGAACTTGTAATTGAAGGAACTGATGTTCTGAGGAAATATGAATCCCAAGAAACAAGCAGGTCAGATGTCCCTCATTTACCATGCAAAACCGTTAACCGTGGAGAGTTGCTTTTTCATGACATAAAGTACAACTGTGGAACGCAGCTTGCCGGTGTGTCCACTCCAGAGTTGTTCTTAATTATGTATATTAATTATTTTGTGGAATATAGTTTACGAATCATGCATCTACGTTTCATTGCTGCCGAGAAAAGTTCAAATGCCAATACATAAGCTAGAATGGAGTTGCTCCATATGTCCTGTTGCGCAAAACAGTCTCTTTTATACAAGAACCAGGAGTCAGTTACACAAATTATTCTTTGAACTCTATCGTTTTACAAGTGTAATAATAAGCTGGATTCATAAAGATCCTTAATTTCATTTATTTCACCAAATTACCGCCAGCCTTGATTAGCTGAAATTTGCATTTCAAGGTGGAAATTGTGGCACGGTAGAAGACCTATGCTAGGACTACTGTTTCAACGGTATTTGACTGCATAAATTGTTCGAGTTGTTGGCCTTCTTCCCCTTCCCATATCTCAGGCAATGCTTCTTTAATGTTGTGGATACTACTCAACGCATGATCTGCACCGGGCACTAGTACTGAGCTCCCCACCTGCCATAAGTTTTTCCACTTAATTGTATCAGAAAACCTCATTCAACTTCAATTAGTTGAGTTGCTTGTTTAATTTATTTGTGATATGCTTGAAGTTTCCATCCTTGAATGCTTCAATTGATCTTTTTTTTTAACTAGTTGCATGTAGATAGTTCTTACAATGACTGTATGAAGTCCTGCTGCCTTCCCACTTGCTATGTTTCGAGCACTGTCATCAAAGAAAATCTGAGAACAGAAGGGGAAAATAATCTCCATTATACAGCTTCCTCTCTGTTTGAAGCTAAATAAAATGAAAAGGTTAAACTTTGTTTACTACCTTCATGTTTCATAGTTTTCAATATTTAGTAAATCAAGTTTTTTTTCATTTTAGATTGGGCATCCATGTGGACAATGACGTGACGCCCATGTGAACTATGACTGGACGTCACGTGTCATTAAAAATATTTAAATAATTTATTATAAAAAAAAAAAAAAAAAACCATCCCTTCTCCCCCCCCCTCCAACCCAAAAGAAGAAGAAGAAAAAAAAAAAAAAAAAAAAAACAGAATCTGCAACCCAGTAGAAGAAGAAGAAGGAAGAAAAAAAAAACAGAAAAACCGAATCAACAACCCAGAAGAAGAAGGAAGAAGAAGAGGAAGAAGAAGAGACAAAAAAAAAAAAAAACAGCAGCCCAAACCCAGTTCGTTCACCCCCCGGCCCCGCGTTCCAAATCTGCAACCCAGAAGAAGAAGAAGAGAAAAAAAAAAAAAAAAAAAAAAAAAACTGAATCTGCAGCCCAGAAGAAGGAAAAAAAAAACAGCAACCAAACCCAGCTCGTCCCCCACCCTGCCCCGCGACCGCGAACGCGAACCCAGACCATGAACTGGGTTTTCTTTTTCCTTCTTCTTCTTCTTCTAGGTTGGGGGCGGGACTGGGTTTTTTTTGTTTTCCTACTTCTTCTTCTTTTGGTTCTTGTTCTTGTTCTTGTTCTTCTGGGTTGGGGGTGCAGGGGGAAGAAGGGATGGGGTTTTTCTTTTCTTTTTTATCATTTTTTTTTAATTTAATTAATTTTTTTAATTTTTTTTTTAATGACATGTAACGTCCAATCATTGTCCACATGGATGTCATGTCATCATTTAACGTGAGAACTAACAGTTTGACTAACAGATATATGAGACTATCCCAAAATTAATACTTCAGGTATGACTCTGGGATGAAAAAAACTTGATGTACTAAATGTTGAAAACCACGAAACATGAGTGGTAGTAAACAGAGTTTAACCAAAAAATTTAAAGCGCGACGTTTCATGTCTAGCTAAGAAAGCATTGAATGATCGATCATACTGTTTTCTTTGGATCAACATTTGCAATACGAATGGCAGCTTCAGTTGCTTTCACAGAGGGTTTGCAAAGGATTGGTGACTTGGGGGGACCGATTAGACTAGTAACGGTCAAGTCAGTGGCTTTAGCCTCCAGTGCCTGTTTTGGGAGGACCGTACGGAGGTCATCTGCTGCAGTAGGAGTACTGCTCATGCAATTAAGTACTTCTTCTGCTTCATCATCAAGATTATGAGGAGGGTTAAGAGTTTCGAAGCATATGATGCCTTCAAAACAATCTTCCAAGCCCAACCTGTTGAGAACTTGAGCTGCATGCGCCCTGTCTGCGTTAGTAAAGATCTGAAACCACCAACACAAAGAAGCATCTTAATAAATTAGTTTACATAAACAAAGAGACCGACTTGATGACTATATGTAACTATGTCATAGATATGCGCAGGATGAAATGCAGGTCATCTAAACAAGCTTTAACAAATTTAATTAATTAGTTGACGTACTATTTTTCTCTGGGGCATTGATAACAGAAGGTTCCTTAACACCAGATCGTGCGTCAATAAGTCATAGGGCAGTCTACCGTGGACATAGGCATGAAACTCATCGTTGTCAAATTCGTAACCAAGAGCCTGGATGAATATGTAGTGTATATATATATATAGAGAGAGAGAGAGAGAGAGATTAAGTGGGACTATATATCAAAATTCAAGGTATACATATATAACTATGATTTGAAGTGAGATTGATAAAATCTCGACTCCACCAACTTAAAGGGGAATGCAACTGCAAGGACAGTTCGCTAGTGATCTGTAAATTTTACCTTTAGACCGGCCATGGTTGTCCCGTATTCCCGGTATAGGTCCAGGCACATCCCTGGTACCTCACCTTCTTCTATTTGCAATTGCTGCAGCATGAACTCTGTAGTAATTGCTCAACCTCGATCATCAGTTAATACTGTTTAATGTAGTTTTGGCTATAACTTATAATAAGTAAATACATTATCGATATATCTGATTCATATATATATACATATACGTACCTTCAATATTCTTGCGACATGCCAAGTTGAGGCCTGAGCTCAGGGGATAAAGAGTATCATCCAAATCTGCAGAATGTACATTTAATAGTCAAATCCAGAAATCTTAACAAAAATACATTAATCACTTAATTAATCAAAAGGGCTTGCAGTAAGAAAGAGTCGAATTAATATTGACAACAAATCCAGAAATCTTAACAAATTAACGTTTCACATTGAATGATTTGTATCATACCAAAAAGCAAGCAGTCATATTTGGCTCCACCGGACTTCCCAATAGCAGCATCCATCTTCAAGAATATACCTGCAGAACAAGCTGCCGGTTCCACAAATTAGTAGGAGCTAACGATTAATTTGAAATAATTTAAGTTTGCAATAAGAAATCATAAGAGCTATTTCCTATTTGGAATTAATCCTGGCCATCTGTCTAATCCTTCTTAGTTCTTACGTACGTTAATGATGAACATACATGAATGCATGGCAATTTCATTTGAAAGTGGAAACAACACTTGCAAAACAAAGGACCAAAAGAGTCTATATATAATGAAAGCATGATGTATTAATAGGCAAGTCTATGTATGATCAGTAAATTAAAACGCCGAAACATTATAATATATAAAATTCAATTATCTGTACATGGAGATGGAGTAGGAGACAGTGAATCATGCAACATGTATAATAGAAATTTAAGATAATGTTATTACCTTGAATACGTAGCAGATCAAGAATGACGAACAGATAACTCTGGTATATCGATGGTTATTGGTTACGGCCAGGTAGTGTGCATATATATAGATATAAATTCTTGAGGAATGTGCATGCTCGTCGCGGTACCATCAGAGGTGGTGATACAGCTGAATACTGATGGTGATATGGAGCATATATATTATTCAGGAAATATATTATATTCTCTGTGGAGTGTGGACCGTAAACCATATATGCTTGTTCTTTGCTTCAAGGCAGCTGTCTCTTTCGATCCATATATCTCTAACAAAACGTGCCATATGGAGGCATATTCCATATGGGTTTTGAATCTTATTATATGCAGAAATAAAATGTTCTCTCTCTCTCTCTCTCTCTCTCTCTCTCTCTCTCTCTCTCTCTCTCTATATATATATATATATATATATATATATGTATGTATGTATGAGCCACTAATGTGCATGCATATATGCTTCTCTAACTACTTGATTTATCTCTTATATCTTTTTCGACACTACTCATCAGCATGAGAATAATAACATAAAAGTGAAATCATGCTAAAAATTAATAAGAGATCATATATATACGTGTGGATATGTCTATGTACGGATGTGTGTGTATGTATAGATACTGATGAGGATTTTTTTTGGGGCAAAATTGTTGAGGAATTTAAGAATCAAATTAAGATATGTGGGAGAATTCATGCTCTGTTTGACACCGACAACCTGTAAGTGGAGTGGAGTGGAGTGGGAGTGGGGTTGTCAAGATGAGGAGACTATTCCTTCCTCTCTAACATGGTGGCTAAATGGAATAAACGCATAATGCAAATGCCTACATGCATAATTCACATTATTCATGTTAGACGATTACATCACTTGGCATTATTCTACAACTTATGCTTATCAGTCATGACTGCTGTCTCAGCATTTTGCAACCAAACTAGGCTAGCTAGTACAAGTGAATTATCCCACGAATAATGATACCATCCATCTCTATCAAAAAGCGTGTCAAAAAATTTTTATTATAATTTATACCTGAGAATTTTTCTTCCCTATTGGATGTTAAAAAAAAAAATAAAAATTAGAGAGTTGGATACAAAATACCGTATGTGATCTTTATATATAAAGCCAGTAGCTTCATTTTGGGGCCACAGCTTCATAAAAAATAAGGGGATAAAAATGCCTCCCAAAACAAAAAAGTTCAAAAATAGCTTAAAATAATGCATCAAATAATACAGGAGTGTTTTTGTCATATAAACAGTATTTCTTTAATAATTAAATTTTTTGTACAGTATTTTAAAAAAAATTTAATTAGTACCTCACAATAAACTAACTATTACACACCATCCCTAATTTTAAAAGTAGTTTTGGATTGTTATTTAAGAACTGTTGAAAGGGCCTTAATAGGTGTGCCCATAGGCCCACCTTGTTTTGTGTCCCACGGCCTCCCTCCTCGATGTGCTCCCCCGAGCTCTCTCACTCCTTTAGCTCTCACTCTCCCTTATCTCTCCCTCTCGACTCTCTGCAACTCTCTCATTCCTTCTTCCCCGAACACACACACACACACACACATACATACATACACGCAAGCAACCATCGCCACGATCACATCATCACCATCACTCGGACCCTCCCTTCTACCCCTCACCTCTCCGGTCTCTCTCTCTCTCTCTCTCTCTCTCTTTGGCACTGTACACAGTCACTGTGCAAGGGATTTCTAAAGAAGGTAAGTCGAACCACTCTTCCATCTTTCTCCCTAGTAGTCTAGAAGGCTTAGTGGTTGCTAAAAAGTGGTTTTTGGTGAAGGCTTGGACATGAAAACAACTCAGGGAGCTTTCCCCAGTTTCCAGCAAGCACCGTCCCTTTTGAGGCAATTTCCAGCCAAACCACGGCAAGTTGGCCAGTGTGCCAGGCATCAATCTCTTCGTCTCACTGAGTACTATAACTTTCCTTTTTGTTTCACCCAATTTTGTTGAGTATTGAAGAAGTTATACTCATTTGAATCTTACCCAGTTTTCGGTGACCTCTGCGGCTTTCGAGTCGTTTTCGGGCAAAAACACGAAGAGTTAGACTCATATGAGGTACCATTCTCTTCATCTCGTCGAGAACTATGATTTCCATTTTTGAATCACTCAATTTTGTTGAGTATTGACAAAGTTATGAACGTTTAAAGTTGTCCAATTTTTCGGCCGAAATCTGGCCTCCTTCTTCAATAGGGTCCGGTGACCCACAAACCTTAGACCCAAAACCCTTTTTACCCAGTCCAATCCTTTGGACCGGGCTGCTGAGCCCAAGCCCTCTTAAGCCCAAACCCAAAACCTCCCAAACGTAAATTTGAATTTAGTCTCAACCCTTTGAGCCTAAACCCCTAACCCTTTGTCACTTAGGCCTTTAGGCCATCTAAAACTCGGGCCTTAGGCCCATGACCCCCCAAAGCCTAAACCCCTTTTATTTATTTATGTATTTTATTTGTTTGAAACTAAATCTAAACTCTTAAAGCCCAACCCTTTTAAAAGCCTAACCCAAACCTTTTTAATCTAGGGCCTTAACCACTAAACCATTTAACCTTTCAAACCCTAAACCCTAACCGGCCCAAACCTTTTTTGGGGAATATTTCTTTAGGGAATATTCTATTGGAGAATATTTTGTTAGGAAATATTTCATTAAGGAATATTCTGTCAGGAAATATTTTCTAGAATATTCTATTGACTTTTACGAAATTTAACTGGAACCCTTCTTAGCATATTTCGACGTCCTGAATCTGTTTCTGACGTCCATTTTCCCAAATTCAATTTCTTTAATATAGTTTTATTAATTGGAACCTTTATATGCTTAGAGGCAAATTATTTGTGACAATTTCGTGTTCTCTAGTTTGCCTGGCTCTTCGGCGACTAACTATCTGTGAGTGGACCCCTTCTAAAAATGCATGTTTTAATAGTATAAATGCACACATGAAAATCATTATTTAATGATTACGTTTTGTTAAACTGTTGAACAACAAAAATATACAACGTAAAAAAAATAGAGTCCATACAAATTGGGTCAAACTACAAGACAAAATAAAAATGTAATTCAGCCCAAAAGATGAGGATGGGCTTTGCATATAATAATAAAAGTAAACAGGATGTGAATCCCTTCGTATAAAAGGGAGAAACGTGGAGGAGGTTAAAAGAAAGTGGTAGAAAACATGGCCTTCACCTCCCCCACGTAAAAAACTCTAGAACCTTCCCAGGATGCCTATATATAGGCATCAGCTGCAGCAAGAAGGAGACAGAAAAAGACGGGGGATAGTCTGCAGAAAATAAGAAAAATTTTGAGAGAAAATATCCAAAGCAACGAAGTGCTGCCAGGAAAGTGAACAAGGAGTTCAACCATTCGTGCTTTCGAATCAAGTTCCAAAGAAGAACATTCATCACCAGGTATGAAACAAGTTCTGTTAATTTATTTATCTCTTTTGTTTAATGTTGTGTTGTAGACAAAAGTGAAAAAATGGGGCATAATCAACTACCTAGAACCTATAATATTCAAATTATACAAGAAATTTGCCAACAAACCACCATAAAAGGTTTCTGTGCAAGGAGGGTTTCTTAAATGGTAGCCCGACTACTCTTCTATACCTGCAACAACAACACAAAGTAGTCCAAAAAAGTAGCCACATGTTTTCCTAGAGAGCAAAAGTACACAAGAGTTTCACTCCTCGCCATTGTCGTCATTCCCATGAATTTCTTCGGGGTGGCCTAGATCATCCCGTGAAGTTCCAATCAAGTCTAAGTAACCCATGCTTGCTGTCCATGCCAAGAAGGAAAGGAGCAATTGGTGTTACGACAAGCAAAGGTTTGGATAAAGAAAGAGCAAAGTTTCATTTGACTCTGAACATTGACGGCAAGTCTTCTAGGTAACATGAATGCCATTCGTATGGTTATCATGTTGGGCAAACTTAAGGAGATTTGAAAGACAACAAAGGATCATTCTAATTGCTATCGGTCAAAAATCAGGCCAAGGAAGCAAATATAGAAAGTCTAAGTCTTATATGCAAGGTCATTCTTTGCGGTCCAATGAGAAAATAGGTGCACTAATGGACAAATGAACAAAGGAAAAGAAGTCAAATACAACTTTTGTTCCCCTTAAACCGACCCATGCTTGGTCTCTGTGAAGAAAAACAACAAGGGATCAACATATAACAAAATGCAACTCAAAAGGAAAGAAATTGTTCTGTTTTCTTTGCTACTCACGAGTACAAGACGAGGAGAAGGCCTTTGCATAAAATCCTATGAAAACTCACTTGGGATAAGAATCCAAGGAAAAGGAGAAATTGGAAAATATGATGTCTCCCTTTATAAAGTTCCAGCAAAAATGGGGTGATGTTTGTATATTTCAAAGATAGACCAAAGTCAAAGCATGGGACTTTATCAAAAAAAAAAAAGTTAAAGTATGGGTCAAAAATATTGACCAAAAGCATTGAAGTAAGACTAACAGATGCTACAAGACAAAGGGAAAGAAAGGAAACTTGCCAATCTCTAATTAACAGCTAAAGGGGATTTGCTTCTCTGCCATGTGAAGTTGGATTTGAAAGAGTTCAAAGCTATCTCAAGTTTACAAATAAGGAAAAGCTTGCTATCAAACTTCCCAAATTAATTGGGAAACTCATTCACATGGCAACCTTTGTATTAACACCCAAAGAACTAGAAGACAAATCAAAATTACAAAAGATTTTGGGAAAAGTATCACTTTGTACAAGTGTTAATGAGAAAAGATGGCAAGTATCAAAGACAACACATGGATGGGAGCACAAAAAGGGTGTCCAAATACCCACTGTCAAGACTAGCGAAATAATTCTCAACGCAATAGAAATGCCAGAGAGCGATTATTACACACTGAAACATTAAAACCCATTCAAAATACGGCAGATACTATGAGTACGTTACTACAAATTTCGGGGTGTAATTCTCACCTTTGGAGCCATGAATCAACAATTGTCTTCAATAAATTCGGTACTGCAAAATGGTTTGTCCAACGACCATGTCAAAAACCAAGTCAAAATGGTACGGAAAGCTACTGATGATAAACGACAAGTTATATAAATTTAGACTACGGAAGTTACCAACATCAAATTAGGCTTATCATCTACCATTACAAAAAAGAAGGGTTTTGTTTTTTCAACCCAATCAAGTTCATTACCTGAAGGGCACAGCAACAAACCAAATCGAAGAGATGCCGTTTCCCGGGACACCTGCATGAAAGAATTGATAAGTTCGTTGCATTTCAGAGTTTCAATCCACTCCAAATCAAACCCAGAACATTAAAAAAACGAAAATGGGGTGACTTGCTGTTTATTTTCTCCTCCTTTTTGCTTTGAATTTTTGCTCCACAAAAGAATCACAAGCCGGGTAGTAAGAGCAAGAGAACAATGCAGCAGAAAAATGACAGAGTTTATGACCTACAGGAAGCCTTTACGATTTTTTGGGGGGATGGTAAATTGAAGAATTGAAAAGGATCTGAGCTTTAACAAACCTTACGCATCCTCACTTGGAAATCAACAGTTACCCAATCCAAATAGAAGTTCGAAATATACGAAATTCGCGGAAGCCCAGAATATCGGAATTACTTCTAGAGGAAGACCACTGGTATAAGAGCCAAGAAAAAGGGGGAAAAATCTCTTAACCCATTTCGCGGGGGGGAATGAATGCTAAAGGAGCCTGCACCTCACGTGGGAAGGAAAGTAAAATAAGTCATTTTCACAATAAAAAAAAGGGGCCGGCTTTAATGCTTTCAAAGTCCTATTTCAAATAGGATTGAATTCCTACAGAACACATTGGAGAAGGAGGTTGCAAAGGAAGAGAAGAAGAGTCCCAGCCAAAAATACAAAAGAGACAAAAGTAAGATTAAAAAATGTCGATGTGGTCTTTTCTTGTGGGCAGGAAAGTCACTCACGTGGCAATCTGCAGGAAGGTCACTCACGTGGCATTCTAAAAAAAAGTCATAGCTCCCCATCTAAATTTATATAGGCTCTGTATGTGAGTAACCCCATGAATTTGAATTTTGACCAAGTATTAAATGGCAAGGGAATGGTGCATTCCAAGATGAAAAGAAATATAAAGACAATATCAATATTATAAAGATAATATCGGCATCAAGTTGGTAGACACGCATCACTTCAAACATCGTGATGCTAACCATCTCAGAACACAAAATCAATGGTACTCCGTGACAAAATCTCAAACGGCAAGAAGTCATATCAAGTATCAAAAAGCACGAAACCATAACAAGACTTCAATGGTGCGACGCCACGATAAATGTCAAATGAAAAATCAAATATGAAATGGCACAAAGCCGCGACAAAACCTCAAATGGCATGAAGCTTTATCAAATATCAAACGGTACAAAGCCGTAACAAGACTCAAATGGCACGAAGCTACGTCCTGCTCCAACGGCTTAAAGTCCCCGCCCACATGAGCTAGAACTGCACAAGACATCAAACACTCCAATGGCTTAAAGTCCTCACATGCATGAGCTAAAACTGCATAAGGCATTAAACGCTCCAATGGCTTAAAGTCCTCGCCCGCATGAGCTAAAACTGCACACAAGGGATTAACAGCTCCAATGGCTTAAAATCCTCGCTTGCAAGAGCCCAAACTGCACAAGGCATCAAATGCTCATTGCCTGCATGAGCTGAAACTGCACAAGGTGTCAAGTCTAAACAAATACTAAATATCAAGGAATTACGAGTGACTTGATCCCTCAACGAGGGTACGTAGGCAATCTAGGGCTCTACCTAGATGCAATCACAAAATCAAATAAACACCAAAATCCCCAAGTTACGATTTATTCATATTAGAATCAAAGGGTATTCCTTTCCCAAAATAAGGGTTGTAATTAATAGGAGCGTAGCCTAGAATGGGTCGAACTCAATTTAATAAAACCCTTTTCGAAAAATGAACGAGGGTGAAATTGTGTCGAGTGAATTATTGGTTTACATATTGTGTACAATTTTTGCTCAACAGAAACGTTTTACGAGATAACATGCTTACTAAGACTAATTTGAATTATTACTATTTTTCCTATAACCTGTGTTCTTTATAGAATATTTGATAGATAACGATATAATATTTAGAACACCTCTTTATAGTATAGATAATGGATGACTTTATACTATGAAGTTGTCTTTCAAATAAATGTATGTTCAATGGTTTTGTACTTACCTAATGGTCCCTGTTCAACTACGAGGCGAGGAATAGATTCCGTCCGAGCGACGGTTACGGTGTTGGCATAGGGCCTGAAGATGGTTTTCCTCTGGCTATTAGCACAGGGACGAGGACTTAGCACAGGGCCTGAGGTGATTTTCCTCTGGCAATTTGCACAGAGACGAGGAGCTAGCATGGGGCCTGGAGGGATATTGGACATTCACTAGTGATTACGATATATACGAGATATGTTTTGAGACATTGCACGACATGCTAGGTTTCGAAAAACCTATTTTAATCATGTTATATTAGTTTTCATAAAACCTGGGGATTAGTATGTTGATAACTGTTTAATTATATATATATATATATATATCAACTTGGTCCACTCATGTTTGTTTTGCGCCCCCTTCAGGACTTAGAATCGAGGCATACAATCCCGGCGTTAAGGCACTTCCGCAACGGCATCTTCAAGTCCTCTTGGTGTAGGACCCATTCTTTTATACATTCAATTTTTATATAAATTCTTTTAGTGTTCTAGATTAGATGTGTGCTCTGAACACGTTCCTGAAATGCATATTCATTATATTTTAAATTTATAAGTCTTATTTATTTCTTGTTCTCAACATTTGCATTCAATAAATGGCTTTCATCACCCTCGAGTGTCTGCCAATACGTGACCATTCCGATTACCCGAGGACATCAGGATCAGGGCGTTGTCAGATTGGTATCAGAATGTGGTTTATTAAGCATACTTAGGACTTTCTGTTACTGTAGTAGTGTGTTTGTCATAACGTCATTTGGATGTCACGACTTCCGAATTTGGTGTCATTCAACGCAGTTGTACAAACCTTTCTTTGTTTGAATTAACACATTTTGGTTGAAATACAAGAATTTGTGTCAGGATTGCGCCTCAGTAATGATGAAGTGGATTGTCGGACGACTTTCAAAATCAGATCAATACTCCGCAACATGCGTTCCCTAGGAATTGCGAGCGAAGTCGGATCTACATAAGAGCATTGGGAAACAGAAAAACCTAAGTGGTTTGAATTTGGAAGATCTGAAGAGGTGTTGTACTCTACGACATGCGTTCCCTAGGAATGGCGGGTAGAGTTATATCTCTTTGGAAATTACTTGAAACTTTCGAAATGTGTATTAAGGAAGCTAGAAAGCGCTGATTGTTACGACGTTTAGTAAATGGTAATTGGTGGGATCGAACCAATGTTCTCGAACTCATTTCTGCTGAAGAAATTCGTGTGAATCTTTAGAACAATTCTCGGCGATTATTCTATCGATAACCCTCTTACTTACCCCAACGACGAAGTCAAGTTCCTTAACCTTTGATCGTCAGCTTTACACCAAATTCTTCGAGTGTTGACTTCATTTACATTAATTACTTTTCTTGGGAAACTCCTCGGTAACAAACGTTATTCTTACTAATTTTCAAAAGGAGTTGCGATTCTTCTTGTTGTTGTAGTTGGATTTGGATGATAAAGATCTAGTATTGTTTGTATAAACAAACTCCTTGAACTTCACCTGGGTTTGGTACTCGATGGTAAACCCTAGCTTAGTGTCCACGTATTTTTTGGTAGAGGTGAACTTAGCCTTTTGCTTGTAGCCCAACTGACCAATGCTCTTGTCCATTAACTGTTCAACCTTGTAATTTTCAGTGTAATGGCTTGAGACTCCACCATATTCATCATTGTATGAAGATCGAGCATTGCTATAGACTTCTCTAGACTCATTGAGCTTTGGTTTCCTCAAGGGCATCACCTTAAGGTAGCCAATCATGTCACCACATACACAGGCTGCTTCATGTCTTTTTTTTTCGTCATTATGTTGATTCAGAGGTTCTATGTTTAATTTTTTAACTTCGAAACAACTCTCACAAGGTATTGTGAATTCTGAAATGTCTTTGGCCTCGTCAAATCTTATTAGCAGTTCTTAACTATTCTTTTAGCTTAGACTTGTTTTCCTTTTGGCTAAGAAACCAGTCAACCTTATTGTGATGATTAGCCAAATAATGATAAACAATGACTTCTATTTCTGCATCTCCATCTTCCTTCGCTTGTTCATTTCTCAATGTAAAACTGGATCATGTCGGAACGTTACAAAAAAAAAAAAACTTTTGTTCTCGGCATGATTTCTCACTCAACCAGATATCTTGTACTCTAGATAATGAACTTGTTTTAACCCTCAAATTCTTGAATGTTCTTTCAGTCAGCCTTCTCGACATGGTTTCTCGCTCAATCAGTGAGAAATTCATAATCAATCGATTCGGCGGAAGTGTGCGCTTAATTCTTATCGTTTCAGACAGGAACGTTAGGAGCATAACCTTTTCACAAGCTTACTAGACTTACCAGAAAAAGTTCCACGTGTGTGAGAGGTTTGAGCCGTCTTTTAGTAAGAGACTGGTGAAGATGGTGGTTCAGGTGATCAACAAATTACATCACTATCTTCACGCTGAATTGAATGGTCACCACTCACCATCCTGATGCAATCCATAAACATCATATCATACTCTAGTAGTTCTTTTCCAACGATATGTAAGTAAGTTCATTTGCCCAAATACTTTAAGGGTATAATCCACCCAACCCTAATGCACCTTTGATATACATCTATTAAGTTTAAATTCCATCTTGAGTTTCGAGTCTGGTATCTGAATGAACTATCTAGACTTTGGAAGAGGCGTTGTGTTCACTCGTTGTGTGGCTTAAGCACATGTGGAATTTACACTTCTCTCGAAAGATGTGTTCTCTCATTGGGTTTTTAGGTTGATCACTTACGAGTCCTTCTTCCTTCCACCAACATTGATCTTGTTTGACTAGAAGTCTGTGAAGGAAGATTTGTGAAAAACATGTTCATTTAAGCAACATCAATAGCATGCAATTAACAATTAAAGGCGGAATCATGCTTGTATGCACTTAAAACAAAACATTTACCCATGAAATTCAAAGCCTAGTAGATAGGTGAACCAAGACTCAACTCAAAAACAAAGTGAGTTAAGAAATCAATACCTTTGTAGATTCCTCTTTGCATAAGCAAAGGCTAATCACCCAAAGAGAGGGCCTTCATTCCTTGCATCTTAGATCCATGGATTTGGATGGATGAAAAGGTTTCTCCAAGTTCCCAAAATTGAGAACCTCTAATGATTCATCACCAAGGCATAATGAAGAAGAAATGAGTGACCTTGGAGGAGTTTGATTGCTAGATGATCCCTCCAAGGTGGCCGAAATTTTTGAGAGAAGGGAGAGCTTGTGTTCTCATCCTTTCCCCAAAAATAACCCTTAGTAAATTTTAGGTTATAAAGTCCTTTATATAGTCCATTCAAATAAGTGACCTAAGGGACCAAAAGCCCTATTCTTTTACACATGGTCGGCCTATAGGTTTATTGGGCTTTCAAGCCCTGTTTTATTCAAGTTGTCATACAACTTGAGTTAATGGGTTTGACATTCAAATCCCATTGGGCCTTGCGGCCCAAAACTAACCCGAGGTCTTTAACGAACTTATTCGTTTGATTAATTAACATATTAATTAATCCTAGCCTTAGATAAATAATTAAACCATTTAATTATTCTTACTCATCTCCGTTGTTTCTTCAAACTCTACCTTACTCGGTGAACGATCCATTTCCTTTTAGCGAGGCAGTGGGCAATTAAAACTCTTTCTAATCGATTGTGAATTGAAACTTACTTTCAATTCTCCCGTTAGTGATAATACACTTTTAGGGCTTCCACAAACCATGGTTGACGCCTAGCAGCATGTCATGGTTACCCAAGCTAATCAGAAGAGGTGGAGAACCTATTCAGTTTAGGATTACAAATGCAATACGGTCTTTCTCTAATACAATACTCTTGACCACATTGTTTGGTTTGATAGTTTATTCATGTCTACTATCCAATGTGAATCTTGTACTTATATGATTACCTTGAATGTGATCTGGAACGCATTCCAACATCTCATTCATACTCTGGCCAGAGATTCTAAATCATATCATAGAGTATTCTCCCTCAAACAGTTTGAAGGTTAGAGATCCCTTGTTGCGCATTCACTTGCCTCCATGGCTAAGTGGCTTAACCCCAACGATGCCATGGACACCCTCATGATGGAGTGACTTTGACATAATCAAAGATTAAGGACCTAACCACAAGACAACTGTGATGCCTCAGGTCAAAAGACTAATTTGCATTATCCCAACCATGAGTTCTCATGTGACATGAATATGAAAACTCTTCGTTGATCGTGTTCAGTGAACTCATTCTCTATTAAGCACCTACGTACTTGTCTTGATGTCACACACACCAATGACTTGAGACTAGTCACTCTCCCTGAGAGAAGACATAGCACATACTGATCTTAACGGACTGTTATTGCCCAATTGACAATCCTATGATCAGGAACGTTTAGGATATGTCAACGAAAGAATGGTCTCATGAATCTAACTTCTTTAGATCGCATTCTTCCAATCACATATTCCTTGGACTTATCGTTTAAGCATATAACATTTATATGAGACGGCTCAAACAATAATGTTTGCCCTTAATATTAAACTAGATTAGTTTAACATGTGAAATGTCCATAAAGTATCATCATATGATTGGTTTTAGGGCACATTTCCAACAATCTCCCACTTGTACTAGAGCCAATCAGCTTAGTCATCAGTGATGATACCTCTTCTGTAGTCATTTCATAAATGGCTGAGTAGTAGGCCTAGACAATGGATATCTATATGTTATCCATAGAAGCAACCTTGAGAATAACGACGTCACCATTATACATGATTCTCAATCATGTGGTTCAGTCTCTTATTTGAGTTCGGACCTTGATGAGACCTTGATTCCCTGGCTTGAGCTATCGCCCCATTAGTGTCATACACTTTCTGGTTGGAACCGAATGGAGAGTTCATGAATGAACTTTCCCATCCAAACAACAATGTTGTAAGCTTCTATATGGCAATATATTTTGCATACATGATGGAACACATTAAAGTCATTTACTTTTAACGTTTCCACCCAAATATCTCTTTAGTCATAATAAAGAGATATCTCATTATCACTTCATTCATAATGAAGAGATATTCTATGATGGATTAGATTCATAATCTAATACATTTACGCTTCCATTACATTACTCTAATTCTTCCTCATTCTTGAGGAATCCATCCTTAGTATTTCTTAAATACCTAAGGATTCACTTGACAGTTGCCATGGTTCTGATCCTGGGCTTGCACTGATATCATCTTGTACCGTTCTAGGTACAACTTATATCAATGTTTTCATACAATATGAAATACATAAATCACCTTTCTGCGTATGCATAAAGGATTCTATTTACGCATTATTTCTTTGGGAGTCAAAGGGTATATTCCCTTTGAGAAGAACAACTTCCTAGTCTCACTAGAATTGTCATTCTAATTGAAGTTTATCATCATATGAGAAACTTCCTAGCATCTCTTGTCTATTTTAGGGATTGATATAATCCAATTATATCTTGAAATCTATCATTATAGATTTCCATCCCATGTATATAGACTATGTCTCCCATATACATTCTATCATTATAGAATGTTTAAAGTCATAACTTTAACGATGAAGAATTCCTTTCATTTTCAAAATTAATATATATCATGTATATATATTCAAATTTAGGAATATGATCAACTCCCACTAATCTTTTGTAAACCTAGTAAACAAAAGATTCATTTACATCTTTATGAGAAATCAAACAATTGATCTTTTCTCATAAGACGCTTATAGCTCCCACTAGCTTGCTAAGATCCATGATGGATGGATCTCTACAACTAACCTGTCTTGTGATTTATAGTTTTAGACATATATTATCAAGACTATCTTAATAATGGTTTCGGAAACCCATATTATGTCCAAACCATTCAACTGAGACGGTTTATAAATCCTTCTGGACTACCTTGGAGCTTGTGGTATAGGAACTAGGTTGTCTTAGAAGTATATATCATATATATAAGGGTAATTGATAATGTCCAACGAACTAAATCTTATTCATGTTCATTCTTCTCCTAATGGAGAAATTCATTATCTTACGATGCTACTTTCCTTGATATTTTTCAAGGAAATTAATCTAAAGTGTTACTTTTTCCTTGGATCAAATCTAAGGAGGTAAATACTTTAGACGTCTTACTCATCTACTTACATTTCTTGAATTCTTTGAAACCTTTTGCAAAGTATTCGGACTTGTGTTTATTCAAAATAAACTATAATCCAACCGAGAGTGATCTTCGGTGAATGTCATACAACATGAGTAGTATTATGTTGTGGACAAGTGCCACTAACATCTAATTGAATTAACCTCAACAACTTTGTGATTCTTTCTTCTTTCCAAAAGAATAAAGATTCGAACATTTCGCCTCTATACAATTTTAACAAGAAGGTATTGGATCCGGATCTAACGATCCAAAGCATCCATCTATGACCAACTCGTAACTTATGTTTTAGAGGTATCACAACTCAGTTGGGATTAGTCACTACCTTGCAACCTTTTGGGTTTTAAGCATCATCGTATTCTAAACAGTTAAACTACCACATCATCTCTACTATAGAGACAACCAATTAAATTACAATAATCTAATTATTGATTAATTAAAGAACAATGTTTTGTCAAACAAAACATTTATCCATCTCTACTATAGTGACGGATTTAAGTTCCTTAAAATTGGAATGTAAAGACAATCTTTAGTATTTTCCAATTTCTTTGGTAGTTCATATGAGGAAGTAAGTACAATCCGCTTTCGCAGAGATCTATATTTTATTCACTTTCCAAATGTGAAGTACTTTCTCTTCTCTCATTAATCTTCTACTTTTTTATTAGCACACTTTTACAACAATTGTAAAACATAGTTACTAATACAGAATCATACATTCAAGTAGAAGAACCAACTGTTTTGAATTATTCAAGAACATTTTACAACACCTTCGAAAGGTGTGTTCTTGACACTTGCAAGACATTTCTTGCAAATACCCCTTCCAATGTCCATCCTTTCATAAAGAAAGTTTGTTCCCTTGGAGTTATTTTGCCTTCTTCATTTGACTTCTCCTTTGACTACAATAGTCATGGTCCCTAAACTCCCATTATCTCTCTTGAAACTTATTTCAATTGTGTTATACACATCAAACAATTTGGAGAGTGTGCGGTTATTGTTCACTATATAGTTTACAATAAACTTAGTGAACCATTAGGACAGGGACACAAAGGTGAAGTCCTTGCCTAGTTTCCGTCTCGTTAAGTGGTTTAACACTTCAACACTCAATAATTCAAAATCATCATAAGTCCATATAAATGGACTATTTTTGTCAACCAACCATTATGTTCTAAACATAACAACAAACTCTCAAGAGTTGTTCAAGGCAACTCTCATTTCTTCATACAACAATTTGTAAGTGAAGAATCATGGCACATAAAGTGTCCATGCCCTTGTGCTTACTTCTCAAGTTCCTTGTTCGTGTAACAAAGAGACAAGCACTAAAGTTTGTGTTGATTAAGGGTTGTTCAAAGCAACTCTTATTTCTTCATACAACAATTTGTATTTGAAGAATTATGACATTAAAAGTGTTGTCCTTCTCATGTTAGACTTATCTAACATATTCTTCCAATGATACATTATCAATAGGAAGATTGTGAGGATGAGACTACTTAGTTACATCTACAAGCCATTAAAGACAATCTATGGGATTGTAGAACTAAGTTCGGAAATTAAAGCATTTGGCTTTTCTTTGTCAAGTTTTGGATAGCGTTTGCAAATATATTGGTAAACAAATACATAACGAATATAAATTAATTGATTTTAAGCCATTTGATTCGGGTCTTTAAATCAAATAGCACCGCCCACTATTTTTAGCAAATTCCATATCCCTCATCGGAATTCGAGAGTTTTGGAGGAAACTCTTAGTAGGGTATGGGAGGCTCACTATTACCAAACCCACCTCACGATGATACGATGTCGGTTAGCAATAATAATAATGAGAGAGTACGCTTACTCATTTGCATCTCTTGCAAGTACCCATCTTATTTGGCCTCTAGAGAATGTTGCCTCACAATGATATGATATTGGCGCCATTGCACTTAGTTAAGTTATTCCCACCATGCTTAGTTCATGAAGGGGTTCAAGAATAGCCTCACAATGATATGATGTTGGCCATCCTCGTTGCCTACACTCACCTCATCATATGCGTGTAGACTCCTCCTGAATGTAAGCATGCACTTTGTACTCCCCCATGATAGGGTGAAGCCGGTGTACAAGTCACAAACGATTGGAGCCTACCACGGTGGAAGGCCACGAAGAGATATTCAAAGCATCTCTCGCTTATCAACTTAATATTGATTTGGTTGAGGGTTTTTAGGTCTCATCACATATAAACATACATTTTAATCCAATTAAAACATTTTGGTCCTATTACAACTATTGGTCCATATGATTGATTTAGTAGTATATAATACTCCCACTATGCTTTTAAAACGGTTTTTAAAGCAAGACTATATGGTACTACTAACACAAGATTTGCATTCATTGATGGACTATATAGTTACCTTAGGGCCTTAGGATGACTATGAACCTTTGATTCGATTCAACACGAGCCTAGTGTTGAATCTCGGTCTAGGGATGGTGATTGATTTTAGTTACGTGTTTAATCACATTAAGGCGTGTTGTCTTATTGGCCGTTGGACCCAACTACTCCAATTTCATGCATATCGAATAAAACAAGAAAGGAGTACTTCAAAGTAAATAAGAGCTTATGCTCTTTTACAACAATTGATCAAATCAAATTACTTTAAAGTAAAGAAGAGCTTATGCTCTTTTACAACAATTGATCATATCAAATTACAACCAAAATTTAATCTACACATTCCCATGATTCAAACAAATTTGAAACGGCCTTTCACATAGCTCAATTATAGTAGGCTTAGGTTCATAATCACCCTTTCTTTAATTAATTAACGCTTTAACTAATTAAACTTGAATGCACCATTTTCATTTGATTTTTGTATCCATAGAATTGATTTAAATGGAGCTAAATGAAATGAAAATCCAATTCTCATTTAAAGAGACAAAACAATTTTGTTCTCTACCTAATTTGGGCCAAAATGCTATGACCTCAACTTGTTTGGGCCATAGTGCAATTAACCTCAACTTTTGGGCTATTTTGCAAAAACTTAAACTTTTGGGGTCACTTTGTAAAAACACAAAAGTCCACTACTTCATGTAATTACAACTAGAACCCAAAAATTTCCACAAAAACTAAAACTTCATTAAAGGAGCAAAACAATTTGTCCTTTTAGTGATTTTGGACCTTTACGTAAAAACGTAAACTTTTGGGTCAAAATGCAAATACACAAAAGTATCAAAACTTTATATAATTGCATAAAAGCCCCACAAGGACCCTAATTGAGTAGGGTGGCCGGCCACTTGAAACAAAGTGTATAAAAATTTCAAAGTTTTTTGTAAGTGGGGTGTGTGTAATGGAATAAATCATTACACACTAACCCACTAAAATTTCTTTAATTTTTCAAAATAAATATCTAATATATTTAAACATAAGAAATATTTCAAAACAAAAACTTTATGAAATAAATCAAAACTTTGAATCAAAACACCAAACCTTTTGTTCTTGGCAAGAACATATCAAGAACAATGAAGAACATTCATGAAAACCCATAAGAGCCCCATGAACATTCTTCACCCAAAAACATACCAAAACCACTCAAACTTAAGAGAAATAACATACAACCATACTAGGGTACATAGGGGTTCCAAAAGTCACTTTAAAACACTTTTAACAAGTCAAACAAGAACCCAAAAATCCACCCTTTGGATTTGGCCGAATTTCCCAAAAAACATGGCACCAAATTTTAGCTCCAAAATTCATGCTCATATGAACTACATCTACAACATTTGAGATGGCAAATTTTCTAACAAAATTTACATTCAAAGAAGCAAGAATAAAGCTTGTAACAATTACAACATTCAAATCACAAACTATGAACTACAAAACCTAAAAGGATTCACCAACTACTAGACTTTGGCTCTTGATACCACTTGAAGGAAGATTTGTGAAAAACATGTTCATTTAAGCAACATCAATAGCATGCAATTAACAATTAAAGGCGGAATCATGCTTGTATGCACTTAAAACAAAACATTTACCCATGAAATTCAAAGCCTAGTAGATAGGTGAACCAAGACTCAACTCAAAAACAAAGTGAGTTGAGAAATCAATACCTTTGTAGATTCCTCTTTGCATAAGCAAAGGCTAATCACCCAAAGAGAGGGCCTTCATTCCTTGCATCTTAGATCCATGGATTTGGATGGATGAAAAGGTTTCTCCAAGTTCCCAAAATTGAGAACCTCTAATGATTCATCACCAAGGCATAATGAAGAAGAAATGAGTGACCTTGGAGGAGTTTGATTGCTAGATGATCCCTCCAAGGTGGCCGAAATTTTTGAGAGAAAGGAGAGCTTGTGTTCTCATCCTTTCCCCAAAAATAACCCTTAGTAAATTTTAGGCTATAAAGTCCTTTATATAGTCCCTTCAAATAAGTGACCTAATGGACCAAAAGCCCTATTCTTTTACACATGGCCGGCCTATAGGTTTATTGGGCTTTCAAGCCCTTTGTTTTATTCAAGTTGTCATACAACTTGAGTTAATGGGCTTGACATTCAAATCCCATTGGGCCTTGCGGCCCAAAACTAACCCGAGGTCTTTAACGAACTTATTCGTTTGATTAATTAACATATTAATTAATCCTAGCCTTAGATAAATAATTAAACCATTTAATTATTCTTACTCATCTCCGTTGTTTCTTCAAACTCTACCTTACTCGGTGAACGATCCATTAGGTTCCTTTTAGCGAGGCAGTGGGCAATTAAAACTCTTTCTAATCGATTGTGAATTGAAACTTACTTTCAATTCTCCCGTTAGTGATAATACACTTTTAGGGCTTCCACAAACCATGGTTGACGCCTAGCAGCATGTCATGGTTACCCAAGCTAATCAGAAGAGGTGGAGAACCTATTCAGTTTAGGATTACAAATGCAATACGGTCTTTCTCTAATACAATACTCTTGACCACATTGTTTGGTTTGATAGTTTATTCATGTCTACTATCCAATGTGAATCTTGTACTTATATGATTACCTTGAATGTGATCTGGAACGCATTCCAACATCTCATTCATACTCTGGCCAGAGATTCTAAATCATATCATAGAGTATTCTCCCTCAAACAGTTTGAAGGTTAGAGATCCCTTGTTGCGCATTCACTTGCCTCCATAGCTAAGTGGCTTAACCCCAACGATGCCATGGACACCCTCATGATGGAGTGACTTTGACATAATCAAAGATTAAGGACCTAACCACAAGACAACTGTGATGCCTCAGGTCAAAAGACTAATTTGCATTATCCCAACCATGAGTTCTCATGTGACATGAATATGAAAACTCTTCGTTGATCGTGTTCAGTGAACTCATTCTCTATTGAGCACCTACGTACTTGTCTTGATGTCACACACACCAATGACTCGAGACTAGTCACTCTCCCTGAGAGAAGACATAGCACATACTGATCTTAACGGACTGTTATTGCCCAATTGACAATCCTATGATCAGGAACGTTTAGGATGTGTCAACGAAAGAATGGTCTCATGAATCTAACTTCTTTAGATCGCATTCTTCCAATCACATATTCCTTGGACTTATCGTTTAAGCATATAACATTTATATGAGACGGCTCAAACAATAATGTTTGCCCTTAATATTAAACTAGATTAGTTTAACATGTGAAATGTCCATAAAGTATCATCATATGATTGGTTTTAGGGCACATTTCCAACAGTCTGCAACTAAGCAAAAATGGAGAGGTGGTTTGAGCATTGCAACAACTCCTAAGAGATGCTGCTTGTTAGGAAAGATGACTTCTCATTTTCTACTTGCTTGGCTCAAGCTTTTGAGTTTGCTATTAACATGGTAGCCACTTCTCTTAAATCCAAAGGTATAGTTTTCAAATGGGTTCTTTGTTGGCAAAACACTAGAGTAGTTGGTCACATTTGGAAGAATTGAGGAGGATGGTGTGCTTGGTGCTGGATGGAGTTATTACAACGATAATTTTTGTTTTGTTTGGTTTGGGTATGGCACTTTTTGCTGCATGGTACAAGAATGTTTTACAGGCAACACTAACTGACAGAGGAATATTGTGAACTGGTATTCGGAGGATCGAAATTACGACATAAGAGATCATGCACCCTCACGAAATCACTGCTTGCTTAACAAAACAGCAAATGGGTGGTCGATATCGCAGGGCCGACTGTGATATCGATGGCTTATTCGTTGGGTTCGTCAAGCAAGTGGGCAGGAAAACCCATCTACGGCAGATGTCACGGGATTGTTATTCTTGGGACTTGACCCAAAGACACATTTGTTCTCAGAGTACGTGAGGTTACGAATTCTTAGGTGAGACCCACTTTCATTTTTGCTTTTGGATTTTTAGTGTAAGTATTGTAAATTTCCTTATTATAGTTATATATTTGTTTTAGACGTTACAAATGTTTTGTTGGAAGTCTTGTCCATTTTCAGTTTTAAGTCGGTGCGAGTTTTTGACTTATGTGATTACATATCTATTTTGACGTTATCGTATTTTGCGTATTTACATATTTTTGACCTTACGCTATTATGTTTTCGACTTTATATCTTTACAAAGTATGTTTCTACTTTTACACGGATGGGGAAGAAAGTAAGAGCTTGGAGGCATGATAGAGGATTTTGCAACCTGCTCGCGACAGTGTGGCATATTCTCTTTGATGTACCCACTCTGACATAATTTCTCTTTATAGATATATTCTTCTTCCCATTTTCGAGTATTTCAGTTTAGTAAGTGATTTTAAATTTCGAGGACGAAATTTTTATAAAAGGGGTAGATTGATACACCCTACCTTCGATTTTAAAAGTAGTTTTGGGTTTTTATTTAAAATTTGTTTTTAGGGCCTTAATAGGTGTGCCCAGGGGGCCCACCTTATTTTTGTGCCCCCCGGCCTCTCTTTTCTCTATGCCCCCTCAAGCTCTCTTTCTCTCCTTCAGCTCTCACTCTCTATTATCCCTCCCTATCGACTCTCTACAATTCTCTCATTCCTTTTTCCCTGAACTCACACACACACATACATACATACACACAAGCAGCCATCACCACGATCACACCATCACCTTCACTCGAACCCTCCTTTCCATCCCTCAGCTCTCCAATCTCTCTCTCTCTCTCCCTCTCTATGGCACTGTACACAGTCATTGTGCAAGTGATTTCTAATGAAGGTAAGTCGAACCACTCTTCCATCTTTCTCCCTAGTAGTCTAGAAGGCTTAGTGGTTGCTAAAAAGTGGTTTTTGGTGAAGGTTTGGACATGAAAACAACTCGGAGAGCTTTCCCCAGTTTTTTGGTGAGCACTGCCCATTTTGAGGCAATTTCCAGCCAAATCACGACGAGTTGGCCTGCATGCAAGGTATCAATCTCTTCGTCTTGCTGAGTACTACAACTTTCCTTTTTTATTTCACCCAATTTCTTTCAGTATTGAAGAAGTTATACTCATTTGAATCTTACCAAGTTTCCGGCGACCTCTTTGACTTTTGAGGTGTTTTCCGATGAAGCCACGACGAGTTAGATGTTATACGAGGTACCATTCTCTTCGTCTGGTCGAGAGTTATGACTTCCCTTTTTTGAATCACTCGATTTCATTGAGTATTGACAAAGTTATGAACGTTTAAAGTTGTCCAATTTTCCAGTCGAAATCCGGCCTTCTTCTTCAATAAGGTCCGATGACCCACAAACCTTAGACCCAAGACCTTTTTTACCCAGCCCAATCCTTTGGACCGGGCTGCTGAGCCCAAGCCCTTTTAAGCCCAAACCCAAAACCTTTTTAAACCCAAACCTAAATCTGAATTTAGGCCCAACCTTTTTAGCCTAAACCCTTAACCCTTTGTTACTTAGGCCTTTGGGCCATTTAGAACTCGGGCCTTAGGCTTGTGACCCCCTAAAGCCTGAACCCCTTTTATTTCTTTATTTATTTTATTTGTTTGAAACTAAACCCAAACTCTTAAAGCCCAACCCTTTTAAAAGTCTAACCCAAACTTTTTTAACCTAGGGCCTTAACCACTAAACCCTTTAACTTTTCAAACCCTAAACCTTAATCGGCCCAAACCCTTTTTGAGGGAATATTCCGTTAGGGAATATTCCATTGGAGAATATTATGTTAGAGAATATTCCATCAGGGAATATTCTCTGGAATATTCTATTGACTTTTACGAAATTTATCCAGGACCCTTCTTAGGGTAATTCGACATCCTGAATCTGTTTCCGGCGTCCATTTTCCCAAATTCAATTGTTTTAATATAGTTTTATTAATTGGAACTTTATGTGCTTAGGGGCAATTATTTGTGACGATTCCGAGTTTGCTAGTTTGCGTGGCTCTTCGGCGGCCAAGTATCTGTGAGTGGACGTCTTCTAAAAATGCATGTTTTAACAGTACAAATGCACACATGAAAAGCATGATTTAATGATTACGTTTTGTGAAACGTTTTACGAGATAACATGCTTATTGAGGCTAGTTTGAATTATTACTATTTTTCTTATAACTCGTGTTTATATAGAATATCTGATGGATGATGATATAATATTTAGAACACGTTTAGAACACCTTTTTATAGTATAAATGATGAATGACTTTATACTATGAAGTTGACTTTCAAATACATGTATGTTCAATGGTTTTGTATTTACCTAGTGGTCCCTATCCTGCTACGGGGCGATGGATAGATTCCGTCCCGGGTGACGGTTACGGTGTTGGCATAGGGCCTGAAGATGGTTTTCCTCTGGCTATTAGCACAGGGACGGGGAGCTAGCATAGGGCCTGAGGGTGATTTTCCTTAGCCAATTTGCAAAGAGATGGGGAGCTGGCATAAGGTCTAGAGGGATATTGGACATTCACTAATGATTACAATATATACGAGATATGTTTTGAGACATTGCATAGCATGCTAGGTTTCGAAAAACCTATTTTAATCATGTTATATGAGTTTTCATAAAACATGGGGATTAGTATGTTGATAACTGTTTTATTATTATTATTATTATTATTATTATTATTATTATTATTATTATTATTATTATTATCATTATTATTATTACTACATCAACTTGGTCTACTCATGTTTGTTTTGCACCCCCTTCAGGACTTAGAATCGAGGCATACATTCCCAGCGTCAAGGCACTTCCGCAGCGGCATCTTCGAGTTCTCTTGGTGTAGGACCCATTCTTGTATTCATTCAATTTTTATATAAATTCTTTTAGTGTTCTAGATTAGATATGTGCTCTGAACACGTTCCTGAAATGCATATTCATTATATTTTAAATTTATAAGTCTGATTTATTTCTTATTCTCAGCATTTGCATTCAAAAAATGGTTTTCGTCACCATCGGGTGTCGGCCAGCATGTGACCATTTGATGTCCCAAGGACATCTGGATCGGGGCGTGTCACTAATAATAATGTGATTCAATTAGTTGTTTATTAAATATTATTTTCTTTATTTTTAAACATGTTGAAAACATCTTAAGAGGCACGTAGTGCCGGTTATAAAAAAGGTATTTTGTACACGCATAACAATGTGATTCAATTAGTTGTCAAATTATTGTTTTTTTTTTTAAACAAACGATATTATCTACATTAAGGGGAATGAGGTGAGCTTAGCCTCACAATGTGCTAGCAATAATGTGATTCAATCATTAGTTTATAAAACATTATTTTCTCTATTTTTAAACATGTTCAAAACATCTTAAAAGGTGTACACCGCCGGTGATAAAAAAATGTCTTTTGCACGCACACAATAATGTAATTCAATCATTTGTTTATGATATTGGTCATTTTGGTTTCGGTCTCTAATCAACCTAGTTGTTAGAATGAAACCTTATTTGTTTAAATAGTTTAATCAAGGTCCCTAACATCATTTAAGGGATTTAACTCATACATTTATGCATTTAATATCCCACAAATTATAAAATTCAAACAAATTCAAATAATATTGTTACAAATATAACAATTGTCACATCCCGGCCCGGGTGGGACCACTTCCTGAGCCCGCTCCACCACCGTAGCACGATATTGTCCGCTTTGGGCCCCGACCACGCCCTCACAGTTTTGTTTCTGGGAACTCACACGAGAACTTCCTGATGGGTCACCCATCCTGGGAGTGCTCTCGCGCGCTACTCGCTTAACTTCGGAGTTCCCATGGAACCCGAAGCCAGTGAGCTCCCAAAAGGCCTCGTGCTAGGTAGGATGGGAATATACATTTAAGGATCAGTCCCCTGGGCGATGTGGGATGTTACAATGCACCCCCTTAGGGGCCCGACGTCCTTGTCGGCACATTTCCAGCCAGGGATAGGCTCTGATACCAATGTCACATCCCGGCCCGGGTGGGACCACTTCCTGGGCCCGCTCCACCATCGTAGCACGATATTGTCCGCTTTGGGCCCCGACCACGCCCTCACGGTTTTGTTTCTAGGAACTCACACGAGAACTTCCCGATGGGTCACCCATCATGGGAGTGCTCTCGCGCGCTACTCGCTTAACTTCAGAGTTCCCATGGAACCCGAAGCCAGTGAGCTCCCAAAAGGCCTCGTGCTAGGTAGGATGGGAATATACATTTAAGGATCAGTCCCCTGGGCGATGTGGGATGTTACAACAATTACTTAAAAAATCAATAATAGAGTAATTTAATTTTCTCATAGTTCTAGCAAAAAAAATGTACTCACGTAATTATTAATGTAGTGCAAGAAATAACTTTTGATATATTTTAAAACATAAAATAAACACAGATTAACATTTTTTTTAGTACATCGATATTTTTACATTAGGGGGAGTGGAAGTTCGGCTAAGCCATACAATGGGCAGCCTAATTTGGTATTGAATTTGTCATCTACGAGATTCAAACCTAAAACCTCTCACTTCTAAGTGAAGAGAAAAAATAAAAAATGAATAAGGTTTAATCAACCTAGTACTAATTTAAAGACTTGTAATTAAATAATTTAATATTCAAATAATGACATGAAGAAAAGTCATGGGACCTTGATCAAAAATGAAAAAGGAATAAGGTTTCAATTAATTAGATGGAGAAATGAGAGATGAGAACCTAATTTATCATTATTAAATATTATTTTCTCTATTTTTAAATACTTAAGAGGCGCATACTGCCGACTATAAAAAAGGTCTTTCGCATACCCATAATAATGTGATTCACTTAATTGTCAAATGATTTTTTTTTAATAAAGGATATAATCTAGACTGAGGGGGAGGGGGTAGGTTTAGTTTCACAATGGGCTAGCAATAATGTGATTCAATCAGTTGCTTATCAAATATTATTTTTTCTATTTTTATTGTAAATTCAATAGAATGTAAATGGAAATTGAAAGACCGATTTTGTTATGTGGATTCAGCTGATTTGATTGGTTTATGAGGAGTTTCTTCTAGTATGGTCTAATATTATTCATTTAGTTGACTTTCTTTTTGTCATAAAAAAAATACTGAAGCAATTCATGCATATAAATATTTTTAATGTGTAAGTCATGAGTAGCATGCCGTGATTCAAAAATAGACGCGCTTGTACGAAGGCTAGTAATATATTAAATGAATAAGGAAATATTTAAGAATTAAGTCACAACTAAAGGAGCTCAAACTACAGCAGAACTTGACATTTGGGGTTGCTAAACCCAGTACAGAATTGTTTAGTTGGGCCTTAGAAAAAAACTATGGACTTAGTGGTCCAAAGATGAAGTTATTCTGGGCAGTTTGGGGTGGGTCAAAAAGTACAAAAGTGGTGTCTGCGGGTCGGAAGAACACACGACTCAGTCTCAGACTCTCAGGTAGCGTTTGGTACGCAGACGGGACGGGACGGGACGGGACGGGACGGGACAGGACGGGACGGGACGGAACAGATGTTATGTGTTATGTTTGGTACGCGCAGGACGGAACAAGATGGTTGTTCCATCCTGTGTTTGGTAGCACATGGACGGAACGGAACCAAAAGATTAAAATGACTAAAATACCCATGTTCCGTCCCTTGTTTGGTACAATTTTATGGGCGGAACAGGACAGAACTCTTTTTTTTTTTTTTTTTAAATAAGTTGTTCAAATTTGAACACTATTATCCATTATTTGTTTTTCTTGGTCCAAATTTTAATAGGTATATGTTGTGTTTCACATGCAAACCCCTTTAAAATTTGTAATTTTTCCCGTTTTCTACACCTTCATTCGAATAAGCCAAATAAACATATCAAATAAGCCATAATATCTAGATAACTCCCAATTACCATATTACAATAACAAACATCTCAATAGTCTTGATGTTACGAATTTTCAAGCCAATTACAACAACTACATTGAGTCCACATCTAAAAGACAATTACAACAACTACCATGTTAACCAATTTTCAAGCCCTCCTTCCTCTCCACTCATCATATATTTCTCTTGCAAGATCATCCCTCCATTGAGTCCATATTTGGCCAAAAATCTGAAAGGGACGGTTTCCCGAATCTGGAAAACAAAATGCATCAGATGGATTAGTCCATTGACATTTAGAATGAACCATTGTTCTTTACCACTGCACTCACAGAGTTTATATCCAAACTGCAAAACTATAAAAAACCACAGTTTATATCACCAAGAACTGCACTCACACAGTTTATATCACCAAGAACTGCACTCACACAGTTTAATCAAATTTCATTTTAATCCAAACTGCACTCACACAGTTTATATCACCAAGAACTGCACTCACACAGTTTAATCAAAATCCATTTTAATCCAAACTGCACTCACACAGTTTATATCCAAACTGCAAAACTATAAAAAACCACATGCAAATAATTTTAAAACAACTGCACTCAAGAAACACCAAATTGCAGATTGATATGTATTTAAGTAATCACCTATTCAAGTCCATCCTTTCTTGGATACTAGCCTCTTTGCACATTGTTTTCATGCTTCGCAAGATAGTCTAGGATTACTTGGCAGAGTAATACATACCTGGATTACAGGAAAGTGTTCACCAGCAGGCTATCTTTCTAGGCTATCAATTTTGAACCTTTGAGAATGTGGAGAAGGATGCTCTCCTAAAGCTAGGCATCCAACACTTCTATGACATTTATATAGATGCTTTTCAAAGACGAAAATAAACTAGTTACAAACACAAGTTGTGGATCTCAGACAGTAATAAAAACACTTCTTACAATCCTCTTCAAGCCGGAGAAAACAAGTAAAAGATGTCTAGCTTGCAATACCTCCAAAAGTGAACCCAATCAAAATAAGAATATGTATGAAAATGAATAAAACAAGATTCTGTGATTAGATTGGAGATAAATTTATTGCAAATTACTTGATTGCATATGTTGAAACAGAACTTCATGAGAGTATCAGATCTCACTTGATAATAAATAATCTCTATTGCCTAGTATCGCCAACAACTGTACAAAATTTGACATAGTTTGTTTGTTTTTTTAGGGAAATGCAGACAAACCTACAACTTGAAAATGAACAAAGAAGTTGGGAATTGGGATTGGAGGTTTCGAATGCAAAACCTCCTGTGACCAGGTATTCCCAGATTTCTGGAGCCAACGTTTTTGCAGAACCTCTTGGGCAATAACCTCATTATATTCCTTAGTTCATGCTCCAAATTGATAAGGAAGGGAACAACGTTCTTGCAGAACCTCTTGCAAGATGCCTAATTTCCTAAATTGAATTTGAGAACAGAAAGACAGATTGAAAGCGGAAACAGAAACCAAAGAAAAAAATGTACCAGACCCAGATGAGAATCGCCAAAAAAAACTAGTATTTTGCTGCACTCTAGAACTAGATACAAAATATCAAACACAAACAGAGAACAAATACATAAACAGATAACAAATAAAAAACATTTGAACAATCGAAGAAAGAGAGACCGAGAGCTACACGAAAACAGATCGAACCTGGAACCGAGATGCAGAGCTGAAGATGCTACGGAAGAGGATGAGGAGGAAGGTTCGCAGAGCTGCTACACGGAAGATGCAGAGGTGAAGAGGCTACAGGGAAGAAGATGAGGAGGAAAGGGAAGATGCAGAGGGAGGAACACGACGGCTGAGAAGAAGAGGGATAGTTTTTAGGGTTTGTTATATGATTTTTGATGTAAATTTTGAAAAAGACAAGGGGCATTTTTGTCTTAAAATTTTGGAAATTTCTGTCCCACAGGCGTGGAACAACCCGTTCCAGGGTGGGGGTGTGGAACAGAAAATCATCCAAAATCTGTTCCATGGAACAGCCCGTTCCACTCATTTTAGGCGCACCAAACGCGGGACGGAACGCCTCGTCCCACTCTGTTCCGTCCCGTCCCGCGTACCAAACGCAACCTCAGGGAACCTTAATATTAATATTTGGTGGTTAATCTTTCTTTTGGTCAGAAATTGCACTATTGGTGGTTGAGACTTTAAATTGGAGGCGGCTTCGAGGTTTGAACTTTGAGCAGCAAATCACATATACATTTTATTTTGTGTGTAGAATCGAATTGAATTGGAAACAATCAGAGAGAAAAAAAGAAGAGTGCAATGGTATCATGGGGAAAGTGGGGGAAGGACGTAGGGAGAGTGGTGAAGGGGGTGTCTCTAATCGCCAAGGAGTTGGCGAATCGATCTCCCACTTTGCAGAGCGCCAAAAATGGCGATTTGGATGCCCTAATCAAGAAAGCCATGGTGTCCGCCACCGACCTCTCCGGCCTCACCAAAGGCACCCTCTCCCAATTCATCAACAACCACCCCATTGGTACTAATGACTCCAATTCCAATACGAATACCAGAGGCCAAGATTCCGTCGTATACTTCACACATGAACAAGTTAAAGTTGAAGCAGCAGCACCACCTCCTCCTCCTTCGTCTGCTCCTGCGCCGGAACATAAACAGGAAGAACACAATCAACAACAGTTGCAGCAACCAGTGCAACAAGAAGAAGAACATCAATCCACCACAATGGAGGTCCTTGATTCCGCCAAGAAGGAGAATTTGGTGGAACAAGAACCACAACCTCAGCCATTGCAGAGGCGGAAGCCCAGAGAGAGACGAGTTCCTTCCACCCCCTTCTCCAGAGCACTCGGGTCTCTACTCTTCTCTTTTTTAGTTTCCTTATGAATGATTGCTTTTCCATATGAATGATATCATGAATATGTATGTGATTTGTGATTGTGATTGATGATTTAAAAAGGTTTGCTGGTCTCGGAGCTGGGCTCGCGTGGGGAACCATTCAGGAGTCTACCAAGAGGCTCGTTTATGGTACACCAACCTCATCAGACAAGCAATCTCCTCTTTCTCCATTTTTGTCCCCCCAAAATGCAGAACGTTTGGCTCTCGCACTCTGTAGAATGCGTGGAGCTGCCCTCAAATTGGGACAGATGCTCAGTATACAGGACGAATCCCTCGTCCCTGCTCCCGTAACATTCTACTTCTCTCTTTCTTTTTTTAAATAAAATTCATATGCATTACAGCACATTGCATTGCATGTTTTCAGTTTCTTAATGTCTTTGCTATATTCATTTTCTTCTAGATCTTGGCAGCTCTCGATATTGTCCGTCAAGGTGCAGACGTCATGCCCAGGAAACAGCTTAATCAAGTTTTGGATGCTGAACTAGGACCTGACTGGCAATCTAAGCTTTTTAGTTTTGATTATGAACCCTTGGCATCTGCAAGTATAGGCCAGGTGACAGTGACAGATACAGTACTGCTTGTTTCTTGTTGCTTGTTAATTGTTACCTGTTACAGACACTTAAGCACGCACACCTACCCACTATATATGTACAACCTCTGGGGCATCCAAATTGCCGTGTATTAGAAAATTAACCACATACTCTAAAGACTTTTCATGATGGCCATCAATGTACTTGTAATGCCAACTTTGTGCCTAAGAGCACGATCATAATCCAACATGAACTTCTGCATCTTTTGATAGATTTCTGTAATAAAATTTGTCATGTATTTTACATTGTTCAGACAGTTTGTCTTACAATCTATAGCATTTTTAGGTTCATCGAGCTGTCACAAAGGATGGTATGGATGTTGCAATGAAAATTCAGTACCCTGGTGTTGCTGATAGCATTGAAAGTGACATTGACAACGTCAAACTTCTTCTAGATTATACAAATCTAATCCCCAAGGGACTTTATCTTGAAAGAGCTATGAAGGTATTTTTATTTTGTATGCCTTTGGTTATTGCATCTGTATGACTTACATTGTATATTAGGAATATTATAGGTGAGCCTAATTTTACTAATTGCTTCACTTACAAATTTGGCCATTATACTACTCTTTCTTTAGTGTGGATGTGTATCTAATCCTCATTGATCATTCCCTTATGCTCATGACTTCAGAACTTGATTCCATGTGGAATGTATCGGGATGACATGGAATTGTGGAGGATGATTTCAAACTCAGAAGATGATGAGATATCTTAAAATTTTCAAAATGCATGCTTATATTCTTCCTTGGAATCCTTTTTAGGTGGCAAAAGAAGAATTATCCCGTGAATGCGACTATGTGTTGGAGGCACAAAGTCAAAAAAGGTTTCGTGACTTGCTATCCAATGCACAAGGATTTTATGTTCCATTGGTAGTGGATGATATATCGAGCAAAAGAGTCTTAACTACAGAGCTTGTTTCCGGCAAGTAAACTATGCCATTTATGCTATTACATTGTTTAAACTATGATATAATGATTTTTACCCTGAAAAATTTATGTTGTTGCTTGGGGTGATTTCTCAATGATGAGAATTTAAAGAACTGATTCCCAACATGTTTTGCTTTGTTTCGGGACTTTCTCATGGACAAAATCCAAAGCTGATTAGTTAATCTTCAAACACACTTACTTGAAGAAGCGGTGTTTATTTCAAGATTTGTTTTGTAATATTGAACTGTACAACATGTTGTGGGCACACAAATACTGGTCGAGAGACCACCTTTTATTTTCTACTAGTGCAGCAATTGGAATTTCTATCAAAATTGTGTGTGTAACTAACTAAGCTTATGAATCAAGGGATGATATTGAAAAGCAAGCTACTAATTGGATGATGTCATATTCTTTTCATGCTCCATATGCACAAGTCATCTTCTATCATAAATGAATGTAATTAAGGACTGCTTATAACTTCTGGAAATGAGTTGCAACATTTCCTTAGACCCTTTTGTTTTTGGTTAGAGATTTCCTTTCAATCTTAAGTTACACGGATTCAGAATTTTATACGTTGAAAGTTGCATTGCTGCAATTTGAAGAAAGCATAAAATGGTAATGATTAAAAATAATTAACCAGCTCTAATGATATTTTTTTCTGTCGTATATATCACTTAACTTAGCTGTCTTTTCTAGTTTTTTCCTATTGTTATCATTAAAATGGAGCTTTCATTGTAGCATTGGTTGTATCATCAATAGAGAATTTATGTCGATAACTTGATATATCTTTGAACATGATATTGCTTTCTCTTGCTGCAGGAATACCTATTGACAAAGTGACACTCTTAAACCAGGAAACTCGCAACTATGTTGGCAGAAAGTTGCTAGAGCTCACTTTGAAGGAGTTATTTGTTTTTCGTTTCATGCAGGCATGTTCTGTGTTATATCTCTTCACCAATGCAAGCATTTATTTTAATCTTTGCTTTGCTTTTCTTACGTTATTTTTATAAGCATTCACTTTGCACAACCTTAAGAATAACTTGCTCTCAACAATGAAGTTGATATCTTAGTATTTTTCCATCCATCGAAGTTTTTTTTTTCATTTTGCTAGTCAACTTAAAGTATGTCTTCTACAAGCAATCCCACCAAGTTTATTTGTAAGGGACACGGTAACAATATTTTTTAGCGGCAGTAGCCAGTAGTTTAATGTAAAGTTGGTGTAGCACAAGTGCACAACACAAAGTAAGTGTCCCTATGATTATGGTGGGCTGAAGATGGAAGAAATTTTAAGAAAGACGAGCTTTAGGAGAAAGAATAGGATAGCAATGATTTATGAGTGCTTACATTGGAAAAAGAAATAAGTAGAGGAACCAATGGAGGCTCAATGGGAGTGGTTGAGGCACTTAGGTTTGCCCTATGTGGTCTTGGGTTTGAAACCTGAAAGTACTCATGCAGAAATTGCTAGTGCTTTCTGCCCCTAAAGATTGTAGGGTTTGGTGATGGGCCCCAGTTTAGAAGCTAGCACATATGCTGAGTTTTAATCTCCAGCCGCAGATTTAAGGTAGCTAAATGCCGTGGGTGGGGGTCAAGTTAAGCAAGACCTATGGTCTAGTCCAGTTCCTATGTATGAAAGATATTTAGTTCGTTTGACATATCAAAATTCAGGGATATCCATTTTGCTGGACAACTGATCCAGCGTTATTCATCATGTGAACTTTATTGTATGGTTTGTCTGATATTTTTTTTCTATGCTATGCGTATAGGAATCAACATTCTGAGATTTTGTAAGTCATGCATTCTTCCTAATTTTAGGCTTGCAGCTCAACTTGCTTTAATTGTGCCTTATGGAATACAGACTGATCCTAATTGGAGTAATTTCTTGTACGACGAGGCTAAGAAATCAATCAATCTGATCGACTTTGGAGCAGCTAGGGATTACCCAAAGAGTTTTGTTGATGATTATCTAAGAATGGTGAAATCTCCTTACTCTCTATATTTTACTGAGTTTTGTGGTTGAGTATTAGTTGTTTGTTTGTTGTTTAAAACGTTTTAGACCGAGCTGCAAGTTGCTGAGGACTTTGCACTGCATATGTGACTGATCAGGTTCTTGCCTGCGCAAATGGTGATAGTGATACAGTCCTAGAAATGTCTAGGAGACTTGGATTCATCTCAGGAACGGAGTCAGAAATAATGTTAGAAACGCATGTTCAAGCCGGGTTTGTTGTGGGATTACCATTTGCGAAGCCTGGTGGGTATGACTTCCGTGCATCAAACATCACTCAGAGTGTATCAAACCTTGGGGCAACGATGCTGAGACACAGGGTGACTCCACCACCTGACGAGGCGTACAGCCTTCACCGCAAGCTTTCGGGTGCCTTTTTGGCTTGCATCAAGCTTGGGGCGGTTGTGCCGTGCAGGGAGCTCTTACTCGAAGTGTATGAGCACTATCAGTTTGGCGAAGAAGAGGGGGAGACGTTGTCAAGTGGGATGGGTTTTTAAAGGGCTCATAAATTATTTTGATTAAATTTTAACAAGTAAATTGTAACAATAGTTCCTTAATTTTAATCAAATTGAAGCAATAGTCTCTTAACTAAAAATTCATTACCATTGAACCCTCGACTCATCAAAATATATAGCTATGATCATTTTCGTTAATTTCGTAAAAATTTTGTCAAAATAAGTTACGTTGGAAGGATTATTTCTACAATTTGGTCCCTCAACTCATCAAAACATATAGTTAAGTTTATTTTCGTCAATTTTGTCAAAATGAGTTATGTTGAAAAGATCATTGCTACAATCAAGTTAAAGTTGAAGGATCATTTCTCCAGTTGAATTAAAGGTGAAGGATCAATGGTAATGAATTTTTAGTTGACGGATCATAGTGGCATGTTTTGATAAATTGAGAGATCAATGATAATGAATTTTTAATTGAGAGATTATTACTCTAATTGAGTTAAAATTAAAAAACCATTGCAACAATTTACTCAATTTAAACATTTAATAACTGGGGGAGGACGAAGTGTTCAAACTTCGGGGTCGATTGATATGTCGTGGCGGAGGCTCTAGTTTTGCCTTGTGAGAGAGAATTTATTTGTATATTCATTCAACCTATTAGAATTTAGATATAAAAGCATGCTTTAACAGTGATTCTGATTCATGAGGAGGAGGGAGGAATCCACTCCACTGCTACTGACTACTGCCTACTGCCTACTAGTACTCTCCTTGTGGCTCTTCAAAGGTCGCAAAAGAAAAAGCATGGTGGAAACAGCTGTATAAAAGAGAATTATTAAAATTAGATAGACAAGTAGACAAGACGAGTCTCTCTTTCTGTCTCTCTCTCTCTCTTCTGCGCACTCAGCAGTAAGCACTGTCACTGTTATGACTGACTAATGACCACTTTTACGGATGCTTTTTTGAACATATTCGAAGAAAAATAGAAAGAGAGAGTTTTTTTCTCTTTCCTTTTTTGGACTTTAATGAATTAACTTAACCCACTCGATTGTTATTTTCTGCGTAATTAGTTAAATTGAGCTAAATTCTAAACTCTAATACGAGTTTGAGAATTCCAAGTTGAGAGAGAGCTTGCTTGGGGAGGAGGAGAGCAGAGAGGATCGAGGAAGAATGAAGCATGTTGTGTGGTGGTGGTTGTGGTTGGTGACGGTGGCATTGGCGGCTGCGGATGCGAACGGATCCCAGAAATATGAGAAACATCCATCTTCGTTAGAGTTTCAGTTTGCCGACGAGGAGGATGCGGCGGCAGCAGCGGCGGCGCCTGAGCTCATGGTTGGCCTCACTCTTATCGACTCTGCGGCTTCCAAAGGAGCTGGTTCGTGTCGTCTCTTTTGAATTGATTCAACTCAACGTTTATTTATTAACTAATAACCTATTGATTAAATAAAATTAAATTAAACCCATTGTTAATTATTAAATGAATAGTTGATACTTAAATGGCAGTCTGTTTGGATGGCACATTGCCTGGTTACCATCTTCATGGTGGGTATGGATCGGGTGCAAATAGCTGGCTGATTCAGTTGGAGGGAGGTGGGTGGTGTAATACAATCAGAAATTGTGTTTTCCGTAAAACCACTCGCCGCGGTTCTTCCAAGTACATGGAAAAGCAATTACCGTTCACTGGATTATTGAGCAATAAACCTCAACAAAACCCTGGTTCGTTGGTTTGCTTTGTTTTCCCGCTGCTGCCTTACTTACTTAATGCGTTATAATATATATTTTTTATTGTATCAACTCAAAATCAAATGCATTTTCAGCTCCTCCCTCTTTGTCTTGGTTAATTATTTGCACGCGCTTAATTTTTAATTGATAATTTATATGTTGCATGTTTGCAGATTTCTTCAACTGGAACAGAGTCAAGCTCCGTTACTGCGACGGGGCATCTTTCAGTGGAGACAGTCAGAATGAGGTTGGTGTTGGAATCGATCACCTTCATACTTAAGACCTATAACCGCTACAACTTTAGGGGTTTCATTAGCAATTCTGGATTAGTTTGGTGACCCACAACCATTTTGTAACCCTTTAGCTTCGCTTAATTCAAATCTCAACCCGTCACTGCATCGTTGGCCTAATATTTTCAACATGGTCAACTAGAGATAATATCTACATCGATGAATGAGCATTTTTAATTAACGCACGAGGACTGCATAGTTCATTATTTTGAGAACTAAAAGCTTTTGATTGTAAATTTTATTGAATTTTCTAATTTCTCCTTTTCAGGCTGCACAACTTCAATTTCGAGGGCAAAGGATATGGTTGGCTGCCATGGATGAGTTAATGTCGAAGGGAATGCAGAAAGCTGACAAGGTTTTGCATTGAGCTTGCTTTTAGTAATGGGAGTCAGCTTCGATATTTTTACTTTCTATTCAATAAATTGTGTTTCAGGCTTTTCTTTCTGGATGCTCTGCTGGGGGTCTGGCATCCATACTACACTGTGATGAGTTCCGGGACATGTTTCCAGAAACTACCACGGTGAAATGTCTAAGTGATGCTGGAATGTTCCTTGATGCGTAATGAGCTGATCTTCTATAACTTCTATCAATTTGCATTCTTCAGTTGAGGTTCCAGTGATTGTTTTTGTTTTATTTTGCAGAACTGATGTATCTGGTGGGCACACATTAAGGAATTTTTATGCAGATGTAGTTAGCTTGCAGGTAGGGTTCTTCAGTCTCTGCTTTCATGGTTGACTAACCTCCAATTTTAAATTAAGAACCTAGGTTTAGTTCTGGGTCTGACCCTTTGAAGGACAGAGCTTGTATTATAATTGTAAATTTCTTTCTAAATTAGTCTAGCTTTTTCTATGTATTGCTTGTGAGTTTGTCACAAGACTCACAACAATAGTAGTCACACTGGCCTACAAATTAATTGCAATACCGCAGCTATCTGTTCACAACTTCAGTTTGAGTTGCTTTTGGTCATTTGAGATGAAGTTTACTACTATTTAGTAGCACAAATTTGGGACATTAGTATTTGTTGACTAGTAACAGACAATATGGACTTCAATTGTCATCTTATGGGCTTCTTTTATAGAACTCTCCAGTCACTTTGCATGTTCTGATGTTGGATATTTGTTATGAATTTTAGGAAGTGCAAAAAAATCTGCCTAAGACTTGTCTCGATCATCTAGACCCAACTTCGGTAATCCTCTGTTTAATTGAATTTGATGGTATGTGTGTGAATACAATTTTAACTCCCTCTCTCCCTCTCTCTCTCTCTCTCTCTCTCTCTCAGTGCTTTTTTCCTCAGAATTTGGTTGCAAATGTTAAGACCCCCATGTTTCTTCTCAATGCAGCCTATGATGTATGGCAGGTAATCTTCTTTTTATTTTTTTTTCATTATACGATTTGGAGGGCCTGTTGTTATTGGTTGACAGTATTTATCTATACCTCCTCAAACACTGTCTGCTTGGTGCAACTGCTGGATTGTCAAGCCACTGCATTGTTTATTCTTTATTTTTAAAATGCTCTTCTTATAAGAGGCATAGTTGAAAGCCGTAGTTTTTAACCATATGACTGTTACTTTTAGGACAACAATCAGTACTAATAAGACCAATTGCCAAGGACTTACTGGTATTTCATGGCCCCGATGATTAACAAAATCTTTGATAGTTTGACCCAAGTCCTGTATATGTTTTCTTCAGGTGCACGCTAGTTTAGCCCCTCGATCGGCTGATCCTCATGGAGTATGGAACGAATGCAAAGGAAATTATGCACTTTGTAACTCATCCCAGATCCAGTTTCTCCAAGGTAATTCTCGGTTTTTTTGCTCATCTTGATTTTATTTGTTTTATTGTCATTATTCATAACTTAAACAGGCTCACATAATGATCTTCTCTTTCTCTTCTATGGAGCAGACTTCAGAAATCAAATGCTCAATGCTGTTAGTGATTTCTCAAAGTCTAATAAAAACGGATTATTCATAAATTCCTGCTTCGCTCACTGCCAGTCCGAGAGACAAGATACGTGGTTTGCTGATGATTCTCCTCTTCTTGAAAACAAGGTATGTCCCCATCTATGTTTTCAAATGGTTGTGGAAGTCATAGTAAGAGGTTGAGATGAGAAAAGGTTACTTTAGTGAATTCTCATCTGGGGCAGAGGCAGCCTTAAACTCACAAAATTGTGTCTGTAATTATCTATTTGAAATATTTCGGTTAAATGAGAATGGCAGAAGCATTCTGTTAATACCATATTACAGGCAGTAAAATGTAGCAAACAATTTTCATTGAATGATTAAATGTAGCATTCGAAATCTCAAGATGGACATATTTGGCTTCTACAGTCATTTATGATGAAATGAAATTAGTTTTTGAAAGACATGGATTAAGTTACATTTCTTTTATGCAGGCAATTGCTGTGTCTGTTGGAGACTGGTATTTTGATAGAGTGCCGGTTAAAGCTATTGACTGTGCATACCCCTGCGATAACACCTGCCACAATCTTATGTCCAAGTGAGTGAGAATTCATGGCTTACTCCATTACCATTTCTGGAATTTGTATCTATTCATTTATTGGAATAAACTTACTACTTGTTTTTATGAAAGTTTTTGTAATTGCTGGAGTCATCCTCATTTTCTCTCACATTAAGAGATTCTGGTGGCTCAATATAATTTGGAATCTTTTCATGATTTTAAATCTGATGGCTCCTAAGTAGTGCACTCCTTATGGCTCAGTTAGTTGCAATTGCTTTTGTTTCAAAAGGTCAATTGGCCCACAAATCACTAGGGGTCTGTTTGGTATCCTATTTGAAATTTTTTATCATTTCTCAAAACATTTCTTAAGAACATTTCTTGAAAACAATTTTCGATTTAAAAATTTTAAATCTTACAACTTAAACTAGACAGAGATCTATAAAGAGAGGGTCGCAGGAGAGGGAGAAACATGAGAGAGGAGAAAAGAAAGTAATAGATGATTGAAGGAAAGAGAAAGAAGAGAGATGATCGGACGAGATAGAGAGGACGTGGAGTGAGAGAAAGAACCGAGAGAATGAAGAGAGCGGATTAGAGGAGAGACAAAAAAGATTAAAAAAAAAAAAAAAAGAGAAGAGAGAAAGAAGAAAAGATAGAGAGATAGATTTGGAGTGGGAGGAGAGGAGGGAGGGAAAAGAAAAGAGTGAGTTTAAGTTTAAAAACTCTAAAAACTTACTTTTTATGTTTTTAGAGAATAGACTATATTTTTTAGTTAGTCTTGAGTTCAGTTTTTGAAAATAGTCCTAACAAACAAGTTTTTAAGGCTTAAAACTTGAAAATTATTTTTGAGTTTAAAAAGTTGGATTCAAGTAGAGTACCATACAGACCCTAGATTTGTAGTGACCAAGAGATCCTTGTGGTGAGGCACTGGCCAATAAAATGGAGAGGTTTGAACGAGTGCCTACGTCCTTGAGTTGGGAAGGTGTTGGTTTCGATAGTTGTTCATGTGTTTATTCGGTGTACAAGTTTTCAACTTGTTAGCAACATAGGAGTAAATTCAGCATCCAAATGAGCAGATGCCTTCTCTTCTCAGATTTCTATAACCTTACCGAAATTCTTCTCTCGATTTCAATTTTGAGAGACTGAAATGATTCTTCTACCATGCAGCGAGGATTTATCTTCGTCCGTGACATATTCTCAGTCCACAAGATTGTCCTTTACCGTGCTAAATCTGCTAAGTGTCTTGATGGTGCCCATAATTTGTTCCAGATGCATCATGTGGTTTCAGTATGCCCAGTGATGATAGGTGGTATCTCTGTCTCTCTGTGGGCAGAGACTGCAATTTTCGCCTTCTATTTGTTTCTTTAATATCACGAGGTAGGTTTTAATTTACTAGCTCGCTGGGACAAACCCTCCAGCATTGATTGTCTCCTTAGGCCTGACTGCGGCCATTAATTGTTAACGCAGTTTGATTTAGAGAGAGAAAGCTAGGGCTAAAAACTTTACCTCAATTTTATCTCCTGGACCCAGAGTTTCACCCAAATAAGTATGGCGTTGTTTCTTCGTCTGTCTCTGTTTTAGTTTAGTCAATCTTGTTTAAGAGCTTTCGACCAGTTTTGGTAGCACAACATTTTTGGACAATAATAGGACTATGCAGAGAGGAGAAAATTTTTGGATACATGTTGCATAACTAATACAATATCGATGCCAAACCTATTTAGGATATACACTTAATCAAACCAATATCCAATTGGAAACTGAAACTTCCAAATCTTTCATACACGATAAACATAATCAAGCGTGTTTCTAAGTCTACCATGATGAGACAATCATTGATCGTGTCGTATTTACAATGTGGAGAAGCTGCAGAGGTACGAACGAAAGATAGTGAACTCGATACAGATGAAGGAGCGTCAATCATAAATTCCGACACTCACAGGGAAAATGTACCCGAAAGGCAGAAGAAAGAAAAATGTGCTTAGCGGAAAGGCTACTACTATACTATCACTATGTTCAATCCCCAAACTGGGAACTCTCCCTCCGGACCCGAAATGCCTCATTGTTCTGTTCTGTACTCAAACATAAGTGTCAGGACTCAGGAGTAAACTAAATACCTATAAGAAATCAAAACTGAGATAATAGACGATTTTTTGTGAATGAGTCAGCTAGCTCAGCTTCCTGGTCGTGATGTGGATGCCAGTGCCACTGCCTGCGCCCAGACCTTGAGTCGAGCCTTGACTTCCCGTGGGTCGTCACCTGAAGCGAGACATTTAGTACTTGGGATGATGCAGTTTAGAACTAAAATTTTTAAAAAGAAGCAACTCGAGGTCTGGCATACATACCAGGGCTGGAGATGCGCCAGTTAGCAATGGGGGAGTTGGCACCGCTACTGCAGGTAGTGTTCGTGTCGAGGGTGGAGGCGGAGCGAGAAAGACGGGAGGGCGTCTCGTGCAGCATCTGGTGGTGCTCCAACTCAAATCCAAGATCTCTGCAAGCCTTTACTTCGTCCAAGTCCATGCAGAGGGACCTCCTCCCTCCCTTGGGCCTGGTTATGACCACCACCCCTGTACCTGGACCACTAGTGCCGCCCTGATCACTCTCCCCGCTAAAGCTGTGATAATGATCAAGCTGCTGCTGATGATTACTAATATTGCACATCCTCATCATCATCATTTTCATGCTCTCCGTATTGTCCTCCTCCTCGTCATTTTCATCTTTCTTCGTAGCAAGGGTTCCTCTGTCTGGTGATGCCGATAGCCATGAGTGTCGGTTCCTCACGATTCTCCTCCTACTTGTCCTCCTCCTGCTCCTCTTGGGATGGTGGCTCGTTGCTGTTTGATCTTCATTCTCGCTGGCATACTCTTTGACCAAAAAGGGATTGGGATGTTTATAACTGAACAGTTGGCCCGGAGCAGCAGCAGCAGCCTGTGTCCGCCTTCGCCTTGGGGGTGTTGCGGGAAGCGAGTAGCATCCGGGTTCCCCGTCGGAGTCGGATGAGAGGCCAGCTTCTGGTAGGACTTGTTTGGGCCGTTTGTGATAGGATGTGTCGTCCTCCTCGTCGTCTACATAGCCATCGTCAAGGGTTTCGATGGACAAGAGTGACATTTGCATAGTCATGCCTTGTTGCCGGGCATGGGTTTGATCTTGATGCTGTTGGCCTTGGTGGTAGTAGTCGAGGGCGTAGGTAGCAACCTCCTCCTCATCAGCAATAATAATGTCTTGGTCGTCATCATAGTCGTAATAGGTGGAACTCCGACTCCGAGTGCACATGGAAAGCCTGGACAAGTTGTGGGGATGGGAATAATGATGATCATACCCCTCATCGGTATCACCGTCGTCATACTCGTCTTCCTGCATGGAGATGCAAGAGCGGATGGTCATACTCTCATCCGACGCCATTTGATATATATATGTGTGTGTGTGTGTGTGTGTGTCAGTCTGTCTTGACTCTCCGCTCCGGACTTCCTCTTCCTCCGCTGCCGCTGGCGAGGTAAAGCGTTTAAGGAATGGATAGCTAGCTAGTGGTGGTAGCTGTTGAGTAGTAGTGAAAAGAAGAAGAAGAAGAAGATGAATTGATGATTGAGGCGTTGAGTTGAGCAGAGTTGGTTGATGGTAAGAAGAAGAAGGTAAAGGTGTGGTCCATGATCATTATATTTATATCCATAATCCAACCCCACCTAGTCCTCATCTCATCTTTACCCTATTTCCTCTTTTTTCTAATACCTTTACGTCTCACTCAGTTAATCCCTGCAATGCCCTCCCCCTTTATACGATTCTACTACTAATTTTGGAGCACTTGCCATATGCGATACCACAAACAAGTTTCCTTCCCACGGTGGTGCTGGGTCCCTTGTGTATAATCTTCTTTATATAAAATACGACTGCTTTTCTCTTTTCATATTTTATATAATAAAAAAAATAACATTAAATCGTAATGTTAAATAACATTTTGTTTCGATTTGTAAGTTTAAGTTTAAGTTGAGTGTAAAAAAGATAATTCATTTTAAAATTTAAGTTAAATGTAGAAAAAGATTATGTAAGTTTAAATAAAATTTTCGTTTTTTTGAGTTTTTTTATAAAATGAATGTTTCCATGTTTTTGATAACATATAAAATTGCTGGGTAATGGGTATTTATGTTGAAAAGAGTCGTTGATATATGGCATGTGATGTAATATGCAAAACCGCGTTTGAGAAGGACGCGAGACACCTGTCCGCGTTTTCACTAACATGGAAGAAAACAAGTGGTTGTGGGGTCCGTACGAATGATGGATGGTTTTATGGATGTCCAACACCTCCTCCCTCCTCCGCCTCAAATTAATACCAAATTTGGCCCATTTGTGGCCCATTTGTCCATCAACCACCACTCGCAGTCACAGAGAGACAGGTGGCAGGCAGGCAGGCACGGTGGTCAAACCTCATCCCCACAAGTGCCCTCTCAAGTTCTAACCAAGGGAAATTTTTTAGTAAACATTGCATCATAAGTCATTATAAATAGAAGAAAATTTTATTTTTTAAACATCCCTCCACTTGCATAATAAAATATATTGTGCTACTCCATGTTCTGAGCATAATGAAAAATCTCTACTAACTATGACCACCATTCTATTTCTACATTGCTTTCAGAGGCAGAGGCAAAGGCAGCGTATCTATTTATCCATTAACACTAATTTAATTATCATTCAATATGATTTCTTGAGCAAGAAAACCCTAACCGTATGAATTTGGAATTTTGGAGGGAGGGAAACTAGTAAAACCTTATGTGTTAAAAGGAAATTATTACTGATACTTTAAATATCTTATTTAATATTCTAAATTTTCTAAAATTAAAATAAAAAATACACTTACTGACAATGTAGAATAAAATTTTCGAAGTACTAATAAGAATTCTTTAATTAAATAACTCAGCTTATATTTTAATAAAAAAAAAAAACACTCAGCTTAATATTATTATAACTGCCGTTAACCGACCGTTGATTATTCGTCATCGTTCATATCCAATTCCTTGCTTTGACCGATCGCCTTCTCAATTCTGATTGCAAACGACAGCTCCAGGCTACAGCTGCTACTGCTCGGTCATCTGATCTGATTATGTCCCCATCGGATCGAAGTGGAGAGAGTTTCCCGTTTCCTACGCTACACGTGTCCCATGCATGCATATATCATGATCCCTATCCCGGGAAAGAATCCTCTCTTGATCCTTAACTCTTAATCCACCAAATCAGGAAATTTGTATTGTTGAAATTTGATCGAACGGCTAAAGTTATTATAACTTTTAAAATGGGCTCTTATTTATAAATGTTTGATCAAATTTCAACGACACGAATTCCCTGATTTGATAGATTAAGAGGAAAGGATCCGAAGAGAATCCTTAAGTGTGTTGACGAGAGGCCGCCTCCACCTCCAGACTAACAAAGACCTTATATTCTACTGCTCATCACCTTATGAGTTTGATACATAATCATTATCATTGCTTGAGTGTGATTTAATCGTTGTGTCCAAGATAAAAAATAAAAATAAAAACAAATGAAAACTAGAGGATAGGAAGAACAGGTGTGCATTTGCTAAAACCCAAAGAACATGGAGTAAGGAGGGTCATTTTTGGAGGGATTGGATCCGAAGCAAAGGTCCCAATTTCCGTTCTTAAAGTTTTATTGCGGATCACAATTTTCAATTTTTGAGTTTTTTTAAATGTTTTGTATTCAGAATTTTTCAGCTAAAAGAATTGAAGGGCCGAATAAAAAGTTCCAATCAAAATTGCACCTCTAGGCAGTAGGCAGGTCACAGGACATAGAATGATAGAATCAAAGAAACTATGGAACAAATGAAAGTCGTCCATTTACAAAATTGACCCAATCCGTCATTCACTGGGTTAATTTTGATATTCTTGACAATGGCTATTACAAGGTTTTTACTACTTATGTACAAATAGTGTACAAGGAATTAGTAAAGTAATACTCACCAGTTGATTCTGCCATGTGGGAAATCTTAGGCAGTTTGAAGCTCAGACCTCTCTGTTTTCTTGTTTCTCTTTGTTTCAGCAGTGCCCTCCTCAACTGCTGGTATCCTTGCTTGACCATCATCTACAAGCTTGAGATTATATAAAGAGTCTATCAATGAATCAGCTGAGTCTGAAGCCTCTGTTTTCCCCGCGCTGTTAACCCTGCTGCTCAGGTTTGGTTCGTGAAGGTTTTCACGTCCCATATCGAGCTCTAATTTCTTCAACTCCTCATCAATGCTTTCTTCATCATTGACTGTGTAAAGGGAAGTTGCTTCTGCAAAAGCCAAATACATCAGATACGATATTAAATACCAAACGCATTCCTGACAATTCAACCACTGCTTAATTTATTTTAACTCAAGAAGAGAAATTACCTAGAACATTTTCTATTTCCTTTTGTGTATCAATGCATTCCTCTATTTCTTGTAAGCTATGCTGGACTTCTTCCACACTAATCTTATTTTCCTTTATAGCTTGAGCTCCAATTTGAATGGCTTCAGAAACCTGCCAACAAGCCAAAATGGATCAGCTTACTAAAGATTCCCCCATTTCAAAAATTATTCAATTGCTTCAATTATTTACGCACTAATACATAAGATTATCTTCACTCCTACAATTACCTTCTTCGTTGATTCGGCACTTGCAATAACATCAAGGACTTCCTCCACTCTATTCAAGAGAGCTGCACATTTTTCCCTACTCTCATTGGCTAACTTTAATTCCCTTGCATGCCTCAGCGCTGCTTTCTTGTTTCCAGATTTCAAACAAGCTAATGCTGATTTTCGTGACCTACACATAAAATAAAACACACTCAATCACTAGGACAAACACACTTGTTTTTATCCACATAAGAAAACAGATATAAATCAAGGGAGCATAGAAGACGACAATTATAACGTAGATCTTTAACAGTTCTGCACCCAACATTTCTATAAAAAACAAATCCATTCTAATTGTCCATGGTTACTAATGTTGACGGAACTTTCCAACCAGCTGGCACAAGCCAGAGATATCAAATAAGTCAAGAAATGATGAGCCAAGGTAATGATAACATAAATATTATCATGATACAGCAGAGGCAATCTCTGTAACAGTTCACATAAGCCCATTTGTTTATAAGTGATTTGAGCTACCGTAGATGTCATCATGTCACACAATGCCATTAACTGAGAAATGAGTGAGTATGTTGATTGAGCTCTATGAAAAGATGGTCTCAGATTCTCCAACAAGAAAGTCAGAAAGTAGAGTATTAAGAGTGAGAAAAAGTTACGTTTCATAACGTTGGTCAATCACATGAAGTTGCTGTTGAAGCTTTTCTGTTGTCCAAATCAAGTGCAGAACATCACAATCTAGACTTGAAATACTCGGAAGGGAAGATGCTGAAAGGGAAAGTTTCACACCCTGCAAAAGAAGAAAGCCACAAACAAAACAAATCTCAATTTACGTGATCATATGAGAAATGATTTTCAAAGCTGAAGGAAACAAATCCATTGTGCATAATTACAAAGAAATAGGATAGAAGAATGACAAGTAGTACTCGTACTACCTACCTCTATGAGGTCTCCCTTGGAAAGAGAGAGATAGCGTGCCTTGGCTTGCGCTACCAAGTGAGACAAGACCGCGGAAGCTTCATCGGGTCCTCCACATAAGTCCTGTAACCTCTTCATGGTGATGACGCATGAAGAAGTCCAATGGCATTCAGATAAAAGCTTCACAACTTGAGCAGCTTTATCCTATACATTCACAACCAACAAAACCCCTATCAAATGACCAAGAATAAGAAGTTAAAACCAAAGTGATGGCGATGGAGATGGAGAAGAGAAAAATGAATGCCTTCAAAAGTGAGGTAAGGATGAGACGATCTTGGGACATAAGAAGCTCCGGAGTGGTCCTGAGCATTGCCATGGAATTGGAAAGTCTGCTGAAAATCTGGAAGAGACGCCCTGCAGTGGGGTCCACAAGATCCACACTGAGAACAACCTCACCTTCATTATACATTTCAAACTGAAATAACAAACAAACAAGAAATCAAGAAAATGTTGATGTTCCTAATCCTAGTCAGTACCCAAAACATGCATAGATGATAGGGAGGGATACCAGAACTGTGGGGAGGCAGAGAGGGGCGAGGCCTCCTCGATTGAACCAGTGGGTATTGAGGCGAGAGGGGGAAATGAAGAAAACGCCCAATTGGCGAGCGACGCAGAGGATTAAATCTCTCCAGAAGAGATAAACGGGTTCCCAATCGGATCTCTGCCCGCTAAACGCCTTGAATCGGGCTCTCGTCATCACTTGGTCGTCCCAATCGCCCACTGCTTTCCCTATCAACTCCCTCACTCTCTCACTCTCGCTCTCTTCCATTTTTCGACTGTCCACTGCTTCCTTCCCAGTTTTAATTTCAATTTCAATTTCTAAACCCCAACCAAATTCAAATAATCAACTCAACTCTAACCCCCAATCTAATGAAGATGGTGTGTCGTCGGCCTCCATTACGCTGTCGTCTCGTTGCCCGTCTCCCAGTTTGTGATCTTGGCCCATTTACTTATAATGATTTAGCCCAATCCATTGTCCATTATCTATTAGCTAGCTCGAGCTTCACGCTTCTAAGCATTGAAGATAATAAAGGACAGTTAAAACTAATGCTATACTTCAAAGATTACACGGTGGTGGTTAAGGACAAGTTGAAATGTCTCTGTGAGTTTTTTCGGTACCCAGAAAAATGAATTGTCGTAGCGAATTCACCAATTGTTCCCTTTCTAAAAGATAAGTAAAGAAAAAAAAAAGTTTGAAAATATTTATATGTATCAAGGAACTTAGGGCGAATGTGGAGAAGACGAAGGCCTCGTATATGGACATCTGTTATGTAATGTATTTAGCCTAAGTTCTTATTCTCTCTGTCTTACCTTATGTTATTTGAAATGTTTGTTTTATATTTTGGTGACCAATTGATAAAAAAAAACAAAAACAAAGAGAAACCAAAAAATAGGTGAAACGTGGCACAACATGTAAAATTCATAGAAGTTTAGATTTGGAAATAAAGAGGGAAGAATGAGCTGACATCAAACAATTAACTTATGTTTTTTGTTATCATAGAATTTGCAAGTATTTGTGCACATTAAGTTAATAGGGGCAATTTTTATTTTTTCATTCGACCTTTTTACGCTAAGAAGTGGATTAATAAATTAGTTTTGAACTCGTCATTTATAAAATTTAAACCTCATACATCTTACTCACAAGTAGGAGGAAAGAGGTAAACTACCATGCTCAAATATCAAGGACCATTTGATTTGAGCATTTTATAACACTATACTAGTCATATACGCACATGTTACACATTTGTAATTTAAATTTGTCTATTATTTGTTATAAAAATCTTTTTATCACTTCTTTGGAAAAAAAAAAAATTGGGCGTGAAACTTTGAAGAAGGGGTTAAGGGGGTGCTTTGAAGTGGGGAGACGTGGGTTTAAAGACAAAAACTCCTCCATTTTTCATTTTATTTTTAAAATAGAATACATGACATTTGAGGTTCATGTAAAAAACTGAAATTTTAAGTGGTATGTAATTACTAAATTGCCATGTCTTTTAATTTTGTTTGGCTTTAATAAGAAAGTTATAATAGTATTTTCATGAAGTTATAATTGACAATCAGAGTTCTATCAGGTAAGATGAATTGTCAAATCTAGTTTTGACCAAACACCAGCTCTTTCAAGGGAGGAGAAAGTCATTGTATTAGGTGATTAGTCTCAATTTCCTGTGAACGAACCGAAGAAATCCGGCCGTCTCTCTTGCTTTCCTTCCCGTACTCCTGCTCTATGCTTTTACTACATCATATTCATTCTTCAACTGTGTATATTCATGCGTTACATGAAATCACATTTAACGGAGGATGGGATAATTCGTACCAAGCTTCGGGTCTGGGGCTATCTGGTTCTAAATCTCTGTGTGGTGAGCTGAGCTGTACGCAGTTTGTGTATCAACTTAGAATGCCCTCTTTTAAACACAATGCCAGTTCGTGTTTCAACTGGAGCATCTTTCCACGCGCCATCTGCATTTAGTGAGACAATAAGTTAGCTATACCAGATGCCTACGCATTATCCCAAATAAAAAGAGCTAGATGAGATGACAGGCTGATTATTACAAAATGACAATTTTTTTAAACATCTTCAAGTTCTTAACCCAACTACGAAGTCCATGATTCCAGTCAGTGAATGACACCTGCAGGATTTCTTTCTAGGGAATTTAGAAGATAAATCCCTGCTAGATGAGAGTCCAAGATTGAGAGGATTTCGTAGGTCCTGTTTTTCTCACGAGGTCTATTGAGTGACACGCACTGAAAAGTGTATATTATGCTGCTGGAAGTGATCTAATAGCTAGTTAGATATATACACAAAATATATGCCGCACCAACTTATCGTAAGTTTATAACTATATAGCTATGTACTTACAACCAAGGCAAAACCAACATGCAACACAGCTACATTACGCAAATAATTGCACGAAACTCCATAATAAATATTACATAGATAGAAGGAAAACTTGCCTTTTGGGTGACTTGGATTCTTCTTTGGGCATCATTGAATTGGGCCTCAATTGCTTCTTCCACTTGCACGAGAAGCTTTCTGTGTGATGCTTCTGTAAGTGAAACAGAATCAAAAGAGTGTACCAGGATTTGGGATGTTGTTTGTTTGCAATGAGAGTACAAACACTTTTAGCTCATCTAAAAAGGCCTTTTACAGTACGGTCTGGGTTCAACATCAATGATTTTTGCTGTATAACATAATGTGGCCACGCAAACAGAGTTCTAGCTGCTTATTTAGTTCATCATTATCATCCCAATAAATGCTGGATTTGTGTTAACGCATGTAGTCTATATAAGCATAGGATGCATGGAACTTTAATGTATCTAGTCAGCATTCAAAGACTCCTGTGACTATGAGATGTCACCATATTAAACTATCATCAGGAGGCTTTAATATCTATTATTTAGCTTGTTGAAAGTATAATTTATCGGCAGAATCATGATTGACATGATATAACACCTATACAAACACATTTCAGTAATGAATTGACACAAAGACAATACAAATATAATAAATGTAGAGAAGCTGCCATACTTTGCTTATCAACAGTTCCCTTAAACTCTGTCAGGTACACTTCCAGCCCTTCAAGTGTGCTCCTGCATTCCTGAAGATGCTGATTGACTTGTTCCTTGAACTTGTCATAAATCACTTTCAATTGTTCTTGTTGCTCTGCATAAAAAAAGGTGGGTTTTCAGGCATAGCTTCAACGAGAAGAAAATCCCAATTCCAAGTGCATGCAGGCTAAACTGATTATATACTTGTGATTTCCATGAAGCCCTCCCTCCAAGAAGAAAATATGGAGTGTGATTTTCAACAAAAAAAGTACCCAGTGTAGATCAGGGATTTCCAATATATTAAATGTTAAAAAGCTAGAGCGTCCAATCTAAAAACCAATATAATGTTTGATGTGAGATTCTTTATTCTCAAAACCACACAAACCCCGACCCCCCCCCCCCCCCCCCAACACCCCCCCCCAAAAAAAAAAAAAAAAAAAAAAACCACCCCCCACAAACACGTGGTGATGTGGAACATATGTGGCCAAATTGGACTAGATGAATTGCTGTTTTGATTTTTGATACCATGTTAAGCTGGACCACCCAACCAAAACCAGTTACCAATTGAAAGGGAGGCCTAGGATTTACATATTACAATGAAAGGCTTAGAACGTTTGATGCCAGACTTCATATTCTCAACAATAAACAATTTAAAACATGTCACCATTAAAACAAGCTAGTTCTGTTACCTATTATGATATTGGCATATCATATAATCCTATAGCCAAACAAACTACCTCATGGCATAGGGGATAACCTATTATGATATTGGTATATCATTTATTCCTATAGCCAAACAAACAAACTCATGAATTAGGGGATAAAAGGAAAAAATTCCCCAGTAGAACTTGCAAAATCACCCAGTGCAGGTGAGTATTACAAAAAAGCCAGCAAATTAATTTTCAGGAACTAATCACATGATAGAACACACTAAAGGAAGGGTGACTATGATCGATGATATAAGTGATTACCCAGATACATTTAAATCTAACAATAACTCTTTTCACATATGTCATAAATATCTGTCAGGAGTGGGTACAGTTCAGCTTGATCAAACCACCCTTAAACAGAAAAGTGGAAGGACATAAGTATTTGGAGATGGAAACATATTTTTAATATTCGTTACTTATAAGATTCAAATTACTCAATCCAAAACATAATAATTATAATAATAATAAACTGAAAATATCAGAAATACAACTTTTACAACCTTCAAACCTTGATTCCAGCCCTTTTCTCTTTGATTTACTGAGGTTTGTGAGCTTCCCTCTGAAAATCATCCAAAACATCTAAGAAATTGTTGAAATTAATAGAGAAACCTCAAACCTGTCAGTTGAAAGTACCTACATGTCTGTTTGAATCTGAGAGTCAACGGTTTGCAGCTGCATATGTACCTCCGCAGCAACAGACATTAAAATTTCAAAGGATTTCCTATTAGTTGCTGACTTCATTTTGGCTTTAAGTTTTTCTAATTCCAATGTAAACAATTCAACAGCCCTGAAACATTATCATGCGCAACACATAAATCACAAACGGGTAGCAAGTATAACTGCACCAAATCACACATAACAACACAAAGAACAGAGAGGAGAAAACCTAGCCAGTCCATCCACTAGATTAGGCTCTGAAGGTTCCTCTATCCAGTTATCTTCTTCAGTCCCTGCAACATCAAAATGTTAATGCATATTAAGAGAGGGTGAGGTAGCTGAAAGCTTTAAATGAATAAATGTGTTGCTTTGTGGCAGCAGAGTCTCTCCTGTACAAAGTTGGAATATAGTTTTTCAGCATTACTAATTTCAGGAGGGAATGTATATTTTTCTAAGAAACCTACAGAACAGTTAGATAACTGAAGTGGCTATCATTCTTCCGCAGGGCAGGGGAGGGGGAAAGAAACATATGGCAGCTTCCTACATCATACAATTAAAATCAATTGTATTCTAAAGGTGCTTAATCAATCAAGCATGCTTAAGTTAAAAATGCATTTATCCTACAATATAGATAAGGGTCTGGGTGAACATACAGTCACATCCTTGGATAATAGGAGAACCTTCTCCACAACTCCTCAAGTCCCCCTCTTCAGATGATGATGAAAGAAGGCCATCTTCTGCAGCATTTTCTTCCATATCCGGTGTTGTTTTTCTCAATGGTGAATCCTTGAGTTCCTCTACAGCATCCTGAAGTTCAATAAGGAAAGACAGAAGGCAGAAACAAAATACTAATCAAAGAATGGTATACTGTGAAACTATCTTATCAGAACCATTCAATAACAAAGGATACAGAAGAATTTGCTTTTTCATTATCACAACAATCTTGTTTTGGAGTCCAGAAAGTACTGAAACTTCGAATGTCTCCCACAGTAAATCTCCTCTCTGTTACAGCAGGACTACTAGCATCTACCATTTGGCCTGAGTTTGGGATTGAGCTAGGGGAAGAACTTGATGTGGGTGTTTTAATTCCAAATGTGGGACTCAGATCATCTGCTTCTGGACTAGTAGCTTTCTTCAAGCTTGGATTGCCATTGTCTTCCTGGTAGTCGTTATTTGCGGGAGTGACAAAATCTGCCTTAAATTTCTTGTATTTGAGTGGTGATTGGCAGATTTCCTGCTCTTGAATATTTTTTTCCAGTTCATGATACTCTCTTTTATTCTCATGTTGAGAACCATGAGAATCTACTATTTTCTTGCCTACAGAACTATTTTGCTTGGCAGGTGATTGTGGCTTACTCCTAATAATCTCTTTCTGAGTCTTAGTTGATTTATCCTTTTCAGGAAGGCAGATCCCATGGGACTCAGTTCTGAAACTTTTGACCTCTGTCTTCTTCCGCATAGACTTTGAGGATCCACCACCAGAAGAGCCATGTAGCTTCCCATCGCATTCTTGTTCGAAGGAAAATATGTTGTTCTCTTGCTGTTTCAGTTTGTAACCAGAGGATGGACCATTTTTTGTACTTGTCTGCTGTTTTTTCGTTGGACCTCTCTTTCGGCTCAATGAACGAGTCACAGGTCTCCTGACAATATTATCAGGACTTTCAGAATCCATTTCTATAGTATCTGAATTTTGCTGGGGTTTGATAAATGCATCACCCTTGTCATCATACTTTTGCTCTGGTATATGCTTAGGCTTGACAACTGTGGAACCCATTTGATCAAATTCCGGCTGTGGATTTATACTATCACCAACCTCAGGAGGCTGAGATTTGGAATGCTCATCAGGTGAAGAAACAGTTCCCAATATCTCCCAAAGCTTCCTTCTGAGAGTTTCAGTTCTCCTGCTTTCTGTTGCATCTGTTTTATCCACTGTCACCTCCTTGTCTGTTGCATCTGTTTTATCAACTGGTGAATCGTTATCCATCATTACAACTTCCTGTGCAATCACAAATGTGAAATCCTGAAGTTCCACTGATCCATCCTTCACTCCCCTCTTTCTGTAGCTAACTCCATCAAAGTTCTTCTGCTTCTTACCGTCAGACTGGAAAAAGGAAGTCTGGTTTGCGAAAAACTGAACAGAATTTGTAACTGGTGCATTCGTTGTTCCATCACATTTGGACTGCTTCCCACTACAAGATGGCAAATCAGAAGACTGTTTTGCATGAAGAGGGGGATCTGAAGTACGCATTTTCTCGTGGAATGATGCAGTACTAATCAATGGGGAATTCACCTGCTCTGGATCCCTAGCTTGTTTTATTTTCTTGGCAGCTGTGACATCTTGCTCCTTGCTTATTTCCTCCGTGGTATTGCCTAAATTAGATGTTCTCCTTTCTGCATTTGGCACCACAGGTTCACCTACCTTGGTGACTCCAGACTTTTTCTTGGTTGATGGGTCTACCACAACTCCAATCGATATCTTTCTCGATTGGCTAGATGGATGATTAATGCTTCCAAAACTCCTACAATTGCTTTTTTGGTCCTGAAACGTATTTGGTGAGGGATTAAGCATATAATTTTTGTTTGTTTTCAATATCGACTAAAATTTCCAAGGATTCTAATTCTTTGGGGATCGCAAATCCCAATTGCACTCTACCATCCTGTTTCCTTTATCTATATTATAAGATGTATATCCAATAAACCATCAAGCAAAAGGGGGAAAGACATATCAGGTGAAACAACATTTTCAGATTGAGCAACTCAGTCATGCATAACATGCAAATAATTTATTAAACAAAGTAAAACCAAAATGGCAACATGAACAACTCAGTGACACAGATGTTAACAATTAACAGATGGTAATCATGAGTAAATGATAGCATATATATAATGAGATTCATGAAAGATTATGCACCAAGTACCAAATAAGATGATGAACACGAAAAAATTAATTGGAAATTTTAAAGAAACTCAGTCGTTAGCTATATAACTAGGACATATTCAAATGTTAGTACTTACATCCCGTAAGTATTGCAGTGAATCCACCTCCATTGTTTGAGAACAAAGAAGCAGCAAAACTGCAGCTGTGACCTGGACAGTAAACTAAGCAATTTAGTTCGAAAAACAAAGAGAGTTGCGTAAGAGGAGGGGCAGGGCAAGGCAGATAGAAAGCTAATATTCTTTGCTGATGAAGAAAAAAAGTGTGAAATGAATCTAAAAGAAATTCAATATCATGATAATTCATTTCAGACCATACACAGAGAACCAAGATGGATGGGTAACTTTATTACATAGTTTAGGGTTTCAAAGTTTCTAAAGGAGTGTAAAAGGCACGCACAAAAGTAAAGAGGGATTTACTATTTCTTCATGATTTCTTATCCTAAATTCCTAATTAAACAGAGTTTGTAGCACCCAAGATAAAGCTAAGGCTCTACAATTTCGAATTCGTCAACCAACACGAAAAAAATCAGTAATTGGTAAATATTCACCAAGTAAAGTATTTCATTGGAATTAGACGATGGTGATACGAAATAAACCCCAATTCACCGAAAATTAACTTTCAGGCGCTCACAACCTTGATGAATTGCAGATTTAGGTTCTGAATCTCAGAGATCAGATGACACACCACACCATACCAGACCAGGAAAATGTAAGAATGTGAGAAATTCAAACAATGAAATTAAACAAGTGAAAATCGGAGTTCAAAATCTCATAACCAGAAACTAAATGGAAGAAAATGAAAATTTAAAAAACAAAAGCATAGTAAATAGCCTACTGCTTGTTGAGCGTTGATGATCGATGACCTCCAGCTTTCAACTTTCACAATCCAATTTTTTTGCCGACGGTGAATCAGAGAGAGAGACGCAGAACAATGAAAAATGTATGAAAATACACGGCGGGAAATACACGTGAGTTTTTCTCCTGGCGCCTGACCGGCTCTATTTTATTCCAGAAGTGTATTGCGCAGTCACTTTAAACTCAGTTGGCGATAGTACCCCTGCCCATGTTGGATATAGGTCCGTTGGGTCGCTTGGGTTTCGATATTGGGCTATCTGTAGCTTCATGGACCAGCTTCTCTATTTTGAATTCTCTCTTCAGACTTCAGAGTATCCTTTTCTTACGTGCAAAAAAATTTAATGGACCCTATAATATTTTAACCTGTTATAGTTATTTGGTGATATATAACTTATATTACTCGATAAGTGTTAAGAGATGGGCTCAACTTATTCTTTAGGGGTCTCGCGTAGGGCTGGACATGGACCAGGTCAAATCTAATTTTGAAGGAATCGGATCAGATCGGAGTTTAAAAGAAAGGAAAACTAATGAAAAGGGTTTTAAAACTTTGAGTTTTAACGATAAGGACAAAATAAAGTGTAAAGTGAATAGTATCAGGTTTGACTTTTTAGTGTAAAAAATGTGATTTTTCATTAAAGTGAATAGTACTCCGAGCTTTTCTTTAAAACTCCCTTAAAAGAAATGGGACGGGTCAAGGTGGGTACATCATATTTCATTACAGGAATCAAATCAAACTTGGGCCGATCCGGGTCGGGTCCAAGGGTCCTTTGTTTTTTATTTTTTATTTTTTTTTTATTATTTTTTTTTTCAAAACCACCACAAAAAGGAATGAGGACTTTGTCTTTCAAATTTGTCTCCGTCGCTTTCAAACTCTCCCTCCAGAACCACCGCCATGCTGCCTTCGTCGCCGTGCCACAGCTTCTCCGACTCACTAATGGAAGAGAACATCGAAATCGTTAAGGCCTTAATCGCCATGCAGCATTTCCTCATCTCCCAAACCATCAGCGTCGAAAAGCTCATTCGAGCTCAAAATCTCATGCAATCCGTCATGAAATGTCTCGAGAAAGAGTGTTACCAGATTTTGTTCGCCAATCGGGAGTATTTAGACCTCAAAACAGTCTCGAACCGGTCCTCCAAAGCCTCGACTAGGACTAGCGTATTAGATCAAGATTCCGAGTCGAAGGACGAGTCGGTGGACCACATCTCTTGGGTCGCGATGTTTGATTTGAAATCCATTGTCGATTGCATGATCGCATTCGAATACGGCAAAGAGTGCGTGAGAATTTACAACATCATCAGAAAATCGATCTTCAACGAAAGCCTTTACCTCATCGGCATCGAGAAGATGACACTCTCATAGGTTCAGAAGATGGACTGGAACATTCTAGAGACAAAGATCAAGAACTGGTTAACCCAGTTGGGATTAAGAACTTGAAGAAGAGGAGGAAGAAGAAGAAGAAGAAGAAGAAGAAGAAGGTTTGGGGATAGAGATTGTGGGAGATAGAGAGGCAGCTGAGACTGAGAGAGTGAATTTTGGAACCTTGGACTCAGGTAGAAACTAGGGTTGAAACCAACAGTTGAGATTAGATGATAGGTTATCATTAAATCTTGGCTGTTCATTATAATTAGAAACGAGTCGGTTCGGGTACTCGTTTTTCTAAGTATCTGGACTTGGCCCGCCTCGTAAATGAAAAGGGCATGGCCCGCCCTACCTGATTGTTCCCTAGAACCAACCCGTACCCGTCCCAAATCGTGATTACCCGCCCCGACCCGTAGTTCCTATACCCGTTTGCCCACCCCTAGTCTCGAGCAATGGAATGGAACGAAGCAAGGGATTAAGACTACATGGTTAGTTAATTCTTTTCACATGTAGAAAATAACAAAAAAATTAGCGATTTTAAAAATAGTATCAAAAGTCGATAGGTAGTTTTAAATAACAAAGTTCAACATAAGTTTTTTTTTTTTCAACAATCAATATTATATATACGAAGGAGAAGGAGTGGGCTTAGCCTCACAATGGATTAACAATAATGTGGTTCAAATTCACCTTAAGTGATAGTCAAACCTAAGACCTTTCACTTACAAGTAAAGAGGAATACCACACCGTAGTACTAAGTGGCTATTTAAAACTTATGTTGAACTGCCACTCATTACTACAGTATGGTGGTATTCCTATTCATTTGGAAGTGAGAGGTCTTAGGTTCGAATCTCGTAGACGGCGAATTCGATACCAAATTAGGTTGCCCATTGTGTGGCTTAGCCGAACTCCTTACCCCCTTAGTGTAAAAATATCTCGATGTACTAAAAAAAACTTATGTTGAACTACTACTTAGTATCACGGCCTAATGGTAATTCTCTTCACTTATAAGTGAGAGGTCTTAGGTTCGATTCTCGCCAAAGGCAAATTTAAACTACATTATTCCTAACTCATTGTGAGACTAAGCTCACCATTTCCCCTTAGTATAAAATATCGTTTGTAGAGCAAAAAATAATCCCAAAAATCTTGAAGGCGACATGTGGACTTTTAGCTAAAAAGACAAAATTGCCTTTATTAAATGAGCAGTCATCCCACACATAGCTTAACATCTTAGGACATGCAGGCTGCAGACTACGACTACTCAGAACTCCACTGCCCATGGAAAAGTCAAAGTATTTAATAATAGGATTATCCCTAAATCATATTATTAATACTCCCAATTGAAGACAAACCCTATCAAGTAAGTAATCTTAATTATATTTAATTAGGATAATTACCTTTATTTCCAATATATTATTTACACAATATCTTGAGAATATTCTCACCAAATCTAACCCTAATGTTGGCCGTTCTCCCTATAAACACCTCATTTCTCCACACAAAAATTGGACGTCTTTTCTACATACAGAAAAACCCTAAACACTTCCCTTTTTTCTACATACAGAAAAACCATGATGTCCCCCAATCATCGTAGGCCCATGAGGCTTTTGGTCTTTGACCAAAGGTGTTGACTGTTTTGCAAGTACATTTTCGTCAAGACTGAAGACTGCTGAAATTTGCATCGACAAATTGGGCCTTTCATTGAGAGTTTGATTCAAGCACTAGAAAAAGACTTGCATTCAACATTTCTACTTTTCTTTGTTCATTCGTAGATTTCCCCACACGTACCTTGCTATAGAATTTTCTTGCCTTGGGGAAGAGATACGATGACAGGAAATTCAAAAACCACTATGAACGGAACCTTCTACGTTTAAGGATACAGACTAGACGATGGGGATCACGACATGGCTCCACGTCATCGCTCCTTGAGGCTTACCACGGCAAGAGTTGCACCATTACCATCTAGGACGCCCATCATGGTTATGCTAGCAGCAGCGTATAAAGTTTCCCTACCCACGGTGAAGAAGCTATAGAGCAGCAAACCCACGGTGCAACAGCACCAGCCTAGTAGGCTGTGACCCAACCAGCAATCGCAGTCCAAAGCAATGCTGATGCAGCAGCAGTCTTAAGTCTAGCAAAGGCTTAACACCCATGTACCCAGCAGGCAACCCCGCGCCTATGTACACTACAGATTTGATCAATCCCAGCTAGAATCTAGCACCCAAACTCCACTACACTTCCATCACTCAAGGAGACGCATACCATCTAAGCTTTTCCACTCCAAATGATGAACAACACTTGTCCTAATAGGTCCTGAAGTTGACAAGCACCCTCTCGCATCAAATGACCTTGGTGAATTAACTCTTACAGTGCACTGAAATGCAGCATGCCCCAAACGAAGTGTCTTGAAACAAGATAAGGCCAGACGACGTCTTGGCAAGTAACCATCGACCAACCACGAACAGAGCGATCTGGCAACGTACAATACTGCCTAGGCCCTCCAGATAATGTAGACTCTAGTCTTAGAGAACAGAGGTGCATGCACTCCCGGTTAGGCCCATAGGTAAGCATACATTCACGGTTGAGGCCACTTCGATAACCAACATGGAAAACCTTCCAGGCGAATTGTTCATTCTCGACTAAGCTCGCAATGAGCATCATCCACCTTATATCGGAGTAGGCAACATGACTGATGGAAGAAACAATCACTCAATATTGCTCTCAAGTTCAACTGGCAGCCTGCGCTTAGTGCAAACACGAACAACTTGCTCGCCTGCCAAGAATGAACCACATGCACCGCAACTACAACATAGACGAGCCGAAAAGCCTACTACCCCAGTAGAGGCAAATTCAGAATGAAGTAAAGAGGCTCCTAACTGAGCGACTGTGCGAATTCCAACGTTTCAAAACCATTGATGAAGCGCTTCGATGAAACGTCACCACCATAAATAATTACCTTCACGAACGAGATCGAGTAAATGGAGCTGCCACGTAAGTTTAACATGCCACGCTTCATTTTTTTCAAGGGAGACAAAGACCTGGAGAGGCACTAAAAAACACTACCGCAGCATCATGATCCTTTATCAGAGCAACAACACGCTCATGTGCAAGATATTCGCCATCAACCTACAAGGTGAAACATATAATTGGTTCTACACCCTGCCACCATGGTCCATCCGGAGTTTCAATGAACTTTTTTTTGGTTTTCACTAAAGAATACTTATCCTACCACTCGATTAAAAAGAAGTCCGACCACTTGTTCAACATCAAGAAAAACCCAAAAAAGTCGTACAGTGACTACGTGAAAAGGTTCAAGGCAGATAAAGCAAAGATAGTCAGCTGCAACGACTAGATTGCTAGCATAGCCTTCTAAAAATGATCCCGGCAGACCACCCATTACTCGGTGAACTAATCATGGAAAAGGTTTTGACTCTGGTAGACTAATTTACTATGGTAAATAATCATGCACTTAGGGACGAAGTTTGACGAGCAAACAAGCCACCCGAGCAGCCTTGGAATGATTTAGAAGTAGCCCAGAAGAAGGTAGACAAGAAGCAGTCCAATGACAAGAGTAAGTAAGGGGCCAAGCGCAGAGACCGGTCCCCGACCACCAAGAACTACACCAAGTTCTCAATCCCGATCAACCAAATCCTCTGCAACCTCAAGAGCAAACCTTGGATCAAGCTACCCAGATAGATGAAATGAGACATTTCAAGTTGGATCACACCAAATATTAACATTCCACCGAGGTCTTAGTGTCGACAACTACTATACTTGGAAGGATTATCTAGAGAAGCTAGTGAAGGATAGTAAATGTGACAGATATCTGGACAAACCAGCTACGCAGCCTAGGAGGAATGCAAATGCAGACGAAAAACCATCTGCCAAGATGATTCGAATGAACAACATCTTTGCAGAATCCGAGCACTTGGAGGCCACCTATAAGTCCAAGAAGACAAAGATCTAGTAGGCTATATCGATCTCACAAGTCTAGCAGCCGACGTCAACCCTGAACCCTTGTCGGCTTCATCGAGCAGGATGCCGAAAGTGTAGACTTCTCACACGACGATGCTCTGGTTGTATATGTTCAATAGGTCTACGCCATGGTCAACAGAATAATGATGGACAATGACAGCGTAGCCAACCTATTCTAACTTTCAGTCATTCAGCAGATGGGCTTGGAAACACTATGATATGCCAAATAGAGGTACTCACCGGATTCAACGGTCACACATTGACTGCTATCGGCAAAGTAAAACTCGACATGTGAACACTTCTAATGGTCTCAAATAAACATTCATAATAGTTAGTGACTTATGTTCGTATAACGGGATTCTAGGTCGGCACTAGCTAGTGAGACTAAGCGCGGTAACCTCTGTCGACTACCTAAGCGCAATAACCTCTGTCGACTACTAGAAAATCTAATTCCGCATCCTAGGAAAAGGAGTCAGAGAGATCAAATTAAACCAGGCCACATCCTGATGATGCATTGTACAAGTTCTGAATAAGTGGAAAAAGAAGTTCTCTACCCAGTAGAGGCTACTGAGGTGTAGAAAAACGACTCTACCTCAACCGAATAGCAATAACAGCAAGTAGGTCAAGAAGATGTTGAGCACATTTTGCTTAACCCTAAGCAGCGATCTGACCACATCAACAACTTGGCGGAGGCGTTCAACATCCTCAATGAGTACAAGACGAAGTCCAACCCCGCTAAATGCACATATGAGGCCGACGAGCAATCTTGGATATGAAGTCCCTCACTACTTTGAAAGAAGTATCAAGGTTTGACCAGGCGAGTAGCCACACTCAATTGTTTCCCATTGTGATCCACCGTCCCGATGTAAACCTTTTTTGAGACAATCAAGAAGGTGCAACAAGATAATGAGTGAGATGAAACATTTCAAGACTTAAAGAAGTACCTGACATCACATCCCTACTATCTAAGCTGGAAGCAGTGAAGAACTTATTTACATGCTTGGCAGTATCTGAAGCAGAAGTAAGCTTTACACTTAAAAAGAAGAACTGAGGCCCGACTACTTGTATTCCACAGTTCAAAAGCTCTCATCGATGCAATCAAATGCCCAAAATTCAAAAGTTAACTTTGCCGCTAGTTGTTGCAACCCAAAAGCTCAAGTCATACCTTCAGACGCATACATTCATCCTCATGACGTACTAATTTACCCAATCCAGACTCGCAACAATAAAGGCGTAAACACTAATGGACGCAAAGTCTATTCCGATAAACGCATAAATCAGCCCGAAGACGTGCCAAAGGCAGACAAACACTAGAAACGCGCACTAACCTAACCTACGGGAGAGTTCTTCCAACCACCAAATGTCAGAAGCAAGTTTTATCCTCATCACCCTAGAAGATTCTACATAGGGGCAACCCAGCACTAGCAATTGAGCACCACCTCCTGGTGTATGCAACTCAGCCTTGGAACGGCCTCATACCAACAGTTGAACACCACTTCTTGCTGTGCGTCATACGGCCCTAGTCGGCCTTTGCTCCGTAACTCGACCCTAGAATGGCCCAACGTAGGCAATTGAGCACCACCTCCTATTGCACGCAACTTGGCCCTAAAATGACCTTACACCAGCAGTTGAGCACCATTTTCTGCTAAGCATCACACAGCCCCAACCGACCTTTGCTCCATAACTGGGCCTTTGAGTATACCTATATCGACAATAGAGCACCACCTCATGTTACTCGTAACATAACCCCAGCTTCGCGGCTCCTTGCCACACCTATCTTGCACTATAGCTCCCAACTGTGAGAATCATACTTCATGGCTTCCCGCCACATTGACTCAAGCTCTACAACTCACTGTTCCGTCGATAATTATGTCTGTGGTATCTAGACTTTAAGGCATCCAATAACGGAGTTAAATACGAGGCTTTACCAGCAAGCATTCGAAGCAAAATACCTGGCAGTAAAAAAGCTCGTAATCTATTCCGATTCTCAATTAATCACAGCTAAGCTACTGGGGAGTATGCAGTCAAACATCCAAGGATGTCCCAACTCCTCGAAAAGGTATGAAAGCAACTCACAACGTTTCACGCCTACACCTTTACTTAAGTTCCACGAGAAGAAAAATCTTACGTAGATGCACTAACAAGACCTAGGCTCTATCTTTGATCATCAATTCAGATGCTCTATTCCAGTCGAGCACTTGGAAAAGTCAAGGATATAAACATAACCAGCAGTCGAGGTGTCACAAGTTAGTACAACTCTAAGCTAGCAATACCCTATTATAAACTATTTGTCCAATGGGACACTCCCTGCAGACAGATTGGAGTCTAGAAAGCTCCAAACAAACGCAGCAGGCTGCTACATATGAAACGACATGCTCGTTCAAAGATCCTTCATTGGACCACATCTCCATTGCCTAGAACCTCCCGACAACCTGAAGTTTCTAAGCTCAATCCATGAATGCATTTGTGAAACTACTTAAGAGGTCGCTCCTTAGGGTAGAAGACTCTTAACGCAGGTTACAGCTGGCCAACAATACACCAAGACGCTAAGGAATTTATGAAAAAGTACAACAACTGCCAACGCTACAAGCTAGTACCAGCAATACCTACCAGCGAACTACACCCGCAAACGAGTTCTTGGCCGTTCATGCAGTGGGCAATCAACACTGTAGGGCCAATGTTGCCCCTTTTAGAAGCAAATGCATGATGATTATGGCAACTGACTACTTCACTAAATGGGTGAAAGCAAGTCCATGACGACCACAACTCCGACAGACACATAGCGCTTCATATAAAGGAATATTATCTGCCCGTTTGGCATCCATCAAGCTATCGTCATAGATAATGGCCCGCAATTTGTAAGCAAAGATTTGGCGAAGTTCTTCAAGAAATATGACATAAAGCAATACATGTCTACGTCGAGGTATCCCTAAGGCAATGAGCAGGTCGAGGCATCCAATAAACAATCCTCGACTACCTCAAGAAATCCCTGTCAGATAAGAAGGGAAAATGGCCAGACAAGCTTCCCAGTGTTCTCTGGGTGTCTTGCACAACCAAACAACGAGCAACTAACGAAACTATTTTCTCATTTGCATTCAGTTCAGAAGCAATCATTCATCCCAATCTCACCATGTTGAGCTTCAACACTCCATTACCTACTCTTGAGTAGAACACATAAAGAAGATGACCACACATGTAAACCTATCAGATAATTAACGCAAGAAGGTTATCACCCGTGTCACATGCTACCAGTAATAGTTCCTCTTTAGCTACAATAAGAGGACGAATCTTGTAGTTCTAGCCCGAAACTTGATCCTAAAAAAGCTTTTATCACTGCCCGACGGTAAGGCTCCAAAACGACGGATCCCACATTTTGTCATCACTATATAGACCATGTCCAAGCCTATCAAAGTTCAATGACTCAAGCAGCTCGATGAACAAGACCTTGGATGCCGAGGATTATCCAGTTATTATGCAGTTTCTACCTTTCTACAAAGTTGATACGTTTCTTTGAAGATCAAAGAAGTCATTCACAAGCCTGGTTCGACTGCATGCCTATAACAACTGATCACTTATGCACTTCAATGAAGATCGCACCCTACACGGGACTTATTACAGGAATTGCACCCTCTGGGAACCAACCATACTCTCTCTAGGAGAGGGTAAACTAGCACTTCGAATATCCAGACGTTGATGGGTCAGGCTGCTCTGGTGTAACTGGGCACACAATGACATGTGTCGACATCCATAGAATTAGCCACAATGGTCTTTTTTAAGACTTAGCTTATTAAAGGATTTTGGCTTTTGGCCTAGTCTTTAGGGATCCGAGCCTCAGAGATGGAGGAGGCATGCAACGTAGTTTGTTCGTTAGATGGTTGCCCATGAAGATGAACCGCATTTGAGCATCCCTAATGTGATGAAACCAATGTTGAGGATCCTATATATGACCAAATAACGATCTTTGTGTTACGGAATAGTGTTCCCGCTGCCCATAGAGGAACATCCCGATTAAGCACCTTTGATGTGACCATACTAGCATTAGCAGCTGAACATCTTCGGCGTGACATACATGTAATCTCTACGTGGATATGGAATCCTAGCTTTGGCTATGCATAGAGGTTCAACGCAGTTAAGCATCCTTGATGTGACCAGTTAGCAGTCGCGACTGAGCACCTTGTATGTGACCAACTTGTGATCTCTGTGTATCCTTAGAACCCTAAAGTTTGCTGCCAGTTCACTGAGTAGCCTACGAATTCTGGAAAATTGCCTACGTCTTACCCCTCAAGCAATTAAGCCGCGCAAACTCATACAACCGCACATTCTTGTGAAAGATTAGCAGTTAGCTTGCTCATACAAAACTCTATTGCCTGCCAACATGCTACACAGTCTACTAGTTTTATCCCTGCCAAGTGCACAACAGTCTTTTGGGTTTACACTAATTCCTAAAGTGTTGTGCTACTTGCTACACAACTTACGAAATTGGTTATATGAAGTGTAATGTGTTCTTTCGAACCACTGCCCAAGAAATTCCATACAACTACACATTTCTATTGTGATAAGTTAGCAAATTTCGTGTCCCAACAATCTTTATTATGTTGTTAGATTACCATCTTGTCCTCGAACTTACCTTTTTTTTTTAGGTTTTGAGTAAGTTTGATGAAGTCCAGGTATGATTAAGTATAAGCATTTAGGGTGCGTTTGTTGCATCGAACTATCTTGGACTAGACTAGCTTCAGGGACAAAACTGGACTCGCTTGGATTGGACTAAGCATAATAAGAATAGTGAAGTGTTTGGTGCAGCAGCGGACTATGTCCCAGACTAGAAATTTTGTTTGGCTCAAAAAATTAATTTCAGCTTCCTTTTATATTTTTACTTCCCATAACACAGGAACTTCACAAATAACCATCCATTCAATCAATTGTTCAAATTGATGGTCCGAGCATATTTCTACTATATAGTCAAAAAGTTTGTTTTCCAATTGTTTGTTTCATCTCAACATGTAAACAAAGAACAAATCTAACTTTCAAAAGAATGAGTTTTGACTCTCTGTAGAGAATTAACCCTAAGAAAATGTTGCAACTAAGAACAAAGAATTTAACTTCTTTAGTTGCACAAGATACCAAACCAGCAAGGCAGCAAGTTGTTTAGTAACACCACTAAAATTGGAATTCTTAAAAGTGAGAACCAAAATCACACAGAAAACAAAGTAATAATTTTTCAAAAAAAATTCGAATTGAAGTAGTAGAGGTAATGAGTAACATCCCCAAATCAGATGAATCACCAATCAAATTTGACTGCTTCGCACTTCACAATTGAGAATCCTAGAAAATATACATAAGCAGCAAGGATTACATGAACCACCATCGTATTTCATTCCCTACCAAGATAAAGATTGAGTTTCCCAGATCACACTTATTTTGGAGAACCCAAATGCTCAAATTAATTAACATTTCAAAATTTATGAAGAAAAATATGTTATATAAATCATATTTGATGAACTTAATCAAACATAATAACAACTCAGACACCAAAAAATCAAACTTGTTCCTGCAGATTCATGAAATGACATAACAACAGTAATCAAACAGACAAAGCAAGATGAATTAGGAAGAATCCCCAAAGTCTGCAAGACGAGTCCCTAATTTGCAAGACAAAATAATCTCCCCTCTCTTGCTACAAGACGAATCCCCAATTTGCAAGACGACGAAAATGAATAGGGTAAGTGGGGCTGTAGGCGCAAAAAGAAGACAGAGAAGAAGACGGGGAATTGAACAACTGCCTGTTGGAAATGTGCCCTAAAACCAATCATATGATGATACTTTACGGGCATTTCAAACTAATGTAGTTTAAATGTAAAGGGCAAAGATTATTGTTTGAGCCGTCTCATATAAATGTTATATGCTTAAACGATAAGTCCAAGGAATATGTGATTGGAAGAATGCGATCTAAAGAAGTTAGATTCATGAGACCATTCTTTCGTTGTCACATCCTAAATGTTCCTGATCATAGGATTGTCAATTGGGCGTTGACAGTCCGTTAAGATCAGTACGTGCTATGTCTTCTCTCAGGGAGAGTGACTAGTCTCGAGTCATTGGTGTGTGTGACATCAAGACAAGTACGTAGGTGCTCAATAGAGAATGAGTTCACTGAACACGATCAACGAAGAGTTCTCATATTCATGTCACATGAGAACTCATGGTTGGGATAATGCAAATTAGTCTTTTGACCTGAGGCATCACAGTTGTCTTGTGGTTAGGTCCTTAATCTTTGATTATGTCAAAGTCACTCCATCAGGAGGGTGTCCACGGCATCGTTGGGGTTAAGCCACTTAGCCATGGAGGCAAGTGAATGCGCAACAAGGGATCTCTAACCTTCAAACTGTTTGAGGGAGAATACTCTATGATATGATTAAGAATCTTTGGCCAAAGTATGAATGAGATTTAGGGAATGTGTTCCAAATCATATTCAAGGTAATCATATGAGCACAAGACTCACATTGGATAGTAGACATGAATAAACTATCAAACCAAACAATGTGGTCAAGAGTATTGTATTAGAGAAAGACCGTATTGCATTTGTAATCCTAAAACTGAATAAGTTCTCCACCTCTTCTGATTAGCTTGGGTAACCATGACATGCTGCTAGGCGTCAACCATGGTTTGTGGAAGCCCTAAAAGTGTATTATCACTAACGGGAGAATTGAAAGTAAGTTTCAATTCACAATCGATTTGAAAGAGTTTGAATCGCCTACTGCCTCGCTAAAAGGAACCTAATGGATCGTACACCGTGTAAGGTAGAGATTGAAGATTCAACGGAGATGAGTAAGAATAATTAAATGGTTTAATTGTTTATGGCAAGGATTAATTAATATGATTATTAATCAAACGAATAAGTTCGTTAAAAGACCTCGGGATAGTTTTGGATCTTAAGGCCCAATGGGCTTCGAACGTCAAGTCCATTGACTTAAGTTGTATGACAACTTAATGAATAATGATTCACAAAGGCCCAAATAGCCCAATAAATCCCATATGGCCGGCCATTTAGAGGAGGGTAGTGAACTTGGCTTAATTGCAAGTTTGCCACTCCATTGTGAGGTGGTATAAAGACATCTTTATAGCCATTTCATCCTTAGGGTTTTCTTAGGAGTAAAGATGAGAACACAAACCTCCCTTTGCTCTAAAAGAGGCCGGCCACCCTTGAGGAAAACATCTAGCAATCTTACTTCCTCAAGGTCACTCATTTCTTCTACAATATGCCTTGGTGTGGAGACTTGGAGGTTCTAAATTTTGGGAACTTGGAGAAACCTTTTCATCCATCCAAATCCATGGATCTAAGATGCAAGGAATGAAGGCCCTCTCTTTGGGTGATTAGCCTTTGCTTATGCAAAGAGGAATCTACAAAGGTATTGATTTCTCAACTCACTTTGTTTTGAGTTGAGTCTTGGTTCACCTATCTACTAGGCTTTGAAGTTCATGGGTTAAGTTTTGTTTTTTGAGTGCATATAAACATGATTCCGCCTTTTAATTGTTAATTGCATGTTGTTGATGTTGCTCAAATGAACTTGTTTTTCACAAATCTTCCTTCACTGCCCACCACTATCGAAGAAGATGATTGGGGTGGGTAGGGCTGTTTGACATGCCCAACCCTGATATTCTCCAAATACCAGGGTAGGCACGTGCTAGCCGACACCCGAAGGTGACGAAGCCATATTAGGATGCATAAGAAACAATAAATATAAACAATACTTATAAATTTAAATACAATGATTATGCAATTATGGAACGTGTTCAAAGTATACAACTAATCCTAGACACTAAAAAGGAATAATATAAAACATAAAATTGAATGAAGAAAGAGATAGGTCCTACACCGAGAGGACTCAAAGATGCCGATGTGGGAGTGCCTTGACGCTGAGATTGTACGCCTCGATTCTAAGTCCTGAGGGGGCGCAAAACAAAACATGAGTGGACCAAGTTGATATATAAGTAATACGAAAATAGTTAATCTTTAATGTACTAACCCCTAGGTTTAGAAAACTCATACAACATAATAAGTAATAGGTTTTCCGAAAACCCTAGCATGCCATAAAACTTCATAAAACATATATCATATATAGTGTGCCCACCCGAAGGCATATAGAACTCTTCCGACCGAAGCCAATATAAGTATTTTCCACTCGTAGGCACTACAACCCCCGGCCGAAGCCAATATAAGTATCTTTCGCCCGTAGGCACCACAACCCCCAGCCAAAGCCAATATAAGTATCTTCCGCCCTTAGGCTCCTACACCACCTACCCGAAGGCATATAAGTATCAATCGCCCGTAGGCTCCTACAGCACCCACCCGAAGGCATATATAAAAGTATCATTTGCCCATAGGCAGTAACATTCGAATAACTACTAAATAAGTACGTAAAGACATCAACATACTATATATATATATATCCTAATTGGAGTTCGGTAGCTACAACGTCATATCGTAAAACCTATTCGTAGTATATAGTCATCAATCATATATACTACGAAGAACATAAAATCAATAAAGCATGAATATCATAAAGTGTAAAATTAATTTACTCGTAAACGTTTCATAAAACGTAACCATTAAATCATGCTTTTCATGTATGCATTTCTAATAGTAAAATATGGATTTTAGAAGGGTTCCACTCACCTTACACTATTGGCGAAGAGCCGTGCAAACAGGAGAGGACGAAAATGCCATAAACAAATGCACCTAAACACATAAAAAGTCCAATTAATAAAACTCTATCATAACAATTGAATTTTGGGAAACGGATGTCATAAACGGATTCAGGACGTTGAAAAACATAAGAGGCGACCTCGAGTACTTCTACGTGCACGCGCCCTTATGCGCCGCCATAGGGTGGCGGCCTAGAAGGCCACGCACCATTTTGGGTCGTCGACGCCGCCATGGACGGCGACGAAGAACAGTACCTCTAGTGGAGGCGCATGTGCTCCATGCACCGACCAAGACATGAGCTCACGCACGCCCACGCGAGGCCTAGGTTTTGGGTTAGTTTCTGGGCTGGGTTGGTGTTTGGGCTTGGGTTATGTAATTGGGCTTAAACTAGGCCAAAAAGCTTTAGGTTTGGGTTTGACAATTGGGCTGGGTTCCATGGCCCAAATCTTTGGGCCGGACTAGGGTTGTGTGTTTGGGTTTAAGGCTATCGGGTCGAGTCAACCTCGGTTTTAAGATCGGTTTTCACGAAGACGTCAACCTCGAACCTTGATTACAACCTACGATCTACCCACCAAATTAAAGAAAAACTAGAGCAAATTAGGATTATTCCTTTGGTTCCCCAAGTAGTGGCTAGAGTTGGCTGGAAATTGGCTCAAAAGCTGTTGGGTTTCGCCTGAAAACTGGAAATGAGAAGAACACGTATGAACAGGGTTGAAACCTTTGGTTTTTCAGCTCAAAAACAACTTGGGTTCCCAAAAACTCTCACTAGAGACGAAGATACAACCTAAACTTAACAAACGCACCTCGGTTCGTCGGGTTCCGAGTTAAGCCGTCAGAGGAAGTCGTTGTTTCATCGCGTAAGCCTAATTGCAGAGTTGACAAAGACAAGAAGAAGCAAACGGAGTGACGAACTAGCTATGATGTTGATGACAGTTCGTGTATGTATGTGTGTGTTGTCTTCGGAAATGAGAGAGAGCACCGAGAGTGAAGAGGAGAGGGAAAGAGAGGACTCACAGGGAGAGGGAAAGAGATGACTCACGGAGAAAAGGAAAAGGAGAAGGAGTAATGGGTCGGGGGATAAAATCAAAGGGTGGGCCTCCTTGGGCACACCAATTAAGGCCATAACGCAACATTTCAAACAAATATCCCACAACCAAAATGAAATTACCAAATTGCCTTTCCAATTCGTCAAATCCGGGATGGGTTGTTACACTGTTGGTGCAAAAAAAAAGACAGAGTACAAAGAAAAGGCTGCTGCTGGTGAGGATCTGTTGGTGAGGCTACTGTTGGTGAACAAAGAGAAGACGGGACTAGCAGTCCTCTCATTTTTGGGGGGGATTGGCTAAGACCTTCTAGCGAAGGTGCTAGTCCAATGTAGTCCTCATGAGTCCCATTAAATTTAGTCCCTCTCTGCAACAAACATAGGACTTCACTAATCACTAGTCCAATCCAGTCCAGTGAAGGTTAGTGATGCCAAACAAACACACCCTTAGGGTTTTAGAAGCTCCGTCAAACTAATAGACTTTTTTATGTAAGTTAAAGGCAAGGATCAAGTGTAGGTTTTGTAAAATTTAGATACTTAAATTAACAGTTTTTTAGTTTTTGAACTAAATTTAAACTATAGGTGAATGTTAGGAGACGAACTCTAAATTTTACTGAAATGAAATGTCACATTTGACGTCACTCACATGACAAATCATTTGTCATGTATGTTTCAGTTATGAAGTGAATGAAAAACTAGGAAAAATGGGTGGGCATAGTTGCAACTCAATTGCATAGTATCATAACATTGTATAACATAATATATAGGAAAATGTCAATTCGTAAAAATACATCGAAGCCAAAAATAAGATTCGGGACACTCGAGTTTTTGTAAAGATAAGAAAACGGTGGTTGGGTGCCCTCTGTCTATCTCAGTCGACGCCGGTGGTGGTCACCGCCAGCCAATCGCCATGAGCACCGCCAGGATCGCGGCCACTCAGCCTCTCTTCTTCTCTGCACCTCACTGTCACCGACCTCCCTCCATTTATGTGGTGGATTCTAAACCAAACAGAACCTCCCCCTCCCTAAAGTTGCGATGCTCGGTGGCCAAAGAGTCGAGCATATCGCCGTCGGGGATCAATGGGGAGGGTACACAGTCGGTTTCTGTTGACTGCGTGGTGGTGGGCGGTGGAATCAGTGGGCTCTGCATCGCTCAGGTGCTGGCTACCAAGCACGGCGACGCCGTCCCGAATGTCATAGTCACGGAGGCCAGGGACCGGGTGGGAGGCAACATCATCACCGTCGAGAAGGACGGCTATCTCTGGGAAGAAGGCCCCAATAGTTTTCAGCCGTCCGATCCCATGCTCACCATGATGGTATTGCCCTTCTCTACTTCTCTTTTCTGCTCTGGCACAGTTCTCGTTCTTGCATTTACATTTACATTTTAACACTTACATTGAATTAATTAATTGCAAATTAGTGAATTAGAACTTAGATTAGACTGCTAGTATATGTTTAGCTAGTGGTAGGGGCATTCAGTTTCTTCCTCTAATTGTATGAGTAATGACTGTGTGTATAATGTATGTGTATTGATTTGTGTGTTGGGTATTTCTTGTATTTGGTAGGTGGACTGTGGTTTGAAGGATGATCTGGTTCTGGGGGATCCAAATGCACCTAGGTTCGTGTTGTGGGATGGCAAGCTGAGGCCCGTGCCGTCCAGCCCAGCTGACATACCTTTCTTTGACTTGATGAGCATCGGTGGCAAACTCAGGGCCGCCTTTGGTGCTCTTGGCATTCGCCCTTCTCCGCCTCCTCCAGTTTGTTCTCTTTCTTTTTACTTTATTTTTCATTTATTATGTTGCTGTTCTCACTTATTCCTCAATTCCTCAACTGTACTGCTCATTTCACATAATCTTTGACAAAAGTGACAGGGTCGCGAAGAATCGGTTGAAGAGTTTGTTCGTCGTAATCTTGGCGATGAGGTTTTTGAACGCTTAATTGAGCCTTTTTGTTCAGGTCATCTCCATTTTTGAATAATTATGACTACATCATTAACTTCTCCTCGTGCATTTTTCTAGTTACTCCAATATTCGTTTGCTTCTTCCTTCTGTTGGGATCCTAAGAAGGGTTGGGACTCAAACCTACCTAATTGTTGCATATCCCATTCAAACTTTAATCACAAACCGAAATGAAAAAGAATTGTTTGCACTGTTGAATTGCACTTCTTCCTTTTTGTTATTTATGCAAGCAAGCACCATGTGACATCAAATGGTCCATCACAGAAATGTGACCTTTCACAAATTTTAAAAGTCACTTTTAACTGAACTGCCATTTTTTCACACAGGATCTGAATTTTGACCAAATTCATTTATTCAGCCATGCTCACTTATCTACGTGAATTATACTTGTCAAACTAACCGCATAAACCTTCCTGTAAAAGCTGTTCAGTTAATTTGGTATATACTTGTTAAGCTTTTAAAGTGGTGTAGCTTTTGGTCAGCTGGTTATAGTAATTTCTTAATTGCCCTGAAACTTTTGTCATATTCAGGTGTTTATGCGGGTGATCCTTCAAAACTGAGTATGAAAGCAGCATTCGGAAAAGTTTGGCAGCTAGAGCAAAATGGAGGTAGTATCATTGGTGGTGCCATTAAAGCAATCCAGGGGAGGAATCATGCCCTTAAGCCACCTCGAGATCCGTAATAATATATTTGTTTCTTTGAAGTTATTTTATGATTTAACTCGTAAAGTTTATTATCAATGCCCTAATTTTAGTTTTTCAAAAGGCGTCTTCCGAAACCAAAGGGCCAAACAGTTGGATCTTTTAGGAAGGGACTTGGTATGTTGCCGGATGCAATTTCTACAAGGTACTTTCTTTCAACAAAGGATAAATACTCTTACTCTAGTTGGATGGTCATCCTTTTTTGTTGGCAAGGAGAGAACACACGTGTTGTATTTCACAGCTATGATGTACTGTATTCTATCGTGTTGGCAGGTTGGGCAGCAAAGTAAAATTATCTTGGAAGCTTTCAAGTATCAGTAAATTGGATAGAGGGTACACTTTGACCTATGAAACACCAGAAGGATTGGTTTCAGTTCTGAGCAGAAGTGTTGTGATGACTGTTCCATCCTATGTAGCAAGTGGTTTATTGCGACCTCTATCTGTATGCTTCTGCCCTACATGTTTCTTATCTTTACTGCCACTTGTTTGACAGTTAAATCTTGATTTTGAGGCATTTACAGTTGGTGGTTGGTCAAAGTTTTTTTCTAATAGTGGTGATTTACAAGACAAATCAATGGGTTTCTCATCTTGTTTCTTTTTTGCAGGCTGCTGCTGCAGATGCACTATCAAAATTTTATTACCCACCAGTTGCAGCAGTTTCTATTTCATATCCAAAAGAAGCAATTCGGACTGATTGCTTGATAGATGGTGAACTGAAGGGCTTTGGTCAATTGCATCCTCGTAGCCAAGGGCTGAAAACTTTAGGTAGATTCGATTTGGTTTAGGAATTCATTATCTATGCCTATAACTATGCTTGACATCAGCGATCACCATTTCTTGCTGATTTTTTCCATGGGTTTTCTTGGGTTTTGCAGGAACTATATACAGCTCATCACTCTTTCCTAATCGTGCACCACCTGGAAGGGTTTTGCTCTTGAACTATATTGGAGGTGCCACCAATCCTGGAATTTTGTCAGAGGTAAGACCATTGCCATAGGATATATGATTTTGTGGTGGGAAAAATCCATGAATGTGATGATAAGGCGGGTGATATAGCATTTAAGTGGATTGATGGTTCTCATAAACTGTCATGGAGGTTGTAAAATGTACTTCAGTTTATATATGGCACCCTAAAAGAAGACCCCACTTTATCCAATATCCTGAGTCCTTTTTTGTAATTACCTTCAGTAACTATCCGGTGAACCTTTCATTTTGGGCGTCAACCTAAATCCTACCATAATTTCATATACTTGATTAGTCAAGCAATCATGCATGAATCTTGTATCTTCATACAAGTCCCAGTCAGCCATGTGTGCAGAAACATGTGTTTTGTCCTTGGGTAGCAGGCTTTGTTTTCCAAGGTATTGTGCCATTGCTGCTTCTGGTCTGTCTTCATGTCCATGTGCACTTGCATATACATTTAAAATCACATTCTCGTTATTTGAACAGCGCGCATGGATATGTAATTCACATTCTCATTTTTTTGCTTCCAAGGCTTTGATTTTTTTCTTCTTCTTTTAACTCTTTTCTAAAAAAATAAAACACGGACAGATGGAGAGCAAGCTTGTTGAAGCAGTTGATCAAGATCTGAGAAAAGTCCTCCTAAACCGTAATGCTAAGGAGCCTCTTGTATTGGGTGTGAAAGTATGGCCACAAGCTATTCCACAGTTCTTGGTTGGTCATTTTGATGTCCTTGATGCTGCAAAGGCCGGTCTAAGTGATACTGGGACCCAAGGGTTGTTTCTTGGCGGCAACTATGTCACTGGTGTAGCCTTGGGTCGATGTGTTGAGGGTGCTTATGATGTCGCGGCTGAGGTGGCTAATTTTTTATCAAAATATGCTTACAAATAGTTCAATTAACGGTGATTCTGCAATGTATCCTGTAGAAGTGCAATGTTAGGAAGTGGAAGTTAAGATGTTCCTTTGGACTTCCCGGGCAGCCTGGCTTTGCAGATAGAGTTCCTTCTCCTTTTTGGTATTGTATTTTGTCTATTAGTTTTACTTGGTACTTGTGACTTGTGAGTTGTAATAACTTTTGCTTTGGTCCACCTACACTCTTCTAGTTCTATCTAGCATCTACTTACTCACACCCACACTTGGAAAATTCTTGTCTTTATTTCTTTCTTTGGTTTGATGACGAGGCTTAGAGAAGGGGGACGATTGGCCATAGTCTATCGATGGGTATTCCACTTCCCTTTAAACATCAGGCGCCTCCAAGGTGAAGGTTTACCATCACACTAAAGTTGTTATTGTCATTAGCTTTAGGCACCTTTGCAGCGTGTGCATACTTGAGGAGACAAACTTATTTTGAGATGTCGTTGTGACGGTATCTTAAAACTATCTTGCATTGTCTTGCACTATAACTTTCACGTAGCAATGTTTGATTGGTTTGAAATACTGTGCAATGACCTTCCTATTGTACGGAAGCACTTCTTCTAGTTGAGATCAAGGAGTTGGCAAAACACCATTCAATGTATTATATTTTATTTTTAAAATATTAATTTAACAAACATTGTGTTTAAAAAATAATAAATTATTAATTGATGTAGCAAATTATAAAGTTGCTGTAACTCAGGTAATTCATAATATATGTATTTGTATATTTTTTTTATATACAAAAGAAGAAAGAAATTAAATTGATGCAACGATACCTTCTTGTTATTATGATGGCATGGGTTGGGGTGGTGGGGAGCATGAAAATGCACTTTTGCCCTTTTCCCTTGTTTTCTAATTCGTCAATTCTTGTTTAGGTCTGTAAGAATTAAGAAAGAAAGATATTCATGTTCCCTTCCTCTCTGGGCCTTTCGGCATCGGCATCGGCATCGGTCTCGGTCGTGATAAAAACATGGAAAATCTAATGCAACCCAACATATCAAGAAAAAACATGGTGAAAATTAATTTGGCAAAAGTAAAAGTGAAAGTGGTGCACGAAATCTAACACAAGAATCATGATTACACAGTTTATGCAGGGGGAATATAAATATGCAGGGGGAATATAAATATAATGGAGAAGCTGCAAATTTAATTTATTCAAAGCAAGAAGAATTCGAATTTGACTGCACTACAGCAGTATAGCTAATACTAGTAATTAGTGTCTTTTCTTTGTCCCATTCTTTCCCTAATTCCTAGCGTGAATATAGTGTGACTACGATTCCTACGTCCTATAATGTGATGACAAAGGTGATTAACACTTAAATGCTTCAATTTCATTTCAAAGATTGTTTAGAGTGTTGATAGCAGCTTAAAGTATATATTCAAATCTACTAGTTAACCAATATTAGTGAATTTGATACCAGAGCTCTTATTGATTGAGAGTGCATCCCCATAATCATCGCTAATTCGTTGGTTAAGTATGTACATCCAAAATACAGTTCAATAATTACTTTATATTTCTTAGTTAAGGAAAGAAATATACTTGTAACAATAATGTAACAATGAGAACATTTGAAGCCAACCACGCACAAATCAAAAATGGTGTTGCATGTTTGAGTTTGTTGCGGATTATTCAATGAAACAACTCAAAACTGCAACATATGTAATGATTTGTATAGCGAGAAGGATGTTTCTAGTTTTCACCTCAAAGCTGTGAACTGGATACATAAAAGGTAAAGACAAAAAATACAACTTTTTGTTTGTTCTTCTGTATATTTAATATACATATAATATATTCACATGCATGTTCAACATTGCATGTGCATTCATCAAGTTGAAATGTAATTATTTTGATACATTACATACCTAATAAAGCGGATTTTGAAACGTGTACTAGTTGTCGGCTGGGCTGAGAGCATCCGAGTTCTCGGGTCGACACTCCACACTTACCTAGTAGTGTCACTGTATCAAATCATAGAAAACATATCCATTTAGATTTTGATAAATATTCTTTGTCCCTCCAAAATTCAATCCATAAAAACCATACATATAAACATACACAAAGTTGGTGGGCAAGAGCAAGGGCAATGGCAATGACGATGCCGTGGCTTCATCAATGATTTTGCTAAAAGCGATGAGCAGAGGCAGCAGCAGCACACCTATAACTAACTACAAGCACTACTTGTTCTTCATTGTCGTCCTCCTTGTCACACTATCACTCACGGTTGTCAAAACAGTTAAAACAGTTGAAGAGAGATCTCACCACAGAACTTAAGCTCGGGCTTAGCTTATCACCCTCTGCAGCCTCTCAACAAGTACAATACAAGCCAACACAAGCCCTTTGTCTGAGTCTGCCGCAAGTTGCATATTACTAAGTCCATTCCATTCCATATTAATAACTAATATTAATTAGTAGCCACTGTCGCTGGCCTTATATGTAATAATATTAGGGGGAGAGCATCGGACAAGAATTTAATTAAGCCAGTTATTCAGAAGATGAATGCAGCGACAGCAGATGATGATTACAATGATATTGAGAACAGCAGCAGCAGCAGGAACACAAGAAGAAGACTGTATGTCAAGGTTTACATGGAAGGGCATGCCATTGGAAGAAAGCTGGACCTATTAGCCCATCATGGCTTTCATGACACGATATGGACACTCCCAACATATGTTCAACACCAACATTCTCTGTACTTACCTACCTCTAACTTCATTCTACTTATATATACATATTGTATAACAAAAATTAACAATAACAGGGGGAGATGATGTGGACAGAGTGCACTCTGGTCATTACGAACTTCATGTTTTGACATATGAGGACGAGGAAGGGGATTGGCTCATAGTCGGTGATGTTCCTTGGAAGTAAGTCTATTTCATCAATTCATTATCTCAATCCATATTCTTAATCGCATCCTAACTCCCACATAGTTTTCAGTCACAATATTTCCTGTCCTTGTGCTTAATTTAATTCTACATCAATTTTATGCTTGCAGGATGTTCTTGTCCGCAGCGAAAAGATTGAAGATCACTAGGACTTTTCCATGATGATTTTCAAATAGTCTATCTTAATCTTACCTACAAGGACAAACTTTAGAGCCAGTGTAGCCTGCAGTTTTGAAAATAGGGTGGGAAGCTAAGTGCAGGAGTGACAATGGAGTTACTGGTAGGGTGTTGGGATGGTGCTGGGCCTTAGAATGTGCGTTTTTGAGGCCAAGTGTGGCCTCTCTATTTGTTATAGTGAAATGCTACGAGCAGTCAACCACACCCGCATGCATCTATCGTTTATCAAATTTCAATCCTTGACGAGAGAGAGATTGTGTATGATAATGATGTTTCACAAGTACAGAAGAACTGTAGTCTGAGCAAAACTAGACCTAGGAGTGGTACCGTATAAGGCACGCAACAAAAAATACAAGACTCTTCAGCAAGCTGATAAGTCCTATAAAAACAATATGTGCTTATATATGCAGTTAGGCACACTTTTAATCAGTAAGTAATAGTCTCATCAGTGGCATATTTGCAGAAGCAGCTACCTAAAAATGAGGACAACTTACAGATAAAGGCAGATGCAAAATTATTCACAACTTATCAAACTCAGGTATCCCTCCCTGTTTACGATCAATCTTTCTTTAGCATGGTTGTTATACTAGTTATCATTGTCATCAGGGTTATTAAAAAAAAAAAAAAAAAATCAACTGTTTCTCACCTGATGTTCCTTTTGATCCTTACCAGGTAGATTCGGTAGTTTCTGAATCCTTAAGTACGGAATTGCAGTAACGGTGGTATGATGAAGATCCGGAAAAACGGCTAAACAGATCAGCATCACCCAGGTTACTAAGATGCACGAAAAATCATATGAAACAGGCTGATACTTTTCATTCCCACAAAATATTCATTTATCTTAACCAAAGAGTACAAAAATAATATGATTCTGTTACAGAAGGCAGTAGAGGAATATAACACTTGAAGTTGATGCCTTTGTCTCCCACAGAAAACTTCTCTGAACCTCGAGTAAGAGGAAAATTGGTAGAGGCCTGGAGTTCTCCTTTGAGCAGGATCAAACATATATAGTATTTCAGGCCAAAAACAAATAACGAACCCTATCAGGATATATTTGAGACCGGAGTCCACAGATTCATTCATTTACCAGCGCTCCCTTGGTTGACCATCTGGCAACAATGGAACAAGCACTTTTCCATTATTCTCTCTCAAACTGCCCTCCTGTTTGACTGGTTTGCTCACTCCAATAGTCGGTGTTTTCCCATCTTCCTCAAAATCTGGGGGTGTATCATCATCTTCATCACTCCAATCATCTTCATCATCATCTTCGTCATCGTTGAACTCATCATCATCCCCAGACCACTCCTCTCCTTCCTCAAGAGTTCCATCTTTTGCCTCATCACTTTCTTCTGCACCATCTGCCTCAGTTCTGGGAGCACCCCGTCTAGGAAACCGAGGAACAGAAATAATAGATCGAAGCTTCTCCTTTATGATCAACAAACGATCCTTGTCTATCAATTGAGAATCACGATATGCTTCCCTAAGGAAAACAGAATCTCTATCTCCTTTCAAGGACACATAAAACATATCGGGGTGCCTAATCAGCATACCCCTCACCTGTTGAGAGAACTTAAACTCTTCTCGAAAATGAGTAAGGTGATCCACAAGAGTTCTCTTCTCCACAGTAAGACTCAAAATCTCATGAACAACCGCACAAGCATGTTTCTCTTTCTCAATAGTACCTGATCTCAGTCCCGAGAAATCAGAGTAAGGGGATATATAAGGTATGTCTCTAAACATGCATATCCTCCTCATCTCACCCTTTGAAAGATTGAGGCCCTTTGGCAGCTTTAGTCTGTTGAACTTGATAGGCCTATCTATAATCAAATCCTTCTCTTCAATCTCTCTAACCCGGTTTTCCTCTTCAGACAACTCAGCTGCTGAGACTGCAAGTTCAGGGTCCCAATGAGTTAATTCTAATGCCGGACCTCTCGCAGTTGCAACTACTTTAAAGAACTGTGGGTACCGGTGACAAATAGTGTCACGAAACTCCTGGGGAAGCCCTAAATCATTTCTCAAATGGGCAATCTTTTCCAACAGAATCCGCTTATCCAACGACATCATCAACAATTTCCTCAACTTGACCACCAGCAGGTCTTCCATCTCATTCCTAACCTTCAACTCCTCAAAATAAAGCCTTTCGGCTTCGGGAGTCAGTTTAAATTGCAAGGAATAAACCCCTTCTTCAACAATCTCAAACACGGCTGGGAATTTCTTTAAAAGGGCAATGAAACGGCGCTTTTTTTGCAGACCCAATTCTCTCCTGTACCTACCTAACTCTCTAAGCGACATAACTCTATCAGGTTGGCTGACTAAAATCTTGCGTATCTTGAGAACCAGCTTCAGCTTCTTATCCTTTTGAATGACGTTGTCAAAGGGAAGTTCTTTCCTTCTCTTGACAGCAGCAGCACATATTGGGCCAAATGGGACATGGGTGGTTTTGGCGAGGTTACCCCAAGCAGCATCTCTCTCGTGTAAAACTAAACCATTTCCCCAGAACTGGGATTTTTGGGAGAGCGAGAAATGGGGGGTTTTGAGAGATTGCTTGGGTTTGAGAAGAAAAGGAGATTTGGTGCAAGAGGAGGAGGAGAGAAACAAGGGCAAAGAAAGGGACTTGGTGGAAGAAAGAGACAGCTTAAGTTCCATCATTTGTTGAGCTCTCTAGTATAATATTACTCACAAGATTGATTTTGATTGATGATTACAAGAGAAAACATAACATAATCCAGAGATTAAGAAGATGAAGCTATGAATTTTACAGTGAAGTGACTCACCTGGATATAACTGGATAATTTGGAGACGAAGTGAACAAGATAGAAAGGAGAGGAGAGGAGAGGAGAGGGCAAGGCTGCGCATGCGGCGGTTTAGTCTGGAGCAAAACTAAAGCAGAGACGAGCTCGGATAAGGGAGGGAGGGGTACAATTGTAACAATCCCGTGATTGAGAGCTCTGCACTTGTAAGTAAATTTTAGCCGTTCACACAATCGAACGGCTCTCAGGTTTCCACGTCAACTTAGGTAAGTGCCGTTTTGCTTTGCGGCTTTTGGCTCTTTCCCTCTCCCGTCAATATTATTATCACTACTTGATGACATTTTCAGTTGATTTACTGACTCTCTGGTGCTTGCTAAACATGGTTGGTGATAATCTGGTCACAACTCTCGCCAGTCATTAGCTTGTCACGACCCTTCCTTGATTACTTGCCAATTTTGCTGCCATTCTCAACCTATGATATCAGATCAATTCAAACTAGCAATTGGTGTAATTTGATAAGGAACACCCTCGCTTAATGTCATGTTCAAATCCCCATCCAGTTTCTTCCAATCTATTTATAAGTCTTACCATTTCTTAATTGTTAGCGTCATTGGACTATATTTTGCATGGGCATGGAGATATGTCAGACATGTTTTATGTGCCCTGCTGCTGCAATACGAGTCTGCTGTTGGACGCATAGCATCCGCCAAAGAAATTGGTATCCTTATTTTTATAATGACACTCCATTATTGAGTGATTAATTACACCGTATTTTAATTTCATCGAATCTGAAATAGATTCACAGAGAAATAAAGTAGAGGAGAGAAATCCATCAAGCTAAGATACTAAGCAGTCCTAAGAAAATTCCAAATACAGTTAATTAAAAGGACTTTTAATTTTCACAGTCTAAGTTAAGTCCAGTATCGACATTCAGCAGTCCACCATATCTGTTGAAATAACCAATCCGATCATTCAGTCGTGATTCGTTGGGTATTCCACACTCTAGTCCACCGTTGATGTTAATTAGTCACCAGCCCAAATCCAACAGTCCGATTGGCCGCAACGTCAGCTTCTGTGGGTACATACAGTCCAAAAATGACGTCATGAGAAGAAGGCTTCGGCTTTTGCTCTGTCATCCAGAACCATAGAGCCGTTTTCAGCGCTATCATGGAATTGTTTGCCACTACTTCAGGATTCCTCAGCCCATCAAACCCCAACGCCTTACCAGCAGGTCCATAATTATAGTTCCTAATCAATTACCAAGTTAGATTAATTTTAAAATTTTCAACTTGTCAAAACGTTATAATATATACTTGTCGATACAGTATCGTAACCAATTTATTACTGGAGGATTTGGACTATGACGTTCATTGTCTGCCAATATAAACTAACAATTGTCTGCTGGTAACTGTATATTTATATATATAACTGTGAATGTGATGAATCAAGTTAACTTACCAAGATAGTTGAATTGGGCCTCTTCCCTTGTAGGACTTGCCCGGAGAGCAAGGCCATTCCTTGTTGGTCGAGTCACATCAGTAGCTCTGGGGACTGACTTCCTCTTTGAAGCACAGTCCCCGTGCATATGGTCCATCAGGGGCAGTAGCCCACCCACCTGTTGTCTCGTGAGAGATCTGAGCAAGAAAGGTGGCAATCTCACGCTTGCGCGTGGTTAAACTTCCGGTGGTGCCAAATCCGGGGAAGGATTTGGAGGCTTTGATGAAAGAGCCGTAGGTACAGAAGTCTTTGGCAGGGCATGCGGTGTCGTCCTTGTGCAGAAACAAGAGATGAAATTTGATGGCAATGCAAAAGAAGGCGAATGAGACGAGGAAGAAGGAAGAGGGTAAGTCGAAGGAGAGTAGTGCCATGGATGAGGACTTGAGGATTTTGGTGCAGGTGCATGTCCCTGTGAATTTGCTTGAGTACATACATATAATGTATGGAAGATGAGCAAACTAGGCCTTTTTATATAACGAGATGTCACCAATTGATAATAAGCACATTTATCAACGATTAAGTAATAATTCAATTACCAACTTCTATGTCATTTAGTTTATAAACTTTAGTCTTCCTAACATTACTCTTACAATTGTAATTTCATTTTTGAATTTTGTAATGGAAAGGCAACGAAGGAAGAAGAGGAAAGAGTCAATGGTACGTAGTGAATTCGGATCCTCATCAAAAGGATCCGGAGAGGATCCTGTTGGGTATGGAATCCGGATCCTCTTTGTGAGGCTCGCAGAAATCCATGAATCATGTCCATTCATTGTACATCTGCGGTAAAAAATTATTTTAAATATTTTTATTTAAAATTAAACACAAACAATGTTTGACAAAAACTGATCGCACGATATACGATGAACCAATACAATTTACGAATTCTTAGGATCATCACCAAAAAGATCCGGAGGATCCTGTTAGGTATGCGGTGGGATTACATTTAAGCAAGGGACAAGTAAACTCAGAGGTCAAAAATTAAGTCTCATGTGATGGCCTAGGCCTAGTTAACTGTTAACGGGCAGGAATATTTCTTTGTTCGCCTGGTATATTGGCATGGTTGACAATAATACAGCCACTTCTCATTTGGAAGTCCTTTTGACAATTTGTGTACGTCTTATTAACTCAATACGAAATAACACAAAAATAGCAGGTTTTGGGTTCATATATTACAAGTTGGATTGTAATTGGGTCATCTGTTAAGACCACGTTAACGAGTTGGGTTGTTATTGGGACATCAGTTAAGAATTTGAAACTATTCGGTTCATTATTTGGTCATGCATTAAAAACCCCGATTAGATATCATTTGTTAGTTCTAAACACTAGTCATGGCAATTTTTTACATGACGTGTTAACCTGAGACGAAACAACACGACCCGCTAATGAATCGAATCGTTCTCAAATCACCTATTAGGAATTCGTTATGATAACGAGTTTAACACGACACAACCCGTTATGATAACAAATATGACACGAACAAAAAAACGCGACTTGTTTGACCGACCTAATTAGAAGTGTCAGCACTCTCTCTGCATATTACACAAAACTACCTTACCTATGAGTCGAATCACAATCTCATACCTCATGTTTTAAACATTGCAATGTCATACATCAACTTATAAATTGGTTACAATGTTAGACCTCCGTTAAATTTTATGTCAATTTGGCTGTTAAATGATGACGTAGAAAGAGTAGGACCCATTCTTTTGCCAATTAGAATTAAAAAAAATTAAGAATTTTTTATTTAACAATTAAAATTAAATTTAATGAATAGTGTCCTACCACTAAGCTTAGCAACTCATCTCATCACCACTGTGCATTCTCCTTCCTTGTCCTCCAAAACTAGCGATTCCAACTCTCTCTGCTCCCACACCACCCTCACCTTCATAATTAAGGCGAAGACGGCTTCTTCTACCTCTGCTGATTTTTTCGTCTAGGAGTAGGAGGACATAAAATTAAACCTAATCGGGGTCCTGTGTTCCATTCTCTCTCACTGATCCAGATTTGTTCCTGGCTCGATTCGTTGGGATTTCGTCCATCCCGTTGTCAATTCGTTGAGATTTGTGTTCCCACAACTTGCCACAGTCACCACCCTCAACACCCCCCCCCCCGAACCACCACTTGTCTCTACTCTCACTCCAAAACCCTTCTTCATTTCTCCAAAACCTTTCACAGTCACAGTCTCCAACAAGTCTTCTACCCAGTCCATCGGCACCCAACCCATTCCCAGAAGCCCATCATCACCCACATTAAGCATATCAGGAACTTCTGCATCATCGCCCATATCAGGTCCCCATTGTGGAGAAGATGCAGGTTTGTGATTGGTTGCAAACGAGATGCGGCTGTGGTGGAAAATGGTGGCAGTGGGATGAATTGGAGCAAGAAGACGAGTAAAGTTGGTGGTGGTGAGAGGGGATGAAGGAGATGGGATTCTAGGAATAGGAAGGAGATGGGATTTTGGGGATAGGTGAAGGGGGTGAAGAGGGCTGATGAGGTTTTTTTTTTTTTTTTTAATCTTTACTAATTTCTACTAATTAATAAAACACTCATTGTCAACCAAAACTTTATGAAATTACCAGTTTAACCCTCTAGTTAAAACATAACATGAATAAGAAATATGGGGCAGAAATGTAATTTTACACAATCAAATTTTGCAGTTTTTTTTCAAATCCTTAGCTGAATTGAGAGCATGTTCTGGAGTTTGGAAATATTTGAACTAGTCAATGTAAGTCCTTTGGGAACTTTCATATAAATTTCCGTATCAAGATCTCCGTAGAGGTATGTGGTTACTATGTAACATCCCACATCGCCCAGGGGAGTGGATCATGTAAACCTTTTATATATATATATATATATATATATATATATATATATTCTCATCTCTACCTAGCACGAGGCCTTTTGGGAGCTCACTAGCTTCGGGTTCTGTAGGAACTAAGTTAAGCGAGTTTGCACGAGAGCAATCCTAGGATGGGTGGCCCACTGGGAAGTTCTCGTGTGAGTTCCCAGAAACAAAACCTTGAGGGCGTGGTCGGGGCCCAAAGTGGACAATATTGTGCTACAGTGCTAGGTAGAGATGTGAATATACATATAAGGCTTACAAGATCTACTCCCCAGGGTAATGTAAGATGTTACAATCCACCCCCCTTAAGGGCCCGACACCCTCGTCGACACACTTTCGGCCATGGATTGGCTCTAATACCAAATTGTCACATCCCAACCCGGGCCCCCCCACATCCTGGGCTCGACTTTTGCATGAGAGCAATCCTAGGATGGGTGGCCCACTGGGAAGTTCTCGTGTGAGTTCCCAAAAACAAAATCGTGAGGGCGTGGTCGAGGCCCAAAGTGGACAATATCGTGCTACGGTGGAGTCGAGCCCAGGATGTGGGGGGCCCGGGTTGGGATGTGACAATTTGGTATTAGAGCCAATCCATGGCCGAAAGTGTGTCGATGAGGGCGTCGGGCCCTTAAGGGGGGTGGAGTGTAACATCCTACATCATCCTGGGGAGTAGATCCTGTAAGCCTTATATGTATATTCCCATCTCTACCTAGCACCGTAGCACGATATTATCCGACATCGACCACGCCCTCACGATTTTGTTTCTGGGAATTCACACGAAAACGTCCTAATGAGTCACCCATCTTGGGATTGCTCTCGCACGAACTCGCTTAACTTTGGAGTTCCGATGAACTCCGAAGCCAGTGAGCTCCCAAAATGCCTCATGCTAGGTAGAGATAGGAATACACATATAAGGCTTACAGGATCCACTCCCCTGGGTGATGTGGGATGTTCCAACTGCCGCCAAAGCAACAAGCAGCAGCTGGTCAAGATCAACACCTAGTTCTAAATAAAGTGTTTTTCTGCAATTTTAACTATCCATTCTAATTAAGTAATTAAAGTTCTTTTAATTCTTTAATTAACACGTTCAGATGTTACTTATGTTTAATTAGTAGTCTTGCTATGTAGATGCACTGCAAACATGTGAGGACATGATAATCATTGCACTTCGTTTCATTTTGTTTGTGCACTATTGAGTGTTTATAATTAGTCCCTTGATCTTATTATTATTTTATTTTATATATTCTAAAAGAGTTTCCATTTCTTAGTTTCTAATTTCAGTTCATGCTTGCTAGCTATTATTCCTAGTACTGCAAGTCGGCTTGCAAAATATGCATGCATTTGTTAAACTAACTAGGGTTTGATTAATTTGGTTTGACTCTCATAGTCTCATGGCAACTGTGTTTAATTAGATTAATGGATTTAATTGACATGGATCTTCATGAGACTGATCCGGGTAGCTTCTAATGCGAAAACATGGGTGTCTAAATTTGCACATTGAATTAAGTCTGTGAGGGTAGTATTGATAGTAAATTTGGGTTTAAAAAGAGATTAATAGTTTGATAAAAAATAATATGGGTGAAAATAGTAAGCTGGATGTAGAGATATGTGATATGAGTTTAAATAAAATTTCCCTAACAAAAATGATATTCTTACCAAGTTTGACTACAAAATAATAAGATAAATTACACAAAACTACCTCAACTATAGGTCGAACCACAATCTCATATCTCATGTTTTAAAAATTACAATGTCATACCTCATTTGTGACAGCCCGTCCCGGATTTTTCGTACCGTAGGGGTGAAATGACGATTTTGCCCCTAATGGATAATTGTCGTTGTCTGGTTGTTTTGGGTTCTTGGTTGGTTGCATCCCAGCCACACATCCATCATCATCCCCATCCCTCTCTCATGTTCTCCCTATCTATCTTGAGACTCCCTCTCTCTCCCTTTCCTATTCTTTTTGTACGGACAACACCACAAACCCTTAAAACCTTCATAGATCGAGGAAACAAGTTACACAGTTGTGCTCGTGAGGTCCTTAGGAGTTCAACCATATGATAGGAGCATATTTAGGCGACTTACTTAGCTTGTTTTCGTGCATCTATGTTGTTAATTCATAGTTGTTTTAGTAGTTTAAGCCATTTTCTTGTGTTTTTAGGTTCATATGGCCAAGGAAGCAAAAAGATGCATTTTGGAGCATTTTGGAGCAAAATTGGGCTTGGAATGGATAGCATATGATTGGAGCCAAAGTGTTAGACGAATTTGAAGGCCTTGTATTCATTTTGGACATAAAATAAAGGGCCTAGCCCATTCTCTCTTAAACCAACCCCAAGGCCATGCATTTCCTTCTAATTCCAAAGCCCACAATCACTTCAAAAGCCATGCAAAGAACCATCCATTCCATAAAAAACAATCCATCAATTCACATGCAAAACCACCATTAACACACATGCACCCAAACAAAGCCAACCTAGCTAACCCTACATGTATTCTTTATGCAACTCTTCATCATTCCACCATTCATTCTTTATTCCACAAACATCTCACATGCATTTCCACCTTCCTACTTCATCATTTCACCACATTCTCCCTTTTTAACTCATTTCATTATTCATTCACTTTGCATTCATTCAATTCCACCCCACATGCACCCTTTATTCTTCATCATTGCAACCATGACACATTTACACCAACAAAACAACTCCCATGCCGTGGCCTACTTATATTCCCATTTCCTTTCCAACATCTCACATGCATTTCCACCTTCCTACTTCATCATTTCACCACATTCTCCCTCTTTAACTCACATGCATTCATCATAATACACAAACACATTAAACAAATAGCCATATACACCTCCACTCCTCCTATAAATACCCTTGCATTCATTCATTCAAAAATCATCTCATTTCATACACAACACACCACAAACACTTCCATCTTCTCCCTAGCCGTGAGTTTCTCTCCATTTCCCTTCCATTTCTCCTCCATTTCTTCCATTTCCATAATCCCCCAATCCATTCAACACACCAACAACATCCCTTAGTCCTTGTGCCACAATAAAGAGGAAGATAAGAGGGCCTAAACGTTCATACAATTCACGTTTGAGTTGTTGGAATGTTTACGCGTTTCTTTGATTTCAATGTTTAAATTCAATTCTCTTTGTTTTGTAATATGAGGAATGGAAGAGAAGAGTGCCTAAACGTTCATACAATTCAAGTTTGAGTTGTTGGAATGTTTAGGTGTTTCTTTGATTTCAAAGTTATGAGGAACTAAACCCTTTTTGGCTAGGGGTGATTTCAATACCATGATTATTTATGTAATATGAATTGATGAATTCCGGTTATGAACTCTTGATTCGTGAATGCAATTGGCTTAACTATTTGATGATTAACTTATTTGTGTTTGTTGATTGAGGGTCGACACTTAATTAGCATGCATGAATATGTGGCTAAAGTTTAAGAAGGTTTCACATAATCGTTACTAACTTATACTTGAAAGTAGTGAAGGTCGCTTGTCACGATCGCGTTAAGTTTAATTCTTAGCATGAGTAACATGATGTCATAGTTGCAAATGCTTTGTCAATGCTTATGGTTTTCATTATTCTTAATGATCTTCGATTGTATCTCTATTATGATGACATGTAGGGAACTTTTGAGAATATTTTGGGTTGTCGAATGATGCCATCCAATCCAATAATATAAGGAAAATCTGAGGGTTAACTAGTGATGTCACGGTTAATTTGGGGCATTGTCGTTCATAATTCAATGAAGGAATAACTGGAAATTGATTCATATGCATAAATATCATGTGTGGAGAAAGAACCTCTAGCTAATTTACCAACCATCTTATTTCATCAATTACATTTTGTCTAGTTATTAACTTGTTTCGTTATTTCAATTTTCGTCAAACCTCAATCCCCCTTTTGCTTTAATGTTCAATATAGTTAGAAATCAATTTAGTTTGTGTTTTTAAAGCATTTTGATTCTTTTGGTTTGTCTTAGTGTTTTAACGTTTAGTTTCACATTCTTTGAGTCTAGTTTAGTGTTTTATATTGTTTTTACGTTTTTAAGTCAATTTAGAAGGTTTTAGCAAGCCCTCCTAATCCCCGGTTTAGAACGATCCCTCACTTATCCATTCTACTACAATTGTCAAACGAGGGTTTAATTTGAGTGTCAAGTAATTCTCGCATCAAATTTTGGCGCCGTTGCCGGGGATTAGCAACTTTGCTAGTCCCTTGTCTTTATTTTTATTTTTTTTTGTTTTTTGTGCATTCTTATTTCAGATTCTTAGTTTGTTTGTTTTCTTGTTTTTCAGGTACTGTGTATGACTCGTAGCTCTCGGCCTATTATAGAGAACATCTCCGACTTTGACGGTGATTTTGAACGCACTTTGAGGAGAACGAGGAGTCAACAAGAGCCACCACAACCTCCACCACAACCTGGGCTTGAAGAAGACGAAGTAGGTGTAGAAGAAAAGCCCACGGATCAAATTTTTGAAGAAGAACAAGCCATGGCAGCAGATAATAGAACCATCAAGGAGCTTTCGGCCTCGGGTTTGGATAATGCATTGCCTCTTTGTATCCAATACCCCACGGCTGCAGAGGGGAAGACTGAGGTGTTTGAACTCAAATCCAGTTTGTTACACCATATTCCGAAGTTCCATGGCTTGTCTATGGAAGACCCCAACAAACACTTGAAGGAGTTCGAGGTGGTTTGTTCAAGCATGACCCCTGTCACTGTGGATGGGAGTATATTGATGATGAAGGCCTTTCCATTTTCACTTATGGACAAGGCCAAAGATTGGCTCTACGAACTAGCCCCGGGAACTGTGACTTCGTGGGAGAGTATGAAGCGTGCTTTCTTGGAGAAATTCTTCCCTACTTCGAGAGTGATTCTCCTACGGAAGAAAATTAGTGGTATTCAACAGAATCATGGTGAGACATTCCTGGCTTATTATGAGCGCTTCAAGGGCCTTGTAGCTTCATGTCCTCAACATCAAATGAAGGAGGAACTTCTCCTTCAATATTTCTATGAGGGCCTCCTTCCTATCGAACGTCAAATGCTTGATGCATCAGCGGGAGGAGCATTGGTGGACAAAACACCAAGGGATGCCAAGATTCTCATAGCCAACCGAGCGCTCAACGCTCAACAATATGAAGGAGTGGGCCAAAGGGAAGCCCCACGGCAACAAAGTGTAAATGAGGTGAGTGCTATTTCTGAAATTCAATCACAACTTGCTAATCTTACTTCTCTTGTTTCTCAGGTTGTGATTGGTCCAAAAGCACAAGAACACCAAGTTTGTGGCGTGTGCTCAATTCAAGGGCATCCATCCGACAAGTGCCCTCAACTAATCGAGAATGGTGGGTGGGAATCTGCCAATGCAATTGGTTTCCAAGGAAAAAATCAAAACAACCCATACTCGAACACTTACAATGCCGGATGGAGGGACCATCCAAACTTCAAATGGAGGGAGCCACAACAAGCTGCCCAACAAGGAGGATTTAGGCCAAACCCCCCTGGTTTTTATTCCAAGCCGTATACACCCCAACAACCCCAACAACCTTCGGCATCATCTCATTCAGGTACGTCCTTGGAAAGTGATCAAGCTATGCAATTACTAACCTCTATTTCGCAGGGGTTGCAAAATCAAAACAACCGGATAGCAAATAACGAGAAGGAGATGATGGATATGAAGAAACAAATAGGGCAGATTTCTGAGTTCCTTGGACAGATTAGAGAGCAAGGAAAGCTTCCTAGCTCAACCACAGTCAATCCAAAGGGAGGATTCGAATCCGCCAAGGCCATCACCCTAAGGTGTGGAAAAGAAGTTGGGACCGAGCCAAACAATCCCAAATCTGCACAGAAAGTAGATGAAGAGACGACACAACCTGAGGAAGTGTCTAGCTCACCCACGGCAAGGGTGAAAAACCCAATGCCGCAAGCCCCCAATCACCCTAACTCGGCCAAATCAGGTAATTTAAGTTCAAATTCATGTACTTCACGTCCTAATCTACCCAATGTACCTTTTCCTCGCAGGTTCATGCAAGAAAAAAAGGAAGAAAGCGAGAAGGACATTCTTGAAACGTTCCGGAAGGTGCAAGTGAACATACCGCTTCTCGATGCAATCAAACAGGTTCCAAAGTATGCTAAATTCCTCAAGGACCTATGCAATACAAAGAGAAGAAGGGCAAACAAAGAGGTAGTGAAGGTAAGCGAGAATGTGTCCGCTGTTTTGCAACGTAAACTGCCTACCAAGTGCAAAGACCCCGGTAGTTTCACGATTCCTTGTGTGATTGGACATAATCGTTTTGAACATGCCATGCTTGATTTAGGTGCATCCATAAATGTCATGCCTTATTCTATTTATGCATCTATGAATTTGGGTGAATTAAAACAAGATGGTGTAATTATACAATTGGCCGATCGTTCTAACGCGTATCCAAAAGGAGTTTTGGAAGATGTGCTTGTGCAGGTGAACCATTTAATTTTTTCGGCTGATTTCTACGTCCTAGACATGGAAGATTCGGCACACTCTCCATCATCACCACTCTTACTTGGACGACCTTTCATGAAAACAGCTCAAACCAAGATTGATGTGGCCAAGGGAGCAGTCACTATGACCTTTGGTGATGATATGATTAACTTTAAGATTCCTGAATCGATTGAGAATACTAATGATGTTCGTTCTTGTTGTGCCATTAATGTAATTGAACACATAGGGACGGAGTATTCAACAAAGATCAAGAAGGATGTTTCTCGAACTACCACCGAGAAGGAACTTGGAGCAGAGCACAAGGAATGCACGGCTCCAACCTTGAAAGCACCACGATTGGCCATGAACAACCCTTGTGCATCCGTCCATTGTGCTACCACTTCTTTGCCGTACAAAGGTAAGCCACCTATTCCAAATTCGATTCCCATTTCAACTAATAGGTTGTTACCTCGTGTGGTACAGGTACCTAATCGAATTCAACGTCGTGGGAGAATTCGTGTTGATGTAGAAAAGCAAAACACGACAAAAAGAAAGGATCATTATCCCACTCCATTCAAGGACCCAAAGCATGAAGTGGTTCGTCAGACAGATTGTATTTGCACCCCTCCATGCCGTGGGGTTCCATAAACCTTCAAGGGAGCATCGTCCGGCTGTACGACGTTAAAGCAAGCGTTACTTGGGAGGCAACCCAATACAGTAAATAAAACTTTTGCTTGTTCATTGATTTTTTGATAAATTACAATTGTATCTAAACATGGCAGAAAGATGGAGCCTTTACAAAGGTTGTGTACGTGAGGCCCCACTACGTGGCAACACTCTCGGAGCAAGAGGCATCAGAGCAGGAGGCATCGGAGCAGAAGGCATCGGAGCGAGAGGCATAGAAGCGGGAGGCACCGAAGATAGATCATTCAAGGCCCCAAGCCTTGGTGGAACGCTAGATGACCCAGGAAAAAGGTGCCTCTGGAAGAAAGCTGCAAACCGTTGACGGTCATCAAGCTCATCAAGCTTCCTCTTCATACCTGTTGAATAATTGTTGGCAAGCACGTGCAAACTTCGGTTCTCGTACTTAAGTTGTTTGATCTCCTGTTTAAGACTCTCCACCTCTGCCATCAAGGATTCAACCTGACGGGAACGAGCAAGAAGGCGTTGGCCCATGTTGGACACAGAGCCAGCGCACTGAACACTCAGAGCCAGGGATTCTTGAACGGCCAACTCATCGGACCGTCCTGAAAGCAGCTGACTGTCTTTGGGAGTGAGGAGGTTCCGAGCCACTATCGTAGCCGTTGTGGGATCCGTCATCACAGAGTCCTCATCTGTAAGAGGGTCATGGGAAGATAAGAAAGACGGGCACCATACCTTACCCTGACGAGACGCGACCGGATCACTGCTTAGACTCAAATCTAAGCAAAGGTTCGATGGGTTGGATGAGCTAGCCATTGTTCACGAAGTTAAAAGAGAAGGGGTGGACGGAGTAGATTTTCAAAGGGCCGGAGACGAGTTTCAAGAATGGCAAATCTTCAGAGTGTGTAAGTTGGCGGTGATTGATAGCTCTATAAAAAGCCAAGGCAACGCGTGCACCGATTCAAAAAGCCGGAAGACAAGCGCAAAGTTCGGCGACGCTTTATCTGCTTTTCAGAAAACGCGTTCAACACGTGGAGGCCATCATCGCAACTACACGTCTTTAGCCGACAAGCGCAAAGTTCGGCGACGCTTTATCTGCTTTTCAGAAAACGCGTGCAGCTTTATCGAAGAGACGTCTTCAAAGATCGAAGAGTCGTCACTATTCCAAAAAGCCGAATTTGCGGGATCAAAATGTTTGTCGACAACGGTAAAAGAACAGTATCACCACTTGCTATTGAATTCCCTATATATGTCGACCTTCATCTTTTATGGCAAGACAGAACTGAAGAAAATGCCCAACTCTTCCTCACCTCTGAGGGCGCACTCCCAGCAAAGCCTTTCGAAATACTCCATTCTTTCTTCTTCCCCAAAGATGATACCAGATGCCTGGAGTACAGATGACCCAGGAGGAAACAGCACCACAAATACATGTGCTGATTCATTCACCGCTTCTTCAAAAGCAAAGGTATCTCATATCATAAAGGGCAAAAGCAAAGGTATCTCATATCATGCTCTTTCCCTGTCTTTTCCTTTGTCCTTGATATTACTTGCATGGCAAAGTGAAAGAAGCAATCAGCCGGCACTTAGAGTCTATCTGGACTCTATTCCCTGGTTGCTTACCTAGCTTTGCTAAGCTATCCTCTAACCCTCTTCAATACGAATTGGAGAGATTGAACAAAGAAACAGATAAAAGGAGGAAGCTCAGACCTTCGGGGGAGACCAAAGGAAGCCTGCTGCCCAGTTCAAGAGTAGCACAAAGGAAAATCAACGATGGGAGCAGCGCAGTTCAAAAGTAAGCCTGTGGAAACTCAAGATGAAGCCTCACTGCAATCACCAAGGAGAAGATGGAACGAACACTCCATAACCAGATTTGCATCTCTAAACTCTTCTCTTTGTTAGATACATTCTGCCATGTTTAGTATGTTTAATTGCTGTTTATATGTTTGTTTGTGTTTAGTGTGGTTTTTAACATTGAGGACAATGTTTGTTTTAAGTGTGGGGGAGTTACTAAAGTGTTTTGATGCAAATTCGTAGGGTTTTATCCACCATAACTTCAAATGTTGTTTCTTGCTGTTTTTAAGTGTGTTTAGTGTGTTTTGACTTAAAAATTCGAAAATCACATAAAATTTTGAAAAACATGTTTTGAAAAGCCTAAAAAGAGTGTTTTGAGTCGTTTTTGTGTCGTAGGTCACCTTCCAACACAATGATAAGGATTTGGTTTCTAATTGCATGACTGTTAAAAAGAGTTATAAACATGGAGAAAAGTTTGATTTACTCTTGGTATATGCTTGGTTATGGTTATAATGTATGACTTCACATGCAATCATAAAAAAAAAAAAAAAAAAATTAGTTATGTAACATGCTTGAAGGAAGGAACTCAAACAAACGCTACAACCCTGAGAGACTTGAGCCTATAACGTTCTTTGGAGAGTATAATCTGTGATTTCTTGTTTTCTAAAGTCGTTGCTGTTGGAAATGTGCCCTAAAACCAATCATATGATGATACTTTACGGACATTTCAAACTAATGTAGTTTAAATGTAAAGGGCAAAGATTATTGTTTGAGCCGTCTAATATAAATGTTATATGCTTAAACGATAAGTCCAAGGAATATGTGATTGGAAGAATGCGATCTAAAGAAGTTAGATTCATGAGACCATTCTTTCGTTGACACATCCTAAATGTTCCTGATCATAGGATTGTCAATTGGGCATTGACAGTCCGTTAAGATCAATACGTGCTATGTCTTCTCTCAGGGAGAGTGACTAGTCTCGAGTCATTGGTGTGTGTGACATCAAGACAAGTACGTAGGTGCTCAATAGAGAATGAGTTCACTGAACACGATCAACGAAGAGTTCTCATATTCATGTCACATGAGAACTCATGGTTGGGATAATGCAAATTAGTCTTTTGACCTGAGGCATCACAGTTGTCTTGTGGTTAGGTCCTTAATCTTTGATTATGTCAAAGTCACTCTATCAGGGTGTCCACGGCATCGTTGGGGTTAAGCCACTTAGCCATGGAGGCAAGTGAATGCGCAACAAGGGATCTCTAACCTTCAAACTGTTTGAGGGAGAATACTCTATGATATGATTTAGAATCTCTGGCCAGAGTATGAATGAGATGTTGGAATGCGTTCCAGATCACATTCAAGGTAATCATATAAGTACAAGATTCACATTGGATAGTAAACATGAATAAACTATCAAACCAAACAATGTGGTCAAGAGTATTGTATTAGAGAAAGACCGTATTGCATTTGTAATCCTAAACTGAATAGGTTCTCCACCTCTTCTGATTAGCTTGGGTAACCATGATATGCTGCTAGGTGTCACTCGTGGTTTGTGGAAGCCCTAAAAGTGTATTATCACTAACGGGAGAATTGAAAGTAAGTTTCAATTCACAATCGATTTGAAAGAGTTTGAATCGCCCACTGCCTCGCTAAAAGGAACCTAATGGATCGTACACCGTGTAAGGTAGAGATTGAAGATTCAACGGAGATGAGTAAGAATAATTAAATGGTTTAATTATTTATGGCAAGGATTAATTAATATGATTATTAATCAAACGAATAAGTTCGTTAAAAGACCTCGGGTTAGTTTTGGGCCGCAAGGTCCAATGGGATTTGAATGTCAAGCCCATTAACTCAAGTTGTATGACAACTTGAATAAAACAAAGGGCTTGAAAGCCCAATAAACCTATAGGCTAGCCATGTGTAAAAGAATAGGGCTTTTGGTCCATTAGGTCACTTATTTGAAGGGACTATATAAAGGACTTTATAGCCTAAAATTTACTAAGGGTTATTTTTGGGGAAAGGATGAGAACACAAGCTCTCCTTTCTCTCAAAAATTTTGGCCAATCTAGAGGGGAATAGCTAGCAATCTTACTTCCTCTAGGTCACTCATTTCTTCTACAATATACCTTGGTGTGGAGACTTAGAGGTTCTCAATTTTGGGAACTTGGAGAAACCTTTTCATCCATCCAAATCCATGGATCTAAGATGCAAGGAATGAAGGCCCTCTCTTTGGGTGATTAGCCTTTGCTTATGCAAAGAGGAATCTACAAAGGTATTGATTTCTCAACTCACTTTGTTTTGAGTTGAGTCTTGATTCACCTATCTACTAGGCTTTGAATTTCATGGGTAAATGTTTTGTTTTAAGTGCATACAAGCATGATTCCGCCTTTAATTGTTAATTGCATGCTATTGATGTTGCTTAAATAAACATGTTTTTCACAAATTTTCCTTCAAGTGGTATCAAGAGCCTAAGTCTAGTAGTTGGTGAATCCTTTTGGGTTTTGTAGTTCATAGTTTGTGATTTGAATGTTGTAATTGTTACAAGCTTTATTCTTGCTTCTTTGAATGTAAATTTTGTTAGAAAATTTGCCATCTCAAATGTTGTAGATGTAGTTCATATGAGCATGAATAATGGAACTAAAAGTTGGTGCCAAGTGTTTTGGGATTTTCGGCCAAATCTAAAGGGTGATTTTTTGGGTTCATGTTAGGCTTGTTAAAATGGTTTTAAAGTGCTTTTTGGAACCCCTAAGTACCCTAGGATATTAACCCTCTTTTGAGTTGTGAAAATTTGAGTTTTTGATGAAAGAAAACATCCATGGAGCTATTATGAGTTTTCATGTATGTTCTTCATATTTCTTGAAGTTCTTATCAAGAACAAAAAGTTTTGAAGTTTTGATTCAAAAGTTTTATGTTTTACATAAAGTTTTGATTATTAGTTGATGGGTGATGATTATGTCAAAGATATAATTTTGATTATTAGTTGATGGGTGATGATTATGTCAAAGATATAATTTTGAATATTAGTTGATGGATGATGTTTGTTGGTAAGAAATGATTAAATGTTTTTAATTATATCAAAGGTATATTTTCTTTTCAAACCATCCCCACCATCTTTAATCTCACCCACCAAAATCCACTTACAAAATTCTTTTTATCAAAAATCTCTATGTTACTATCCTATGGCCGGCCACCCCTCTAGTGGGGTGCTTTTGTGCAATTAAATAAAGTTTTGATACTTTTGTGTATTTATATTTTGACCCAAAAGTTTGTGTTTTTGCAAAATGGCCCAAATAGAATGAGAACAAAAATTGTTTTGTCTCTTTAATGAGAATTGGATTTTCATTATATTTAGTTCCATTTAAATCAATTCTATGGATACAAAAACCAAATGAAAATGTTGCATTCAAGTTTAATTAGTTAAAGCGTTAATTAATTAAAGAAAGGCTGATTATGAACCTTAGCCTACGATAATTGAGCTATGTGAAAGGCCGTTTCAAATTTGTTTGAACCATGGGAATGTGTAGATTAAATTTTGGTTGTAATTTGATATGATCAATTGTTGTAAAAGAGCATAAGCTCTTCTTTACTTTAAAGTAATTTGATTTGATCAATTGTTGTAAAAGAGCATAAGCTCTTATTTACTTTGAAGTACTCATTTCTTGTTTTATTCGATATGCATGAAATTGGAGTAGTTGGGTCCAACGCCCAATAAGACAACACGCCTTAATGTGATTAAACGCGTAACTAAAATCAATCTCCATCCCTAGACCGAGATTCAACACTAGGCTCGTGTTGAATCGAATCAAAGGTTCATAGTCATCCTAAGGCCCTAAGGCAACTATATAGTCCATCAATGAATGCAAACCTTATGTTAGTAGTATCATATACTCTTGCTTTAAAAACCGTTTTAAAAGCTTAGTGGGAGTATTATATACAACTAAATCAATCAAATGGACCAATAGTTGTAATAGGACCAAAATGTTTTAATTAGATTAAAATGTATGTTTATATGTGATGAGACCTAAAACCCTCAACAAATCAATATTAAGTTGATAAGCGAGAGATGCTTTGAATATCTCTTCGTGGCCTTCCACCGTGGTAGGCTTCAATCGTTTGTGACTTGTACACCGGCTTCACCCTATAATGGGGGAGTACAAAGTGCATGCTTACATTCAGGAGGAGTCTATACGCATATGATGAGGTGAGTGTAGACAACGAGTATGGCCAACATGATATAATTCTGAGGTTGTGCTTGAACCTCTACATAAACTAAGCATGGTGGGAATAACTTAACTAAGTGCAATGGTGCCAACATGATATAATTCTGAGGCATTCATTCTCTAGAGGCCAAACTAGATGGGTAATTACAAAACGTTGTAAATGAGTAAAGCGTTATTCTCTCATCATTATTTTTGCTAACCAACATCGTATAATCGTGAGGTGGGCTTGGTAATGGTGAGCCTCCCATACCCTACTAAGAGTTTCCTCCAAAACTCTCGAATTCCGATGAGGGATATGGAATTTGCCAAAAATAGTGGGTGGTGCTATTTGATTTAAAGACCCAAATCAAATGGCTTAAAAATCAATCAATTTATATTCGTTATGTATTTGTTTACCAATATATTTGCAAACGCTATCCAAAACTTGACAAAGAAAAACCAAACGCTTTAATTTCCGGACTTAGTTCTACAATCCCATAGATTGTCTTTAATGGCTTGTAGATGTAACTAAGTAGTCTCATCCTCACAATCTTCCTATTGATAATTTATCATTGGAAGAATATGTTAGATAAGTCTAACATGAGAAGGACAACACTTTTAATGTCATAATTCTTCAAATACAAATTGTTGTATGAAGAAATAAGAGTTGCTTTGAACAACCCTTAATCAACACAAACTTTAGTGCTTGTCTCTTTGTTACACGAACAAGGAACTTGAGAAGTAAGCACAAGGGCATGGACACTTTATGTGCCATGATTCTTCACTTACAAATTGTTGTATGAAGAAATGAGAGTTGCCTTGAACAACTCTTGAAAGTTTGTTATTATGTTTAGAACATAATGGTTGGTTGACAAAAATAGTCCATTTATATGGACTTATGATGATTTTGAATCATTGAGTGTTGAAGTGTTAAACCACTTAACGAGACGGAAACTAGGCAAGGACTTCACCTTTGAGTCCCTATCCTAATGGTTCACTAAGTTTATTGTAAACTATATAGTGAACAATAACCGCACGCTCTCCAAATCGTTTGATGTGTATAACACATTTGAAATAAGTTTCAAGAGAGATAGTGGGAGTTTAGGGACCATGACTATTGTAGTCAAAAGGGAAGTCAAATGAAGAAGGCAAAATAACTCCAAGGGAACAAACTTTCTTTATGAAAGGATGGACATTGGAAGGGGTATTTGCAAGAAATGTCTTGCAAGTGTCAAGAACACACTTTTTGAAGGTGTTGTAAAACGTTCTTGAAAAGTTCATAACAGTTGGTTCTTCTACTTGAATGCATGATTCTGTATTAGTAACTATGTTTTACAATTGTTGTAAAAGTGTGCTAATAAGAAGTAGAAGATATATGAGAGAAGAGAAAGTACTTCACATTCCAAACGTGAATCGAATATAGATCTCTGCGAAAGCGGATTGTACTTACTTCCTCATATGAACTACCAAAGAAATTGGAAAATACTAAAGATTGTCTTTACATTCCAATTTTAAGGAACTTAAATCCGTCACTATAGTAGAGATGGATAAATGTTTTATTTGACAAAAACATTGTTCTTTATTAATCAATAAATTAGATTATTGTAATTTAATTGGTTGTCTCTATAGTAGAGATGATGAGGTAGTTTAACTGTTTAGAATACGATGATGCTTAAAACCCAAAAGGTTGCAGGGTAGTGACTAATCCCAACTGAGTTGTGATACCTCTAAAACATAAGTTACGAGTTGGTCATAGATGGATGCTTTGGATCGTTAGATCCGGATCCAATACCTTCTTGTTAAAATTACATAGAGGCGAAATGTTCGAATCTTTATTCTTTTTGGAAAGAAGAAAGAATCACAAAGTTGTTGAGGTTGATTCATTTAGATGTTAGTGGCACTTGTCCACAACATAATACTACTCATGTTGTATGACATTCACCGAAGATCACTCTCGGTTGGACTATAGTTTATTTTGAATAAACACAAGTCCGAATACTTTGCAAAAGGTTTCAAAGAATTCAAGAAATGTAAGTAGATGAGTAAGACGTCTAAAGTATTTACCTCCTTAGATTTGATCCAAGGAAAAAGTAACACTTTAGATTAATTTCCTTGAAAAATATCAAGGAAAGTAGCATCGTAAGATAATGTATTTCTCCATTAGGAGAAGAATGAACATAAATAAGATTTAGTTCGTTGGACATTATCAATTACCCATATATATATATGATATATACTTCTAAGACATGTTAGTTATAGAGATCCATCCATCATGGATCTTAGCAAGCTAGTGGGAGCTATAAGCGTCTTATGAGAAAAGATCAATTGTTTGATTTCTCATAAAGATGTAAATGAATCTTTTGTTTACTAGGTTTACAAAAGATTAGTGGGAGTTGATCATATTCCTAAATTAGAATATATATACATGATATATATTAATTTTGAAAATAAAAGGAATTCTTCATCGTTAAAGTTATGACTTTAAACATTCTATAATGATAGAATGTATATGGGAGACATAGTCTATATACATGGGATGGAAATCTATAATGATAGATTTCAAGATATAATTGGATTATATCAATCCCTAAAATAGACAAGAGATGCTAGGAAGTTTCTCATATGATGATAAACTTCAATTAGAATGACAATTCTAGTGAGACTAGGAAGTTGTTCTTCTCAAAGGGAATGTACCCTTTGACTCCCAAAGAAATAAATGCGAAAATAGAATCCTTTATGCATACGCAGAAAGGTGATTTATGTATTTCATATTGTATGAAAACATTGATATAAGTCGTACCTAGAACGGTACAAGATGATATCAGTGCAAGCCCAGGATCAGAACCATGGCAACTGTCAAGTAAATCCTTAGGTATTTAAGAAATACTAAGGATGGATTCCTCAAGAATGAGGAAGAATTAGAGTAACGTAATGGAAGCGTAAATGTATTAGATTATGAATCTAATCCATCATAGAATATCTCTTCATTATGAATGAAGTGATAAAGAGATATCTCTTTATTATGACTAAAGAGATATTTGGGTGGAAACGTTAAAAGTAAATGACTTTAATGTGTTCCATCATGTATGCAAAATATATTGCCATATAGAAGCTTACAACATTGTTGTTTGGATGGGAAAGTTCATTCATGAACTCTTCATTCGGTTCCAACCAGAAAGTGTATGACACTAATGGGGCGATAGCTCAAGCCAGGGAATCAAGGTCTCATCAAGGTCCGAACTCAAATGAGAGACTGAACCACATGATTGAGAATCATGTATAATGGTGACGTCGTTATTCTCAAGGTTGCTTTTATGGATAACATATAGATATCCATTGTTTAGGCCTACTACTCAGCCATTTATGAAATGAATTACAGAAGAGGTATCATCAATGATGACTAAGCTGATTGGCTCTAGTGCAAGTGGGAGATTGTTGGAAATGTGCCCTAAAACCAATCATATGATGATACTTTACGGACATTTCAAACTAATGTAGTTCATTTCAAACTAATGTAGTTTAAATGTATAAGGCAAAGATTATTGTTTGAGCCGTCTAATATAAATGTTATATGCTTAAACGATAAGTCCAAGGAATATGTGATTGGAAGAATGCGATCTAAAGAAGTTAGATTCATGAGACCATTCTTTCGTTGACACATCCTAAACGTTCCTGATCATAGGATTGTCAATTGGGCATTGACAGTCCGTTAAGATCAGTACGTGCTATGTCTTCTCTCAGGGAGAGTGACTAGTCTCGAGTCATTGGTGTGTGTGACATCAAGACAAGTACGTAGGTGCTCAATAGAGAATGAGTTCACTGAACACGATCAACGAAGAGTTCTCATATTCATGTCACATGAGAACTCATGGTTGGGATAATGCAAATTAGTCTTTTGACCTGAGGCATCACAGTTGTCTTGTGGTTAGGTCCTTAATCTTTGATTATGTCAAAGTCACTCTATCAGGGTGTCCACGGCATCGTTGGGGTTAAGCCACTTAGCCATGGAGGCAAGTGAATGCGCAACAAGGGATCTCTAACCTTCAAACTGTTTGAGGGAGAATACTCTATGATATGATTTAGAATCTCTGGCCAGAGTATGAATGAGATGTTGGAATGCGTTCCAGATCACATTCAAGGTAATCATATAAGTACAAGATTCACATTGGATAGTAAACATGAATAAACTATCAAACCAAACAATGTGGTCAAGAGTATTGTATTAGAGAAAGACCGTATTGCATTTGTAATCCTAAACTGAATAGGTTCTCCACCTCTTCTGATTAGCTTGGGTAACCATGATATGCTGCTAGGTGTCACTCGTGGTTTGTGGAAGCCCTAAAAGTGTATTATCACTAACGGGAGAATTGAAAGTAAGTTTCAATTCACAATCGATTTGAAAGAGTTTGAATCGCCCACTGCCTCGCTAAAAGGAACCTAATGGATCGTACACCGTGTAAGGTAGAGATTGAAGATTCAACGGAGATGAGTAAGAATAATTAAATGGTTTAATTATTTATGGCAAGGATTAATTAATATGATTATTAATCAAACGAATAAGTTCGTTAAAAGACCTCGGGTTAGTTTTGGGCCGCAAGGTCCAATGGGATTTGAATGTCAAGCCCATTAACTCAAGTTGTATGACAACTTGAATAAAACAAAGGGCTTGAAAGCCCAATAAACCTATAGGCTAGCCATGTGTAAAAGAATAGGGCTTTTGGTCCATTAGGTCACTTATTTGAAGGGACTATATAAAGGACTTTATAGCCTAAAATTTACTAAGGGTTATTTTTGGGGAAAGGATGAGAACACAAGCTCTCCTTTCTCTCAAAAATTTTGGCCAATCTAGAGGGGAATAGCTAGCAATCTTACTTCCTCTAGGTCACTCATTTCTTCTACAATATACCTTGGTGTGGAGACTTAGAGGTTCTCAATTTTGGGAACTTGGAGAAACCTTTTCATCCATCCAAATCCATGGATCTAAGATGCAAGGAATGAAGGCCCTCTCTTTGGGTGATTAGCCTTTGCTTATGCAAAGAGGAATCTACAAAGGTATTGATTTCTCAACTCACTTTGTTTTGAGTTGAGTCTTGATTCACCTATCTACTAGGCTTTGAATTTCATGGGTAAATGTTTTGTTTTAAGTGCATACAAGCATGATTCCGCCTTTAATTGTTAATTGCATGCTATTGATGTTGCTTAAATAAACATGTTTTTCACAAATTTTCCTTCAGTTGCATGATCTCATTATTCTTTGCTTGGTTACTACTTAGAAGGCGTTTCATCATATAGTTCCAAATGCTAGAACTCATGCCCATTTCATTCAAAGCATGTTATTGATTTGCATAACATATATCAAGATGAAGTTGTGTAGTTGCCACCATAGCCAAATAGCCTCACTTCCCATATTTCGTATATGTTGTAAGTTTTACCCCCGTTGAGCCATGTTAGCCCATGTTCTTTGTTAACCCACTTTATCTTCACCTAACCTAGAATATGACCGTCCTTACCCTTGTTCTTAAAAGATAGTGAGCATGCTTAAATGAATTCCTTTTGAGTTACATTATGCAAGAAAATGAGTGTGGGGGAAGGAATGCTTGTTCTTAAGTATGTTTTGAGTTTCAAAAGAAAAAAAGAAGAAAAAAAAAAAAAAAAAAAAAAGAAATAAAAAAAAGCTTGAAAAAAATGAGTGATTGAAGAAAGGGCTCAAAACACCAATTCTGGCCCAAAATTGCCTAAATTGTCTCCCTTTTTGTTCCAAAGTTGAGTTTTCATTCAAAAGTGAATTCTAAGTTGATTCAATTGCCTTGCTCACTATTTCTTTAAGAACCTTTGTTTTCCATATCCCTTCTTTGTTATCCACACGCCCCAAGCCCCATTACAACCCGTGACTTCAATCTTGAGTGTTATGTGTTTCAATTTGTGGAGTTTGAACTTGGTATGAGCATATGGTGTCACTGGTTCTCGCGTCTAAGTAGTAGCATTCCATTCATGAGATCATAATCTAAACATGCTTATTAACTCCAAAAAATGCGTTCTTTGTGATACATATATGTGAGTGTTCGTTTTCATGTTTACATCAATCTTCTCACATATGACTAGATTAGGGTGTGTAGTTAAAAAAATCTGAGTGAAAATTGAGTGCATATCTTGTAAGGAATTGAGCAAATTCTCTAAGGCATGTTACTACATTCAAAACATGGTTTTAAATGCTTAATTATGAACTAGTATGTGGTGACTATGATTAAGAATGTACTTAAGGGTAAAGATGGCTAAATTCTGTGGGAATAATGATTTTTAACTTGTCATGTGCATTGGAAATCCCTGAAATGATTGTTGGAAGGTGTAGGTTGTGTTTTACGTGTTTAGTGTCGTTTTGTTTATTTGTTTTTATTCTGTTTTGCTCGAGGACTAGCAAAAGATAAGTGTGGGGGAGTTTGATAGGAGCATATTTAGGCGACTTACTTAGCTTGTTTTCGTGCATCTATGTTGTTAATTCATAGTTGTTTTAGTAGTTTAAGCCATTTTCGTGTGTTTTTAGGTTCATATGGCTAAGGAAGCAAAAAGATGCATTTTGGAGCATTTTGGAGCAAAATTGGGCTTGGAATGGATAGCATATGATTGGAGCCAAAGTGTTGGACGAATTTGAAGGCCTTGTATTCATTTTGGACATAAAACAAAGGGCCTAGCCCATTCTCTCTTAAACCAACCCCAAGGCCATGCATTTCCTTCTAATTCCAAAGCCTACAATCACTTCAAAAGCCATGCAAAGAACCATCCATTCCATCAAAAACAATCCATCAATTCACATGCAAAACCACCATTAACACACATGCACCCAAACAAAGCCAACCTAGCTAGCCCTACATGCATTCTTTATGCAACTCTTCATCATTCCACCATTCATTCTTTATTCCACAAACATCTCACATGCATTTCCACCTTCCTACTTCATCATTTCACCACATTCTCCCTCTTTAACTCATTTCATTATTCATTCACTTTGCATTCATTCAATTCCACCCCACATGCACCCTTTATTCTTCATCATTGCAACCATGACACATTTACACCAACAAAACAACTCCCATGCCGTGGCCTACTTATATTCCCATTTCCTTTCCAACATCTCACATGCATTTCCACCTTCCTACTTCATCATTTCACCACATTCTCCCTCTTTAACTCACATGCATTCATCATAATACACAAACACATTAAACAAATAGCCATATACACCTCCACTCCTCCTATAAATACCCTTGCATTCATTCATTCAAAAATCATCTCATTTCATACACAACACACCACAAACACTTCCATCTTCTCCCTAGCCGTGAGTTTCTCTCCATTTCCCTTCCATTTCTCCTCCATTTCTTCCATTTCCATAATCCCCCAATCCATTCAACACACCAACAACATCCCTTAGTCCTTGTGCCACAATAAAGAGGAAGATAAGAGGGCCTAAACGTTCATACAATTCACGTTTGAGTTGTTGGAATGTTTACGCGTTTCTTTGATTTCAATGCTTAAATTCAATTCTCTTTGTTTTGTAATATGAGGAATGGAAGAGAAGAGTGCCTAAACGTTCATACAATTCAAGTTTGAGTTGTCGGAATGTTTAGGTGTTTCTTTGATTTCAAAGTTATGAGGAACTAAACCCTTTTTGGCTAGGGGTGATTTCAATACCATGATTATTTATGTAATATGAATTGATGAATTCCGGTTATGAACTCTTGATTCGTGAATGCAATTGGCTTAACTATTTGATGATTAACTTATTTGTGTTTGTTGATTGAGGGTCGACACTTAATTAGCATGCATGAATATGTGGCTAAAGTTTAAGAAGGTTTCACATAATCGTTACTAACTTATACTTGAAAGTAGTGAAGGTCGCTTGTCACGATCGCGTTAAGTTTAATTCTTAGCATGAGTAACATGATGTCATAGTTGCAAATGCTTTGTCAATGCTTATGGTTTTCATTATTCTTAATGATCTTCGATTGTATCTCTATTATGATGACATGTAGGGAACTTTTGAGAATATTTTGGGTTGTCGAATGATGCCATCCAATCCAATAATATAAGGAAAATCTGAGGGTTAACTAGTGATGTCACGGTTAATTTGGGGCATTGTCGTTCATAATTCAATGAAGGAATAACTGGAAATTGATTCATATGCATAAATATCATGTGTGGAGAAAGAACCTCTAGCTAATTTACCAACCATCTTATTTCATCAATTACATTCTGTCTAGTTATTAACTTGTTTCGTTATTTCAATTTTCGTCAAACCTCAATCCCCCTTTTGCTTTAATGTTCAATATAGTTAGAAATCAATTTAGTTTGTGTTTTTAAAGCATTTTGATTCTTTTGGTTTGTCTTAGTGTTTTAACGTTTAGTTTCACATTCTTTGAGTCTAGTTTAGTGTTTTATATTGTTTTTACGTTTTTAAGTCAATTTAGAAGGTTTTAGCAAGCCCTCCTAATCCCCGGTTTAGAACGATCCCTCACTTATCCATTCTACTACAATTGTCAAACGAGGGTTTAATTTGAGTGTCAAGTAATTCTCGCATCACCATACCCATTTCAGGTAAGGATACCTTCGTTTTCACGTCGAACTTGGGATCCCCCGATTTGGTCACTGTTCATGCACACATTAATTCTTGTGTTTTTGGGAATTTCAAGCTTGTAGGAAGCTTGGTGAGGTCTTTAGGAGGCTCGGGGTGGTTCGTTTGAAGGTTTTGGACGTCGGGATCGTGAGTTGCAGGTTTGGCTAGAGTTGGTGGTGTTTTCCCGACAAGATTCTGTGGGTTTTAGTGCTTGAAAGTGGTATGGATTTGTTCATCTTGTTGTAAGCTTCATTTTGGTACCAATTTTGTGAAATTTGGTTGAAAAACGAGTGAGATACGAAGTTTTGAATTTTTTCCGGTTTTCCGGCGCCGGCGACGGCGCCGGACTTTGGCCGGAGAAGACGACAGAATATTCCTAACGGCGTTAACTAAATCCGTCAAAGTTAATGGAATATTCCTGACGGCGTTAACTGACGCCGTCAGTGTGCCAGGCACGTGTGGCCGTGCTTTGACCGGCTCGTGGGGGCGCGTGCGGCGTCGAAAAATTATTTTAAAAATATGAGGATGTTCCTGAGGTTGAGTAGATCACGTTGGTGTATTCATACACCCCATTTAAGCATTGTATGAGAAGTTATTTCGTAAGGTTAGTTATGTGCTTTAAAATTTACGTTTTTATAGTTGTTTCGCATATAGGTGAGACCTATCCTGAGGAGGAGCGCGGTCACTTGAGGCAAGGGGGTTACGACCCTTCTACATACTAGTGAGTGGGTTTTTGGTTTTCCGTATATACCTATATACTTATGTTTTTCCCAGAAAGTGAAATGACATGTTTATACGTTTATATGCCATGCATTATGTTTGCCTGTTTAATTATGCATTATTAGTTGCATATATACATATGTTTGGTGCGGCGGACGCACAGGTAAGTGTTAGGTAAGTTATGGTTTATGTTTATGTTCAGTAGTGATTTGAGATGCATAAGAGTTCATAACCTGCACCCCCGGTGTTAGGGCTCCAGCCCAGAGCTGGGCACAGTCCTTCACGTGATGTTCACCTCCCGCACCACACACTCATCTTCGATCCAAGTTAGGTGCACAGTCCTGTCGTACAGACCACTTTAGGTGGTTCTGACTCATAGGTGACTCGCGATTATTCGCCCAGTCTTCACGTGATCGTAGCACTTGAGCGTACTTATTATACACCCAGTCCTGTTGTACAGACCACTTTAGGTGGTTCCGACTCGTGTGCAGGTGTAGTTAGTGAGTTGGAGATTTAAGCTCTAAATTCAGCCGTATAGGTCACGTTAGGTGACTCTGACTGACAAATTACATGGCATTGTTTGGCATTACCTGAGTACTTGCATTTTATTTCAAGGCATTTGGCATGGCATATTTCTGAGCATGATTTATATATATGTATATATTATATTTCTGGGAAGTATACAGGTTTTACGGCGAGGGGTTAGAACTTTGTTTATGAAATGGTTTTCGAAAAGCTTTGTTTTTGCCCACTCACGCTTTTTGTTTTGTGCCCCTCCAGGTTCTAGTTTGGCTAGCGCTTTTGGTGGCTCCCTAGAGGATTTTCCTGGCCTATCTGACAGATTATCACCAGTGTAGGACCACCTTTGGGTGTGTTTATTTAGTGTTGTTTCTCCTGGACTACACTAGGTCTTCCGTGCTCTGAACTTTGTTTCTCACACTTGCGCTTGCACATGTATGTTATTACTTTGTGTATAGCTGGTTTTTATTTATTCGTACTTTTATTATTATTTATTAGCTTCCGCACTGTGCACATGGTTACATCATTTCCACGTGATGGCCAGCATGCCCTGATCTCGGTCGTGGTGTGTCATCATCTTACGAATTTGTTGCAATGTTAGACCTTCATCAGTTTGTCTGTTACTTTTTCTGTTAAATGCTGACGTGGCTTGGAATGGGATCCACTCCCTTGTCCAATTGGATAAAAATATTAATTAAATATTAATAAATTAAAGATAAAATTATTTAAATATTTTTGTAAAAAATTGTGGACCCACCTACCAACCCATCACCCTTACTCTTCCCGTCTCCATAACCTTCCTTCTTTTCCCTTCCATCTGCCCCGACTCATTTCCTGGACGAGCTTCCCAGGTGACTTTACAGCAAATTTCGGCGACAAGCACTGTTGCCACCACCAATGTTCCACTGTTCTCGGTGACATGAACAAGACCCACCTAGATTTCACGTTGTTTGCCGCCGTTCATTGTGGATCGAACCGGGGAATTTCTGAGATTTTTATGTTGGGAAGGCATTCGAACATCCATCCTCACCCTCCTTCCCCCCATCCTCCATCCCTTCACCAGAAAGGCGTTCAAACAAATTTGAAGGCAGAAGAACCTGGAATTCGAATCGGAAGAGAGGAAAGAATTGAGTTTCAGTTACCACCTCCACAGGCACCATTGACAAGAAAACCACCATCGCCAACTGACCCTACCAGATCTCGAAATCCTACTCTTCGTCGATCTCTCAATATACTCCGATAACGTCATGAAGAGAAGTAATTTTGAATCTACGATGAACTCTAATCTAATTGAGTTGTAAATTTAAATTTATATTCTTTGATTCGTTATTTGAAGATTTTCTAGATTTTAATGGTTTTCACGTGGTGGGTCAAGTGGAGTTTGTTGTAAAATGTGAGTTTGTTTTGTTTTTCTAAATGTTTTGGGTGGTGGGTTGGGGAAGATTATAACTGTTGATCTGGGTTTGAGTTTGTAGGTCACGTTCATGTTGATTTGGGTGGTGGAGGGAGGGGGACAGACGGAAGGGAAAAGAGAATGTGGGTCTCACATTCTTTTACAAAAATATTTAAATGAATTTGTTTTTAAATTTTACTATTTAATTAATTTTTTAATCCAATTGGACAAGGGAGTGGGTCCCACTTCAAGCCATGTCAACATTTAAGAGAAAAATTGACAAAAAAACTAACGGAGGTCTGACATTGAAACAAATTTGTAAGATGAGGTATGACATTATAACTTTTAAAACATGAGGTATGAGATTGTGATACAACCTATAGTTGATGTAGTTTTGTGTAATTTACCCAACATAATAATATCAAAAGTGAAAGAGAAAGTCAGGAAAGGTCTAATGGTATATTCGTCGTACTGCAGTTACACTTTTTTAGAAATGGTCAGGATGAACAGAAATGATAATTCAATTAAATACTGGTGTATCAATGCTATTATAATATAAATTTTCGAAGAAAGCAAAATTTGAGTAATCGTTGTAGATTCATATTCTGATGGACTGCTAAGTATTCTAGGCGTAGATGAAGATGAAAGGTTTCTCCAGACTATGATACCTAGGTGTCTAATAGATTGATCAAGAGGGGATTTTGAGAGCATGTCTGCTTAATATTAAAAGTACTCCTGTATAAAAATCAAGCATTGATATACTTGAATACATATAGGTGACAATGAGAAGGGATAAGAATAAAGTGGGAGAGGAAGTAGGATTGGAAAGGGGTGCAATTGGTGATCTGTAAGGAGTTGGGTTTATGTGATAAATTGATAATCTTGACTCTTTTTTCGGCTCCAAGGTGCAGCTCCAGAGTATGAACAACTTCATTTGATTATATTTATGATACATTTTTCACCATTTGATTTATTTGACGATTAAGATTCAACAATGCAAAATCTATCAAAATTCATAAGAATCCGTTATATGAATCTTCTCAAATTTTTTAAAATCCATATAGATTTTATAAAATGAAAACTAATAAAAAGAGCTTAAAAACTTTGAGTTTTAACGATAAGGACAAAATAAAAGGTAAAATGGATAGTACTGAGAGCTTTTCGTTAAAATTCTCTTTCATAAAAGCCTACATAATCCGATGAAATCCATCACTTATTCTAAGAGTAGTTCCACCGTGGGAAAGGCCCCTCCAGGCTATTCACTATTTAATCCACTCAGTGAATAGTAACTGCCTTTTGCATCTCCACCCCTACACCAAATAACCCTGACAATAGGTAATAAAATATTAGTAATTTTTTTTATTTATAAAATAATACAAAATAATTTAATTTGTAATTTCGGATAAGATTTTTAATCGTTCTCGTTGCGCCATGTGTCATTATCCGAAAAGACAATTATTGGTGATGGATTTCGATAAAATTTTTATCAATGTCGTTGTGTCACATGTCATTACCTTTTCAGAATCGTTGAGGATAGATTTCTAATAAGATTTTTAACCAATCACGTCGCGCCACGTGTCACAATCTGTTTACAATCTTTGAGGATAGATTTCGATTAGATTTTTAATGAATGATGGCATGCCACGTGGCATTATCTACAACGTAATCCTTTTTTAATCTTCCATATAATCCACCATCCATCCTCAGAAATCTCATATCAATTTTCTGAAGATCTCTATCATTATTCATAGTTTCTGCTTCATTCTTCACCAAAATCAAAATCTATATCATTATTCACAGTTTCTGCTTCCTTCTTACAATGTCTTCTTCTTCAAGGATGATGTGGGAAATCGATCAGTAAGAGGAAAAATTGTTTAACCAATCAGAAGGAATGTTCCATCTCCAGGTGTCCCAAAATGAGAAGGGAGAGGATGAGGAGTGTAGAAGGACAGATGACGAAGTAAAAATGGGCAGAGCCTCACATTCTCGTCGAGTTATGCAAGCTGTGGGTCAGATCTGCAGGCCCAGCCCTTGCTAGAAGCAAGCAACGACGAGGTATGAAACTCTTAGATGATTATTTTGTCTGTAATAGTGCATTCCCTGATACGTACTTTAGACGTCGTTTTAGAATGGAACGACATTTGTTCAACAAAATCATGATTGCTGTTTGCAACCATGATTCTTACTTTGTGTAAAAGAATGATGCTTTTGATGCTATAGGTCTCCATCATGAGCAAAAAATTATTGCTGCCTTGCGAATGCTTGCAGATGGAGCATCTGCAGACCAAGTGAATGAGATAGCTAATAAGAAATAAAAGGCTCAACATATACGGCTCAAATTGGCAATCTAATGACATTTTTTTTCAGGAAACATGCTTATTTGGGCCATGGTGATAAACCTAATGCCTCTATCCTTTTCAAGTTCATGCAATCAATGACAAACATTTTGAAAGATCGTTACGCAAGTTCTAGAGATGCAAGTCACATAAGTTCATCACATATGAAAGAATAGGAATGTATGAAAAATGCACACACATTCAATAGGCTCAAAAACTGACATAGGCTGTATATGGTCACTATATTCACATACAAAGCTTTAAGTTATGCTTTGGTTTCACATCAACAAGGCTATGTGCATTTGGTTTTTCAAGGATGATTAAACATGTACAAGGCTAACAAAAGAATAAAGAATTTCACACAACACATGCTTACTAAGTTCTTGATCACCGTGGTTCAAATTCAATCCAATTATATCATTGGGTCGGGAAACTAACAAAATCTACTTCAAAACAATAAAGAAAATAAAACTATATTTTTAGATTTTCAAATTTTTTGAATGTTTTTGTATTTTTGTTTAGAGTAAATAAAACTAAGTAAGAAAACAAAAAGAAACAACACGAAAACAAATCAAACGAGTTCAAAATTTCAATTTGGTCATTTTTTTAATCCTTACCGCCAAACTTAAACTGGACATTGTCCCCAATGTCAAAAAAAAACACAATAATGCATAAAATAAAAATAAAATAAAATAGTAAGAAACAAAATAAGGCATTTGGACTGAAAACTTCCCTAATTTGCAGTAAAAACAAGTGATGACCCCCAAACTTCAATTCTGCAATCAACTCCAAGGGTGGATATAACCAAATGTTCCTCCACATCATGCTCCGAAAAGACTCATAATATGGGTTGAGTCTATGCCTATTCACTTTTAACACATTTCTGGTCTTCGCACTTTGAATTTCTACTTTGATTTCTCGAAGCGTTTGAAGTGTTCGTTCAAGCTCAGGATCGTAGGAAGCTAGGTCAACTCTCTTGGACCTTTGAGTATGCATATACTACAAATGGTACCTGAAATAAAAACAAAAACACTAATTAGACAAGAAAAGAAAACAATAGAAAAATGAGTAATTAGAAATAACAATCCCCAGCGACACGGTGCCAATAACAGTCCCCCACACTTAGCTTTTGCTAGTCCTCGAGCACAACAAATAAAACATGAAAAAGTAGCAACATGAAAAGCATTAGCTTCCCCCTATGTGACCCTCATAGAATTTCATTCAAGGAAACAAATCATCAAGAACCTTAGCTAGCACCAAACAAGTTAATCCAAGCTCATTTTCTTGATTCAAATGTTAACAACGACCTTTTAATCATCCTTGAAGTGTAGTGTGTGCAATAGCTAACACGCCTCGACCCTGATATTGCTCGAATACCAGGATAGACACATGCTGGCCGACACTCGAGGGTGACGAAAGCCATTAATTGATACAAAAGCTAAGAATGAGAAATAAATAAGGCTTATGAATTGAAATACAATGAATTAACAACTTAGGAACGTGTTCAGAGCATACAGCTAATTACTGCACTAAAAGAAATAATATAAAATTGAATGAATAAAGGAGTGGGTCCTACATCGAAAGGGCTCGAAGATGCCGATGCTGAAGTGCCTTGATGCCAGGATTGTATGCCTTGATTCTAAGATCTGAATGGGGGCGCAAAACAAAGGTGAGTGGACCAGGTTCATATATACAATAAGAATAAAACAGTTATCAAGATACTAATACCCACATTTTATATAAAGAAAACTACTAGCATAATAAGTGATAGGTTTACTGAAAACCCTAGCATGCCAAAAATGTCTCAAAAGACATATCGTGGAAAAACATCGCGGAAATCAAAATATCAATCGTCTCACAGATCGTCTCGTAAACGCAGTGTGCTGCTAGTAAGATCACTGAATAAATATAACTCCCGGCCCTATGCCAGCACAGTGGTCTCTGCGCCCGTAGCCAGAGATTACCAACTCCCAGCCCAATGCCTACTTAGTGTCCTTCAGACCGTAGCTAGGGATTATTTCTTCCGGCCTAACTGCCAACACCAGATCCTCGCCCCAGGCAGTATAGTGTCCACTAGGTACGCACAAATAGTTACGCCTCTAAAAAATAACCACTTCATAGTATAAAGTCATCCATCGTCTATATTATAAAGAGGGGTTTCTAAAACATGTTCTAGCATCCTATCGTCATCCATCAGATAGTCTACCAGTTCATGGTTTTTATAGAAAATATGATATATCAAACTATAGCTCAATGCAGGCTAATAATTAATTCCTCACAAAAAAACGAGACGATAAACAACATATTCCATAAACATGCTTAACATAAAATCAGTTCATAAAACTCGTAAGGCATGCTATTCATTTATGCAATTAAACTATGAAATCATGTAATTTTAGAAGGGGTCCACTCACAAATACTCCGTAGCAGCAGAGTTGTGTGGAAAAGGATTAAGGAAATCCCCACTAGCAAGTTCACCTAAGCACAAAAATGTACAATTTATCAAACTATGCCTAAACAATAGAATTCCAAGAAATGGACGCCAAAAACGGATTCGGAACATCGAAACTGGCCTAGGAGAGATTTTGGGTTTTCGGGTCCTAAGGTTAAAAAGGGTTGGGGTGAAAAGAGGTGGTTTGGGCTTAAACCCAAACCCACACAAACATACACACACACGGCACAACACACACACACACACACACACGTGCACACACTCACACGACACATATATACACACACACTTCACAAACACACACACACACACACTCGGCCCGCAGGCCTAACTAAAAATAAAAGGACTCGGGCCCAAGTTTAATAGGACCCAGAGTATAGGTTAGGTCTCCAAAAGGTTATTGGGCTTAACTTAAATAAATGGGTTAGACAAATTTGAATAGGGTTATGGGACTTGGATTGGAAAGGCCCAAAGGCCTTGGGTTTGGTGGGTCGCCGGATTCTAAGGAAGGAGAAGGCTAGATTTCGGCCGGAGAATTCCCAAGCTCCGATGGAGCTCAAAACTCAACCAAAACATGTCATTCAATATACCAAATTGAAGCCCCGAAGGTAAGGAATTAAAATATACCCTTGGTTCCCGTCATTGTGGTAGGAGTTGGCCAGAAAATGGCTTGGAAGCCACGGGTACCTGCGCAGAATCTTGGTTTAACACACCCGAACTAATTTCAAGTCCAACCTTCACCAAAACAGGTATACATACTCAGAAATTCGTACCAATATCCAAATTAAGATAGGGTAAGATGATTCTGAGCCTCACCTACTCGCAAATGGTGGAGTTCGACGGAGTTCGCCATTGCACTCTCTCAGTGCTTGCCGTGGCAGAAGGAAGAGAGAGACTTTGACGTGTTGAAGATCCTGACGAGGGAGTCTCGAAAGTGATGGGTTCATCAAGGCTACAAAAGGGTGAGTGGTTTGCATGCGTGTGTGTGGTGCTCGGGTAGAAGGAGAGAGTGTAGAGAGAGTTGAGAGAAGAAAGAGGGAATGAGAGAAAGAAGAGGGTCACGGGGTGGGGGACACAAATAAAGGGGTGGGCCCCTTGGGCTCACTAATTAAGAACTAAAAAACCATTTTTAAATAAAATGGGGGTGGGGTTTAACAATAGCCATGCTAATGCAATGTCACATCCCCGCCCGGGGGGGACCACTTCTCGGGCCCGCTCCACCACCGTAGCACGATATTGTCCGCTTTGGGCCCCGACCACACCCTCACAGTTTTGTTTTTGGGAACTCACGAGCAACTTCCTAGTGGGTCACCCATCATGGGATTGCTCTAGCCCCCTTCTCGCTTAACTTCGGAGTTCCAATGGAATCCGAAGCCAGTGAGCTCCCAAAAGGGCTCGTGCTAGGTAGGGATGGGAATATACATATAAGGATCACTCCCCTGGGCGATGTGGGATGTCACAATCCACCCTCCTTAGGGGCCCGACGTCCTCTTCGGCACACACGCAACGATGGTTAGGCTCTGATACCAAATTGTCACATCCCGGCCCGGGCGGGACCACTTCCCGGGCCTGACTCCACCGTAGCACGATATTGTTCGCTTTGGGCCCCGACCACGCCCTCATTGTTTTGTTTCTGGGAACTCACACGAGAACTTCCTGACGGGTCACCCATCCTGGGAGTGCTCTCGTGTGCTACTCGCTTAACTTCGGAGTTCCGATGAAACCCGAAGCCAGTGAGCTCTCAAAAGGCCTCGTGCTAGGTAGGGATGGGAATATACATATAAGGATCACTCCCCTGGGCGATGTGGGATGTCACATGCAATTTCAAGTTTTGTTTTAAAACACCACATGCAAACTAGTGACCTTCTCACGGGACATACACTCAATCACACATATGTTTAGTTTAACATGTTTCGCTCAAATAATCAAATGTGAAAGATCTACCATAAGCTTGCATAAAGATCTCATCTCCACAATCATAATTGCAAAACTAAAATCAAGAGCACTTTTATTGGTTGTAATGAGGCTTAGGGAGAGGGTTATAGAAATGAAAGGATAGGTAAACACAAGTTCCAAGCTACATTGCAAGCAATTCTCTTGTTGAGATTTATAAGAACTCAAGCTCTCTAACCACTCTACTAATACCTCCAATCACACCCCTAAACTGAAACTTAAAAACCTTTTTATTTGCTTTGTATACAATTTTTTTTTTTGGAACCAATTTTCACATAACTAAATACAAACATGAAATACCCCCACACTTATTCTTTTGCCAAACTCCTTCAAAGTACTTCACAAACATTTCTCATAAGACAATCTCACATTGCTCACTAGTTAGCTTGGAAAGGGTAAGGAAAAATGTTTAAGGTATAAGGGTAGACATATCTGGTGATAAGTATTCCTGCTTATCACGTGGGTGACCCAGGTTCGATCCCCGGCAACGGCGCCAAAAATTTGATAGGATTAAAAGCACACCACAAAGTAGTACACAAATGTCCTATTGATTTTCCTTATTAACACTAAGATTTGTCAATTGTAGCTTATGAAAATAAGGGTCTTTCCTGCAGAATATTGTTTTATCTAATTACTTAAAACGTCACAAAAACTGGGCTGCTGTCCCTACTAACCAGCCACCGAAAAGTAATGATTAGATCGACTTACACTTATCTAAAGTCTACGAAATTTATATGAGAACACTAGACTCACAGAGCTACACTCATACAAATTTTTGGGATTTTTGGAGTTGATTTGCTATTTAAATTAGATTGAACAAAAACAGGACAGAAACAGATTTTAAGTAGTAAAAATAGATTGTAGTTCACAAGTTAAGAAAATGAGTTAGGGGAAGTGTTATCCACCACCAAATAATCATACAAACATGTTATGTTTCATTCAAATTCCTTCTATTTCTGGATGAAGATGCTCAAGTTGGCTCAATGTTAGAACTCAACCTATCACTCTTTCTTATGTGGTATGTTAAGAGAATGACATTTTAACTTAACTTAGTCCCTAACATGCAATCTCGAATGGCGTGTTCATAGATTTAACAAGTAGAAATCATTAAGAACGAAAAGAGTTTGAGTCATCACAAGGCATCGTAAGTACTAATGTTGTCTTACTTATCCTAGAAATTGGTTCACATGTTAATCGCAATTAACAAGTACTACTCTAGAACATATGTAGGTCCTCATTCAACAAGGGCAGGCACACACATATTCATAGTATTAGAATCCTAGATATGCTTACTAAGTATGCATCCATACAAAACACATAAAGAATTCATCAATGAAACAAGTAGTGAACCAATTTTCATTCATTCATAAAAGTAATTCAAACGAAATGTCATAACAAACTTGCAATCATATTCGGGGCTTCAAACATCCCTTAACACTAAAAATTTAGTTACACAATCCTTAAGTTAAAACAAAAGATAGACATGAGTTTGAGAAAATAGAACCAAAAGAAATCGACTAAGGCTTCCTTTTTCTTTCCTTCCTCAACGCTACTTTTAAACCAATTCTTGCTTCATCATTTTCTTCTCCTCAACTCACCCACTAATAGCCATTTAGTGATGACAATAAGTGAGAGGAAATGGTAAAACAATTGTAACTCCTTGGGTAGACTTTATGCCAATTACTCCCTCTTAATCCTCATCTTTAATTCCATTTCCTCTGATATTTGAATGGGTGTTAGCTGGTTTTTCTTGATTGCATCAGTTTTGGCTGCTAGATTTATTGGATTTATTGCTTTCAATGCTTTCTTGTCAGTTACAAACTGCTCAGCCTCTTGGGAACCTTTCAGTGTTAAAACGGCCATAACTTCTTCTAGAAAAATGATATTAAAAATCCACGAAATGCACCAGAAAATAGACATCCGTAGATTTCCAAGCATATAAGGCTCATTCTCTAATTCATCCTGAGCTGTCCGCAACTTGCTTCCAAAGTCAGCTGACTTGCACAGGCAGTTTTGACAAATTTGTTACTTAAAATCCCACTTTTGCTATTTTTTCTTTTCTTTGCTTGACAAATCCTACAAAACACAAAAACAAAGTAAATAACTCAAAAATATAAGGAACTAACTAAGAAAAGATAAGTGAATTTGATATAAAATATATATAAATATGAGCTTATTAATAGCGAGGATGGGGTAATCAACCATTCTTGAGTCCCTGATAAGGTTTTGCGGAGCAATCGAATCTATCTACACCGTAGAGTACCTCTAGAAACCTACTGGCATGGACTTGCAAAGGCTTCTGAAGAAGGTCGAGATGCAAGGTTTTCCTGGGATGATTAGAAGCATCGATTGTATGCACTGGACCTGCAAAAACTGTCCAAGTGCATGGCAAGGAGCTTATGGGGACAAAAAAATATCAAAAAGTATCATTTTGGAGGCACTGGCATCTTTTGATACATAGATTTGGCATGCATTTTTTGAGGTTCGAGGAGCTCAAAATGACCTCAATGTCCTTGCCTAATCCCCAGTATTCAACGATGTCCTGCAAGGAAAGGCACCAAAAGTCACATACTAGGTCAACGGACATAAGTACGACGGGCCATACTACCTAGCAGACAACATTTACCCAAGGTGGTCATCATTTGTCAAAACAATGCCATGTCCGCGAAGTGCAAAGGAAAAACACTTTGCAAGCTGTCAAGAGGGGTGCATGAAGGATGTGGAGCGTTGTTTTGGTGTCCTCCAAGCTCAATGGACGATTGTCAGGGGTCCTGCCAAAGTGTTTGATGTAGAGTCGCTTCGATCCGTCATGATGACGTGCATCATTCTTCACAACATGATTGTGGAAGATGAGTACGATTATGATGCCATTGATGAATATGAGCCAGACACGATGAACAATTCTAGAACACAAATATATTGTGCTCATGACGCCACCGAAAAACCCGTGCAACACGAGCCATTAGAAAGGGATGTACGTTACAATGAAAGGCTCATTCAACGATATACTACACTTCAAAGGCCATATATGCACAATGCCTGACAAATTGACTTGATAGAGTACTAGTGGAATTGAAACAAGCTCAAGATACTTAGGTTCATTTAGTGTGTTTGTTTTTATTTGGTGTGTTTATTTAATATTATTTGGTGTTTTTTTTTTTTAGTTCATTTAGTGAGTTTTTTATTATTTGGTATGTTTATGTAATTTTATTTGGTGTATTTATGTCATTTGAATAAAGATTCTCTTAGTATAAATAAATTACCAAATTAAATAAATTTGCTCTCACTTTAAATAAAAGTACTAAATTCAATAAATTAGAAACAACATAAGGTACTCTATTCAATAAATAATAAATTACAACCCAAAGTGATTGGAAAATCATGGGCTCCGATTACAAAAAGTACTCTATTCATCATCACTTAACCAATTTGTGGTGCTAGGATGATCTTCTTTTGTCGTACTAGGACCATCTCCTTTTGCTCTCGCTTCTCTTGCACGCCTCCTTCGCATCACATCCACTTTCTCGAACTTCCAAAAATATTTAGAATTTGGAAACTTCCCTTCTAAAGGCGTGTTCATAATGTCACGATCTCGTTAAGCTATTCTTTCTTCTCTAACTTGTTCCCTTTCTTGCCTAAGTAGCTCTCTTTCTCTCTCATTAGCTTGAAATGCTTTCTCAACAGCTACAAATTTTGCCTCCTCTCTAGCCTTATCAACCTCAAATTTTGCCATTTCCCGTGCCAAAGTCAATTCACCTTGGTGAGCAAGTTCTTCCATATACTTTGCATAATCATTCTTGGAAGCACTCTATTTTCTCTTTGAAGCCTTTTTACATTGAGGCCTAATTGGATAACGGGTCGACCCCGACGCTTGTTCAGGGGGGCGTTTTGGGTACTTCTTCTACGTCATCTTCATTAACATGCGAGCCATGATCGGGTGTAGAGAGTAGAGGGATGCTGTTAATGAAAACTTCTGGACCGACATACACAACTTTGAATTTAGGACAATCTTTGACAATATTCCAACATTCCCACCGGTTGAATGATTTGTTTTTGCTTTTGGTTTTGGCATTATACCAAACTTGTCCTTGAAGTTCCTACACAATGCGGGAGAAGAAATAATTATAATGAAAGTAGGTAACAAATAAATAATACAAACAAATAATTACAATGAAAGTAGGTAACAAATAAATAATACAAACAAATAATTATAATAAAAGTAGGTAACAAATAAATAATACAAACAAATAATTATAATCAAAGTAGGTAACAAATAAATAATACAAACAAATAATTATAATGTAAATTTGGGTATAGTACAAACAAATAAATAATATATTGTTACCTGATCCACTAAATTTTCCCACTTCGAAGATTACTACTAGCTTGTGCCAAGGCGTCTCTCCATGTACTAAACGATTGGCTAAGTAATTTCCAACGACTGGACATCGATTCTTTGGTTCTTTTTCCACCAATTTTCTCAAGAAAATTGGTATGAATAAGACTCCACATTTCTCGCAACTGCATCTCATTACCCGTAAAAGGATCATGAGTAACTTCAACCCAGTTAGTACACAACGCAACATCTTCAATAAGTGCAATTCATACTTGCATCAGTAGTCATTTTGTTGGAAAAAATTTAGATTGAAACTTTGAGAGAAAGATAGGAATGTGGTTGAAAGTAGTTGAGAAAATATGAAATTGTGGTGTAAGGTACAAGATAATGAGAAGGTATTTATAGAAAAGTAAAATCATTTTTTTTTTAATTTTTCAATTTTTTTTTTCCGGATTTTTATTAATTTTTTACATTTTTAAAATTTTTTTATTCACTTAATTAATCTCTGCCGTTGGATTAAAAAAAATTGAATTCCAACACTCCAGATTGTGCCATGTGGCACAACGGTAAGATTTCTGATTTTTAAATTGTTTTTTTTTTAATTTTTTTTATAAAGGTGAATAATGTGGACCGTTGATCTTAGATCCATTGGTTGAAATTAAATAAGGTTTTAAAATTATTATTACTGTTGGAAATCCAACGGTATAAAACAAATAATCGTTGATATCCAACGGACACCGAGGGGCCACATGGCCTCCAACGGTCACTGACGAAGGCCTAGGCATGCAGGCCCCAGCGGTTGACGCAAAACAGAAGCAAAACGTGGTTGACGTCAGCACGACGTTAGCCTTGCATCAAACCCATTCTGAGCTCTCGAGCTGGCAACTCTCCACGAGTCTCCCGCTCACCAACACACTATAGGCTTCATCACTCTGGCTCTTTGGCCCTGTTCCTGTGCCTATCCCTTGGGCTGGAGCACACGATGGAAGTACTATAAAATCTTTTAAAATCATTTAAAATCCTTTAAAATCCTACTACACCCATTAAAATCCTACCGCTCCCCTAAAAAGACTGAAACCATTTGAATCCCTCCCCGAATTCACAACCTCAAGGAATAATGGCGATGGCGCCTCTTCCTCTGGTGAAACATCATCAACTGTCACCTCTATGCTCCAAGTCTTCCCACACCCTCATCCTCAAAAACTGGCAGCTGGGTTCCTCCTTTTTCAGCGGAAGAACTTTCCAAATGCCCCAAACATCGAGAACGGTGATCCGAAGAAGACGAAGAATGCAAGCAGTGGCTTCGTTGGGAGGTTTATTTGGTGGGATTTTCGAAGGAAGCGACACTGGTGAGTCCACCAGGCAGCTTGGAAGCTCAGATGTCTACTCTCTCCGATTCGGAGCTGAGGGAGAAGACGCGCCTCTTTCAAGAACGCGCCAATCAGGGAAAGCCTTTGGATTCCCCTTTACCTGTCAGTATTATGTTCTTTCATAAATTCTAACATTTTGGTTTTCTCTAACGTAGGAATTAAAACATGGGTTTTGTGTTCTGGATTGTGCTTGTTGCTCAGTCCGAGGATGTTTCTCAGTTGTTGGTTTCCATTTTATAGTTTCTGTTGTATATTTTGTTAGAGAATATTATAACTAAAGAAGCCCTCCCATTCCAGGAAGCATTTGCCGTCGTAAGGGAGGCTTCGAAGAGGGTTTTAGGCCTTCGTCCCTTTGATGTCCAACTCATAGGTAGATGTCCTCCACCCCCTTACATACTATCTATCTGAATCTTGTCAGTTCGTCCTGTCAAAATAAATGAATGAACATTTAATTCGGCGCCTGCTACGTATGCGTGACATTTCATTTGTTATATTATTGTTGGTGTTGGTTGAGATACTCAAATGGAAGAACATTTCTGCTTATATCACCCATTGTCTCAACAGGAAGGACGCCTTTGTTTACTTCTGCTAGGTGCTTAAATATGCGTATTATGCCTTTACTTATCTGATCTTACTTTTTGATCATTTAGGTGGCATGGTTCTTCATAAGGGGGAAATAGCTGAAATGAGAACTGGAGAAGGAAAAACCCTTGTTGCTATCTTACCAACATATTTGAATGCATTAATTGGAAAAGGAGTTCATGTTGTTACTGTCAATGATTATCTGGCCGGGCGGGATTGTGAGTGGGTTGGCCAGGTTCCTCGTTTCCTTGGATTGAAGGTTGGTCTAATCCAACGTATGTTTCCTTCTTATATGTACCCTGCATTCCATTTCCTTCAATCTCCATTTCTATTGGTTTGTATTTCGGATCAAGACTAGCTACTAGGAACTTGGAGATTGGTCGATTGAGTACTTCTGCTTCTGCAAGTACTAAGTGCTTCATGCCTCACTTTACCTGCACTTTGCAAGTTTATTCACCACCAGTCTACTTCATTTTAATGCTGTGCCACTTAATGTTTCAAAATTAGATAATGTAAAACCTTTTTAGAGCTTAGTTCTTGGTCATTTATTGTTTATTTGCAAGTATACTGAAACGTTTATTAGCAAGGATATTGAATTTAAAGTGTCGCTGGATATTGTTTTTACATATTGTTTGCTTGCTAATTGAGATTGGAAGAGTTACCGAACAACTGGATGTTACTGTGAGCAGAGAATATGACAAGCAAGCAAAGAAGGGAGAATTACTTATGTGACATCACATATGTTACCAACACTGAGCTTGGTTTTGATTACTTGAGAGATAATCTGGCTACGGAAAGTAATTCTTGCTTTATTTTCTATTTCTGTATTATTTTATTTAGTTGAGTATAATTTCAATCCGTTCAAGATATTATTTAACTATATTATTTTGGCTGAATGTATTTCTTGGCATGTACAGAGTGTGGAGGAGCTTGTCTTGAGGAATTTCAATTACTGTGTAATTGATGAGGTTGATTCCATCCTTATTGATGAAGCAAGGACACCTCTCATTATATCTGGACCTGCAGAAAAGCCTAGCCATCGGTATTACAAAGCTGCAAAGATTGGTGCAGTATTTGATGTAGACTGCTTTGTATATTTGATGCAGAAGTTTCTCTATCTGGGGGTTTTCATAAATTCCGGGGCCCATGAATGATAAAGCAGATCTTATAGTATATTCTTACCGATCTCATGCAAGAACATTTTGAGTTTGTTGAATTTCTCCATTTTGAAGCAAGAACATTGCTAGTGCTTTACAAAACTCTTAAGTTTATTGGTGGATTCTGTCCCTTGATTGTGAATTCTTGTCATTTACTTGTGAGCTCCCTTATGTTAGCAAATATGGTCTATTAATACTCTTCCCATTTGTTGGTTAAGACTGCTAGATGTCGATGGCATTTTCTCTACTTTGTGTGTCAATACTTTGTATACAATAGGGAAAGATGACCTACCGACATTTATCCAGGGATTACAAAGTTGAGCAAAAGGTTTTCATCTTAGAGGTGGAAGATAAGTCTTTTGGTGAAAGGATTCTTTTAACAGAGAGAACTAGATACAGAGGGTACCAGATTTCTTTCGATTTGGGTTGCGCTGCTTGGCTCATTGATCAGTTAAAGGAGGCGGTAGTTACAAGTGGTCAGAATTTCTTCAGAAAATATAGAGGTCATAATTATCAGTTTTGGGTTGAAAGATTCCACAACAAAAACGGGGATTTTCTTGTTCTGTCCAAAACAGAAAAGGATGGTTTTGTTAGGAATATCTTCGTTCCTAAAGGAAGTAACTTTTTCGGCTGGAGAAGTTTGGAGGACCTACTGTCTGAAATTCTCCGAGGGGGAAAGAGAGCCGGGGCTTCTCAGAGGAACGTGAAGAGGGTTGGAATTGAGCCTTTGAGCAGCCACTCGGGGTTTGGCCCTCAGGTTTCGTATAGAGACGCAGTTCTTGGAGGCAAGATGTTGACAAATGGGGCATCCCTTCGAAATGTCAGAGAGGAAAGATGGATCAAGAAAAACTGGAATATGAGAGATACTTCCACGGAATCCTATAGTTGGGGGAGTGTAATCGTTTGTGAGAGACTTGTGGTGCATCAACCTTGGAGAGTTGTGGAAGCCTCACTTCAAAATCTGCTGGGAAAGAAAATTTGGCTTTCACCGTTCCAATGCAACAAGGCCTTGTTTGTTTGTCAGAACGAAGAGGAAGCAACAAAAATTGCACAACTTGGAGTTCTAGCCATGAATAAGTTACCAGATGTGGTGTTGTCTGGATGGTGGGACAGTATCAAATCAAACGACAGAAAGGTGGTTAGTTATGGTGGATGGGTTGCTCTGGAAGGTTTACCGCCGCACCTTTGGACCAATGATTTTTTCCAAAAGATTGGCGATGCATGCGGTGGTCTGGTAGAAGTTGACCGTAGAACAGCTAACTTTGGTTTTTTGATTGAAGCAAAGTTAAAAATCAAACCCAACAGCACTGGCTTTATTCCAGAGTTCGTAAATGTGGTAGATGGAGAATCAGTATTCAGGGTAAGAATCTGTCAACTTTCGCCAGCAAAGAGACCTAATCTCTCGGCAGCAGATAGTGGAGTAACCAAAATATCAAATGGCTCTTTGAAGACTGAATCGAGGTTACAAAGGACCACCGGAATTATCCCTCCGGCGAAGGCAGCTTTTCAACTGACTGCCCCTAAATCAGGGACACGTGTCTGTTTTCGGATTGGAGATTTTGAATGCCCCGTCACTGTTGGATCTGATAGAAAGCAAGGTGAAAGCATGCTCGTGACAGAGAGTGCGCGGGTTGAGAAGCCTGTAATAAATGACTCTACTTTTTCTGTAAGAAAGCAAGGTGAACAACAGCGAGTAGGAAAACTGACAGAAGCAGTGGAAATGACAGAAGCGGTGGATTTCACGGAAGGAGCAGAAAAGGCAGTTGCAAGGGATTATTTTAATAATTCAAAAGAGAAAGGAAGTCAGAAAGAAGTGGTCTATTCGGATAAAGGCAAGGGCTTGGAGGTATGTGGGACAGTCGGTGGCGGTGGTATTCCTACCGAAGGAGCACAAAAATCAACGAAGGGGTTTTATTTTAATAGGACAAAAAAGGAGGTCAATCTCAAAGTGGTCTCTTTTGGAATAAAGAAATGGTAATGGAGGCATGTGGGCCTTCCATTAATAAGGAGATTTCTTTATTTCACTCTACAGGGATGGTGGGTCTTGACCCACAGAATTTTTTTGCTGGGTCATGTCTAGGCCCAATTAATCTAAAATTCAATGGGCCGAGATCTCAACTACAAGAAGGAATATTTTTGTCAACCATGGATAATACGCAGACATCCTTGCTGGTGGAATCAAAGCACTCGAATTGGTTGACAATAGGAAGTAGCACATCAAAGTATTCAACAGTGAACAATTCTCACGGTCCTTCGACTAAGAAAGCTCATCACATGGGTGTTTCAAGTAAAACCCCTATTTCTTTCAATTTGAATTTCCTTGGGAGATTTGGTGATTCTGATAATTGTGGAAAAAGACTGAAGCTTGTTCTTCCAGAGGAGTTCGGATCTTATCAGATTCCTTTCGAGAGGCCTAAATTGAAGGAAATTCAATCTCCCAATCTCACTTTCTCTAATTCTGTTTGTGAACAGATGGAAGAAAGGGAGAGTGATGTCGATGAAGTTCCAATCAGACCATCGGGCAGGTTGATTGAGGAGGAATCATCTGAACAAAGGATGAGATTGACAGAGGATCTTGGTCTGGAGTATTCTCAATTATCAGATTTTGGTGAAGACGAATACATGTCACAATCATCAGATTCAGAGGAGCTTGGTGATTCTTCACAAGACGAAAAAGAAACCTTCGATGTTTTTGATCGCTTTAACGATGTGTTACACAATCTCTTTACTGATACAACAATGGAAACAAGGACGACGTTGGATGAGGTACCTTCTCAGTCGCATCATATAGCAAATTTAGACACTGTGGAACAAGTTGAATACAAGGATACTGGAAAAAATAAGAAACTGTTAAAGTACATCAGGAGGAAAAGGTCGGATAGCGTATCAGTAAAACGTGAAGCACAAAATCGAACTACCAAATTCATGTCAAATTTGAAAGTTTCTTTGGTGCCACTGAAAAGGTCTTTATTTCTTGAGAGGAATACTGGGAAAGTCATTGCTAGCAAGCTTGTGGGTGGAAACAAGGCAGAAAAGAAAATTCAAGGGGGCATTGTCAGATTTAATGAAGATAATTAGCTGGAATGTTAGAGGATTGGGAAGTAGGCAGAAGAGGTTGATTTTGAAACAGCAATTCAGGCGATTAAAGCCCGATATCATTATCTTACAAGAAACAAAGAAAGAATCAATTGACAGATCGCTTGTGGCTAGTGTTTGGGGAAGCAGATTTAAAGAGTGGATTTACGCCCCTGCTCAAGGAAGATCTGGGGGTATAGTTGTGATTTGGAACACCAAACACATCTCGGTTATTGAATCTTTGGTTGGAGGTTTCTCTGTCTCCATAAAAATTAAAGCTCTCAATGGGTTGGACTGGTGGTTATCTGGTGTCTATGGCCCCTGCAAAAATAGAGAGCGAAAGGAGTTCTAGGAAGAAATGGCTGGCCTTTTCAGTCTTTGCGGACCAAGATGGTGTGTAGGAGGAGATTTTAACGTGGTGAGATTTGTAAATGAGAAATCAAATGGGGGAAGAATGACTACAAGCATGAGGAATTTTAATGATTTCATCCAAGATACAGAACTCAAGGATCTGGAGTTGCTCAATGCTCAATTTAGTTGGTCAAACTTCAGAGAAGAACCTGTGTGTCGGAGGTTAGATAGATTTTTGGTCTCGGTAGGTTGTGAAGAGATTTTTCCAGAGGTAAGACAAATGGCTTTGGCAAGGGTCACTTCTGACCATTGTCCAATCCAACTAGATACTAACAAGGTGAAATGGGGGCCAAGTCCTTTCAGATTTGAAAATATGTGGCTACAGCACCCAGATTTCAGGAACAAGTTCAAACAATGGTGGCAATCTGAGCAGGTGGAGGGTTGGGAAGGTTATAAATTTTTGTACAAGTTAAAAGCTATCAAAAGAAAGTTGCAAAGATGGAGTAAGGAAAGTTTTGGTGATGTCGAGAAACAAATTAAGGAAGCTGAGGCTAGCATAGAGGATTTAGATAGGAGAGAAGGGTTGGAAGGGCTAGATGTTGCTGCTAAAAGAAAGAAGGAAGAGTTACTTTTCCTTGTGGAAGATCTGGCTTATAAGGAAGAAGTGAAGTGGAGATAGAGAGGTAAAGTGGAATGGGCTAAAGAAGGGGACGGTAATACTAAATTTTTCCATAGAATAGCAAGTGGAAGAAGGAAGAGAAACTATATAGAAAGGTTGGAAGTGGATGATAGGGGAGTGGTAGAGGATGCAGAAGAGATAGAAAAACATATCGTTAACTTCTTCAAGTCCCTGTTTAGTAGCAACGAAGAGGTATGTTGGGGCATGGAAGGCATCAATTGGGCCTCAATAAGTGAATCTGAGGCAGCTTGGCTGGAGAGGCCTTTTGAGGAATCGGAAGTACAAAGAGCAGTCCTTGATTGTGGAAGGGATAAATTGCCAGGACCAGATGGTTATTCCTTGCAAATGTTTCAACACTGTTGGGAAATCTTGAAAGTGGATATTTTGAAGGTCATGGAGGAGTTCTTTGAGACCGGGATAATAAATGCGGTGACAAATGAAACATTTATTTGTCTGATTCCGAAAAAGTTAGATTCTTTGAAAGTGTCGGACTGCAGGCCTATAAGCCTAGTTACTGGTTTATACAAAATTGTGGCGAAAACCCTAGCTTCAAGATTAAGGGAGGTTATGGGCAGCACAATCTCTCCACATCAAGGAGCTTTTGTTAAAGGCCGACAAATTTTGGATGTTGTCCTTATTGCAAATGAGGTGGTAGAAGAGGTGAGGCAGAAGAAAGAGGAGGGATTGGTGTTTAAAATCGATTTTGAAAAGGCTTATGATCATGTCCAGTGGAGATTTTTAGATGAAGTTTTACAAAGAAAAGGCTTTGGCAATAGATGGAGGAAATGGGTGCAGGGATGTCTAAATTCTGCAAATTTCTCCGTTTTGATCAATGGGAGGCCTAGGGGAAAATTTCATGCTTCAAGAGGTTTGAGACAAGGCGACCCACTGTCACCTTTTCTTTTTGCCTTAGTAGTGGACGTCTTGAGTAGATTAATGGAGAAGGCTCAAGAAAATCAGCTGATCAAAGGTTTAGGCATTGGGCAAGAAAGGGTGGAGATCTCTCATCTTCAATTTGCTGATGATACCATTTTCTTTTTGGCGGAAGATGAGGAAGTTTGGAACAATTTATTAGAGGTGCTCAATTTATTTTGTACTGTTTCAGGGTTGAAAATCAACAAAGCAAAGTGTTCTTTGGCTGGAATAAACTCAGATGGTGAGAAATTAAAAAGGTTGGCAGATTCTTGGGGTTGTGAGGTGGGTAGTTGGCCAATAAAGTACTTGGGTCTCCCTCTTGGGGGTAGGCCAAGAGCACTTACGTTTTGGGATCCAGTGGTAGAAAAAATGGAAAAAAGACTTCAAAGTTGGAAGAAGGCCTTCTTATCCAGAGGAGGCAGATTAACTTTGATTCAATCTGTTTTGGGAAGCTTGCCAATCTACTACATGTCCTTGTTCAAAATTCCTTGCGGGGTGATTGGACGCCTAGAAAAACTAATGAAAGGATTTCTTTGGGAGGGGGTGGAGGAAGGAAAGAAAAACCACCTGGTGAAATGGGAGATAGTTATTAAAAGTAAGGAGGAAGGGGGTTTAGGAGTAGGGAATTTGAGGAATCAAAATGAAGCGTTATTGGCTAAGTGGTTGTGGAGATTCCCAAAGGAACCAAATTCTCTCTGGCACAAGGTGATAAGAAGCAAGTATGGGCTGCTGGATAATGGGTGGAATGCAAATCCTCCATTGCGGGGTTCAAGTCGAAGCCCCTGGAAAGATATTTCGTGTGGTCTCCAATCATTTCTACAATGTTACAAGTTTGAGGTGGGCAATGGGGAGAGGGTGAGGTGTTGGGAGGATGGTTGGTTGGAAGGGGGACCATTGAAAGAACAATTTCCTAGATTATTCTTGCTTTCGAGAATGCACAACCAGAACATGGCAAGTTTTGTGGATCTTTCTATCAATTCTTTGAGCTGGAATTTTGATTTCAGGAGAAATTTGAACGAGGTGGAGATAGAAGAGGCGGCTAGATTATTACAGAAAGTGGAAAATGTTCGCTCGTCTCAATTAAGAGCGGATGATAGAAGGTGGAAACTGGAATTATCAGGATTGTTCACTTGCAAATCCTATCGCTCTTTCTTGAGCAACAATGGGATTGTGCAACATTTTCCACCCTCTTCTCAGATTTGGAAATCAAAAGTTCCTCCGAAGGTCAAAGTTCTTGTGTGGCTAGTGGCTATTGGGAAGCTCAACACTTGTGATCAAATTCAAAGGAGAAGTCCTTTTATTTGCTTCTCTCCCCATTGGTGCAGTTTGTGTAAAGCAAAGGAGGAGAGTGTTAACCACATTTTTCTTCATTGTTCTTACACGATTCAACTGTGGTGGAAATTGTTTCAGGAGGTTAGAGTTAGTTGGGTCATTCCAAAGGGTTGTTTCGAGCTTCTAAGCACTAATTTTGAGGCTCTAGGAATTGGGAGGAAAGCTAAAGCTTTGTGGGGTTGTCTGGTGTCGGCAGTTTTTTGGAACATTTGGTTGGAGCATAACAAAAGAATTTTTGAGGATTATACTGGTGTGGGGGTAGCAGATCTATGGGGAAGAGTAAGATATTGGGCAGCCTTCTGGGCTTCAGTTTCAAATGATTTTAAGAATTACTCTCTTTCTCACATACTGTGGGATATGTTAGCAGTTGTAAAGTGATTTTGGTTGAGGTTGTCCTACTTGTATTCAGATCCTCTGGAGAGATTTTCTTGTTCTGTTTTTGGTGGATTTCTTATCCACTTCTGTGTATTACACTTTTCTTTTTTAATAAACTGTTAAAGTTTCTTCTCAAAAAAAAAAAAAAAAAAAAAAAAAAAAAGGGTATATTCTTACCGAGGTTTTTGTTGCAGGTGGATGAAAAGATGAAAACAGTTCTGCTCACAGAACAGGGTTATGAAGATTCAGAAGAGATTCTTGGTGTAAAAGATCTTAATGATCCGTATGATCCGTGAGAACAGTGGGCATCTTATGTTCTGAATGCAATAAAAGCGAAAGAACTCTTTCTTAGAGATGTAAACTTTATCATCCATGGAAAAGGGGTTCTTATTGTTGACGAGTTTACAGGTCGAGTTATGCAGGTGATTATGTTTATTACTAGTATTATATACCAGTGTGTCAGTTCTTACTTACCATTGGACACAACATTTTTCATGTAGACTTTTCTCAACAACTTTGCAATATTGACTATCCTGTGGTGATGCCATAGCCTATAACTGAATGATTTGCAATCTTGTGTGCAAAATAAAGTAGTCATGTTGATAATCTGGTGAAAGTGTTTCTCTATCGCAGAATTAGATGTATGAAAAATATGGGTGCAAAACTTAGGGTATTTCTTAATCTCTCAAGGGACAGGTTATAGTGGCTTATTATTTATCATTTAGGGGAGGCGATGGAGTGACGGATTTCCCCAAGCAGTTGAAGCAAAAGGTCTGCCCATTCAAAACGAAATTGTGACACTTGCTTCAATTGGCTACCAAAATTTCTTTCTCCAGGTTGGAGCAGTCTATCTCTCATCTGAATAAGTGTCACATTTATGGGAATTTATCCTCTTAAACTTATTTATTTACCTATTACAGTTCCCAAAACTTTGCGGGATGACTGGCACTGCAGGAACTGAAAGCACAGAATTTGAAAGTATATACAAGCTTAAAGTTAAAATTGTTCCCACAAACAAGCCTATGGTTAGAAAGGTATCCTATACTGTTTTATCTTGCCATTATAAAAAAGTACTACTAAACTATACAAATTGTACTACTAATATTTACTCGTATTTCCATCTTTTTATAGATTTGCATATAAGTGGTTCAGTAATTAGATTTGCTTACCACGTATAAAAAATATAGGTAGATTTGCATAAGAGGGTGATGGTTTTTTTTTATATTTTTTTTAACTATAATTAGTACAATCAAGTTTCTTATCAAATCTTTAATCTCTTTCTCAGGATGAATCTGATGTAGTTTTCAGGGAAACTAAGGGAAAATGGCGAGCTGTTGTAGTAGAGATTTCTAGGATGAACAAGACAGGTCATCCTGTACTTGTTGGTACAACTAGTGTTGAGGAGAGTGACTCATTGTCTGAGCAATTGCAAGAAGTTGGAATTCCCCATGAGGTGTGGTCTCCTCTGTCATTATTTAAGTTCATTACTTACAGATTTTGTACTATTAATTTATCGAAGACCAACTGGGTGTGAAGTTAATCTTCACTTTATTTTGTTTCTTTTAAATTTGGATAATGTTATTTAGAAACTGTAGAACACCATGTGCTTTGTGAGAGGAAATTTATTATATTTATGATTTCCGGAAGGTTCTCAATGCAAAACCAGAGAATGTGGAGAGGGAAGCAGAAATTGTAGCACAAAATGGTCGTCTAGGGGCAGTGACTATTGCGACCAATATGGCAGGTTGAGGAACTGACATTATCCTTGGTGGGAATGCTGAATTCATGGCAAGGCTGAAGCTACGTGAGATGCTTATGCCAAGATATCATCCGAGCTTCAAGATTATTGTTTTTATTTTCTTTTTCTATAAACGTTTACGTCCTTTGCCATCCTGTCTGTATCCTAGTGCTTAACATGTTTGAAACTTGGACTTAACACCTAGGAAACATATTTAGAGTATTTAGAATAACTTGGATTGAAAGAAGAATCGATTTCCACTGATTTTATGTGGGTGTGTTTCATGGGGATTTGTATTCTGACATTTACAATATTTGATTTTTAAATATCTGCAGGCCGTTTTGTGTTTTCTTCTGTAAGTTATCTAAGGTTAAAGCATACATTTCATACTACCTTTTGTGTTCTTGCAGAGTTGTTAAACTAACAGAAGGTGGTTATGTGTCAGTGAAAAAGCTTCCCCAAAAGAAATCATGGAAGGTATGTTTTTCTTTCTGGTCGTCTGTTACTGGTTTTCACTTACAGGTACAAAAGTTCAGATATGAAAAAATCTCACTGTTCAATGAATTTATTATCTTGAAACTCAAAATGATTTTTTCAGGTTAATGAAAACCTGTTTCCATGCAAACTATCCAATGAAAAGACCAAGTTGGCTGAGGAAGCTGTAAAGTTAGCTGTTGAAATGTGGGGTCAGGGGTCATTAAATGAGCTTGAAGAAGAGGAGCGTTTATCTTATTCTTGTGAAAAGGTGAATCTTTGTCGCTTAGCTGAAGCTTCCTCTTGCTATAATAGACTATTAAGTCTTTGCATTTGTTAGGGCCCTGCTGAGGACCAAGTCATAGCCAAACTACGGAGTGCCTTTCTAGAAATTGTTAAAGAATATAAGGTCTACACAGAGGAAGAACGAAAGAAGGTCAGTTTTGTTTGGCGAAATAGATTTTCCTCAACTTTCTTAGTGCTGATGTCTTATATTTCTAATTTCTGGCAGGTTGTGTCATCTGGTGGGCTTCATGTCGTGGGGACAGAACGCCATGAATCTTGTCGAGTCGATAATCAGGTTCAAGTCTTGGAAAGATTAGTTATAGTGTCTTCAATTAACTATACCTCTTTTTAGTTTAAGTTCCTTATTTTCTCAACGTTGGCATGGGAGATTTCCTGCCAAAGAGTATTTCTCGAAATTGATTTCAGTAATTTGTATCTATATAGCTGCGTGGTCGAACTGGAAGGCAGGGGGATCCTGGAAGTTCTCGGTTCTTCTTAAGTCTTGAAGATAACATCTTTCGTATATTTGGTGGAGACCGTATTCAGGTTTACACCTTGGTTCTGGGTATCTAATTGCTAATGCTTCTATAGGCCTGCTAAAGAATGATCGGTATTCCAACTTGTAGGGTTTAATGAGAGCCTTTAGAGTTGAGGACCTACCAATTGAGTCCAAGATGCTGACCAAAGCACTAGACGAAGCTCAAGGGAAAGTGGAAAATTATTTCTTTGATATTCGAAAGCAATTATTTGAGTTTGATGAAGTGTTAAACAGCCAGAGAGACCGTGTCTATACGGAAAGAAGACGAGCCCTTGAATCTGACAATCTCCAATCACTTTTAATTGAATATGCTGAACTAACAATGGATGATGTCTTGGAGGTACGTGTGCTAAACAAAATTCTTTTTGATAAATTTGTTCCTATATAGGTCTGATTCTTGGGTCTGTTAAATGAAATCAAAATTTGTATGGTGAATAGGCAAATATTGGGTCAGATGCTTCAAAAGAAAGCTGGGATCTTGAGAAGCTAATCAAGAAACTTCAACAGTAAGTTGCATCTTCCATTCTCTGTGATCATCAAGAAACTTCAACAGTAAGTTGCGTCTTCATTTCTTTCTAATCCTACCATGAAGTTACAGGAAGCTGAGTTTTTGAACTCTCTTAGAAAACCCAGTACTTATACTAACTGTTGATTGCTGCAACTGCAAGCCTTTTGTTAAGAACATGTATGAACTTTATTTTGGATTACTACTTGCTTGATATTAGTTTTCTGGAGGCATAAAATTTTGATTATCAATGTTGTTGAACTGCACGTATCAGGATATTATTGAGAGCAAAGCACCAGGCTTGACGAAGGATGCTGAAAGGTTCCTAGTTTTGAGCAATATTGATCGCCTGTGGAAGGAGCATTTACAAGCACTTAAGTTTGTTCAACAAGCAGTCAGTTTACGTGGATATGCTCAGCGGGATCCACTTATCAAATACAAGCTTGAAGGGTATAATCTTTTCTTGGAGATGATGGCACAGATTAGAAGAAATGTCATATATTCCATATACCAGGTGTGTATCAGATTGTAACTTAAAAACTTTTTCATAAGAAACATGTTTGTCAAATATACCTAGTATTCCAATTCTGGTTTTGTTTTTGGTGTTGTTATTTCGCAGTTTCAGCCGGTGATGGTAAAGAAGGATGACGACCAAAGAGAGGATTAGAATTCGGGAAAAGTTGTCACAAATGGTAGGAGTAATAATGACCCTGATCCGGTGAGCGCTGTCTGAGTCTTCAGCAGCTGCGACCCCCCAATCTAGTGCTTAACATCTACACGGGCATAAATGGTTATTTCTGGAGAAGATGAAAGGAAGCTTCATTCCATTGTGTTGATTGGTATATATATACATACTGTACAATTGTTGCAAAGTAAAATTTTGGAGAAGAGGGTGTTAAATGTCCAAACGTTTTTTTTAAGAATAGGAAAAGGGGGAGGTGGTTTTGTCTACTGCATTACGAAAATTAGAATCAAAATTAGGAAATTTGTTGTAACACTTACCATGATCATAATTATAGAAAGGTTTTTTAGCCAAAATGGTCCTTAAGATTTGCATAACACATCATTTTGGTCCCTGAGATTGTCTACTATCCATTATTTTGGTCATTTCGGAAGTTTGAGCAATTTTCAAAGCTTTGTAACTCAATTATTTTTTAACCAAATTCGACTCATAATATATCAAAATGAACATAAGAAAGTGTAAAACAAGATTATATCTATTTGGAAGTTCAATAGTTGCTGGAGATAGCCGGAAAATAGCTTGAAAGGTGCAGGAAAATTGGAAAACTAGGTAAACTTTAAATGTTCATAACTTCAATACTCAACGAAATCGAGTGATTTAAAAAACAAAAATCATACTTCTCGACAAGACCAAGAGAATGGTACCTTTCTCGACGGCTAACTCGTCGTGGTTTGGCTGGAAAATAGCTCGAAAGTGGCTAACTCGACGATCAAGACAGCCACTTTCGAGTCGTTTTTTGGCCAAACCACAGCGAGTTAGCCTTTGAGAAAGGTACCATTCTCTTCGTCTTGTTGAGAAGTATGATTTTCGTTTTCGAATCACTTGATTTCGTTGAGTATTGAAGAAGTTATGAATGTTTAAAATTTACCTAATTTTCAGCGAGTTTTATAGTTTTTCAGCGGACCAGTTATCTTTTAGGCTATTTTCCGACCATCTCTAGCAACCATTGGGCTTCCAAATGGGTATAATCTTGTTCTACACTTTCTTATCTTTATTTTGATATATTATGGGTTGAATTTGGTTAAGAAACAATTGAGTTACAAAGTTTTGAAAATTGCCCAAATTTTCGGCCAAGAGCTCCGTGACACTTAATGGAGTTTTTAACGGAATGACCAAAATAATGGATGGTGGATGGTGGACAATCTCAATGAACAAAGTGATGTGTTATGCAAATCTCAATGACCATTTTGAATAAAAAAGCCTTACAGAAATTACAAGATTACTGTATCTTTGTTCCTTTCATTGGGTTCATCATAACAAGTTAACTGCATAATCAGGCATACATGGATACAATATAGTCTCTCAAACAGAAACAGCACCTGCATCTGTTGTCTTCAACATCTATACACACAGGAGGCTCATCTCTGGACTTTTCCTTGTGTTGTGGTAAGCATTTGAGAAGAGTTGAGGCATTTACTTCCGACACTGAGTTGCATTGTATTACCACTAAGGATCTCCTCAAAAAGTAGATTGATGGCATTTCCTTTAGCCTGCAAAACAGAAGAACGTACAATTCAAAGGAAATGGCTTATGTTGGAGCACTGAATGCATTTCAAAGGAAGTAGAACAAGGGCTACCTTAACTCCCATGGCAATGGCTGTTTTAAGTTTGAAAAGTTGACCCAATCTCAATGAAGCTCCCTTGTTATCTTTGAGAAAGATGACTGGGACCTTCCTTGAAAGAGCCAAGCTTGGCAGGTGCTTTGACAGCCATCGTGGATTGCAATCAGATGCGATCACAACAGCCTGAAGCTCAATGTATGCTGCTTTACCTGCCAAGCTGCTTGCTCTTGCTGTTGGTGGCATGCGTTCAAGCACGCGAGTCACGTCATTCACCCCTATTGCGAATAGTTTCTACAAACATAATACAATTATTCAATTTTATGAATTATCAAACTTGTTCTAAGTAATATTATTTCTAGTTCTACTCGCAGTCGCAGTGTTGGAAGATGGCTCAACTTCGAATCTCCTTCCCGTCAATTAAATAACGAAAAGAAAAAAGACACCTTATCAAACAGAAGATACATAAACCTTGAACCATATCTTTTCTGGTAATGACTTGCCATCCTCAAGTCTTGCTGACTCTATTCTTCTGTGTTACAAAAAAAAAAAAAAAAAAAAAAGCATTAGACTAATGTTGTCGTTCATGATGACAAGTCTCACACAAGTTTAAAGCTATTGACCTCTGAATTTGTTGGAGAAGACGATCGAGACGTTCCCCTTCATACAAGCTACATATTTAGCAGAGATTAAGTTGTTAACAATCGATTTGTCGAAAATAATTGGAACTCAAAACGCATCAAATACTCAAAGGAGAAAGGAGGCACGTACTCTTGGCCTTGAAGGAGAATGGCAGATTTGGAATGCCCTTGAGAGTTTTTGTTTCTGGGCGGCATGTTTACGCACACCGACTGCTCGACGAAAAACCTCAACCAGCCTAGCCTGCTTAAGGTTTTAGCAAAACCGGAAATAAGGAAGAAAGGGTGGGTGCCCCAATGGAAGCGCCAAGCTTTGGGCCTACAGAAACAGATTAAAAAAGGCTTGTGGACTCGGAAGCCAAGCCCAAGATGCTACTAATAATAATTTGTTGTCATGTCTCTCTTTCCTCTTTATTTATTTTTTATTTTTTTATTTATTTTATTTTTTATTTTAATTTAAAGAGACAATTGATGGTAAGCCACGGTAATCCATTCCTTCCGAAGGCCGGAAAAACTCTCCTTTGTTTTAAGAAACGATTAATTGTTTGTTACTCTAAAAACATCTTTCATAATAACTTTGTTAAAAGAAAAAGAGTATGAAATGTCATTTTTTAAGTGCATCGAACGAAGCGGAAAAGATACAAATGGAAAACTGTGTATCGTCTTATTTGTTTATATGTATTTTGTTATGACTCATTTGAGAGTTGGAAAAATAAATGAACGGAAAATATGATATTGGTTTGGTTGGCAAGTTTTTCAAAGGCTCTTGTTTCAGAAGAAAGGGAGAAAGAAACCCAAAACTAATAAAATTGAGGGAATTACAAAGTAAAAGGGGAGGAGAGTTGGATTTGGAGCAAGTAAAGAGTCATATTGACAAAACGGGGAAGAAAAGAAAAGGCATCCATCGGTAGCTACAATTACAATACTCACTTTTTGTCGGTATCCAATGTCACATGATGACATGAATTGAAAAGTGCAATTGAGCAGATGAGCAGATATCCATGGAGATTTCAGTGAGTTTCTTATTATACTCTTAATTTTGGGTGGGGGTGGTGATCTCCTTCCTTCTTCTACTCACAAGTCACAAGGAAAGGAAAGGCTGGGAAGCTGAAGCTGCTTGGATCATCTCCTTCCTTCCTTCATATGCTATGCTATGATGAGGACGACGACATCTTCTTCTTCTTCTTCCACTCTCACTGTCACTGTCAGTTCCTTATAATTTTGTTTGAGAGAAACCATCAAATTCCGTCCTTTGGTTCCTTTGTGACTCACTTCAACATTAAATTATACCAATTCTTAGCATGCTAAATGCTCTCTTTATTGAGATTCATCTCAAAGTCAAAGTTACGTGTGTTCAGGTGGTGGACGTGCTTCTGCTACTTGCATTGCTTGGCGCTGCTGCTCCGTCGTCTGTCAAAGGCAGCCCACAGTGCAGCAATCAGGCCAACTCAGGGGAAATTCGACCTCACAGTGTCGCCATCACTGAATTTGGAGCTGTAGGAGATGGGGTCACTCTCAACACAAAAGCCTTTCAGAATGCCGTCTTCTATCTCAACTCTTTCACACGCAAGGGTGGGGCCAAGCTCTTTGTCCCTGCTGGCCGCTGGTTGACAGGAAGCTTCCGTCTCATCAGTCATCTAACCCTCTGGTTGGATAAGGACGCTGTCATTCTTGGATCAACGGTAATCTTCCGCTCACCTTCTTTCCAAACAGTTCAACAAAAATTTGTGAATATGCTTGCATTTTGCAATATATATATATATACACAAACACACACACACATACAAAGACAATGCAACCTGATTGGTTGATGCTTGCCCTCTCTCGGTACATTTGTCAGCAGGTTCGGCTCACTTTTGATTCATTTGTTGTAATTAAACTAAAACAGACTCCTCAGTATATTGTATTGTAGGAACGTGTCAATTTTGATAAAAGAAGTTGTATATTGATCTTTGTGTAAGATTTACAATGGACAAGAATACATATATGGAAGAAAGTAGGAGAAATGAACAACTACAAGCCTCTCCATACTTTAAGCCATACCTAACATCTCCACGAGTGATTGAAAGGAAAAATAACTTTTAAATCTTTTGGTAAGTTGGTAATCACAACCCTAGCAACTTGTTAAGGTGGCAGCTACAACCATACATAATCTTCCAATAGAACGTATTTCACAATCCTATATATCACTAGTGTCCATACTAAGCTTATTGCCAGAATTCTGAAATGTTCTTAGTGGGAAATTGCCAAGTGTGTTGTGCATTCAGGATAGCTTAATTATTGTGATCATTATCGGTTCATTGCTAGTCCCAAAAGTATACATTATCTTCAGTCTCCTTTCCAGATAAGAGTTGAACTCCAATTCCAATAGGGCACTGCTATCTGTTTTGACCTTGTGGCCATGAAAAATACTTTAGCTCATAATACTGAGTAACTTCTTCTGTAATGTTTCAGAAATCTGATGATTGGCCAATTGTTGAACCATTACCATCATACGGTCGAGGAAGGGAGTTGGCAGGAGGAAGACATCGAAGTCTCATCTATGGATGCAATTTGACAGACATTATCATAACAGGTTGGTAGTATTTGATGATGAATCGTCTCTGGTATACATACACTTTGTTTGATTTGTGATGTTCCTGCTCTATCATGCAGGTGATAATGGTACCATTGATGGCCAAGGTAGCATCTGGTGGGATTGGTTCCATAGCAAAACCCTGAATTATACGAGGCCCCATTTGTTGGAGTTGATAAACTCAACTGGGGTTGTCATCTCAAACTTGACCTTCCTAAATTCACCATTTTGGACCATTCACCCTGTATATTGCAGGTTAGTTTTATGATTTATCCACAAGGATTGAATATCATCTTTCTTCCTTGCTTGGTAGATTTCAAGTGTTTTGAGTATTATATGAATACTATGGAAAAGGGTAAAGATTCTATGAATTAGAGTGAGGAGTTGAGGCTATTTTTCTGATTGAACAGCCATGTAACTATCCAGAATCTGACAATCCTTGCTCCTCTCAAGTCTCCAAACACAGACGGGATTGATCCAGGTGAATCACCAGAATCTCCTTTTCATTATGAAGATAACATTTTCTTAGTTTAAGCAATTAGAAATGCGAATCACTAATGGTTGATTGTCATATAAATATCAAAACTTGAAAAGTACTTGTAAAAGGCTATGGGGCGTTTTGTTTAACTTCTCAGTATAGACTCTAGAGCATGGAAAACATCAGAGTTTTGCACGTGAAAACCGTATTATCCGTCATCGTTTCCTCATTCTCCCACTTGAAAATTTCTGAGTGTCAAAAAAGCACATAATATCACTTTCATTTCTGACCAACTGCATCAACTTTAATCTTCATTCTACCTTCATTTAGCAGTTGTAAACTACAAGCAAACAAATTTGTTCTTACCCATCCATTATAATGCATCCAGATTCTTCAGATAATGTGTGCATTGAAGACTGTTATATTAGCACTGGTGATGATCTGATTTCCATCAAAAGTGGGTGGGATGAGTATGGAATTTCATATGGTCGACCCAGTAGAAACATCATCATTCACAGGATTACCGGTAAAACTGAAACAAGCGCTGGAATTGCAATTGGAAGTGAGATGTCGGGAGGTGTGTCAGAAGTTCATGTAGAAGACCTCCACTTTTTTGGTTCTAAAACAGGTATCAGGATAAAGACCTCCCCAGGAAGGGGTGGTTATGTGAGAAATATATATGTGTCAAACATGAACTTGGATGGTGTAGGCATAGCTTTAAGGTTCACCAGTCAGTATGGGGAACACCCAGATGAGTTTTACGACCCAAATGCCCTCCCTAATGTAGAGCGAATTACTTTTAAAGATATCATAGGAGAGAATATCAAAACTGCTGGTCTCCTAGAGGGTTTAGAAGGTGAAAATTTTCTGAACATTTGCCTATCTAATATTACCCTTAACGTGACCTCAAAATCTCCATGGAAATGCTCTTCTGTTCAAGGATATTCCGACCTAGTTTCTCCAGAAACTTGTGCGCCTCTCAAGGAGAATCTCTCCCCACGGCATTATTCAGATTGTTACTCTCTATCTGATGACATATGGATTTCTTCCAGTAATCAAAACAGAGGTGCTCGGTGGCTATCTTGGTAGATTTAATGAAAGTCGCCTTCTGTGAATGTTGCAAATTTGATCCTTTCCATTTCCCAGTACATCATCCCACTGCACAGATGGAGAGAATAATGCCCGACATTAGAGGTTAAGTGCAGTTGCCTATTTGTGGTTTGCGCCTTGGAAGATGGTACTGAGAAATTATATTTCTTGTAAATATGTGCAGAGTAACAAATAATAATTGAGTGCACTATTATTTCTTCTCTTTACTTTTCAAGTAATACAGTGCACACTGCAGAAATTCGGAAAGAAAAAAAAAAAACAAAACAAGTCTCATGTTGCTGGGTCGAAAACCATCAGAAAACTCACATCATAGGAGTCTTCCAGCAATGATTTATGAACATTCTAATTTATAGTTAGCTTTCTTTTACTTCAATGAAGCATATAGTGTAACTTTAGCATAAAAAGAAAAATAAAACTGTTGATAGTTGCTTCCTGCACGCAAGAGCGCAGTGATGAAGCTAAATTTTAGTGAAATTCATTTCAATTAAAGCTGCATTCAATGGGGGGTAGTGTTCAAAAGAATTACATCCAATGGCAATGGGAGGTATAATAATTTTAAGCGTGCATACACATTAATCTCCAAGAAAATCCACATAAGATATCGTGACTACACACACAGGTGGCGAATGATGCTTTCTCAAAGGCTGAGAATCAATTTCTATTTAACACAATCCTCCCTATCTCGGGGACGCCTCTCTCCCTTCCTTCTGTGTAACAGAACATAGAACCTGCCTTGATATGTAGGTCTCCAGCTTCCTCGACACCTCCATGAATTTCAAGTCAGTTGTTTCGGTACTTGTGCTTTGGTGAGGGCACAATGCCAGAGAACATAGTCAGTGAACTAGGAACCCACCTTCTTGGGCTTGAAAACTTTCCGCCGGGTGACCCTGGCATCCACCCTTTGGATATGAGAAGTGTTAAGCCTGATCCTACAGTAGTGGTCGTGCCTTTATCTGTGCTCGTCATGAGTGGTCCACATTTTGTCTCTAACAGTAATGGTTTCAATGAATCCTCTTCTGTAGGCCGCTTCTGTTTCACAACCTGTTCTCTGGCTTTCTCTGCTGCTATCGATGCTTTATCTTTACTCTTCATCAGCCTCCAGGGGTCAATGTTGACATGGAAGCCTTGTTTCTTAGTTGAGGTAAAAGGCTGAGGATCGCTATCAGTTCTTATGGACAGCCTTTGGTTGTTCTGAAACTTTGAATAGCAATTTATCCCATAAGTCATGCTGCAAATAGACTTGCATGCCTTCTGAAATCTGAAGATGCAAAACTAGGGAAGGCTGTATGTAAACCGAGATACTAATGAGGGAGCTGTCAATTAATGTAACTTACCAATAACAAAAGGAAAATCATAAGGAGAATGAATGTGGTGTAGTTCTTTTTTTCCAATGCAGTTGTTTAACCACTGGAAGAGAAGAACAATTGAATTTTATTTTCAGTTGTTTAAGGGAAGAGAAGAACAATTGAATTTTATTCAGTTTTGAATAACATATCCTAAATACTTGATATTTGAGTTTCTAAATTGAATGAGAGGAAAAGGAGTTGTAACAATTTCTCACCCGGCAGTAGTGGTCAAAGGTATCAACACAACGGTTGCAGGTCTGCAGTGCTTGCCGTGTTTTTTCACCTGCAAAACAGAATTTCAATTACTTGTGTAAATACAAATTATATGATGAGAGTGTGATATCTAAGCTCGGATTAGGATTAGGGATTTAATCCGTTGTTTACCTCAAAGTCGCAGAGCGCGCAGAAAGAGATGTCATCCCTTAAATTAGGAGAGACAGCTTCTTCTTTTATGAGGACAAAGGAAACGGGAGCAAAGGATCCAACTGAGCAACGGTCTTCCATGGATTGAGATACCTTCTCCTTATAAAAGTCCTGAGGATCTTCCTCTCCACCCTCCTAAAGAAGCTCACTACAATCTACCTGAGAAGGAAGCCGTCGTTGAGTTTTGGAAGGCCTTTGCCACCTTGAGGTTTCTTCTTGTTCTTCTTCTTAAGGCTGGTTCTGTCAGTTGGGTCAGTGGCTGTGCACCTTATGAGGAGAAACATGACCGAAACAGCCTGAAATTGACATTTCAAATTTCAAAGAAAATTAATTCACTCGGATATGAGATGTCATATGCTGATATGGATTGATAGAGCAGTGGAGTAGAGTGAAGTACCACAAAGGAAAAGACGGACTGTGATTTCGAGGATTCTATTTCCGAGGAAAAATCCAAGGAATGTGTAGAAGACCACAACAAGAGAACTGTAAACTGCAATTCCAACAATCTGCAATTCCCACATTTACATTTGGTTCGTAAATTAAATCAAAGGCTACCAATCACTGAATACCAGTTAACAAATGAAACAAAGTGAGTCGGAGTTACTGCAGAGATGGAATGGGCGTTACCAGCCATGGCATCTGCTGTTCATTTCCAACAACACAGACAACACTAGGCTAGACTCAGACTAGACTAGTTGCTTAATCGTCTTTCCGCTTGCTCCTTCTCCAAACACAATACCAGTACTACTAACTAATATTTTTTTTTTCCTTATTCTTAATTATTTAAGGGCAAATTTGGAAGTTTACTGGAGAAGTTGGAAGTTAAAATAAGATAGTTGAGGCCAAATAAAACCTCCCTCTAAAGTAAAGGACGATTGGATTTGGAATCTTTTTGACAGTAGGGACCATAGAAGGATGCCTGAGTATTAGGAACAAGCAGAAGGAGAAGTCTGTAAGTTCTTGTTTCAACAATTTCAATCCCACTCGGAGATTTCTTTTCGTTGAGAGTTTGAGAGAAGGAGAGGGCGGCGGAAAACGAGAACAGGGAGCAACATGCAGCTGCAATCACCCAACTCAAATCAACTTCTCTAAGAACGGTCTCAATAACAATCTAAAAGCAGTAGGGCAGTGAACAAACAGCTCATCCTCACTGTCACTTCCTCTTTCACACATTATGCACTGCTGGAGAGAAAAGACATTTAGTCTTCTCATATGAATCAAATCACATGTCTACACTCAAAATAGTTTTAGATTAAAAAAAAATTTAATTGAGAAGCAACCAGTGTACATAATACATAAAAACACTGGACAAGACATCCGCTGCCCCCTGATACCTGATACAAATAAAGTCCCAGAAACATTATAGCGAAATTAGAAAAAAAAATTAAATGAAAATTGATTACGACTCTAGCAACACTTGTAATAGATCATCCTAATCGTCCCTCAAACTACAGGTCCTTTTCAATTCTAGTACTAGAGAAATTTGGGTTACATTCTGGCCCATGAGCGGAACTGCCGCTTGAACTAGTGGTGAATGATAAACTTCTACCAAAGTTCCAAACAACTTTCAAATGGCGTAAATTACAAGAATAATTAAGTACACTCACTCGTCTTTGTACTGTTGAATTTCACCCTCGGAAAACTCCCCAGATGAGAACAGGTCAACAAGAGGAATGGATGGTGGATCAGTCTGCCCTTGCATAAGTTCGTAGCACCCCAAAATTTTCCTTACTTGCTCTTATTTTTCTTCTTTGAAATGTCTGCCTAAAGAGGAGGGGAGGGAGAGGTCAGATGCAGAACTTCGTACCTACCTCCCCTATATCCATATCTCTGAATAGCATAGATACCAAGAACAACAACAATCAACCCAACTTCTGAGAGTAGTTCCTCATCGTGTCTCCAAAAAAAAGAAAATTAGTGATCCTTCTTCAGTCCGTCCCCAACAACTCTATGGCGGAGGAGGAGCTGCCTCCAAAGAAGAGACCGAGACGTTCAAGATCACAGCCGTGGGAGGACCCTGCTGCTACTGATGTCGAACCAGAAGCAGAACCCGTATTCGAATTCTATCTTGAACCAGCTATCCGAAAGTCAGACATCTTGAAGTTTCTCAAGACATACCAATATGCAGGCAACAATGGGTGGTGGGATGATGTGGCTCACGCCACGAACAATGCAGACACCTACCTGCAGTACATTCTTCAGTTCTTAAACATGGGTGAGAAGGTAGAGTTTGAAGGAGATGCCATTATGTTCGTAGACGAATATCTGAAACCCCATAAGCTGAAGAAACATAAGGAAGAATTTGTCAAAACTTTCAATTGCAAGAGCACAATCTGGTTCAAGACTTGATTTTGAAGATGTCTCCCAAAGAAAACTGGCCCGAAATTGTTTATCAGATCGAAGTCGAATTCTTGAAATGTCTGGACTCAATTGAGAGAGAAATTGGGAGTAGGCTGATGAAATTCTCAAGCTTTTGTGCATTCGATGGCCGCCTAGTCGTCTTCCATGCAACAGAATTACAATAGCATCCGATGGCCGCCTAGTCGTCTTCCATGCAATAGAATTACAATAGTGTCCCTCGCCATGTCAATATTTGGAAGGCTGCGGTGCTGTTAATCTTTCAAGTTTGTTCCACTGGCCGTGGTAAAAAGAACGGAAACAAGAAAGCAACCGCATTTATACTTACAGATAATAAGATAATAAGACAACAAAAGAAGCTATTGAAAAGGTAGGACCCATCATTTTAACGCAGTTAGAAGTTGCCATTACCAATGATGTTTATGGATGACATGATTTCTTTATGCAAAACTATCATCCTACGTCTCCAGACTACCTAAACTGTCTAGAGCAATTAAGATGGTGTTCATGTTCCTTGCACCACCAAGAATCGGACGAATGGAAGATGGAAAATGCCTACTACATCATCTAAGACTCGATATCAACAAACACGAGCTACTAGCTCCGTGTCTCATGTTTGTTGATACCAAGTCTTAGACGGTGTAGTAGGCCTATTATGTCTTCAATTCGTCCAATTCTTGGTGATGTCGAGCAACATGAATGCCATGTTAATTGCCCTAGACGGTCGAGTTAGTCTAGAGACATAGGATAATAGTTTTGGATAAAGAAATCTTGGCCGTCCAAACCATCATCAACGGCAACTTCTAGCTGCGTTAAAATGATGGGTCCTACCCTTCCAATAGCTTCTTTCGTCATCTTCAAAATCAACAGCAGCCTAGCAAATCTTGACCTGGAGAGGGACACTAGGTAATTCTACTGCGTGGAAGACAACTCGACGGCCATGGCGGTGCACAAAAGCTTGAGAATTTCATCATTCATACTCCCAATTTCTCCTTCATTGGAGTCCGAACATTCTCTTGGGAGCAAGGCTGCTCCGAACAAGGAAGTCTCCTCCTCTTCGGATTTCAAGAATTCGACTTTGATCCGATCAGTTTTCTTGGGAGCCATCTTCAAAATCAAGTCTTGAACCATTCCCTTAAAAGTGTCGTCAATGCAGCAGCAGCCTGCATCTGTAGATATACATTTTGCGAAAGAATTAACTACTGAAAGAATTAACAATGCAGCAACAACATGATAGGCTTAAAAGATGTGTAACTGAAGGCGGGGATACTCTGCAGTCATCATAGCTTGCACTAATGCAAATAAAAAAGAAGAGGATCAAAGAAATACTTTCCGAGTAAGATAGAGATGATACAAAAGCATATATGGCTGTCTTGTTATCTAATTAGCTTCAGTTCGTGTTGAATACAAATAATTGTTTATGGTAGGTAGGGAGTACTTTCTCAACATGCTTAGGGGTAAATTGTTTGCCTTTTCTGGGAGTAGCTATTCCGAGGTTGGTTGAGAGGGTGAACATTGAATCTGTCGACATTAAAGGGGCACGGTTACTATACTAAGAGTTTTGTTACTTGGCCCTAGTTAACTTAAGCTGAAAAAATATATGAAAAACTGTTTCAGCAGAACGAGTAGCCCACTATCGAAGAACACTGTATAATCATGAAAAGAGGTCAAGAAAAAAGTACACAACCCTGAATCTTAAACATGTTAAAGAAACTAATATACAAAAATTTGAATAAAATATATTGAGGAATTAAATGAATTTCTTGTAACCCTAAATTCCAAATATATCTAACTGGATTGTGACGTTGGAAATTTTTTAACTTTGAGCACTGGGAAGCTCACCCCGGGCAAGTCAAGACTCAACAGAATATCGATTTGCAATCTTTCTACGTCTCACAATCACAAACCTCGTGTTGTGTGAATGGTAATTCATGTCGATGAGATGAGAAAATTTCCAACGCTGAAATTGCAAACATATATAAAGCCCAATCCCGGCCCACATCTATTCGTTCGACTTTTTAGTTTGACTAAAATATAACTTGAAAGAATTTACCTATGCCTGCTGCACATGAAAAGTTAAGAGGCAAATATAACTTTTAATTTTAAATTTGGTTCATAAAATTAAAATTTATATGTGACTTTGATTTTGCATAAAATTAGAATTTTCATATGACTTTGATTTTGCATTTGACTCTAGAAGTCAGATATAACTCTACATTTGACTTAAAAAAAAGTTATATTGAACTATTATTTGATGTGCATTAGGAATGATATAACATTTATAGTCATTTGATTTCAAAATTGACCTTATAACTTATAATTTTTAACTATTAGGTCAGAGAATTCTATGTAATGTACTTGCGAATTTTGAGAATTAATGTGTTGAACGAAATTCATTCATAACCATAAAATCAAGAATGCATGATTGAAGAAATCACATAAATTCAGAAAATAAGTAGGCGGCCATCACCATCATCTAATTCACACATCGTTACAAAAGTCATGTCTTTTCAATAATGATATTGCTACACTATTTGGTTTTATTAAGAAACCCTAATCATACGCACTTTTCATATCTGCGAACATATATTTGTTCATTCAATTTTTGAAATTAAAACCTAATCAATAAATTGGTGCTTTACCAAAAAATTAATGATAAACTAGTGTCAGCATTCAAATTCAACAATATAGGACTCAGTTAGTAGCTCCCTATAATTGGATCAAGATTGTCTCCCCTCCTACTTTTCATCCTCTTCCATCTCCTCTTACTTTTTCAACCATGAATTTCATACCAAGTTAATTTAATGCTCAAGATTTTGACACCTCACCAACAACACTAAAACATCTTTAAAGCCCAACTTTCCTAACTTTTTCTGCTGCCTTTCCTCCCCCTCCTATCTGCCTTTTAAGCTACCTTTGTTTCTAAAATACATTTTACATAAGCCTGGACTGGAGTACTAATACATGCTTCCAACGAGATCCAAACCTATCTAACTCAACAACTTTGCCTACAATCTCTTTTACTTACAATAGAAGCAAAATTTCAATTAAGCATTTGGTAATGCAGACTCAAGAAGTCCAAAATAACAATAAATTGGCCTCTGCAATCTCTATGTATGGCATACCTACTTCTGCAATAACAATAAGTTAGCTTCCTCTCTTCATCTCTAGTGGTCACCGCTTACATTCAAACTCAAAGCCTATAATCATCAGAATCAATCATTTTCCATCCTATTTGCAATAGAGAAAAAGATATAAAAGAGAAAAAAATCATCATCTCAAATTTTGTTTCTTTACGGAGGAGAAGCAGTACCAGAACTTTTGTACACTTTAAAATTGTTCTCAATTACCCTATAAAAAAAAATAATGGGACACGTTCAATCAGAAAAAGAGGACCCCGACACGTAATAAAAAAGAAAATACAAATCCTATAGTAAAAACAAGCAAAAAAAAAAAAAAGAAAAAGGAAGAACATAAAACACAAACCTGAGAACACCCAATGAAGATGCAGTGCTGTAATAAGGATATAGGTGCAAAAGTTTAGATGATCAACTTTGTTGTGATTGTGACCCAGAAATCGAATCGGCGGGAGGCAAAGTTCAGGAAAATTGGAAGAGCCGGGAAGGCAGATAGGAGGGGGGAGGCAGCAAAAAAAGTCAGGAAAATTGGGTTGAAAAATGCTTTAGTGTTGTTGGTGAGGTGGCAAAATCTGGAGTATTAAATTAACTTGGAATGAAATCAATGCCTGAAAAAGTAGGAGGGGATGGAAAGAGATGGAAAGTGAAAGGGGAGACAATCTTGGTCCCCTATAATTATCAACATGATTACAAATTAATAACTAGCTATTAGGGAATGACTTTTCATTTATTTTTTTATTAAATGATATTATCTATATCAAGGGAGTCGAGGTGGACTAAGCCTCACACGATGAACTAGCAATAATATGGTTTAAATTCATCTTTGGCGTAATTGAACCTAAGACATTTCACTTATAAATTAAGATAAATACTACTAGATTGTAGTACTAAGTAGCCTTCATGTGGTTGGATTGAACATTTTACGAAAAATAGGAGAGAGAAAGAGCTGAAAGACGCAAAACAAGACGGTGATACTTACTTAAGCTCGTGAGGAGTTCTTAGAGCCATTAGATTGCATGAATGGCTAAAATTTGTTTGAAATTTGGTGGAAACTAAAATAAAATTGTCTGTCTCAACTCGAAGTAGTGGTGGGCAAATGGGCCCTAGGCCCGCGGGGCGAGCCAGTTCCATGAGGTTTGAGGCGGGTATGGGGCGGGTCTAAAATTTGTAAAGACAAAATAGGGTGGGTTCACAAAGTTATCGAGACGGGGTGGGTGCAAAAACATTAGGAAATGGGGCCCCGATTGGACCCGTTTCTCCCAATTCTCATAAAATTATCAGAATATCTAACACACTCACCACAAAAGGAGCTACTTTTCTCTATCTCCACAAACCTCAAAAGGAGCTCCTTTTCTTTCTTTATTGGCTCTCCATTCCCATCTTTTTCTTTGCACTTTCCCCGTCACTTTTCCATTTTGCTTGCTTTTTCTCCCTCCATAGAAAGGTGCAGCTCCAACCACTTAAGGGTCTAATGAAGAGGATGAGGACGAGATTGACTTCGATTCTGATGATTTTGAGGGTGATTCTCTTTCCTTATAGCCTATGCAGTCTTATGTTGATGAGACCAAAATCAATCAAATCACTGAATTTTGTTATGAAGGAAATGCTTTATGTTCACAATCTGATGAAGAAACCATCTTGTCTTATGGTTAATGGAAGATGATGAAGACGATATGCTAGAACACTATTTGGCTAAGAAGTCGGACTCATCGACCCACTATTCGAAGAGAGTCACCAGCTAGATCTAAAAACAATTGAATGAGAGCATCGTCTAATGAACAAATGGGTTACTGGAGGATTTGCTTAAGGCGTTGGCGAAGATGTTGAGGAAGGGAACGAATTGGAAGACGAAGACTAGACTTAGGCATGAGTGAAGATTTGGACCCGTAGGAACCGACTCGTTTCAATGGGTTGGGTTAGGTCCGGATCCTATTTTGAAAAATTCAAAACTCGCCTCGGCCAGCCCCGTCCCATCCCGTTTTATTTACAAACGTGTCCGATCTAGTTCCTTCAATTTTGGGCTCGCCCCCGCCTAGGCCCACCCCTTACTCGAAGGTCGTGATAGGATCTTAAGCCCACATAATACACATGTTCTACATATAGAACCCATTATACATCTAATACTCATTAGGCTTGGCCCACTTTACATTTATTTGGTTAATTAAATTTTGATATTTTTTTTTTCTTATAAGATAAACTATTTGGATTCGGATTCTTTCTTTAATCACTCACACAAGTGTTACAAATGACACAATTTCCCCAAACCCAAAGGGAAAGGGCACAAAACCACGAGCTGGTGATCAAGTGGTAAATGACATATTGCGAGGCTTCCTTCAAACTAAAAATTGGAGGTCTCGGATTCAAAACCCACTGTTGGTGTGGAAGACAGACTTGTGGCCAGGGGATGGCTGAAATACCTCTATGAGTCTTCCTAGCCTCCGAAAGAGGTGAATAACCATGACTTGCCATAAGTTGTCCCCTCTTTTAAAAAATAAAAAATAAAATAAATGGAAAAGGCATGAAGAAATTTTGTGAGTTTTCTAGTCCTAGTCCCACCAAAACGAGGATAAGGGCCTACTTGGTATTCTACTTAAATCTAACTTTTAAACTCAAAAACACTTTTTAAGTTTTACAACTTAAATATTTGGTTAATCTGTTTAAAAAAACTGAATTCAAAACTAACATGAAAATTAACCTACTTTTGATTAACACAAAAAATGAATTTTAGAGTTTTTAAACCCTAAACCCACTACTTTTCTCTCTCATCTCACTCTTGATTTTTCTGTATATCTATCCTATCTTACTCTCTCTTACCCTCCAAATCTCTCTCCTCTCTCTGCTCTCTCTTCTCCTTCTCTCTTTGCTTTTTTCTTTTTTAATTATTAAAATTTAAAAATAATTTGGAATCTCATACTAAACAAGTTTTTTAATTTTAAATGTTCTTGAGAAATTATGAAAAACTTTTAATACGATACCAAACAAGCCATATAACATATTGTCATGAATCTTAGCCGTTGTTTTTGTTTGAGAATGATTTCTCATGTTTTATTTGGTCAATGAGATACAGAGAGTACAACACCGAACGGTGAGCAGGAACTCATTAGGAGGCTTTGAAAAGAAAAAAAAAATTATTTTAAGAATAGATTGATCTACTTCCCTTCACAGCTTCTCACATTGCATCACGATTACATTACTGGTGCAAGAAAATGGCGAATTGACGATGCCAACTTTCTCTTGTGCTCTGTTAATTACTTAGTTGCAGAATTCATTCATTCATTTTAGGGTAGGGTAAGGTAGGGTTTTTCTGTCAAAACTGGTGGCGGCGGCATCTTCTTCTTATTATTATTATGTTGGTGCGAGGATTCGTTGTTTAATATTTGTGTAGATAATCACAAAAAGATTTGGTAAAGTGCAAGATGGTTTCCAAGTCTTGGCAATGGCATCGAATAACCTCCTATGTGTGGCTGTGGATATTTTGGCCGCAGTTTCCAACCGTAGATCTTTTCTATAGTGATATTTGGACCTTGTCTGTTATGTAAAGTGCGATGAAAAAATTAATTTTTGGTCTTATAGTGATAAATGGACTCTCAATTATAGCGTGTCTGGCATAACGTTAACAATGAAGGTGCTCTTCGCTTTGGGTGAAAGTATAATCACCACCATGATTCTCTCACGCTGTTTGCAATAAGTCCAAATTCTCATGTCCTGTTCTTTGGCACTCGAAAGTTGATTGTTAGCTTTGACTTCGGAAGTAGAAGAAAGTCGAAAATAACATAGCATCGATAATATTAGATATTCCTAATAATCATAGTAATGGTCCTTGACGAGTTTTCGATTATGTAAGATAAGTGATATTGTCAAAAGCAAGTACTAACAAGTAAGTCTGATCTTTCTTGATTTCAACCATCTTTTGTGCAAGATCACTAATTGCTTTCAAGTTTTCAAACTCAATATTAGACATCATGTCCCAAATGTATTCCCAAGTTGTTCTTTGAGTAACTCAAGATCATGCTTCAAAAAAATAACTTGGATAAAAATGGGCAAGACGCAACAATATTTCTTTATTAAAAGCAGAGAAAGAATTGCTTGGACTTAAACTTGCCACACAAAGAAGTAACTCAATATTCTTAATAAATCGATCAATTAACTCAGGGAGTTGCTTATCAATGACATCGATGAATAAATTAACATGATAATGATGCAAGTTTGTGATGGGCTGAGCTTTTCGGTTTGATATGCACAAGGCTTATCTCACATAAATCACGTGTCATTATATAAGTAGAGGGAAGTTTTATTGTTCAAGTGTCTCACATAAATCTATTTGACCGCATAAATTAACATGTGTTTTTTTTTTTTTTTTCCTATGTTAACCTTGTTTGATATCCCTATTTTGCAGAACTTTTGAGTGAGGAGCTATTTTTAGAGGAAGGGTAACATGACATGAGATGAGGTGTTAAGAGTTTCTGAGACATAACAAGAGGTTTGATGTACATCCACTACAAAGGTAGACTTCATGAAGATATGAATCCGTCAAATGTACTTGTACAAGACAACGAATGGAAGATATAATATTTCGAGATTGGTGAGAGTGTTTAAGTTTGTTTATTAGTAAATGTAAAAACTGGTGTGAGCTTTTAAGAAATAATTTAACGCACTTGTTTATGCAGCACGAAAGCTAATGGATGATTGTTGTCAGGGTGGGGAGATGAAAGAAAAGTTGACAGGTCAGACATATGATGCGCCATAGGATAAAAGTGGGCTTAAAAAAACATGTTCATCCTTGGTATGATGCTCTTGAAGCTGCTTGTGCAACTAGAAACGTTTTCAAAAAATGGTAGCATTCTTTACGGCTTCAAGAAGGAATGAAACCTTTTTGAAAAAGTGAACGACCATCAATTTAAAAGGCTTGTGATGAAGCTTGTGGACAAAGATCCTACAAAAAGGCCTTCATCGGTAGAGATTTTGGATGATATCACTACATAGAATGTATATGGATATAGTCTGATGGTGGTGATTGAGTCATTAACTCTCACATTCTGATGCTGATGAAGACATTCATGAACATAGTTGTTACGTTGTTGTATAATGCCAATCCACATACTCACTCTTCATTCACTCCACATGCTCACTTAATCTATTTAAGCATATTGTGAATGACAAATGAGTTTTGTGGAGTTGCATATGGAAACACACAACAATTATGTCCATGTTTGTCCTCATCGACATCGGATTGTGAGAGTTGGAGGGCTTTGATCTCTACTATCAAACTATATCCATATACGTTCTAAAAGTAATATCATATAATACCTCTACAGGTGAAGGCCTCTTTATAGGGTCTTGTCCAAAAGCTTTAGCACAAAGCTCTTAATCGAGGATCAATCACTTTCTTAGGAAGTTTTCCTTCCTTCTTGAAGCTGTAGAAAATGATACAATTTTTGGAAATCATCCTTGGCTGTGCATTCAGCTCCACGAGCATCATACCAAGGCTGAACATGTCCTTTTCAAAGTCCACTTTATCTGCTGGCACATTATGTCTAACCTTTCAACTCTTCTTCCATCTCAACATCCTCAAAACAATCACCCACCAACTTTCATGCTGCATAAAAAAGTGCATAAAATTATTTCTCAAATGTTCTCACCAACTTTTACTTTTACTAATAAACAAACTAAAAACACTCACCAATTCCTAAATCTCCCATCTTCCATTCGTTGTCATGTACAATTACATTTGATGGATTTAGATACCCATGCGTTATACCTTCATGGAGGGTGTACAACAACCCTTTTGTTATGTCTCAGAAAACACTCAATGCCTCATCCCATGTCATGTTACCCTTCCTCTCCAATATCTCTTATTCGGCAAAACATGTTTAAGTAAAAAACAGAACACATATCTTTAAATAGTCTAAAGGTAGATTTCCCAGTATTCTTGTACAATGTACAAACAAGGACATTGTTGCTTCTCTGTCTTTGTTCTTACTAGAAATTACGCCTGCGCGTTGCTGCGGGAACCATCTGTTTCAGGCGTAACCAAATGAATGAAACACATTTAAGTTGAATAAATTCAACACAATTATGAACAAACATAGGGATACATGAGTGAATGAGGTCAATAAGATAAGCAGTTTATGCTACCTTGTGCCAAAGAGTTTATGCTAGTATGCCCTCTTATGTTTAAGGAGCAATTGAAAGAAAAAAGTTCATGAACGTCGCTCTTTTGCTGGCAGAGTTAGACTCATATCAGGATCACTACAGGTTCTGGGAAAGGATTGCCAAAAGAAAGCATGCATAACCTCTCCTACAATTACCTAAATGAATGCATGCATAACTTCTTCTACAGTAAATTTGTTCACCTGAGTCACAATCCCCTTGCAAGGATTGTAAAACTCAAAGCTTACTGTCCAAAACCAAATAATGTGTACCATTGACATGCTTGTGCAACATATGCCTTAAACTAGAAAAACATCAAAAATCGAATACAAATTTGTAAATGATGGACGGATTTTGTTTTACATTTTTATAATCAAATCAAGTGGCAATATAGCACGTAAAATTACGAACTTGAAGCAACCAAAGAGAGCGGAAATTAAGATGTAGAGATATCCTCAAACTTCCAACATACTGTATGGAAGCTAACCATAGAGGTTTGTGAAGCAAACTACGGCATGAGTTGCAGGTAATTGAACAAAAACATAGTAGTTTAACCAAAAATGCATGATGAAATGGATTCATAGTTTTCATGCATGACACAACCCTATATTATTCCATAAGTCAACTTAATATCATTCCACAAAGTGAAATTATAATGCTTACTTGTCACAGAAAGGGCAATGCCAAAATGAAGGTATATGGCGAAACTTAGTAACCTGTAGCATTCATTGCACTTTGTAGCCGATATGTTTTTGTCGATCTGATAGCATCTGCTAACACAAAAAAGGCCACAAACGGGATACCAAGTCTACTTTGATTCTTATATCATGCGATAAATAGAACAAATAGATGATGTTTTCATATCAATAGCATACTAAGAAATCTAAAGGACACAACACAGTAGCTTACTAATTCAAAAGATTAAATGAACTATAAATGGACCAACGGTTAATCGAACAAATTCAATATAACTGAATCACATTCTAATTTTAAGCTAAGCACTATATTGCCAAGAAAAGTGCCCTCAACAACACATGGAGGTAAGGACCAATCTAGTAATCTTGAGAAAAGGGGATCCCTGAACCCTCAAAACCCACGCACATCTTTTGGCATGATAAGTCATATTGCCAAAGCACAAAAGAAAAAATAATAATAATGTATTGACACATTAAAAAAGAAATTCCGAACCTTTTGTACAATGCAAGAAGGTCTGGGAGTATTTTTGTACAATGCAAGAAGGTCTGGGAGTATTGAAAAGAAATGTCTATAAGAAGTATTCAATTTTTTCTTTACTATGCTCAATTATGTGGATGTGCATTGTACTGCTATAATGATGACAATTATTTGTCAAATGCAAGTGGATTTCTACCATTTTATCAGAAAATGTTAATATCAAAGGAAAGTAAGCTTGTATGGAAAAACAATCGTTTAAAATTAATGACCATATTAAGAAAAGAAGAGTTTCAGCAAATAATTGAATGTAATACAATAGACATAGATGAGAGGATTGAGTAATTAGGAATTTTTGAGTAATTAGGAATTCTATCATTCATGTGAAAAAGAAAACATGCATTATAGTTGAAACAACTCTACCTTTACTTGGAGCCTTAACTTCAAATAATCCATTATCTCACCACGCATGGTGTCTGCACAAAACAGAAGCACATAGAATACAGATGATGAGTTTCTGCACAAAGCAACTAAAACGACGTAATACCTAAGATCCAATGAAGTCAAATTTTGCTTGCTATATATGGATACGCATGCTATAAGAAACATCCATTTGGATATCATAATGTGTCATCAATATCATATTTTCAAGTAATCAGTCTACTACATGGAGGAAAAACACAGAAAAGGGAAGTAGAAAAGTAGAAGACATAATACTTGGGCATTTGGCATGAATAGTAAGTTTCTGAAAAAATTGCTCAACCATCTTACAAATTCAATCATTAAATGTTATACTGTAACCCAAGACAAAGATAAAATTATACAATTTGTTTACAAATCAAAACAAAGTGCTACTATAATCCGCAACCGCTATCAATCATAAGATGGTAAATGAGAGAGAGAGAGAGAGAGAGAGAGAGAGAGAGAGAGAATTCGAGAAGCACCTGCTAACATTACCAAAAAATTGAAAATGGTGTTTTTCATATGAAGATAAGGCGCCTACTATGAAATCAGGGCACAAAAATTATAATTAAATTTTTTATGTAAGGTCAAAAACTAATTCATTGATTAATTAAGAGAAATGACTGAAAACGTCAACTTTTCAATTGTTATCAGTATTACATGGACTAAAAGAACAGGAGAAGTAAGATTTCATGTAGAAGATCGCATGTATAAACTAAATCCAGTAAATCAGAGAAAAATGTAATACAACCGTACACGACTGGAAAAGAGAGAGTACAAAATCCAGTCTACTGCTTAAGCATGACTCTATGTAAGATTCTTTTCCCTTAAAGTTTGAACAGACCAACATATCACATTAAGGAAAACAAATCACCTTCTCAGCCTTGGCAGCAGCTTGTGCAGATTTTCCATACAATTCTTCTCTAACAGCAAGTTGACCCTTCAATTCTTATCTTTCAAGCCCTGAAAACACAAAATCCAAGATGCAGTGACAAATAAACATGTATAAGTTTCATGAAAACTCAAAGTTTCTAGGCCATACCTCCAAATTTGCTTCTGCTCCACTAAAAAACTTCTTCACTCTCTTATCTAACTCATCAGAAATCTTCTCCTGCAAATTAAGGTACTGCCCATTTTATTTTCTCATTCCCTTTTTAAGAAAATTATGTGCACATAAGAGCCTAAAGTTCGGCTCTCATGTTGGTGAGTTAAATAGTGCAATGTAGAAAAGGTGGGAGCTTAATCCAGAGCTATCATAACTAAAATACCAAAATATCAAGACTTGAAAATCTCCACCAAACAAAACATCTAAAAAACATTTAAAAAACATATTTTCAAGGTGGGAGCTTACAGCAGTTTCAAATCCTTCAAATGCAAAATGCCCTGAAACTTGATGAGTAATACAATTCAACGACGAAATTCAAATTTTATTTTTCCATAGAAAAAAAAAAGATAAACTGGTCCACATAAATCTTTTAGCTTGAAAATCCACACCCACAAACCAACCCAATTCAAATGGTGAATTTGTTATAAATGAACACTACGATTTGAGGATCGATCACATACCAGCTTAACAGCCACCTCCTCCCCACTGTGTACATTTACACCTAACACCAGAAGAGCAATTTCATTACAAAACACATTAAATTAACACAATGAATAATTTTCTAAGGAAAAAAGGATATCAAGCACTGATCACCATACCTAAATAGAGTTCTCCGAAAGACCCACTCACAATCTTCCTCCCCAGCTTAAACTTCCCAGCAGTCACATGCTCCATGATGCAACAATGCCCAATACGATTCGACCCACAGACTCAAATTGGCTTTATTTCACAGCAATTTGTGCAAAATTCGTCCTTCCCAATCAAATCCAGCTGCACGGCATGCTCAACCAGCGAAAATATGCATATCCCCTTCTGATTCATCCACTCTGAAATCTGCAACCTATAACACATTATTACGAAAGAAGAGGAATTTCCAATTACTTATGATACAAACAAACACAGTACTAACAAAAATCCTAATTCCCTCTTTCACTCACTTTCTTTAACTAAAATTTAATTACTTCATGCTTCTTTCAATTTTCTTTCATTTTCTGAGCAACCAAACAGGGGATAACAATAATTGCAAGGTCAGAAAGAAAGATGGAAACCTGGAGGGCTTGGGAGAAGCGTTTCCGCTTTCGGAGGTCGTGAATGATGCGCAGAAGCTCTGTGACTCGGACTTTGTTGCCATTGTAGACGCAGTAGTCGAGCTCTGGAACCACATTCAAGCTAGGGTTTCCGAGCGGGCTGATTTTGTTGTAGAGGGTCAGCTAGTTGGTCTTGTAGTAGGTCCTGCTCGTGTAGTAGGACCTGCTCGCCATCGCATTTCGGATTAGGGTTCTGGCGAAGAGCTTCGGATCCATGATTTGGGGTTTAGGGTTTTTGGAGTTGGGGGAGAAGAACCGGAGAAATGAAAATGAAGGGGGGCTTTTGGAGGAATGGGGAGAAGAAGAGAAGCAGCTGAGACAGAGAGAGCTTTCCTCATGTCTTTCTTGGTGCAGGTAACTCATTGTGCTTAATTAGCATCACACAATAATTAGCATCGCACAATGATGTAGGATTTGAGAGGATTTTAAAAGATTTTAAAATTCTAGTGTAATCAATTAAAAGATTTTAAAGGATTTTAAAATTCTTCCACCACAATCCATTCCAATTCTTTAAAAATCCATATAAATTTTGTAAGAGTCTTTAATCCTCTTAAATCCTATCAAATCTATCATTTTTAAAATCTTTTAAAATCCTTTAAAATCTTAGTTTGACTACACCCCTAAAGTTCTAATTATGTTAGACCTATGCCATGTAGCATATGAATTCAACTCAAGACCCTAAGGGGGCGTTTGTTTGCCCTCACTAAGTAGGACTCGATTTGACTGGACTAGCTGTTGGTCCAATACCCTATTTGTTTGGTGCTGGGATTAATATTAATGAGACTAAAGGGGACTTGCATGGACAAAACCCTTCGCTAAGAGGTCTTAGCGAGATCCCCCAATAACCATGGGATTGTTAAGACCTCTCTCTGCTACTGCTTGTGTTGCTACCTTTCTGTTCTCACTCCGAAATCACACCACCAGACCTGAAACCCTTTCACGTACGAAGTCTGCATGTTGCAAGTCGTCTACTTCTCTGCAACTTTGGCCACCTATACCTAGATCTGAAACCCATCCCAAATCTGAAACCCGCCACACCCACCGCCTAATTCTTAACATCCAACCACCAAAATTTGAAAAGAAAAAAAATCAATTCGATAACAACAACAAACTCAATAGAAAAATTCTTCATTTTTCCCAGCAAATTAAGAGATTTTCTGAGAAAATCAGAGGAAGGGCGAGAAACGGAATAGTTGTGAAATCCATGGTGTTGCAGAGAGGAGCCTCTGCACGATTTCAATTTTCCGTGGGATTTGAAGTTGGGAAATCAAAATCTGTGGTGCCATAAATAATTTAGAGGAATCACAACAGCAAAGAAAAGGAAAGGGAAAAAAAAAGAGAGAACAAAAAGGGGGGGGGTGTGATGAATGCTGCTGTTTTGAGGGAGGAGAGAGTGGAAAGGAAAAGAAAAAGATGAAGAGAGGGAGAGGGTCGGAGCAAAATTAGGAGGATCAAAGGAAAAAAAATTAGGAATGGAGATGGGAGGTTTCAGAATGAAAAAAGAAATAGACAGTGGAAGTAATAAAATATTACTAAATATGTATTAAATAATATAAAATATTAATAAAATATGAATGAAAAAAATATAATATTAGAATTTGTTGTTATCATGTTGTTTAGTTCGACACTGCATCAAACGCTTCATTAAGTTAGTCAAGCTTGGTCTAGTCAAAGCCAATCCAACTTAGTCCCTAAAGCTAGTCCAGTCCGAGATAGTCCGGTGCAACAAATGCACCTTAACATTACAGGCCAAATTAATTGATATTATCAAGAAGTTGAGACTTTACCAAAGCAGCAAGGTAGCGGTTGCAAAATTCACAGTCAAAAGCTTTCACTTTGTTTTGATCTGCAATCAAGGAAATAAAACACATTTCATTAAAGAATGCACTTCAGCCATTATCAAATTGTCAACCGAACAAAACGTATAAAACTATACACATTTACACAGTCAAACTGTAAACTTTTTATCAGCAAAAAAAAAACAGCAATTTTCCCAAAAAAAGATAGCAATTTACGTAAGAATAAACACAAAATTACATATTCAAATTGATTCGACAATTTTTAAAGATTCAAAAACTGAAGCAACATACATTTGTTTGAATATCAAACTCATTGTGTCATCTGAATTCACTTGTATACATAAGCTACCAACGTAATCACTTTGTTACCACATGTGCTAATCTATTAATAGCAGAGAAAAAAAAAAATTTATAGAACAAACTCACAACCAAAATGAGTTATGATATGAAATAAGAGCCTAACGATCAAACCATCCCATAAGAAATGATGAATCAAAGCAATTTTCTATCAAACAACTAAGGACCTTGGAAGATGCCCTTACTTACTTGGGGGAGTGGAGGGAGAGTAACCTATAGGAACTAAGACATTATTGGTTTTTCTTTTGCATGTAGTTCGAAAGGAACAGACTCGGTATAATCTTATACAACAGTCCTACAAATTATATTGTGGGACATCAAATATATCAACCTTTTCTGACCCTTTCTTTCATGCGTTTCTTGTTGCCTTAATACATGAGCCAGCAAGCCAACCTATTCCTCATGTCTTTACATGGATCATCCCAGAAGCATGTTGTTTTATGGGGCATTTAGACTTAGGGACCTAAAGAAGACTATTTTTTCATTATAACCGGGATGCTTTTATAAATCTAGTTTTAGTCCCTAACTTTCAAACCCATAATCAATCATATTAAATACCCCTGCCCACTTTTATTATTTTCAAATTTTTGCCTAAAATTCCTAATTTAATCATAAATAAGGCCTTAAAAATAGGAATTTTTATTTCTACATATCAAATTTAGTAATTTAAAATGGAAGACTTTTTAAGTCATTTTGCTAATGAGAATTAAACTATATAAAAATTTATACAATCACAAAACCAAACAAATAAATTAATATGCAGACACAATAAACAATATGCATTATAAAGGTACATGAATATATACATAGGTGCATATATAGGTACACATATATACATAGGTTCATAGGTACACAAATGTATGTATAGGTGCATATATATAGGTACACATATACATAGGTTCATATGTATAAGTACAAAAATGTATATATAGGTGCATATATCTCGGTACATAAATATATATTTATGTACATCTGCATAGATACACAAATTATGTACACATATATATACGTGCATATAAACATGTATGTATTGTTACCACTTAACATTTTTGTACCCATATTGAATACATATTAAGTAAAAATCTTCTATTTATAATACTAAAAATAAAACAAAACAAATGTTAATAATTATTAGCTAGATTTTAGGTGATATATAAAGTCAAAGGACCAAAATCAGTATTTAATCTTACATCCAACTTTAATGAAAAATAGATCTTATTTAGAGATTATAATCTAGTTTTCTATTCTTTTATTCACCTGCCCTCAATATATAACAAACTCTTCCATCTTTTTACAAGACACTCTCCTGCCTCACTCTTATACTTGCATATGTCATACACAATATGTGCATGCTCACAGCCAACAAGAAAAAGAAAGTGTTATGACAGTATGAACTGAAGAAAAATATAATAATATAAGTGATAAAATTAGGGAAATTGGATGTTGTATGGACAATTATTAAAATCTTTTGCTGAAATAGGAAAATCAACACTACCAACATGAATTTTGACACAAAAAAATCTCATATGCCCTGTCTTAATCACAATTAAGCATCTTAATTAGTTTACAAAATTAATAGCAAAAGTCACATTTCAGCACCAATTAATAGCAAAAATCAGAGTTTAGTGGCGGGGACCAAAAGAATCTCAGTAAAAATGAAACAATTCCAAACAAATAGAAAGAACTCGAGAAAATTCACCCAAAAAAAAAAAATACTGGAGAAACAATTTCAAACAAATCTTTAAAAAGCAACCGCACCGGTTGCTCACTGTCTCTCTGCCCAATTCCCGCTTCTCCCTACATCTATTTCTTTCCATCGGCTTGCAATCATGTAAACTTGTACCATGGAAAATGTGAGACAATGAATCAAAGTAAACCATTTGGAAAGCATTAACGCTTCAATAATTCAAGGAACTTAGCTGAAATTCCATGATACAATCATTAATCTGCCGATACACCTAGAATGTTGAACAATTATAATTCTCTAATGTCATGTCTAGAGGAGGTACTTTAAAGTACAGAGGGATTTTAGATTCGGTTGTTAAAAATGCACAACAAAAACATTAGACTAAATCTATGAAGTTGCTATTAGAAGAGAATGGAAGTTCTTCTAAAGTTGGATTCTAGTTTTTAATCCTGTAATGATTTCGATCACTGGCCAAAAATGATTTTCTAATACGTGATGGACTTGTTATTTCTCTCCTAAGTCATGATTTCTAATTATTTTCTTCTAGAGTTTTGGCTGATCATCCAAATTGCAACAACATTCAACCTTTGGGAATTATGTAAATTTGGGGCAAAAAAAAAACCAGTCAATATATGGCTTGTCATTTTTCAACCTATCGAATTCAAAGTAGCACTTCTCTAATTCAACACATCCAATTCATATCAACACATATCCAAATTCTAGTTCAATAAACCACATATCCAAATCAATTCAAACTAAATACCGAATATTCAATCACATATCCAATTCAAACAACATGACTAATATTCAAGAACATGTCCAATCTTTAAGCACATTTACAAAACATATTTAGAACACTATAAAATCCTCTTAGTAGCTAAACATAAACATCAAAATCCAATAGAAAGACAAAGTAGCATACAAGTTCTCTATTTTGTATGTTGTTTTTAGGTGGATCTTCCTAACTCGTCCCAAAAAACTGTGCATATAGTTCACCTGCAAGCATCATCCCACAACCAAAAATTAGAGAGAACCAAGGAATACACAAGGAGCCAAGAAATGGGAAAAAAAAAATCAATCAACAAAGGAATGAGAAGCAAAATCAATGCTTTCAAAGTCGTATGTGTTGATGCAAATTTCCGCCGTCTTCAATCTTGACGAAAATACACCTGCAAAACAATCAACACTTTTGATCAAAGACCTAAGCCTCACGCACCCACAAAGTTGGGGGAGGGGGGGCATTAGGTTAACGGATCTCCGATGCCTAAGTTAGTTTCTATGAGAGAGTAAAGTGTTTAAGGCTTTTTAGGGTTGCAAAAGCCCTCTAAATTGGTAGAATATGGGAGTATTTATAGGGTTAGGGCCGGCCATATAGGGTTTAATAGAGAAATATTCTCTAAATATTCCCAAGATATTTAATAGGAGATAATATCTTGAGATAATAGGGTAATAATCCTTAATTTATTTAAATTAGGATTACTTACTTGATTGGAGTCAATCTTCAATTAGGAATGTATTAAAGATAGGATTTGGGTAATTAATCCTTATCTTTAATTCCTTGCCAAGGACAAGTGAGCTATGGGCAGCTGTGTTCAGCTGCTGAATCTTCTAGGGATATGAGCTACTCGTGGGAGCATCTGAGAAGTCTGCCCATTTATTAAGGGCAATCTTGTCTTTCTTGAATAAAAGTCCACGTGTCGCCTCTAGAATTTCCGGGATTATTTTAGGCTCCATAAATGCCCCCACACCTACTGTGTTGCATGCATGGAAAGGGCAATAGGTGTAGTAATCACAAGCTGCTTGGGTTTGTAGAGTTGTTACCCAATTTGAACTTGATCTTCTTTCTTGATTTAGAGATAGACTTCTTCTAGGAAAAGGAAAATAATTGCCCTCAATACCTATTAAATTTTGCCTTACGCGGGGGATTAAATAAATTTGGAGAACAATCATTATCCCAACAAGAAAAATAGGCCAGAGGATATTTTTTCTTCCCCCTCCCCTAGTGTTCTTCTTTTCTTGCCCTTGCGAAGAGTCGTTTCTCGTTGTTGTTCTTCTTCTTTGTGCCGCACCAATGTAAGAAAAATTTGAATTTTCTTCTTTTTGAATTTTTTGGGAGTCTTGGGACTTGAAAAATCAGCTTGGCGGGGGCCGTAGGTGTGGGTAACACACGGCATGGGACCCTCGGGGCTGCTTGGTGGCGTGGCACGGGTCGGTTGGCGTGGGCCAGGTGGACGACTCAGATCAGGCCGAGGGGATCGACGCGCTAGGGCATTGGAAGATCGGCTTGGGCCGGGTTTTCAAGGTTGCTGGGCACAGAAGAAAGAAGGGAAGGAGGAGTGGGCATCCCCTTATGCTGCGTCTTATCCAGGAGGTGATTTGCTCCATGAAATGGGTGCCTGCTCAATGTTCTCCAAATGCAGTTCGTGCGATGGTGAGGTTCTCGAACTTGAGCAGGTTCTTTGATCTTGGCTTAACCATAAATGTGTTTTGGTACTTCTTTGAGATCGACCATAAGGAAGGTGTGGGGTAGCTGAGGTCTTACCATAGGATGTTCGATGCTTCTAGCAAAAATAATCATGGCTGCACGAGAGACACTTTGGACGTAAGCGGAGAGTAAGAGTCTGACTCTTCTCCTGAGCTGCGTGTCCCGACTACCTTTATTAGTGGTAAGTAAACTACTTCATTCTTATCCTGCTTGAATTTTTGTTGAGCTACTCCATGACTTCAATTTATTGATCGTCTTTCTTACTTTGTGCAGATTCAGAGATTGCCTAAACTCCAAAGACTTCAGCGAATATGAAGAAAGTGCACGTTGCCTTGGGCATTCCAGTTGAGTACCGTGAGTGGTGCTGGCCGCTCAGCCCTCTTCACCGAGAGAAATGTGGCCTGCCCCTAAGGGAAGAGATAAAACGGATAAAGGATAATGCGTTAGCACACCCGATCACTACTGTAAAGCCTGCTGCCAATAGTGGTGGAAGGAAGAGGTCTTCTTCACTTGCTTGTAAGCCTTCGGTTAAGAAGAAGCCAATGACTTCTTCTACAGCTCGTGTGAGCTCGTCTGCTACCGAGAAGCTTGTCATTGATCTAACTTCCCTCAAAGGGGCAAAGATGACCGTTGAGCCTGAGCTTGTGAAACCTGCTGCTCCAAAGGTGATCGCATCCATGCTGAGAGACTTGCCTAGTGAAAGAGTTCGGTGGTGCCTCCGGTGTTTGGGTTTGTATCGAAGCGTCCGTTGAGAGCTAGGTCTGGATTGGCTTTTGAGAGGCTTACAGCTATGAAGAGTTGGAAGGTGGATTCTACTGCTAAAGCAGCATTTGGGCCTGCTTTTCCTTCTGTCGTGACTGACTCATCTGCTGAGAGGGGGAAATCTGCTCGCATGGGCAGTTGTGAGAGATCCACTAAGTTTGAAGCTGGAGAGTTTCCTAAAGTTTGTGAGTTGCTGAAGGCTGACCTGTTTGAGGATGTTGATGCATGCACCACTTTTGTTGACAGTGTTGGGAAAGTTGTCATCCACTCAGACTCATTTGCGAAGCATCTTGCCTACTCGATGAGGTTCTCCCTGATTGCTATAATGCATAAGACTTTGATACTGGTAGTTGAGTCTATGCACATTGATCATGATGTTGTCAAGTGTGCCAAGGAGGCTGAAGTGGCGTTGGTGGCTTAGCTTCACTCGGCTGCTAAAAAAATTGAGAAGCTCGAATATGAACTTGCCGTTTTGAAGGGGTCTGATGTTTCTGCCCTCACTTATTTGCAGTTGGAGATCGTTCGTGAGGAAGCTGCCCATTTGAATGCTAGGTTGAGTGTGACTTAGGCGATGTTGGAAGCTGTAGAGAATGAAATCTGTCGTGTTTCTCTGGTGGTTAAGGACCTTGAGTGTGTCAATTCAGAGCTACGATCTGCTTGTTTTGCCAAGGACGAGCAGCTTATCTTCATGCATGTTGAAGTGTCTCGTCTCAAGGAGATTACCAGTAAGCTTGAGTCCAAGGAAGTGGATCTGCAAGGTGTGCTGTCTGCTAGCGAGAACTTGAAAAAGGAGATGGATGAGATGCAGGGTGCTCACACTAAGCTTGTTAAGGAGAATGCACAGCTGAAGAATGAAAAAGTTAGTCACGAAGTGGCGCTTGTTTCCTATCAGGCCTATTTTTACAAGCTTGGCTATGTAGGCCATCTTCAGGGCAGGGCATCGAATTATGAGTTTTCCAAGAAGGACTTCAAGATTTTTTCCATTTCTTTAGTTCATCTGCTTGATTTCTCATTTGAGGCTGCCTTTGGTGAAGCAGCTGAAGGTTAGGCAGTCCAGGCAGGGGCGGCTGAGGATGAGCTGATGAAAGCTTTAGCTGCTGGGAATGCCACTGTTGATGAAGGCGTATCAGTCGAGGAACTAGTGGTTGTGCAGGCTGCCAAGGAGTAGTCATTTTTTTTAGACTTGTGTTTCTTTTCCTTTTTGTTCTACTTTGCTTGAACTTTGTTGGTATTCGAGCCGGTTTATCAATTTACTAGAAATTTAATAAACCGTTTTCCTTGTTTTTACCTCATCCTTCTATTTCGCCATGTCTTTTGTGAAATTTTATCGTAGGACGGGCGACTGGGTAAGCTACTTCAAGGAAGCAGTTGATCCCAAGTCGTCACTTAGGTTTTAGTTTTGGCCTTGGGGTTTCGGGAGACTTGCCTGCTTGAGGCGTTTTGCAAAACTTTGTCATTGGAGGGGCAGTTGAGTGGGCTACTCATGTGGAGCAGTTGACTTAAGCGATCACTTTAGGCTTTAGTTTTGGCTTCGGGGCTTCTAGAGCTTTACCTGCAAAAGGAAAAATGTAAGATTTCCAACTTATAGAGCCAGTGGCCGAACTCGTTGTCTCCATAGGAGGCAGGCAAGTTCATGTAGTTGCTATAGCTATGAATCTCGGCTTTAGGTGGATTTGTGAGCTTTAGCTTTCCCAAGGCATATTGCAAGATTTTGACTTATAAAGCCGTCGGCCGGACTCTTGCTTCTCGTAAGAAGCAAAGAAGGTCTGTGTAGCTACTATAGTCGTGACACTCGACTTTAGTGGCTTTTCGAGCCTTGGCCCTCCCAGGGCACGTTACGAGGTTTTTGACTTATAGAGCCGTCGGTTAGACTCGTGCTTCTCATAGAAAGCAGAAGAGATCCGCGTAGCTATTATAATCGTAACACTTGACTTTAATGGCTTTTTGAGCCTTGGCCCTCTCAGGGCACGTTGCGAGATTTTTGACTTATAAAGCCGTCGGCCAGACTCTTGCTTCTTGTAAAAAGCAGAGGAAGTCTGCGTAGCTACTATAGTCGCGACACTCGATTTTAGTGGCTCTTTGAGCCTTGGCCCTCCTAGGGCACGTTGCGAGATTTTTGACTTATAGAACCGTAGGACGGACTTGTGCTTTTCGCAGGAAGCAGATGAGGTCCGTGTAGCTACAATAGTCGTGACACTCGACTTTGTCCCATCAAAACTTAAACCATAGACCGTCAGCTGGAAGTGTTGCTTGTAAGTAAGCAAGCAACCCCGCGTAGTCATAGCATGTGTAAGTCACGGCTTACGAGCTACCTTGGGCTTGTAGCCGTAGGGCTGTTAGCCAGACGTCTCACTTACAGAAGCAGACGACCCGCGTGACAACTTCGGGCATCATCCTTGGCTCTCGGAGGCATTCTTTAGCGTGAGATGTAGGCAAAGTCGCTCCTCAGAGACCATATCATTCTGAGTCGCAACTTTGATCCCATAGGTCACTTAACTAGTATTGCAACACTTTGAAATCACACCACTCATGAAGCTTTGCACGTTAAGGATGAACCATCTTGTCACGCGAATTCTTTCATGGGCAGTGGTCCTGAACTTAGTGTCTCGTCCGGTTAGAAACCCGGGATCCTGTGGAATTGAATCATTCAGTTGGCTAAGTCTATTTCGGTGGAATGACTATTGTGGCCAATTTTGGGAGTTATCCGGCGCAGGTTGCCAATGCATTCAGGGGGACCTGAGCAGTCGTACAACCCATCCACGTCTGGATATTCCGGAGTGGTTTACCTTTTTGGCGCTGGAGAGCTTACCCTGAAGGGTGTTAGGGAATTAGTTTACTCGCTTGTGCTTGAGAGCTTACCCTGATAGGTGTCAGGGAATTAGTTTACCATCTCGTGTTGGAGAGCTTACCCTTTCGCACTGGAGAGCTTACCCTGAAGGGTGTCAGAGGATTAGTTTACCCTATCGCGTTGCAGAGCTTACCTAGATGGGTGTCGGAGAATTAGATTACCCTCTCGCGTTGGAGAGCTTACCTAGATGGGGCTTTAAGCAGTTGTTGTAAAGTCCTTTATATAGTCCCTTCAAATAAGTGACCTAATGGACTAAAAGCCCTATTCTTCTAACATGGCAAGCCTATAGGGTTTATTGGGCTTTCAAGCCCTTTGTTTATTCAAGTTGTCATACAACTTGAGTTAATGGGCTTGACATTCAAATCCCATTGGGCCTTGCGGCCCAAAACTAACCCGAGGTCTTTAACGAACTTATTCGTTTGATTAATTAACATATTAATTAATCCTAGCCTTAGATAAATAATTAAACCATTTAATTATTCTTACTCATCTTCGTTGTTTCTTCAAACTCTACCTTACTCGGTGAACGATCCATTAGGTTCCTTTTAGCGAGGCAGTGGGTGATTAAAACTCTTTCTAATCGATTGTGAATTGAAACTTACTTTCAATTCTTCCATTAGTGATAATACACTTTTAGGGCTTCCACAAACCATGGTTGACGCCTAGCAGCATGTCATGGTTACCCAAGCTAATCAGAAGAGGTGGAGAACCTATTCAGTTTTAGGATTACAAATGCAATACGGTCTTTCTCTAATACAATACTCTTGACCACATTGTTTGGTTTGATAGTTTATTCATGTCTACTATCCAATGTGAGTCTCGTGCTTATATGATTACCTTGAATGTGATTTGGAACACATTCCTAAATCTCATTCATACTTTGGCCAAAGATTCTTAATCATATCATAGAGTATTCTCCCTCAAACAGTTTGAAGGTTAGAGATCCCTTGTTGCGCATTCACTTGCCTCCATGGCTAAGTGGCTTAACCCCAACGATGCCATGGACACCCTCCTGATGGAGTGACTTTGACATAATCAAAGATTAAGGACCTAACCACAAGACAACTGTGATGCCTCAGGTCAAAAGACTAATTTGCATTATCCCAACCATGAGTTCTCATGTGACATGAATATGAGAACTCTTCGTTGATTGTGTTCAGTGAACTCATTCTCTATTGAGCACCTACGTACTTGTCTTGATGTCACACACACCAATGACTCGAGACTAGTCACTCTCCCTGAGAGAAGACATAGCACGTACTGATCTTAACGGACTGTCAATGCCCAATTGACAATCCTATGATCAGGAACGTTTAGGATGTGTCAACGAAAGAATGGTCTCATGAATCTAACTTCTTTAGATCGCATTCTTCCAATCACATATTCCTTGGACTTATCGTTTAAGCATATAACATTTATATGAGACGGCTCAAACAATAATGTTTGCCCTTAATATTAAACTAGATTAGTTTAACATGTGAAATGTCCATAAAGTATCATCATATGATTGGTTTTAGGGCACATTTCCAACAATATCGTCAGTAATGTTAATGCGCTGGAATCCATGCAGCTGTTCTACTATGAGCCTTTGTACTTCCTCCTAGATTTGTGCTTGGTGGGGGCAGCGGAGCCTTCAATTACCCCCAGTGTTGATATGCCGGTCCATGTTGCTCTTCAGCTCGTCTTGCTCGTCTGTGACACGGTTGCTGTGCACATAGCCCATGTTATGCTGCTCGGAGTTGCGTCGAGCGAGGGCTGCCATTAAAACTTGATCCGGATTGCTCACGTACTTTTCTCTGTACGCCATGAGATTGCCTACTCCGTTGCCTCGTAGGAGGATCATTTTGTGGGCCTAACCTCTTGTGGACGCTTCTCCCGGAAGGTTTTGAGTGCTTGGCGGAATACGGACCCTACCACGAATGCACACTGACTCATGAGCCGAGTCGGGAATAAATGTTTCTTTACGCATCTAGGCAGGAGAAGATGTTTCCTTGAGGGCCCAAACAAGAGTGTACATTGCCCAAACACTGGGTTCTTGGCAGGCTAAGCAGCTCTTTGCCAGGACGTCGCTGGAATCAGTCACCTTCTTTCGCCCCTATCCTGCTTTGGGACACCTCATCTAGGGTACGCTGCATCTTGATGCGCTCGAGAAGTTGGTTTACCAAGGTGGTCTGCTGCGCGAAAGCTTTTGTCAAATTGGCGACTTGCTGGGGCAGGGGGTGCTCACCATTTGGATTAGAAGAGCTTGAATGATGGGCATCTCTATGTGCGGTGGAAGTATAATGGACTGCAGGTACAAAGCTTGAGCCCAGAATGGCCAATCCTGCAGAAAAGTGGGGTGTAAGTAACCCTGAGTCGATCGTGGGACCTATGGTCGGAATCTGGACCACTAGAGGTGGCCTCAGAATAGGTTGGATCGTAGGTCGGGTGGTTGGAGTGGGCCGCGGGGCGTGTTGGACTGGCGTATGCTCGCCTTGGATCTGCATAGTCGTGGGCCTCCTTGGCCGTTGGGTTGCCACATCTTGGCCTACTAGCTGAGTAGCTTGGGCTTGGGCCCGCTGAGCTGCTTAGTTAGCAGCAGTTGCTGAATTCTGGGCTCAGATTCGAGCCTGTTACTATATTGGGCTAGGCCTCCTGCCCAGGGCTTGTTGTGGCAGCTGCCAAGTTCGGGTCCTCCTACCTAAGGTCTTGGAAATGGACCTGGGCCTCCTGCCTAGGGTTTGGTTGCCTAGGGTTAGGTAGGAGTGGTGTCGTGGCCTGGTGGCCTTGCTCCGTGGCGGTAGGGCTCCTCCTGCTATCGTGTTGAGCCTTGAGGATCTCCGTCGTGGGGCAATGTCATCTTCTCCACTCTCCGATCCAAATCCTCCCATGTATGGGGTTCCGTTCGTCGTAGTTTTTGAATTTCCTACCATTATATCCTTTCTCCAGGGATTGATCAAGAAACTTTCCTAGGAAAAATTAATTGATATGACGTGTGAGAAATTCAACGTAACAAAAAATTCAAGAAACTAATGCGAGAGACTTTTTTGAGTGTTTTGAATCAGCTCTTAATGAAAGCACCAATTTGTCGATGCAAATTTCCGCCGTCTTCAGTCTTGACGAAAATGCACCTACAAAACAATCAACACCTTTGACCAAAGACCTAAGCCTCACGCGCCCACAAGGTGGGGGGGGGGGGGAGGGGTTAGGTCAACGGATCTCCGATGCCTATTTTAGTTTTTAAGGTTGCAAAAGCTCTCTAAAATTGGTAGAATATGGGGGTATTTATAGGGTTAGGGCCGGCCATATAGGGTTTAATGGAGAAATCTTCTCTAAATATTCCCAAGATATTTAATAGAAGATAATATCTTGAGATAATAGGGTAATAATTCGTAATCTATTTAAATTAGGATTACTTACTTGATTGGAGTCAATCTTCAATTAGGAATGTATTAAAGATAGGATTTGGGTAATTAATCTTTATCTTTAATTCCTTGCCAATGGCAGGTGAGTTGTGGGCAGCTACTAAATCCTCCAGGGATGTGAGCTGCGCATGGGAGCATCTGAGAAGCCTGCCCATTTATTGAGGGCAATATTGTCTTTCTTAAATAAAAGTTCACGTGTCGCTTCTAGAATTTCCGGGATTATTTTAAGCTCCACAGGGCATACTAGCTTATCACAATTCTTTATTATAAATATACCCACAGTATATATGGATAAATTTAAATAAAAAATAAAAGATAACCAAATCATACAGTGGTAGTCTCCGTATTCCCCTATCAAGCAAACCGCTGATGGGCTTTCCTTGAAAGCTTAGTTAGTGAACGCGCCCACCTACACACACACTTCAGAACTCAATTCATACACATAGGAGAGAGGGGGGAGAGAGAGAGAGAGAGGGGGGAAGGGAGGGAGAGAGAGAGAGGGGGGGGAGGGAGGGAGAGAGAGAGCACCACAAAGTCCCAATTTTCAATCCCACTGCAGAGAGAAATCGATTAGATCCCCATATCCCTCAATCTTCCGTCACTGTAAATTTTAACCATTCATTTGAAATAAAGACAAATTATCAATCATGTCCTGACCCGCGAATAAAGACTATTCAAGAGATAGGGTGTGAGCCATATCTTAGCTATAGAAATAAATTCTACAACCAAGATATGGTAGAAAAATTAAAATAAATTATTTGGAGCTAATTACGCAATACATCCTATAACACTAGTTAACAACTTTTACATATTAAACGCTTGAGTTTACTACATAAAATTTATTGAGTACGTAGTGGAAATCAAATATTAGTATACAAAGTTCATTCATAACAAAAGTACCAACTAAAATAATAATTGAAATGAGTAACTATTGCAAATACATAAAATGTATTCAATGAGATGCATCCTTGTACTCACTCCCTTCTAATCTCGTCAACACATACTTAAGGCACCCAAGCTTGCACGTCTCATACCATGCTTATACCATTTGGCTCCGAATACCTTAGAATATGAGTTAACTCCCATTCATCCCTTAAACCCATTTTTTTGTAATTAAATTCTCAGTTTCCACTTTGTTATATTGGCACTTCCCCCGACGCCCAATTGTATATTCAAGCCCCCCTTCCCCTGACGCCTGACATATACAAGATTTCATTATTTTTATAATCAACCAATTTGTATACTCAAGCCCTACACCCTATGCCTGACATATACAAGTTTCATTATTTTATATTCAAGGCAAACTTCAGCCCTTGAATATTCTCACAACTCAAACACTTTACACAACTCAACACAACTAGACTCTCTCTCTTGCTTTGCAATGCATATGTATCTTTCATGTTCATATAAATATCAATTTTTACATTTTATCTAACAAGTCTGCAAGCTTAAACATAAATCAATTTGATTAGTAACAAGTGTAATATAATCATAATATTAACAACAAAGTAATAATTTATAATCCATCATATAAAGTGTTGCTCATTGACCACTCTATATATTTTTCCATCGTCTCGTCCATCTTGGTCGGGCAACCTGTTTTTATTAGAAAGGAATAGACATCCATGTTAGAGAAGAGAATCGTTAGAGTGAAATATGTGTCTCAAAGGCCACAAGGCATGAAATCATGTCTCTAGCTTTTCCCTTTCCAAACATCATCTTTTATTTTTATTTTAGCCCACCACTTCTACTTCTTCTCATCTCACTTCCCTTATGTTCTCACTCACAAACTTGATCACTTTCTTTCACTCGACTCTCATTTTCCTTCCACACAACACTTTACCCTTCTAATGTATTTTTATCATCTTTTTTCTCATTTTCATTTTCCTCAATAACCACTGCTAGCTTAACCTTTTTCCTTTGAAATTCTTCTCCTCTCTTTTCTATAAACCAACCCCTAGCTCTCCTTATTTATTCTCTCCTTCCATTTCACTCTTGCTTTTGCTTCGCACTCTTTTCTTTTCTTTCTTTTCTTCTTACAACTTGTAATAATGAACACATAGATTTAAGTGGTTCAACAAAGCGGCTACGTCCACTAGAGTTGCATATGCATTTGTGTTTTCACTATGTAAGAAGATTTACAAAGTACAATGGAGATGGTTTTGAGCCTTTACATAATATGAAAGAAATGGATAGTGAAGGAGGGAGTGCTCTAAGAAAGAAGACATTCTTCTTGCTAGTGTGGTGGTGTTGCTGTTTTCCCCCTTCTTCCCTTCATTCTTCTCTTCACTTATAGAGAGTAAATCTGATCAAAGAAGCTATGCTACTGGATGTTAAAGATCTTCACTTATGTCTACTTTTGCATTTCAAGTCCACATGTGGTTATCTCATTGGAGCATTTGGAATAATAGATTGAAGCATTGAAGAGAGATTGTAGACAAATAATTGAAATTCCCCTAGGCTAGTGAGTAAGCACTCTAAAACAACAACAACAACAACAACATATTGCCACCTGCATGCCAATAGATACACGTACATAGTATATGGCCCTATATAGACTCACACCTCTCCAATTTTGGGGGATGAATCATCACCAATCATTAACTTCTACATTCCTAATGATTACAAATTTGCCAACTCACCCTTAAGTAGACTTCCACCTCTTCACCCTAATCATTAACTTATATTAATTTCCAACTTCCACCTCATCCTTGGGAGAAAAATGAATCAAGCAAAAACTACTCAAATAATCCCACCTGAAGCTCAGCTATAGCAATGATAATTGCCATTAGCAAGTAAAAACAACTTTAAGGCCTACCAAAAACAATCTAATACATATATAAGTTATGTACAAAATTGCAAAACTACAATGAGGATGGCAAACACTAGAAACCTCTCTAGTTTGAGAAATTTGAGTTTAAAAGTACTAGCTAGGCTTAAATATATTCTTGTAGTAAAAGAATCTCTACAAACTCACATGCTAAACATACGAGTTTTTTGTACTCATAGCGTATATAAGGAACCCAATAAAATTATTACATAAAAATAACTTCACACATACTTACATCTATATATATATATATATATGTTGTAAACTTTCCTGGTTTAAGTATGATTGTGTAAATCTTAGATTAGATTTGATTCTAGTTATCCTTTCCTATTACATCTTGTATTCCTTGGGGATGAAGGAATATAAATAAGTAGGGATCGTTCTTAACCGGGGATTAGGAGGGATTGCAAAATCACTTGGAAACTGACTCAAAAACGTAAAATAAAGTTTAACACACTAAACTAGACTCAAAGAATGCAAAACTAAACAATAAAACACTAAAACAAATCAAAAGACTCAAAACAGCCCCAAAACACGCAAAACTGCCTTAAAAACACTTTCTGGGCAGTTTTGAGCACTTTGGTGAATTTGGACGAATTTGGGTAATAAAATGAATCAAAACACTTATAAACACAAACTAAGAAACTTTATAACTAAATTGGACACAAAAGTAAAGGGGGATTGAGGTTTTGACGAAAATAAATTAAATGCACAGATTGTAATTTAAAGGCAGATTGTAAAGATGAATGTGATGAAAATATGGATGAATGCTAGCTAGAAGGTTCTTCTCCACACATGTCACACTTGCATACACTTTGATTTTCAGTTGGTCTTTCGATAAATTATGAAACTCAACACCCCGGGTTAATTAGGTCCGCTTAAATTAACCGTCAAGTTCTCCTTAAGTTAATGAATTGGATGGGTTAGCGCAACGCAAATCAAAACATTCTCCAAAAGTCCTTTACGTGAAAAGCACAATAAAGATACAATCAAAGATCATTAAGCATCATGAAAGCTATAAGTGTTGACGAGGCATTCGTTACTATGATGAGCATGAAACTAGTGCCAAGAATCCATTTAACGCGATTGTTTATAAGCAACCTCCACTACTTGTGAATATAAGTTCATAACTATTAGGTGAAACTCACTTATATTCTAGCGTCATATTCATGCATGAAAATTAAGCGTGCACTCTCAATAAACATACACAAATAAGTTATCAATCAAACAGTTAAACAAATTGAATCCACCATTCATGAAATTCCAACCAGAAGTAATCAATTCATATTGCAAGCATAAACATGGTTTCGAATCACCCCCTAGCTAACTAGGGGGATTTAGCCTCTCATGTTCACAAAAAGAGAAATACAAATGAATTTAAACATAAAGCACAAAGGATTGATTACACCTAGAACGCCCAATGAATCCACTTGAATTTCTACGCGTTTCAAGCCCTCTTTCTTCTTCTCCTTGCTGCGGCAGAGAGGTGTATGGTGTGTTTTGGATATTTTTCTGGTTTGGGGATGGTTTTATGGAGGTTTGGTGGTGCGGCAATGGTGGTGGAAGGTGTAGAAAGGTGTGTAAGGTGGTGGAGAGTGGTGGAATGGCAGCGGCAGTGATGGGGGAAGGCTGGAATGGGTGGTTGAAGGCTGCGGCTGATGGTTTTGGGTAATGGTTGCTGCGGCACAAAGGGGAGAGAATGGAATGTGTGTATGGCTGAATAGAATTAGGGTTAATGGAATGCACGGCTTGTGAATGAATGGGGTGTATGATGCACGGGTTTGGTAGTGAATTAGGGTTATGGTGCTACGGCTTATGGGAAGGAATGGGAGAGAATGGCAGATTTTAATTAGGGTGTGACGGCTAGTGAATAGAATAGGCTCTAGGGTTAAGAACAAGGTACGGCTGAGATGGATTTTTGGGTTATTAGGGTGAAAATCAATGGGAAGCTTGCGGATTAGAGTGAGAATTAGGTTTTGTGGCTAAATGAATGCACGGTTTTGTTATGGAATGAGAGGTGAATGAGAGTGAACGGATTGGGCAGTTTTGGGTGTGAAAAATGGCTGAATGAATATGGAATGAATGAGAGGGGGGGTGACGGCTAAGGTTTTGGTTTAGGGTTTATGAATGAATGGCTGAGATTAGAACTAGAAGGCTTAGGGTTAATGGATGGTGGATGGGATAATGTGGCTGCTAGGTAATTAGGGTGATTAGGGTTAGGATTTAAGTGCACAAAAGGGGACCAAAGTGCCCCCCCTTGCACAGCAAGGGAAGGAAAGAAGGGGAAAGGCACGGCTTAGGGCTAGAATTTGGGCTAGGGCCTTCGTTTTGTGTCCTAAAGCGCCTACAAGGACTTCAAAGTGGCTAGAAAATACGGACGTTTAAGATTAGGAAAGGTTACCAAAACGGGAAACTTAGGGTTAACTTTCCTAAAATAGGAAACCTTGTTTGAGTAGGATTCCTCATTTTGGTAAGAACTCATCATTGGAGTAGGAATTCGTCGTTTCTTCAAGTCTTCAACTCATTCGTTCCTCTTTCGCTCCAAAAGACTCCAATTTGCATCTTCTTGCACACTTTAGCCTTATAATCTGAAAATACACAAAAGTGGCCTTAAACACTAAAATAGCTAAATAAACACAACATAAATGCACGAGAACAAGCTAATTAAGTCGCATGAATATGCTCCTATCAATACATATATAAGTTATGTACAAAATTGCAAAACTACAATGAGGATGGCAAACACTAGAAACCTCTCTAGTTTGAGAAATTTGAGTTTAAAAGTACTAGCTAGGCTTAAATATATTCTTGTAGTAAAAGAATCTCTACAAACTCACATGCTAAACATACGAGTTTTTTGTACTCATAGCGTATATAAGGAACCCAATAAAATTATTACATAAAAATAACTTCACACATACTTACATCTATATATATATATATATATGTTGTAAACTTTCCTGGTTCAAGTATGATTGTGTAAATCTTAGATTAGATTTGATTCTAGTTATCCTTTCCTATTACATCTTGTATTCCTTGGGGATGAAGGAATATCTTCTCTCCTTTTACTACTATAAATAAAGGCACAATGTAGGAGGGATAACACACACATTCCCCTACAATTCTACAAACACATATCTCTCTCTATTTCTCTACCCTTACCGCCGACCCTATTCTTTTTGTCAGATAAAATAGGCTATAACACGTTATTAGCACACTCCTACCATTGCGCTTAGGAATCTGACCTTTAAGAATTTTTCTGCATCAAATTAGTTCATCCATATCATCATGCAATCAGGTTATTTCATAACAACGATTTTTATCTCGATATTTTTGCAGCCTTGATAGCATGAACATTAACCATAATGCATGACCCAACTTTACGTTTTTCGAATTGTAGATACTACATAAATTGTGTATGCATTATATTCATAATTGTTGAATTATGTGAATTTGATATTTTCCATGAATTGCATCAAATATATGTACATGCAGTTTTCTAAAAATTGGCCTAGGCGACGCCTAAGCGCTGTGCGGCGGAGCCCCAACTCGATTTAGGCCAAGGCGTTTACTTAAGGCGGAGAGGATTTAGGCGGCCACCTAGGCACTCGCTAGGCATCTAGGTGGTTTAGGCAGTGCTAGGCAGCTGCAAATCCCAAACTTGCTGCAACTCTCGCAACAAATCTGAAACTTTCGATGTTCTTCGTAGCAGTAAAAGCTCGACAATCTTCTACAGCTTGCCATCTATGAATAAGAGAGAGATAGAGAGAGAGAGAGAGAGAGAGAGAGAAGGTATTTGACATTTAAGCTGAAGTGGGCGAGCTGCATATTCCCTGATTTAGTTTAAGGAATGGCTCTGAAAGGGCCAAGGAAGAAGAAGAAACGAAAAGGTAGAATAGAAAAGGTTTTTTCAACTTTCAAAGGGTCAAAAAGTATGATGATATGGGGACTCCACCCTTGGGAATGTGAAAGAAATGGAGTGGCACACAGTTTTGAATTATGAAACCGAAACCACCCACTATGTGACATTTTTGTCTTTTAAAAAGTTTGAGATTTTTACATTATATATATATATATATATGGTTTAGAATTATATATAGTATAAGATAAAACTATATATATATATATATAAATGTTATATGAATTTTTTGGATTCTGTTTTTTTTTTTCCTTAGACCATCAAATTATGTAGATAAAATAAATAATATATAAAAAAAATTATCCAAATCCGCCTAGGCGCTAGGCCCTATCTCGCCGCCCGACTAACCTTTAGCATTTTGTAGAATCATGTGTACATGCATCAAATTAATGAATTGCATGCATCAAATTAAATCATATATGAATTTAATTAAAAAAAAAAATCAAAATTGGGAAACCTAGGGTTCTTTCGAACCCGTGACCTCTATCATCCATGAAGATGGGCCTCCTTGAGCCAAGAACCTAGCTGAAGCTTTTGCTCCTGGCCTAAAACCTCGAACCTGACACCCAGAAGGTGTCGCCACCTTTCAGCCACCATGCTGCATGCCTGCAGCCATGCCCAACCACCTCGGCAACCCTCGTCCACTTGAAGAGCATCCATGGTGTCCCTTGGTTGAAGATTCCTTTTACTCCCATCAAATTTTTCGAAATTCTGATTCTAATTTTCAAGGTTTTGGTTGAATCGTTGAGATTTCCAATCTCTGATTCATAATTATGGTCAATAACACCCAACACAGGTGTCCCGAGTTCCTCCCGTCCAAGATTTAGCCACCCACAGTGATGGCGCTGGTGTTCTTCTCCGGCGACACTCCCTAACTTTGCTAGGTTTCTTGGTCCTTAACTTGACCCCAATCTAGGCCAAGTATAATCTCAGGCAAGAAAATATTTTCTTCTTTGGGCTCCCTTGCAGTGACCTAAAACCCTTTTGGCTTAACCAACGTGAGACACCAGCCCGAAGGCTATGGTGTCCCCAAACAATGTGACACACTGGATCGCGTCCTCCCCTAGGCCCAACTATTACCCCGGCCTACAAAGATAAAAAAAAACAAATTTTGTTTTTGGGCTTGCCTGAAACAGCCCGTATGAAATTTTTTTTTTTTTTTTTTTTTACTTTTTTTTGTTTGTTCTTGCCTGCAATAGCTTATCTTCTTGGCCTTTGTGGATTTTTTTGGGGCTCGCTTGTTGCGGCCTATTTTGTTCCTTTCCTCCCCGTAGGCCTGAAACCTGCACCCGAGAAACCCCACTCGAACCACATTTTCTTAAGCCACCCGTGGGCTTAGGTTTTTCCTTTAGGCCCCGAGTTTTATTTGCCTAATTATTTTAGGTCCAATGGGTTTTATATTTTTTCACCCACACTTTAATTTGCCCGAAATCCAAATAGTTTATTCAATCATAATTATAGACCTAAAGTTCTATTTTGCATATTTTTGTGTATATATTTGTGCTTGCCGGCAGGTATATATGATTATGAAGTTCATAATTATTTTGAAACCTGAAGTTTCTTATAAACATGCCTTGTTTGAAAACCTGAAGTTTTTATTTAAAAACATCACCCATGAAAACTTGAAGTTTTTTTCGTGCAAAATTAAACCAATACATGTCTATTAGAACCTGTATGTTCTACTCCTTTGTGAATGGATTGATTTTTTCTCCATTAAACTAACTACATCTTGTCCATCAATTTTGTGATAGGAACATGTCGAATTTGAACAAACTCAACTTCACTGCTTTAGAGGTCTCTGGAAGGAACTACCTCAAGTGGGTCCAAGATGTGAAGCTCCACCTCACTGCAAAGAACTTGCGTCCCGCTATTGAAGAAGAGATGGACAACTCTGTTGGCGAAGCTTAAAAAGCCACTGCTATGATCTTCATTCGAAGACATCCATGACGCCTTGTAAACTGAATACCTTGTTGAAAAGGATCCACGTGCTTTATGGGTCACTTTGGCTGATTGTTTTGATCACCAAAAGGACATATTCTTACCCGAAGCAAGACATGATTGGCAGCATTTGCGTTTCCAAGACTTTAAGTCTATGAATGAATATAATTCTAAAGTTTATCGAATCCGATCACTTCTCAAATTTTGTAACAAAACTTTGACTGAAGAAGATCTCATGGAGAAGATCTATTCGACCTTATCTGCTTCTAATATTGTCCTGCAGCAACAATATAGAGCTTAGAAGTTCACTAAGTTCTCAGATTTGATCTTTGTTTTACTTCTTGATGTAAAGCAGAACTAGTTATTGATGAAGAATCATCAAGCTCGACCTATTGGGGCGATTGTTGTGCCTAAAGCACATTATAGCACAAACCAACACCAAAACGCCAAAAGCGGTGTGGTAGGGGCAGCCAAAAGCCATCCCACCAAGGTAAACAGAGTCAAGGCCTATCCAAAGGAGGAAACAAAGCCAGAAGCGCTCAAACCTCGCTCCCAAAGCCCTAAACTTCAATAAATAAAGGCAAAGCACCTGAAACCATGGATAAGGATATGTGTTATCACTGTGGTTCAAATGACCATTGCACCCGTGTTTGCTGAGCTCCCAAGAAGGTTGTAAATGAATATCATTCTCGTCGTAAGAAGTTTGAATCAAACTCCATGCAAGTGGACGAACTGGAGACTACAAAGATGGAGGTTTCTGACTTTCAAGAGGATACCACCCCTATGGAAGATTAGAATCTTAGACATAGACTTTTTTTTTTTTAGTTGAAATAAGACAATGGGGCCGAATTCCACCTAGTGGCCGAACCCCTCCTTTGTTTTTGGTTGATTTTTGAACAATTTTCCTTTATGTTTGGATTATTTGTTGGTGATTTGTTTTTGGATATTAAGTTTTAATTAATTACCATCCTTGAATAAATGAAATTATTTTGAATTGATATTTGTTTGTAGAACTTTATGCATGTGACCGATTCAAATTAATTTTTCATTCTAGGTAAGACTAATGGGGAAGTTAGTTGTCTGGTAGATAGTGCAACCACGCACACAATTTTGCGTGAACGCATCTATTTCACTAACTTCATACCTAAGAATGCACCTCTGACAACTCTCTTAGGCTTATCCAACCTGATAGAAGGATACGGTAAGACACGTATAATGTTGTCCAATGATACAATCTTGACCATTTCTGAGGCATTTTATTCTCCACATTCTGGAAGAACGTTGTTGAGTTTCAAGGACATTAGAGATAACAATTCGCATGCTGAAACCCACGTAGAAAACAGAGTTGAATTTATATGCATAACTTCCTACGAATATGGCCAGAAGCTTATTCTAAAGAAGATGGAGTGTATCTCGAGTTGTCTGTATACTACAACCATACGCCCTATAGAATGCCACTATGTGGCCAGATTCACTGCTGAGACCACGCACGAAATTACACTTTGGCATGATCGTTTGGGACATCCTGGACGAATAGCGATGCGCCGTATCCTCAAATCATCACACGAGCATCCACTAACTCGAAGTTTAGGTTTGATCCAAAGAATCACATGTTAAACATGTTCCATGGGAAAGTTTATTACTAAGCCTTCTTATGACAAGATTTGTTCGAATCCTCCCATTTTTCTACAATGGAATCAGGGGGACATTTGTGAACCGATTCACCCTCCATGCGGACCATTTAGATACTTTATGGTTTTGGTTGATGCTTCCACATGTTGGTCACACGTATGCTTGTTCTCCACAAAGAACGTTGCATTCTCCAAGCTATTGGCTCAGGTTATCAAGCTTAGGGCTTACCACCCTGATTATTCAATCAAATCTATTCGATTAGATAATGCTGGAGATTTCACATCTAAAACTTTTGATAACTGTTGTATGTCAGTTGGGGTTGAAGTTGAACATCATGTACCCCATGTCCACACCTAGAACGGCCTAGCAGAGGCATTCATTAAGCGCTTACAAATGATTACTCGATCGTTGGTCATACGTACCAAGCTCTCGATCGCTACTTGAGGCCATGCAATATTGCACGCAGCAAAGTTGGTCCGCCTGAGGCCTGTTGCGACATAACCATATAGTGCCCTTCAGTTGGTTACTGGATACGAACCCGACATATCGTGTCTGCGGTATTTTGGTTGTGTCGTATATGTGCTGATATCGCCGCCCTTACATACAAAAATGGGGCCTCAACGAAGGATAGGAATCTATGTTGGATATGATTCTCCTTCGATTATTCATTACTTAAAACCTTTGACAAGCGATCTGTTTATCACTCATTTCGTGGATTGTCACTTCTACGAGACAATCTTCTCGTCGTTAGGGGGAGATAACCACGTCAATGTTCCTGAAGAACGACACGAATTATCTTGGACAACCCCCACTTTGTCTCATTTAGATCCCCACACCGTTCAGTCTGAAACTGAAGTGTAGGGCATATTAGATCTCTAGAGCATAGCTCAGAGCATGCCAGATACTTTCACTGATTTAGCGCACATGACAAGATCACATATTAGATCTCTCTGTCTCTGTCTCTGTGTCTCTTTCACTCGCTCGCTCTCTCTATCTCTCTGTCTCTCTGTCTTTGCCTCTCGCATACCCTCCTCGAAACCCTAATTAAACGACAGCAAATGATACCTACCTGGTGACCCCCTATCTCACCCAAAACGGAGAGGACAAAATTGCCCTTCGTAATAGACCATCCCCACCATCGGATTGTTATCTTAGATAGGCAAAAATGTAATTAAATAATTTGGGCCTCACTGAGGGCCGGGCTGCTGACCCAAAACCAACAGAAAAATCAATGGCATGGTTGTAATTAATCTGAAATTTGGATCGAAACACTGCTCATTTCTACAGTGCCAATTTCAAACCTTTCTTTAGACTGAAGTAATTTCCAGGTCTTTCAAGTGAAACATTACTTCCATCACCATCCATCTCCAAGATTTCTTCCGATTCAAGTTTTCTTTTCTCACGAGAAAAAGTCGAATCACTCCAAGAAGTGTAATATTGCACCACGTTTTGGTGTTTTTAATCCAGATACAGTGTCAATTTTGTTGTACATGTACATGGAATACCTTTTTAGTCAATAAAAAAAATACAAATAAACTTTAGTATAAATTCTAAATTCTTGATTTCTTACCATTGGATGATCTCAAAATCCAAAGAATGAACCCCCATAGTAATTATCTTGAACAACTCGCCTTATCGGGAGGCATCCCAAGTTTTGCTTTACTAGACCTTGGTAAATATTGGTCAACCTTTTCAATCATAGAGTCATATAGTGAGTGAGTTACATGTCATAACAAAATTTACGACACAATCAACTTCAAACATGTATCATTTTCACCGAACAATGAATCAACCTGGCTCGGCTGCTATCATGGACCTTGCCGTGTCGTGCCGATGAAAATCTCCTCCAATCTATTTACAAAGAAGTCAGAGATGAGGCTATTGAATGCCCTTGCCAGGCCAATATCTGACCTTGGCTACCTCACATTCATTAGGAACTTAACTTTGTGCTTCTTACATTTGTATATCACGTATGCTTGCTTAGATCATACTCCGTTGCCTGTAGCTATTGCAATTTGCCTGCCTGCCTTGAGGTGTTATTGAGTTTTCATGCTATCTATGAAATTCATGTCATATTCCTTCAATATAAATACACAAACACTCTAGATCCAAGAGCAAAACAAACAAACAAACAAAGTCATAATCAAGGGCACTAGATCCAAATTATAATTAGTTATATATAATCAATCAAATAAAAGTCCACAAATTATCATATCAATCGTCTATGCATAACTCGTTGCAACAAGTGTTGTCGAGGTTGATATGGACTCAAACGTTGGCACTGGTTGTGATCATCGAGTCTAGAGAAGGAAGCTAAGAACATGTTGTTGTGACTTAATTGGATAATTCCATCTTCTCCATCCCAGCACATAACTGCATTTCACTGGTCTTCTGTCTTCATATAAAAAGTATGAGTCCACATACCCAATCAAGGAGTCTTTTTATGTATCACGCTCGCATGTTATTTCCTCACTCAAAAGTCTTTGCTCCCTTGGAAACTTCTTGTGCTGGTGGAAATGGAGAGTAGGCACTCTTCTGAGCATGATCCAGACCATAAAAAGGCATCAAGCAAGCACGGAACATGAAGCAAGGAAAGTGATAACCAGGTAGAGACTATGTTCAACCGTGTCTCAATAACCAAGGATTGGAAATTTAGAATAGAGAAATGCATGTTAAATGCATCTATAATGACGTTAAGTTATTTTGGACTTTTGATTACTTTACATTTATATATTATGATATTTTGGTTACACGCAAAGTTTTACCACAAAGTAGATAAAGTAATTGCATGACTTTGCTATTTTGGTCACACTTTTCAGGTCAATGCAAAGTATTACCAAATATTTTTTTTCAGTTTAAAAACAAAATGAAAACAAAAATTAAAAACTGAAAACAAAATGGTTATCAAATGACTACTAAGAAAAACATGAATAATAAAAAAAAGGGTAAGGTGTTTGGACCTGTAGCTCCTTGATGCGAACTAAATAAGCACACAAATTAAACCCTCTTTTTATCAATTGTAGTGAAGAATGTAAGTAGGGATCGTTCTGGACCGGGGATTAGGAGGGATTGTTAATCACTTGGATTTGACTCAAAAACGTAAAAACACAATATAAAACACTATACTGGATTCAAAGAATGCAAAACTAAACTTTAAAACACCAAAACAAACCAAAAGACTCAAAACAACACCAAAACACTCAAAACTGCCTTAAAAACACAATCTGGGCAGTTTTGAACACTAGACACAACTTTGGACGAAAATTGGTTTTAACTTGACCTAAGACACTTAGAAACACAAACTAAAGTGATTTCTAACTACTATGACTCAACAAAGTAAAGGGGGATTGGTTTTGGACGAATTTAAAAACAAAACAAACTTTTTGAATTAGAACAGATTGTAAAAACGAATTTGATGGAATTGAATGGATGGGAAGCTAGCTAAGGGGTTCATCTCCACACATGTTATACTTGCACACAAAACTATTTCTAATTGCTTTTCAATAAACCATGAACTCTCAACGCCCCAGATTAACCGTGAATTGCACTAATTAACCCTCAGATTTTCCTAACGTTATTGAATTGGATGATTGCATACGACAACCCAAAACATTCCCCACAAGTCCCTACATGATTGCATAATAGAGATACAAGCAAGAATCATTAAGTTCTATGAAAACCATAAGCGTTGACGAAGCACTTGTTACTATGATTGCATGAAACTTATGCCAAGAATTTACTTAACGCGATTGAGATCATCAACCTTTACTACTTGTGAATATAATTCCATAACGATTAGGTGAAATTTCCTTATATCCTAGCATCCAATTTATGCATGATAATTAAGCGAGCACTCTTAACCAACACACACAAATCAATGTAATTCACATAGATAAGTAAATTGAATTCACAACTTATGAAACGCAATTGGAAGTAATCAAATCATATTGCAAGCATAAACATGTATTTCGAATCCCCCCCTAGCCAAGGGGGGTTTAGTTCCTCATACGTACAAGACAAAGATAAGTAAATTTAACCATTGAAATCAAGGAGAGGAAAACACCTAAAAATTCCAACAACTCAAACTTGAATTGTATGAACGTTTAAGCCCTTTTCTCCTCCTCTTTGTTGTGGCACAAGGGTTTGTTGTGAGTTTTGGGGGTTATGGATGGTGTAGAATGATGTGTTTAGGATAGGGATGGATGTAGGGGACTTCAAGGCTTATTTTTGGGCAGAAAATATGAAGAATGGTGAAGTATGGATGTGTTATAGAGAGGGGATGAATTTCTGGCGTGAATGGTGAATGAATGAATGGTTTGTGGCTGCAACAAGGATGTTTATTTATAGGTGGCTGAATGATTAAAGAGGGAATGCATGTGGAATGACAGCTAGGTTGGTTGGTGGCTGCAATGGAGGTGTGGAATGATGATGGGAGAGCAAGTGGCTGCAATGGAGGTTTATTAATAGGATTTCAGGAATTAAAACCCTAGGTTATTTAGGTTATAATAGAAACTAGTTTCCAATTCTTGATTCCTCCTTCTTCCTTCGATTCTAGGCTCACTTGGTCTTCAATTTCGTCCAACACTTTGACTCCAAGCATAAGCTATCCATTCCAAGCCCAATTTTGCTCCAAAATGCTCCAAAATGCACATTTTTGCTTCCTTAGCCATATGAACCTAGAAACACACGAAATGGCATAAAAGACTAAAATAACTAAAGAAACACAACGTAAATGCACGAGAACAAGCCAATTAAGTCGCATAAATATGCTCCTATCACTCCTACTCCTCCACATGTGAAGCTCGTTGGCTACAAGTGGGTTTTCGTTCGGAAGCGTAATGAGAAGAACGAAATTGTGCATTACAAAGCTTGTCTTGTTGAACAAGGTTTCTCACAACGCCCCGGGATTGACTATTACAAAACTTATTTACCCGTTATGGATGTGATTACTTTTCGTTACCTTATCAGTTTGGTAGTCTTCAAAAAACTGGATATGCAGCTGATGGACGTAGTATGTCACATCCCAACCCGGGCCCCCCACCACATCCCGGGCTCGACTCCACCGTAGCACAATATTGTTCGCTTTGGGCCCCGACCACGCCCTCACGATTTTGTTTCTGAGAACTCACACTAGAAGTTCCCAATGGGTCACCCATCTTGGGATTGTTCTCGCGTGAACTCGCTTAACTTTGAAGTTCCGATGAACTTCGAAGGCAGTGAGCTCCCAAAAGGTCTCGTGCTAGGTATATATGGGAATATACATATAAGGCTTACAGGATCCACTCCCTTGGGTGATGTGGGATGTTACACCAGTAGTAGCAGAAGTAAAAACAGGTTTCCTGCAGGTGATGAGTAGTGTTAGAGATGGTGATGGTGGAGGTGGGGTTGGTGGTGGTAGTGATGATAATGATGATAAAGGTCCATGAGAGCGTCTTAGAATTTTTGCTAGGAAAGATGAGTAGTGTTGGAGATGGTGATGGTGGAGGTGGGGTTGGTGGTGGTAGTGATGATAATGATGATAAAGGTCTATGAGAGCGTCTTAGAATTTTTGCTAGGAAAGAATGTAAGAGAAAAATTATGTGATGGTTAGGGTTTGCTTATTGGGTGGGTTTATTGATAAATTTTATTTATATTGTTAATTTCATCTTGTACTTAATAGTAATTTTGCAATAGGATAGTAAAGATATTTCAAATTTAAAGTATAAGTTGGGTGTAGAAAGAAGTTATATGGGTTTAAATAAAATTTCTCTTCTTGTTACCCAAAATAATAACAAAAAATAACCATGAAAAATGAAAACAAAAGAGATTTTTTATTATTTGTTCACAGAAATACACTATTTTATTCTAAAATTCACTTTTGTTCCTTGTACTTTACTCCAAGTTCACTTTACTCTTTATAGTTTGAATTTTGTTAATTTTAATCTTATAATTTTATCAAATGTTGTAATTCAAAGACAATTGAAACTTTTTGTCCATTTTTTTATGAACCAATCACATAACACTCATATGGAGGGGTATTTTAGCCCTTCACAAGGTATGTCGACCTCACCTTCACTTTCCAATAAGTAACTTTTACTAGGTCATGTGACTGTTTTGTAAAAAAATAAATAGAAAATTGGACAATAAACACAAGTTTTTGTAACCTATGAAACAAAAATACATGTATAAAATAATATTTGTATTGATAATGCTTAGGATTACAGTCTTTGTGGGTAATTTTTTAGAGTAAAGAACTTAGTCTGGCTCGATTTGCACGTCAAGTTTGAACCAAAGGTGACGAACACTTATTTGGAGAAACGAAAACTTGATCTTGGACAGGAGTGTGATTTGATCAAAGATCGTCGATGCTTGATCTTGTTCAAATAAGAACTGTGAGAAGTGTCACATAATGTGGGTGGTCCTTAGCTTTGGTTGTGGAGACATGGGCACATACGTGTTATGTTTTGGTGACTCTCCACGACTTTAATGAAGAACACGAGAATCTTGGTATTTGCTTTGGGTAGGGAGATGTTTTGGTTGATCAAGGCTTGAGCTTGCTTTCTTTAGGAGAGTCTAGTATATTTAGGGAAGGAATTAAAATTCAATCTAGAATCCGTACTTGAATTTGGGATTGATTTATGAAATGAGAAATATTTAGTTAGAACATTCTTTTTTAGAGAACTGTTATTAGCACTCTAAAAATCTCATTTTATACTCATCAGAAATATAATTTTCTTTCTAATTAGCCTTAAGAAGGAAGAAAGTTTAAACATAGAATGCAATAGGTTAAAAGAGACAAATCTTATTCACCTGAGGAATCCACCACTTACTTTTAGTTAGAATATTTTAAATCACAAATATTTGCTTGAAGTTGGGAATTCCAATAACAAATATACAAGTTTCATGTTTCTTTCCCCGTGAATTACAAAAAGAAGACTAAAACATAGGTGCAGGAGGAAAACACACATCGCTAGTCCCCTGGTCCCCTGGCCAACTTCAGATGAGAGAAATCAAATTAACCTGACCTGAGTCCCCTAGTCAATTATTCACTATTAACCGCTCCCGAGTCCACTTGTTTGCCTCATTTTACAGGCGTAATAAAGCAACATTATCGTCCTAATTAAAAATAATAAAAAGCAGCAACGTTATCCATCATATTGATCATCGGATGGGATGGGAGCTCATACACACTCATACCGTTACCTGTCCAGACACGTCTTTAACTACAATTTCCTATTTTGACCAAAAACAAGAAAAACAACTTTAATTTCCTCTTCACAGTGAAAAATGAAAGAGAAGAAAAATCCCTTTGACACAATTTTCTCTGCCTTTTTGAAGCGACATTAGCCAACAAGTTTGTTTAACAAAGCCAAGTTCCACTAGCTTGGTTCCGGAGGCACCACTTTCAAGCTTCGTACCCACTCGCAAAAACTAGGCTCATCAAAACTAATAAAACTGTTTTTCAGCTTCGTCCGCTCTTCTGTTCTCAATGTTCGTAGCTGTGGGAATCTTGCCTCCTGCAGTATATGCAACAATTCGATATGTCATTCACACCAACATAAACAGAATGATACCAAAGTAAATAGGAAACCGTTTAGGATTACAAAGACAATTAGCCATGTTCGCCAATGTTTATTGTCTTCACTCTCACCTGCTCATAAGGAGGATCCTTGTGTGCAGGTATGAGCCGCGATACAAAATATCGAGCCTGAGAACTTCCTTCCTGTTTAACAACCAGACCATTAGGTTCATCTTCATATCTAGACATTACAAAGCGCAAAGGGAATGCTACTACAGAGTACAGAACAATGAAAGAATATACAAAGGAATAACCTTGAACGACAGGATCCGAGGAGCTGGAAATCTCAGTTCAGTGAGCTCTTCAGCTAATGTTCTGCAAGCCGCTAAAGCAGCTGCACTTTTTCCTTCATCAGCAGCCAGTTCAGCACCCTGAATACACCATTCAAAAGAAATCTGTTCAACTAAAAGATATAGAAACAATAAGAGATGAAAAAATCAATGATATTTCTGAACGGAGAAAAACTTGAGCAACAAAGAGAAACCAAACTTTGAGTTTAACACCAGAGACTGCTCTAAGTAATACTCCGTTTCCTGCTTGTGGATGTTATCATATGAATTTGTAGACTGCTCAAGAGCTCAGCACAACCATATTTTATACAGTTATTGTTTCAATGATTATAAATTAGTTTTGTGCAATAGGATTTGCTATGGAGCTTCAAAAGCTAACTCCTACCCAATAAAGAATTAATTGAAACAAGGAACATCCCTAAAAAGCTTTGGTATTCAGGTTTATAACGACATTGACGATGTTACCACCACCACCAATACTCACCCCTATCAATTTTGTTTCTGCAAGATCCTAATCCACTCATTTCACCCCCTCTTAATTCCTATATTACCATTTCCATCCACCTTCCTCTGCTGAGCCTAACTCTAAAACTCAAGTTAATAATGCTTAAAAATCTGGCATTTCCCTATATTTCTAGAGGCTTCTGTTAACCCATGCTTAAGCCCAGACATGAATTTTAAGGTTGTCACAATAGTCACACCATTATCAACATGTAGTAAATCACTATATTACTCTTCGAAGCATCCAATCCAAAGAGTATCATCCACTTCATCAACTGATGAAATCTGCTAGAATCACTCACGATATCCACTTCATCACTGTGGATAACTGTTACAAAATCATGGAAATCTTACAATCATACACATCATCACCATCGATAATTGAGGTTTTTTGTTTAAATTGCCCCTTCAGTAATTTTATGTGAGGATAAACATTTAAGTAAAGTTTTTAATAAAAGCCTGTGCAAATAGGTTTGATGGGTGACACTTCCTCTCTCTAGTCTTGAAAGATTCTGCTATTTCTCTCTAGCACAGTCCAAGAAACAACCATGAATGCAGATCACCACAAGGGTAATCATCTTCTTATCAGCTTTCCCAAAAAAATCCTTAACCAAAAACAAGTGGCAGTTTCTAGACCGAACCCCCATCACTTATAACAATTGCAATAACTCAGTGAAAGAGCACTGGAAAGAAAATATGATGAATATTATCATCATTACCTTTACATAAAGAATGACAATAAAGAGAACTAGAGATAAACATGCATAGTTCTTCTTCCCTAGAGCATATCACAAGTACTATCATTTCCAGGGGGAAGAAACCAAGTGAAGTTCTGCTCCTTAATAGGCATCCGAGCCTCCAGATTATACATCAAGATTTTCTAATGAGTGAAAAAATGATTACGAGAGAAAATTCCAGAACTGTGAATAGTGATACTACAACGGTCACTTCAAGTGATTCCATTTAGATTCTGCACTTACACATATAAAACTTCATACATCAGAGGCAGGAATAGTATTTCTGATTTTTTTGGGGGACAACAATAGCAAGTCTTAAATGCTTTTCAATTTAAGTCCAATCAATGTCAGAAATGACAAGGTTATGCCCCTTCTGGCAAGATAGATGGCATGCAACGTTTAGAATAAATAAAAATTGACAAATGTAGGAACCAAAGCACATACCAACCAAATGAAGACATCTGTGCCATGATCAAGAAGAACTGCGGCATCTGACTGCATAGCAAGGTCATAAGCTGGTAGTTCCTCAAATGTTCCCCCTTCCCGATGCATTAAACAACGAGGTGCTACCATTCGGAGTGAGAGATCAAAGGATGCATTCAGAAACAAGTTTCGTATTACAGATCTCTCATCTTCATGGCCAACAATGCTTCCCAGCAGTGGGCCCCTTCTTAGATGAAACAGGAGCTCTGGCAATAAAGGGATCTCTTTTGGAAACCGATAAAGCTTTGACTTTGGTACTTGAGACCCAAATTTCAGAGCAATCTCTTTAATTCTTTCATCTATTGTTCCTCGCATATCAATTGCATCTGAAAAGTTTTTAGCTCGCAAGAGAGTCCTTTTTGCAATAAGAACGGCTGCAACTTCATCTTGCACACTTGCAAGATATGCTGAAACACTATCAACTGTTGGCAATCTAACAGTAATTACTCTTGATATATCAGCTTGATACACATTTAAATACTGAATTGTAAACTGGAAATACACATACTCAGTCCTAACGTCCCTCTTATTTTCCAAGGAGAGTGAGAAGCTCTGTGTCTCTTCAACACTAAGCATTTGTATGTAAAGAGAAGTGTCATTTTTGAAGGTTTCATGAGTGTCAATATGTGCCTCTTCACCGGGACCCACAACTTGAGTTATGAGAATGTCATCGGAACAGCGTATTGCCAAGAACCCACGGGAGCCTGCAGCCCTGGTAGATGCCCTTTGTAAGTTCACACCAAAGGCTTCCCCAAAGTCGTCATGGAGAACAAAAATGCCTCCAGAAGCTTTTGCAAGAGGCTGCAAAACAGGAACTCTTACAGGGCATTGCCCAGCGCACAAAATGTCAACCACTGTATTTTGTCGGTGTGCCTCTTGACCCAGATGCTCCATCCATTTCAATGCAGTCTTTTCCATATGAGGATAATTTGGGTGACTGAAAGAATGGGGAACAGATCCAGGACCATATGTATTAGGCCCACCAGCACAAACAATGACTCTGCTATTACCTCCAGACCTTTTAATTACCCCTCGAGACATTTCTCCTGATGGCCCTTGAACTATAGCAAGAGCAACCTCAACTGCCGTCCCCAGGCACCGATCTCTAGAAGTTTCCGGAGTTTTCATTTTGTATGGCCTCAATGATGAGAATATGGCATGTGCTACTGGTAAGGAAGCATGCATTGGAGACAAGTATATACCAGTTCCATATATCAATGCTTTCAAGGCATCCTGACTTGGTGATTTATCTCCTGGAAGCACATCAGCAGAGGCAATTGATTCCTCTGAAAAGTCATAGACTGATACTGTGCGACCATACAGTATTATTCCAATTCTTGTTGTCGGGGGAAGTGAATCAACAAATGCATGCAAGGAGCTCTGTAAGTCCCACAGATGTGATTCGTCTAAACACTCATCTATGACAAGAACTATAGGTGCAGACATTCTTGAGTCAGAAAGAAGAACAAAGCCAGGTCTATTGTTCCCAGTTTGAACATAATCAACCATAGGAGATGACAACTCTGGAAAATTACAAAGATCTTCCTTGCCAGGAACTATGTATTCTCCCTCACTTCCATTCAGTTCTCGGCAAATTACACATTGCCACTGACCTGAGCCCAATAAGATGTTGCAAAAAATATTTGCATAAGCTCCACAGCTGTGGCAGCGATGAGGATCACGTTGTATTATCTGGGGACCAGGTGAAATTCCCCTTCCAGTTCCAGGTGAAACCAAGGCCCCAAAACCCAAACTGGGTACATTTGCTTGTTTCTTTTGTTTCAACACCTATATAACAACATGCGTGGGCAAGAGGTTCAATTAAATTTTTAACTATCTAGGAAACATACTTTCTTACAAACATAATAGAATGTGTGTGTGTGTGTGTGTGTGTGTGTGTGTATAAAGTGTGTGGTTACTTAAAGTGTATATATATCAACCAAAAACGAAATCTAACATGTTCTTACGTAAAGTGTGTAGTTAAAGAAATATAGAGGCAGCTATAAGTTCTAAAAAAGTAAAAAAAATCAACCCAAAGTTACATATGTACAAACAAATTGTACAACCATAAAGGTTGAAAACCAAGAGAACAAGATAGATACCTTATGAGCTGAGAATAGGACATATGGTGATTCTCCAACAGGCACAGCATCATCCTCTGTATCATTAGAAAGTTGGTGATGTAGTTCATGCGAGCCATTCGAAAAATTGGGAGGCGAAGATGTTGGCAAAAATGTGCCCGGGGTGAAAGCAACTGGCTGAGGAGTTGCAGGTGAAGCACGAAAAGGCACAGCAGCAGGACGCACAGGGGAAGTAAAAACAGGAGGTCCAGGGGGTGTACTCAAATGAGGAATAGGGCTGCCAGTTTTCAACCCATTAGCTGGTGATGGTACATTTGGGGTTTTGATGGATGGAGAAGTAGTTTGATCCTGTTGAAACTTCGGTGGAGGGAATCTCGGAGCAATTAAAGGTGGTGGAGGAATAGAAATTTTCTCAGGGTCAGGAGATGGTGTGTCTGGGCGTGAGGGAGTGATACTGACAGAGTATCCAATGGGAGGCTGCGGTGGATTTGACATCAAAAATTTTGAAATCTCTCTATAGAAAACAAAAGAAGCTCAAGAATCCGGGATTGGGAATCAAAATTTATAATGGCAAAGTAGAAATAAATTATGTCGAAACCCAGTTGTAGAAAGCGAGGGCTTCGAGTTGGAAGGCAAACTGAACGAGTTATTCATATAAATTGAACTGAAGGACGATAAGAAACAGTGTGATAAGTAGGTTCACACAAGGATCTTATTGAAACCCAAAAGATTTCGAAAAAAAGAATGAACTGATAGGAGGCCTTTGATGAACAAAAACCTCCCAAAACCCAGAGTCCAAAATTGAGATAAAAAAGAATGAATCGAACGGAATGGAATCAAGGGAAAAACCCTACTGGGTCCCCAACATTTCACAATTGAAGCTTCTTCTTCTTCTCGCTGCTTAGAAATCCGCTCTTGTACTTGTACACACAACTCAATCAAATCTAAGACAGGGAAATCATGCAATTCACAATATTGAATTAATTCAATCGAACTATGAACGGAAATGCAATCAAGAAAAGGATCTACGGATTCTATTACATTGAGAATCGGAATTCAGCTGGAATCAAATCCATAAGAAATAAAAAAGAAAATCGGAAATTTTGCGTACCTTAGGCTGAGAGCTAATTGGTGAAGACTCGATTGAGGATGATTTGATGAGACAGAGAATCTGTGGGTTTTTCTTTTTTTCTGAAACGCAGAAAAATCGAAGACCCCCTCTTGACTTGAAGGAGCTTTCTCTTCTCTCCTGTCCTTCTTCGCCTTTGCCAACCGTGTGTTCTTCATTTTTTTTTTCTTTCTTTTTTTTCTTTTTATATAAATATTTACGTTTTAGGTGCATTGGGGAGGGAAATGGAAAACTGTGAATTTTGACATTTTGGGCAAATGTGCGGTAAAGATTTTCACCTGACGCTTTTTGTCACCGCCTTGCACAATTGGCACTGCTTCTCGTTTTGATTGGAGGAGAGGAACCTCTCTAGATCCCGTTCTCCTAATTCATTAAATCACGGGATTTGTACCATTAAAATTTAATTAAACGGCTACAAATAGGGACTCACTTTAAAAGTTATAATAACTTCAACCGTTGGATCAATTTTCAACGGCATAAATTTCCTAATTTTGTGGATTAAGAGGAAGGGATCTCAAGATGATCCCTTTCCTTGATTGGAAACGACCCATAGATATATTGCCAACAGTGTTTTCTTATGTGGCCATGTACACATTTTGCCAACATGATCCTCTTTGGATTCTTTTGGTGAGGATCCTGAAGATCCGTGAATCATGTACGTTTATTGTACATCGTGTAGTCAGTTTTTGTTAGGTACTGTTTGTGTTTAATTTTAAATAAAAATATTTAAAATAATTTTTGACCGCACGATATATGATGAATGAACACGATTCGCGAATCCCCGAGATCCTCAACAAAGAAGATTCGACGAGGATTCAAATTCCACATTTTGGACTCAATTTGTCATGAGTTAGGTGTTTATTGGTTGGGTAGTATATACGCAACAAAATTAATTGTCCCTTTACGCTTTGCCTCACAATATATAAGTGGTAGTAATATTTAAAACAACCTTGGGTTGTTTTGTAATTGTCTAGGTATTACCCAACCAAATCCGAAGAACACACACATGCCACACTAAGCACCGCTACCGGTGACATTACTAAGGCAAATGAAGATGGTGGCCCTGTGCGTAATTCAATCCTAACCCAAAATAGTAACAGTCATATGACCGTTGGAAATATGGGAGTACTAGACGATTTTAACGAATATATATTGAATGACCCATTAAGCAGGGTTTGAAAAGTAATTTGTCGTGAGTCATTTTTTATACAAGAAGTGTTAAGTTTCCAGGGGAATGAATTATTATTTTGTTGTGGCCATAGTTGGTTGTTTTAGAATGTTTATGTGTGTCATTATGAAGGTTTATGAAAATAACACTTGAGTTATTTACTGAAGTTTAAAATTACGATATAGTTAAAAAAGTACGAAAAATGTACAGGATAACAAGTCATAAATGTATAAGAAGGCAAATTTCAACCTAAGGATCCTTGGGTGCTTTTGTGAGCCGCCTTTATGTACTCATGTTTCTCGCACAAGGTCATCGACCATCTTTGACGATGTCATCCACGTGCAAGGTCAAAATATAGTCCCAATCATATCCCTTACAGTTACGATGAAGATGCGAATGAAATTTCTCAAACCCATCATAAAAGGTGAAGTCACACTCTTGTTAGAGCTGCTTCATTGCTGATGGAGTGATTGACATACGACGTACATCTTCCTCCTTTTTTAGAATTAGTTCATCATACTTATACTTTCGACTATGTATTTGGCGTTTGTATTTGTCCGCTTTGTACAACGCCTCGTTCAACTATTGTAGTAACGCAACCAAGGTGGATTCCTGTTTGATGCACTTTTGATGCCACGGAATGATGGATCGTGAGTTTGCACAAAATTCGATCTTCGCTTATGCAATTTGATTGGTCGAATCATCAGAATATGCATCACTCCCTGACAGAGCCATCACATCTATAGTTGCCATGGTTGTGGAAGAAGTAAGTGTTGGATACTGAATTGTCCTTGGCTTCCATTTATAGATGATCAATTGAGATTTCATTAAATGTCACATCAACAAAAAATGTACGGAAATGACGGATACATGACGGTCTATTGTAGGTATATGGTGGCTTGTGAATAGTTGTGTAAAGTTATTAGATAGTCAGTTTACAACTAGTTGGTTTGACACGCCCGACCCTGATATTCCCCGAACACTAGGGTAGGCACGTGCTGGCCGACACCTGAAGGTGACAAAGCCATACTAACATGCATGAGAAGTAACGAACGTAAATAAAAGTTATGAATTTAAATACAATGAATATGCAAATGAGGAACGTGTTCAGAGCATACAACTAATTTTATACACTAGAAAAGAAATAATATAAAATTGAACAAATAAAAGGATGGGTCTTACACCAAGAGGACTCGAAGATGCCGATGCGGAAGTACATTGTCACTGAGATTGTACGCCTCGATTCTAAGTCTTGAGGGGGCGCAAAACAAATATAAGTGGACCAAGTTGATATATATATATATATAATACTGAAATAGTTATCATACTAACCCCCAAAGTTTTATGAAAACTCAATAGTATAATATGTAATAGGTTTTTCGAAAACCCTAGCATGCTATAAAACCTTTCATGAAACATATCTTGTATGTAATGTGCTAACTAGTGGTATCAGTATCAGTATCTCTGGGCCCGAAGCCAGTACATATATCTCTCAGCCCGAACCCATCTACATATGTCTCCCTAAGCCATATATCTCCCTCGCCCGTAGGCAGAACAGTGACCACTAGATATGCACAAAATCATTGAACATAGTCTTTCCAAACATAGATACATATATCTCAAAACATCTTCATAGCATATAGTCATCATCATATATACTACAAAGAAGTGTGCAAAAGCATGTTCATAAATAGTATATAGTCATCCATCATATATACTACAAAGAACATCATTTCGATAAAATATGGTATTCCAAAATATTCTCAGTAAGCATAATATCTCATAAAATGTTTCATAAAACGTAATCATTAAAATCATGTTTTTCATGTTGCATTTCTACTATTAAAACATGCATTTTAGAAGGGGTCCACTCACATATACTTCACTGTCGAAAAGCCAAGCAAACTAGCGAAGATAGAAACGCCACAATAAATGCACCTAAGCACATAAGGGTCCAATTAATAAAACTATATTCAAACGATTGATTTTGGGAAAACAAACGTCATAAATGGATCTAGAACGCTGAAATTAGCCTAGGAGGGGTCCTAACCAAAACCTAAAAAAGTCAACATTAATCGGTCAAAGTCAACGGTCATACCAGGTTAACAGGTCCAGGTTAGCGGGTCGGTTCAACCAGGTCAATCGGGTCGGGTCACGGGCCGGGTCAAAGGGTTTGGGTTGGATTGGGTTAGGTCTAAATGGGGTTTGGGTTTTTGGGTTATTAGCTTAAAGCCTAGCCCACAGAAATGGATTGGGTTAGGCTAAAAGGCCCGAGGGTTTTGGTCTGGGTTCAAACGACTTGGGTAAGGCTGACCCGTTTTCAGGCCAATGAATTGGGCAGTTTCTGGGGACCACTTCAAACACCCATAACTTCTTCGTTACTCAACCAAATCAAGTGATCCAAAAACGAAAGTTGTAGTACTCAACGAGACGAAGAGAATGGTACCTTGCACAATGGCTAGCTCATCTTGATTTGGCTGGAAATCGCCTCGAAAGTGGCAGAGGTCACCGGAAACTAAGTAAACTTTAAAAGGTTATAACTTCTTCAATACTCAACGAAATCAAGTGATTCAAAAACCAAAGTTGTAGTACTTGATGAGATGAAGAGAATGGAACCTTTGGTTTCCTAATTAGTGGCCGGAGTTGGCCGAAAATCAGCTTGAAATCCGTCGAACTCGCCGGAAAAACTAGGTTCCTCTAGTCCCAAGTTACGTTGTCAGGGAAAATGGTGGTTCTGTCGTTGCCAAGCGTTTTGATGAGCTTGTGGTTGCCTGTTGTAGGTGTGGAATAGGTGTGTACTGGTCCTCGAGGAAGGGAGAGGGCTTAGGGATCCGAGAGAGAGAAAACACAGGAGAGTTGAGAAAAAGAAAGGAAGTGAGGAAGAAAGAGATAGAGAGAGAGAAAGAAAGAAGAATGGGTCAGGAGGACAAAATCCAAAGGTGGGCCCCATGGGCACACCTATTAAGGCCCTAAAAACAACATTTTAAACCAAATATCCCACAACCCAAAAGAATTTACCAAGAATATCCTTCCATTCCGTAAAATTCAAGACGGGTTGTCACATGGTTCCTATTAGTCTGTACAAATCCTTAATCTTTTCCTTTAACTACATTAAGAATGGGGCTGGAAAATTTTCCCGAAAATCCCAAACCAAACCAAAAAATTCTCAATCCCATACCGAAAATTTCCTAAACCGATATTACTGAAATTTTCGAGATCCATACCAAATCGATCACAAACCTGTTGGTACAGGAATCGAGAATATATATTCAATGGTTCGGAAATCCTGAACCAAACTGAAAACATATATATTTATTTAGGTTGCATGCATGTTGAATGTTGAATTTAAGTAATTTGATAGTAGACTATATTAGAAATAGAAGAATGAAATCAAGTAGTTTGGAACTTTGGAACGTCAATTTGACTTGATATGAATGAATTTGTATTTCAATTGGTATGAGGTGAAAAACCTAAATTTCAATTGATATGAAATAAGCCCACAAAATCTCAAGCCAAAAGCCCAATTTTAACCCACAATCCAAAAATCTCAAATTTCAGCCTAAAGTCCAAAACCCAAAATCTAGTCTCGATTCATCCTAAAATACCGAAAATTGGGAATACTGAAATTTCACTTCGGGATTTTCAAATTCCCGTCCCGAAATTTTTTGGTTTGAGATTCACGATCCCGTTTTCGGTTTGGGATCCCATACAGAACCATCCCTAATTAAGAATGTGTTGTGGCCGAAGTAAGTGTTGGCTACTTAATTGTTGTTCGCTTTCATTTATAGATGATCAATTTAGATGTCATTAAATGTCAAACAAACAAAAGATGTATGGAAAAGACAGATGTATGCCGGTGTATTGTAGATATATGATGGATTGTGAATAGTTGTTTAAAGTTATCAGATAGTCAGTTTACAACCAGTTAGTTCCCATTATTCCGTTCAAATTCTTAACCTTTTTCTTTAATTACATTAAGAATGTGTTGTGGTAGCTATAAATTTCTCAGTTCGTATACAGTCACATTTAATAAGCTTGACAATTGACAATTTAGCATGTGTGTGTATTTATGAGCACTTATGAAAAGTTGTCTGTTATGTTGCAATCTTGTCAGTTTGGTCCTTCCAAAAGCACAAAATAAATTTTGATAATGAGAAGTGAGACAAAATCTCAATAGTACACAAAAACATACCACTACTCCCACATCCAATTTTACACATTCTATGGACATTTGAGAACAAAAAAACATGCACTCATCCAACTCCCACATCTAATGTTATAGACATTCTACAAACATTTGTGTTCTAACAAACATGTACTTATACCACTCGCATCATGGCAGTGCTCAAAGTAGGACTATCCACAAGTGTAAAACAAATAAAAAACATGTACAACACTTCATCGATCTAAAAACACAATCAACATCACAATTTCCAAACTTTTCAATATAAGTGGGATATTGTGACATCCCATATTGCCCAGGGGAGTGATCCTTATATGTATATTCACATCCCTACCTAGCACGAGGCATTTTGAGAGCTTACTGGCTTCGAGTTCCATGGGAACTCCGAAGTTAAGCGAGAATGAGGCTAGAGCAATCCCATGATGAGTGACCCACTGGGAAGTTGCTCGTGAGTTCCCAAAAACAAAACTGTGAGGGAATGGTAAGCCCAAAGCAGACAATATCGTGCTACGGTGGTCGAGCCGGCCGGGGAAGTGATCCGTCCGGGCCGGGATGTGACAATTTGGTATCAAAGCCTAACCCTGACCATGATGTGCCGACGAGGACGTCAGGCCCTTAAGGGGGGTGGATTGTGACATCCCACATCGCCCAGGGGAGTGATCCTTATATGTATATTCATATCCCTACTTAGCACGAGGCTTTTTGGGAGCTCACTGGCTTCGGGTTCCATGGGAACTCTGAAGTTAAGCGAGAAGGAGGTTAGAGCAATCCCATGATGGGTGACCCACTAGGAAGTTGCTCGTGAGTTCCCAAAAACAAAACTGTGAGGGAATGGTAAACCCAAAGCGGACAATATCGTGCTACGGTGGTGGAGCGGGCCCGGGAAGTGATCCGCCCCAGGTCGGGATGTGACAGATACATTACCAAAAATCAGTTCTTTATGTTGGTCGTCAACACTTTCAGTACCCTCCGAGCCTCGTCCTAATGCTTCTACAGAAGATAAAGTTACAGTAAATGTGTTGTAATTTACAAATTTTAATTTAACTTTCACTTCGACACAATCCCAACACATTTGAATCACTCCATAACACATAGGGTTAGTCACTTACAATGGCTGAGAGCCACCTTCCTGGTCCAGAAGCCGCCTCTAGAAATCGGTATCTCCAATCATTATAATCTCCAATTGGGTAACCAAATCAACAATGTAAGAAAAAAAAAAACAGTAAGGCTCATCATTGTATTCATTTAATCAATTTTTTTAGGTATACATAGAATTCAAACGTTAATGAGTAACTTACTTCTTCTTATTCTACCTCAACTTATTGAAGTGATAGAAATAATTCATCACTTCAACCACACAGTTTCTGTCAATGGCTTTAATTAATGTTTCTCTTTGCATAACATCCTCATTGGGCTCGCTGACGTGATTTTGGGCACTTTGTGATGTCAAAGGTTAACCTCATATGGCGAACCACTTTTATCTTCTTCTTTTGTCCCTTTTGATTCACATAGACTTTAACGTCACCCTTGTGGACGTGACCTTCCGTTTGACGTTGCCCTTGTGGAGAGTTACGTTTCATCAGTTCTCTACAATAAACTTGGGATGTATTATGTGATTGGTGAATTACCCAAAAAAAAAAAAAATCACTTCACCAATTATTGAGTAGAATAAATATTTTTTTTAAGAAAAAAAAAATGGGCTAACTACATTTTACACCCTTCGGGTTTGGCACACTTTTTAAAATGGTTTATCACATTGCATCCTAAAGTTTTGAAATTGAATTGAGTTACATTTTTTGTCTCTTAGAACATCTAATCTTTCTATTAAAATGATGAGGTTTTTTTATTAACATGGTGCAAATGTGGCACACTTTAGCCAGTATAACAGTATCACGCGCCCTGTTATCAGTTTAACAAAAGATTAAACAATCAATCCAACTAAAGACGTAAATTGATAAAATTTCAAAACTTTATGGTACAAAATTAAAAAAAAAAATTAAAACTTTATTGGCCTGTTTGGAAATCACCCAAGTCTTAAGGTGTGAAATGTAGTAACCTCTAAATAAAATTGCCGTTTGTTTGTCAAATTATGGGCACAGAGCCTGTGGAAGCAAAAGACGCGAAGAACTTGTGTGAGAGCAAAAGACAAAAGGTTGAAGGAAGGATTGAAGTATTCAGAGTCGGAGAGATGGTCGAAGACAATTTCACACGCCTAGCCCAGCTTACGAGCTTCGTCTCCAAGGAACAGGTTCTATTATCTCTCTAAAAACCCTAAAAGTCGTAATTATCCTTTAAATCAAAGCATCCTAATGTAATTTTGATGCATTAACGCTGCCCTTCAATGTTGTTTTGCAGTTGGATGACGCCAAGAGACCAAGGGGCAAACAAGTTGAGGATAACACTACCTAGAGAGACAGACCCCTTTTCGAGGTACGTTTCCCTTCTTCTTATTCTTCTCCTTCTTCCTATAAAAACTCAAGGCTTTCTTTGAAAGCTTTTCTTAGACACTAAGAAAAGTATAATTCTCATTAATCCAACAAATGAAGAATACAACCACTAATATATAGTATTTGACTATTTACACTCTAACTAACCAAAAACAAAATACATTACAACAAACCTATAACAAACTAATAACTACATTTGTTATGACATGGCATCTTCATCTTTACACCCCCTCAAGCCAAACTTGGAAGAAGGGAGAGTTCCAAGTGAGAGCTTGGATTGTAGAAACTGAAACTTGTTTTTGGACTATGACTTTGTATGAATGTCAGCAATATGATCTTGGCTACACACATAGTGAACCTTGATTAAATTGGCAAGAACCAATTCCTGGATATAGTGATAATCAATTCCAACATGTTTAGTGCGAGCATGAAAAATAGGATTAGAAGTAAGAGATATGGTTGAAATGTTATCACACTAGAGAATAGGTTTAATAGACATAGGAAAATCAAAATCTCTTAGTATTTTGCATATCCAAGTAATTTCTGCAACAGTTTGAGCCAAAGACTTATATTTTGCCTTAGTGGATGAACGAGCCACAGTTGTTTGTTTCTTTGCACACCAGCTAATCAAGTGAGAACCCAAAAATACACAAAAACCACTACTAGATCTTCAATCAAATGTGCAGCCAGCCTAATATGCATCTGAGTAGGCAGAAAATGTAAAGGATCCTGTTTAATCATAAGACCCTGAGATATAGTACCCTTGAGAAATCTTAAAATTCGCTTTGCTACTTACATATGAGTAACTAGGGTTGCATGCATAAACTAACACACCTGATTTACAACAAATGAAATATTAGGTCTAGTCCAGGTAAGGTATTGGAGGCCACCAACTATAGAGCGATGTTCAATGGGATTAGATAACAGTTTACCACTATGATCTAATTTTGTAGAACTGAGGGGTATACAACATGGTTTAGCTCCAACCATATTAGTTTTTTGCAAAAGATCAAGTAAATACTTGCCTTGGTGTAGGAAAAAAAAAAAAAACTATCATTGGTTCTGTGAACTTCCAAATGCAAAAAATGGTGCAAGGGTCCTAAATCTTTAATTGGAAATAGGGTACTCAACTATTGAATGAAGTGTTGGCAGAAAGAAGCAATGGGACCACTGATGAGTATATCATCTACATAAACCAGTACAATGACCAAGGATGGAACTTTAAGAACAAACAGAGAAGCATATGAAGATGATTGAGTAAAGCCAAGAGATTTAAAAGCCTGAAACAACTTATCAAACCAGGCCCCAAAGGCTTATTTAAGACCATATAAAGATTTCTTGAGCTTACACACATGATTGGGAAGAGATGGATCTTGAAACCCATGAGGTCATACTATGAACACTTCTTCTTTCAAATTCCCATGAAGGAAAGCATTGCTAATGTCTAATTGATTAAGAAACCAGTTGAACTAAACAGCAAAAGTTAACAAGATTCTGATGGCGACAGGTTTAGCTACAAGGCTAAAAGTCTCTTGATAATCCAAACCTTCCTTTTGATGAAAACATTTGGCAACAAGCCTGACTTTATATATTTCAATGGAACCATCAGGGTTCTTAAGTCGGAATACCCATTTACATCCAACAACATTCTGAGAAGATGTAGGAAGGATATGAACCCAAGTTCCTGTGGATTGAAGTGCATTGAACTCATTTTGCATTGCCAATCTCCAATTTACAAATTTTGAAGCTTATAAATATGTAGTAGGAATCACCTCAATGAAAGGAGGAAGAGGGTGTTTAGTTGGACTGAATGCCTTTGGTTTAGAAATACCATTCTTAGACCTTGTGATCATGGGATGTACATTTTTAATTTGCTACATATGTGTAATGTGCTGCTCAGAACTGGTTGTGAGAACTGGTTTAATTTGTTTCCTTGTTGTTTTTTTTGTTTTCTTAATTAGTTTTGTTGACTCTTAAAAAAAAAAAATTAAAAAAAAAGAGAAAATTTTGAAAATATGAAAAATCCAAAAATAGTCTTATTTTCTTTATTGTTTTGAATTAGATTTTTGTTAGTTTCCCGACCCAATGATATAACTGGATTGAATTTAAACCACAGTGATCAAGAACTTAGTAAGCATGTATTGTGTGAAGTTCCTTATTCTCTTGTTAGCTTTGTACATGTTTAATCATCTTTGAAAAACCAAAAGCACATAGCCTTGTTGATGTGAAACTAAAGCATGATTTAAAGCTTCGTATGTGAACATAGTGACCATATACAACCTATGTGAGTTTTTGAGCCTATCGAAAGTGTGTGCATTTTTCATACACTCATATTCTTTCATGTGTGATGAACTTATGTGACTTACATCTCTAGAACTTGCGTAATGATCTTTCGAAATGTTTGTCATTGATTGCATGAACTTGAAAAGGATAGAGGCATTAGGTTTATCACCATGGCCCAAATAAGCATGTTTCCTAAAGAAAAATGATATCATTAGATTGCCAATTTGAGCCGTATATGTTAAGCCTTTTATTTCTTATCACCAGATATGTCCACCCTTATACCTTAAACATTTTTCCTTACCCTTTCCAAGCTAGCTAGTGAGCAATGTGAGATTGTCTTATGAGAAATGTTTGTGAAGTACTTTGAAGGAGTTTACTGATAAGGAAATCTTGGATACTTTCCGAAAAGTCCAAGTGAACTTACCTCTTTTAGATGCCATAAAACAAGTGCCTAAGTATGCAAAGTTCCTTAAAGAGCTTTGTACGAACAAGAGAAGATTCAATGATCAAGAAACTGTGGCATTAAGCGAGGAAGTATCAGCTGTTTTGCAAAGAAAGCTACCACCGAAGTTGAAGGATGCCGGTAGCTTTACCATTCCATGTGTAATTGGAGGGAAAGAGTTTGGAAGAGCATTGTGTGATCTGGGGGCATCCATCAATCTGATGCCATATTCAGTGTATGAATCACTAAACCTTGGAGACTTGAAGGAAACAAAGGTAGTAATCCAGTTGGCAGATCGTTCAAATAGATATCCCAAAGGCCTATTGGAGGATGTACTTGTGCAAGTGAATGAACTTATTTTTCCCGCTGATTTTTTTGTTCTTGAGATGGAACATGACCCTATGCCTACTGCACTTCCTCTTATATTGGGAAGACCATTTCTTAGAACGGCGCGTACGAAGATTGATGTTTACAATGGTACTTTAACCATGGAAATTGATGGAGAAAGCGTCAAGTTCAAAATCTTCGATGCTATGAGGTACCCTAGTGATTTTGAATCTTGTTTGTCTATTGATGCGTTTGACTATTTTGTGCAGGATTGTTTTAATGAAGGTGTAGGACAAGACAATTTAGAAAAGACGTTAGTGCATAGCATTACACATGGAAAACTTAATTATTCCGAGCACATTGAAGAAGAATTAATCCAGACAGTGGCAGCCCTTGAGTCTCTTTCACCAATTCGTGGTAAGTTTTCTTCCCATTTTATTTCTCTTCCTACTTCTAACGAAAAAATTCTTCCTTCTGTGATTCAGGCACCCAAATTGGAGCTTAAACCGATTCCTGAACATTTGAAGTATGCATTTTTGGGAGAGGATGAAACATTACCAGTCATCATATCATCACAACTCACAGCAGAAGAAGGGGAGAAACTGATCCGGGTACTGAAGGATCACAAAACTGCCATAGCTTGGAGCATTGCAGATATCAAAGACATAAATCCAGCTACATGTATGCATAGGATTCTGCTGGAAGAAGGTGCAAAACCTACAAGGGAAGCTCAACGCCGTTTGAACCCACTCATGATGGAGGTCGTCAAGAAAGAGGTTATCAAGCTTCTTGATGTTGGCATCATATATCCTATCTCGGACAGCAAGTGGGTGAGCCCTGTTCAAGTAGTTCCGAAGCGATCCGGAGTCACAGTTGTTAAGAATGAAGCTAGTGAGCTAGTGCCTACACGTGTGCAAAATAGTTGGAGAGTCTGTACAGACTACCGGAAGATAAATAGCACCACACGCAAGGATCACTTTCCAGTTCCATTCATTGATCAAATGTTAGAAAGGTTAGCTGGTCATTCTCATTATTGCTTTCTTGATGGCTATTCTGGATATAATCAAATTGCAGTTGCTCCGGAGGATCAAGAAAAGACGACTTTCACATGTCCATTTGGCACATTTGCATACCGGAGGATGCCGTTTGGACTTTGCAACGCTCCCGCCACATTTCAAAGGTGTATGGTAAGTATCTTTTCTGATATGATTGAGAAAATAATTGAAGTGTTCATGGATGATTTTTCAGTTTATGGTGATTCTTTTGATACATGTCTACATAATTTGTCCTTAGTTTTAAAACGTTGTCAAGAAACTAATCTGGTCTTAAATTGGGGAAAATGTCATTTCATGGTTTCACATGGATTAGTTTTAGGGCATATCATATCTGAAAATGGAATTGAAGTTGATAAATCTAAAGTAGAAATTGTTAGTTCATTACCTCTCCCTACTACTGTCAGGGAGGTTCGTTCTTTTCTTGGACATGCAGGTTTCTATCGTAGGTTTATGAAAGACTTCTCAATGATTTCTAGACCCTTGTGCCGTTTGCTTCAAAAGGATGTAATATTTGATATGAATGAAGAGTGTGTGGTAGCATTCAACAAACTTAAGGAGTTGTTATCCACGGCTCCTGTGATCATGCCACCAGATTGGAGTTTACCTTTTGAGTTAATGTGCGATGCTTCAGATTATGCTGTCGATGCAGTTCTAGGACAACGTGTCAACAAAGTGCCACATGTCATCTATTATGCATCAGGAACACTCAATGATGCACAGTTGAATTATTCAACAACAGAGAAGGAGCTTCTAGCTGTTGTATTTGCTTTAGAAAAATTTAGATCTTATCTAATTGGAACTAAAGTTATTGTGTTTTCTGACCATGCAGCTTTGAAGTATTTACTCACAAAAAAAGATGCAAAACCGCGACTCATTCGATGGATACTTCTGCTTCAAGAGTTTGACTTGGAGATCAAGGATAAGAAAGGGAGTGAGAATGTTGTAGCAGATCATCTTAGCAGACTTATGCACTCAAACATAGAGGAAGATTTCATCCCTTTACGTGAGAGTTTTCCGGATGAGCAATTGTTTTCATTAAAGGTTACTGACCCTTGGTATGCAGATATTATCAATTACAAGGTCACCAAAAAGATTCCGGATGATTTTACACGTGCTCAGAAAGATAAGCTTGTCAAAACCGCCAAATACTACGAGTGGGATGATCCTTATTTGTGGAAATATTGCCTTGATCAATTGATTAGAAGGTGTGTCCCTGAATCTGAGTTTAAATCTATTCTAACTTTTTGTCATTCTTATGCATGTGGCGGCCATTTTGGAGCAAAAAGGACAGCCCTTAAGGTGTTAGAGAGTGGTTTTTATTGGCCTAGTTTGTTTAAGGATGCGTACGAGTTTTGTGCAACATGTGATCGTTGTCAACGAACAGGTAACTTGGGCCCAAGAAATCAAATGCCACAAACCCCTATTTTGATTGTTGAGATCTTTGATGTATGGGGCATTGATTTCATGGGACCTTTTCCATCTTCAAATGGTTTTCTTTACATTTTATTGGCTGTGGATTATGTTTCTAAATGGGTGGAAGCGAAAGCCACCAAAACTAATGATTCAAAAATTGTTTCAGATTTTATTAAGACTAACATCTTTGCAAGATTTGGCACACCTAGAGCAATCATTAGCGATGGAGGGAGTCACTTTTGCAATAGAACATTTGAAGCGTTGCTTAGGAAGTACAATGTCACACATAAGGTGTCTACACCTTATCATCCGCAAACTAGTGGTCAAGCAGAAGTATCAAACCGTGAGGTAAAGCAAATTTTGGAGAAAACTGTGAGTCCTAGTAGGAAGGATTGGAGCATGCGCTTGAACGATGCATTGTGGGCTTATAGGACTGCTTATAAGACTCCTATTGGAATGTCCCCATTTCGATTAGTTTATGGGAAACCATGCCGTCTTCCAGTAGAATTAGAACACAAAGCTTATTGGGCTATCAAAGCCTACAACATGGACATGAGTGTTGCCGGACAGCAGAGGAAGCTTCAATTGAATGAGTTAGATGAAATTCGGAATGATGCATACGAGTCTAGTCGAATATACAAGGAGAAATCAAAGGCATTTCATGACAAGATGATATCAAGGAAGAGCTTTGCCATTGGACAAAAAGTTCTTCTATTTAATTCTCGCCTTCGGTTATTTCCAGGTAAGCTTCGTTCTCGATGGGTTGGTCCGTTTGTTATAACTAATATTTTTCCTCATGGTGCAGTGGAAATCCAAAGTGCAAAGACCAGAAACCTATTCAAAGTGAATGGACATAGACTCAAACCATATTACGAGTCTTTTGCGGAGCATGATGTGGAGGTTGTACCCCTCCAAGAACCAGCTTCCCTTGAATGATTACTCTTGGTACCGTCCGGCTGAGGACGTAAAAGCAAGCGCTTATTGGGAGGCAACCCAATATTTCTATTCATTATCTTTTTATGTCATTTTCAAATTTTCGTTTGTTTTGTTTTCTAAGTTTTCATGCGTGCTAAGCTGAAGTATTTCTTTTCTTTGTAGGAATCTTAGGTTATGTCCACCCTTGGAGTTGATTGCAGAATTGAAGTTTGGGGGTCATCACTTGATTTTATTGCAAATTGGGGAAGTTTTCAGTCCAAATGCTTTATTTTGTTTCTTATTATTTTATTTTATTTTTATTTTATGCATTATTGTGTTTTCTGACATTGGGGACAATGTCCAGTTTAGGTTTGGGGGTAAGGATTGAAAAAATGACCAAATTGAATAGAAATATTGGGTTGCCTCCCAATAAGCGCTTGCTTTTACGTCCTCAGCCGGACGGTACCAAGAGTAATCATTCAAGGGAAGCTGGTTCTTGGAGGGGTACAACCTCCACATCATGCTCCGCAAAAGACTCGTAATATGGTTTGAGTCTATGTCCATTCACTTTGAATAGGTTTCTGGTCTTTGCACTTTGGATTTCCACTGCACCATGAGGAAAAATATTAGTTATAACAAACGGACCAACCCATCGAGAACGAAGCTTACCTGGAAATAACCGAAGGCGAGAATTAAATAGAAGAACTTTTTGTCCAATGGCAAAGCTCTTCCTTGATATCATCTTGTCATGAAATGCCTTTGATTTCTCCTTGTATATTCGACTAGACTCGTATGCATCATTCCGAATTTCATCTAACTCATTCAATTGAAGCTTCCTCTGCTGTCCGGCAACACTCATGTCCATGTTGTAGGCTTTGATAGCCCAATAAGCTTTGTGTTCTAATTCTACTGGAAGACGGCATGGTTTCCCATAAACTAATCGAAATGGGGACATTCCAATAGGAGTCTTATAAGCAGTCCTATAAGCCCACAATGCATCGTTCAAGCGCATGCTCCAATCCTTCCTACTAGGACTCACAGTTTTCTCCAAAATTTGCTTTACCTCACGGTTTGATACTTCTGCTTGACCACTAGTTTGCGGATGATAAGGTGTAGACACCTTATGTGTGACATTGTACTTCCTAAGCAACGCTTCAAATGTTCTATTGCAAAAGTGACTCCCTCCATCGCTAATGATTGCTCTAGGTGTGCCAAATCTTGCAAAGATGTTAGTCTTAATAAAATCTGAAACAATTTTTGAATCATTAGTTTTGGTGGCTTTCGCTTCCACCCATTTAGAAACATAATCCACAGCCAATAAAATGTAAAGAAAACCATTTGAAGATGGAAAAGGTCCCATGAAATCAATGCCCCATACATCAAAGATCTCAACAATCAAAATAGGGGTTTGTGGCATTTGATTTCTTGGGCCCAAGTTACCTGTTCGTTGACAACGATCACATGTTGCACAAAACTCGTACGCATCCTTAAACAAACTAGGCCAATAAAAACCACTCTCTAACACCTTAAGGGCTGTCCTTTTTGCTCCAAAATGGCCGCCACATGCATAAGAATGACAAAAAGTTAGAATAGATTTAAACTCAGATTCAGGGACACACCTTCTAATCAATTGATCAAGGCAATATTTCCACAAATAAGGATCATCCCACTCGTAGTATTTGGCGGTTTTGACAAGCTTATCTTTCTGAGCACGTGTAAAATCATCCGGAATCTTTTTGGTGACCTTGTAATTGATAATATCTGCATACCAAGGGTCAGTAACCTTTAATGAAAACAATTGCTCATCCGGAAAACTCTCACGTAAAGGGATGAAATCTTCCTCTATGTTTGAGTGCACAAGTCTGCTAAGATGATCTGCTACAACATTCTCACTCCCTTTCTTATCCTTGATCTCCAAGTCAAACTCTTGAAGCAGAAGTATCCATCGAATGAGTCGCGGTTTTGCATCTTTTTTTGTGAGTAAATACTTCAAAGCTGCATGGTCAGAAAACACAATAACTTTAGTTCCAATTAGATAAGATCTAAATTTTTCTAAAGCAAATACAACAGCTAGAAGCTCCTTCTCTGTTGTTGAATAATTCAACTGTGCATCATTGAGTGTTCCTGATGCATAATAGATGACATGTGGCACTTTGTTGACACGTTGTCCTAGAACTGCACCGACAGCATAATCTGAAGCATCGCACATTAACTCAAAAGGTAAACTCCAATCTGGTGGCATGATCACAGGAGCCGTGGATAACAACTCCTTAAGTTTGTTGAATGCTACCACACACTCTTCATTCATATCAAATATTACATCCTTTTGAAGCAAACGGCACAAGGGTCTAGAAATCATTGAGAAGTCTTTCATAAACCTACGATAGAAACCTGCATGTCCAAGAAAAGAACGAACCTCCCTGACAGTAGTAGGGAGAGGTAATGAACTAACAATTTCTACTTTAGATTTATCAACTTCAATTCCATTTTCAGATATGATATGCCCTAAAACTAATCCATGTGAAACCATGAAATGACATTTTCCCCAATTTAAGACCAGATTAGTTTCTTGACAACGTTTTAAAACTAAGGACAAATTATGTAGACATGTATCAAAAGAATCACCATAAACTGAAAAATCATCCATGAACACTTCAATTATTTTCTCAATCATATCAGAAAAGATACTTACCATACACCTTTGAAATGTGGCGGGAGCGTTGCAAAGTCCAAACGGCATCCTCCGGTATGCAAATGTGCCAAATGGACATGTGAAAGTCGTCTTTTCTTGATCCTCCGGAGCAACTGCAATTTGATTATATCCAGAATAGCCATCAAGAAAGCAATAATGAGAATGACCAGCTAACCTTTCTAACATTTGATCAATGAATGGAACTGGAAAGTGATCCTTGCGTGTGGTGCTATTTATCTTCCGGTAGTCTGTACAGACTCTCCAACTATTTTGCACACGTGTAGGCACTAGCTCACTAGCTTCATTCTTAACAACTGTGACTCCGGATCGCTTCGGAACTACTTGAACAGGGCTCACCCACTTGCTGTCCGAGATAGGATAGATGATGCCAACATCAAGAAGCTTGATAACCTCTTTCTTGACGACCTCCATCATGAGTGGGTTCAAACGGCGTTGAGCTTCCCTTGTAGGTTTTGCACCTTCTTCCAGCAGAATCCTATGCATACATGTAGCTGGATTTATGCCTTTGATATCTGCAATGCTCCAAGCTATGGCAGTTTTGTGATCCTTCAGTACCCGGATCAGTTTCTCCCCTTCTTCTGCTGTGAGTTGTGATGATATGATGACTGGTAATGTTTCATCCTCTCCCAAAAATGCATACTTCAAATGTTCAGGAATCGGTTTAAGCTCCAATTTGGGTGCCTGAATCACAGAAGGAAGAATTTTTTCGTTAGAAGTAGGAAGAGAAATAAAATGGGAAGAAAACTTACCACGAATTGGTGAAAGAGACTCAAGGGCTGCCACTGTCTGGATTAATTCTTCTTCAATGTGCTCGGAATAATTAAGTTTTCCATGTGTAATGCTATGCACTAACGCCTTTTCTAAATTGTCTTGTCCTACACCTTCATTAAAACAATCCTGCACAAAATAGTCAAACGCATCAATAGACAAACAAAATTCAAAATCACTAGGGTACCTCATAGCATCGAAGATTTTGAACTTGACACTTTCTCCATCAATTTCCATGGTTAAAGTACCATCGTAAACATTAATCTTCGTACGCGCCGTTCTAAGAAATGGTCTTCCCAATATAAGAGGAAGTGCAGTAGGCATAGGGTCATGTTCCATCTCAAGAACAAAAAAATCAGCGGGAAAAATAAGTTCATTCACTTGCACAAGTACATCCTCCAATAGGCCTTTGGGATATCTATTTGAACGATCTGCCAACTGGATTACTACCTTTGTTTCCTTCAAGTCTCCAAGGTTTAGTGATTCATACACTGAATATGGCATCAGATTGATGGATGCCCCCAGATCGCACAATGCTCTTCCAAACTCTTTCCCTCCAATTACACATGGAATGGTAAAGCTACCGGCATCCTTCAACTTCGGTGGTAGCTTTCTTTGCAAAACAGCTGATACTTCCTCGCTTAATGCCACAGTTTCTTGATCATTGAATCTTCTCTTGTTCGTACAAAGCTCTTTAAGGAACTTTGCATACTTAGGCACTTGTTTTATGGCATCTAAAAGAGGTAAGTTCACTTGGACTTTTCGGAAAGTATCCAAGATTTCCTTATCAGTTTGCTCCTTCTTAGACTTCATAAACCTACGAGGAAAAGGAATAGGGACACATGAGTTAAATGAATTTTGAACTTCTTTACTTACCTTATCAGAATCTTTTTTGTTCAATTCTGTATCTTTATAAGACTTTTCAGTTTCTGTTGAAGCCTCATCTTGCTCAAGATTTTTGGTTTGTTGCTCCCCTTGCTCATTTGTATCTTTTCTAGTCCTCTTTTGCATCCTTGGCTGCTCAAAAACTTCTTTTCCACTCCTTAAAGTCACAACATTCATCTGCTCCGCATTTGGATTCACCACGGTTTGGCTAGGCAACCTTCCTGGTTGATGTTGTTGCCCCATCAAACTTGCTAACTGACTCATTTGGCGCTCAAGGTTTTCAATTGCTTTGTCTGTTTTCTGTTGATGAGATTGAGTAGAGTTAGCTAAAGAAGCAATTAAATCCTCAAGAGACTTACTTGGAGCTTGTTGTTGTTGAGGCTGAAACGGTGTCTGCGGTCTTGCTTGAAAGAAGCTAGGTGGACGGTTATAGTTGTTGGGAACAGATTGTTGTCCGTTGTCTTGATTGTTCCACTTTAAGTGTGGATGATCGCGCCACCCTGCGTTATAGTTGTTGGAGTATGGATCATACTTTTGTCTTTGTTGTCCCTGAAACCCTCCTAACGCATTAGCTTGCTCAAGACCACCTTGATCCATTAACGAAGGGCACATATCTGTGGCATGTCCCATCATTGAACAAACACTGCACACCTGTTTTGGAGCCACCATAACCTGTTGCACAAGATTAGTCAAGTTAGCTAATTGTAATTCAATACTAGAGTTAGCACTTACCTCGTTAACTTTCTTAAGAGGTAGCTCATCTTTCCCTCCAAATTGTCGTGTGTTGCCAGCAATGTTCTTTAATAATGCCTTAGCATTTGTTGGTGTCTTGTCCATGAATGCTCCTCCACTTGCTGCATCAAGCATTACACGATCAGTACCACACAATCCTTCATAAAAATATTGTATTAAAAGATGCTCTGAAATTTGATGATTAGGACAAGATGCAACCAAATGTGTGAATCGCTCATAGTAATCTCCAAAGGGCTCTCCATGTTGTTGTCGGATTGCACATATGTCTTTCCTTATGCTTGCAGCTTTTGTGGCCGGAAAATATTGCTCCAAGAATGCTTGCTTCACCTGGTTCCATGTGTTCATTGATCCTGGAGGTAAATTGTAAAGCCACTCCTTTGCCTTAGCTTCTAATGTAAATGGGAATGCCCTCAACTTGACTTGCTCCTCATCCACATTGGCCGGTCTCATTCCCGAGCATACCACATGAAACTCCATGAGATGCTTGTTGGCATCCTCTGTTGAGAAGCCATGGAACTTAGGCAAGTAGTGAATCATGCCGGACTTAAGCTCAAATCCTCCTCCTGCATTTGGATATGTGATGCATAATGGTTGTTGATCCGTATTAGGCGTTGCCAACTCCCTCAAAGTCCGGTTATCAGCCATGCCTTCTTGTGGTTCTTCCTCCTCTTCCGAACTCAAATGTGGTGGAGAAGATGGTGGTAAAGACACCGATGCACGCTTTTGCTTGATTGTTCCTCGAAGCTTTCGAAATGTTCGTTCAACCTCAGGATCATAGGAATCTGGATCAATGCTCTTGGACCTTCGAGTACGCATATACTACGAAGAGTACCTGAAATAAACACAAGAACAAAAACACTAATTAGACAAGAAAAGAAAACAATAAAAAAAAAAAAAAAAAAAAAAAAAAGTAATTAGAAATAACAATCCCCGGCGACACGGCGCCAAAAATTTGATAGGATTAAAAGCACACCACAAAGTAGCACACAAATATCCTATTGATTTTCCTTATTAACACTAATATTTGTCAATTGTAGCATATGAAAATAAGGGTCTTTCCCGCAGAAGATTGTTTTATCTAACTACTTAAAATGTCACAAAAACTGGGTTGCTGTCCCTACTGACCAGCCACCGAAAAATAATTATTAGACTGACTTACACTTATCTAAAGTCTACGAAATTTTATATGCAGATACTAGACACACAGAGCTACACTCACACAAAATTTTGGGATTTTTGGAGTTGATTTGCTATTTAAATTAAATCGAACAAAAACAGAACAGAGACAGATTTTTGAGTAGTTCACAAATTAAGAAAAACGAGTTAGGGGAATTGCTATCCACCACCAAATAATCATGCAAACATGTTATGTTTCATTCAAATTCCTTCTATTTTCGGATGAAGATGCTCAAGTTGGCTCAATGTTAGAACCCAACCTATTACTCTTTCTTATGTAGTATGCTAAGAGAATGGCGTTTTCAACTTAACTTAGTCCCTAACATGCAATCTAGAATGGTGTGTTCATAGATTTAACAAGTAGAAATCATTAAGAACGAAAAGAGTTTGAGTCATCACAAGGCATCGTAAGTACTAGCGTTGTCTTACTTATCCTAGAAATTGATTCACATGTTAATCGCAATTAACAAGTACTACTCTAGAACATATGTAGGTCCTCATTCGACAAGGGCAGGCACACACATATTCATAGCATTAGAATCCTAGATATGCTTACTAAGTATGCATCCATAGAAAACACAAAAAGAATTCATCAATGAGACAAGTAGTGAACCAATTTTCATCCATTCGTAAAAGTAATTCAAATGAAATGTCATAACAAACTTGCAATCATATTCGGGGCTTCAAAACAGCCCCTAACTACTAAAAATTAGTTACACATAATTCTCAAATTAAACCAAAAGAAAGACATGAGTTTGAGAAGATAAAACCGAGAGAAGAGAATGCCAAGATTTCCTCCTTCCTTTCCTTCCTTCCCCAACGCCGCAGCCTTCCTTTTTCCCTTGCTTTGCTTCTTTTTTTTCTCTCTTTTTTTTCACACTTTTTTTCTCCCCCTTTGTTGCTGCAACCTGTAGGTATTTTCCTCTTTTCTGCTGCCACAGTTTTTTCTCCATAACTCACCCCACTAACAGCCATTTAGTGATGACAATAAGTGGGAGGAAATGCCAAAACAATTGTAACTCTTTGGGCAGCCTTTATGCCCATTACTCTCACTTAATTTTTCATTTCCTCTGATATTTGAATAGGTGTTAGCTGGCTTGTTCTTGGCTGCATCAGTTTTGGCTGTTAGTTTTATGGGATTTATTGCTTTCAATGCTTCTTTGTCAGTTACAAACTGCTCAGCATCCTGGGAACCTTTCAGTGTTTGAACGGCCATAACTTTTTCTAGAAAAATGATATTAAAAATCTGTAAAATGCTCCAGAAAATAGACATCCGTAGCTTTCCAAGCATATAAGGCTCATTCTCTAATTCATTCTGAGCTGTCCGCAACTTGCTTCCAAAGTCAGCTAACCTGCACAGGCAGTTTTGACGAATTTATTACTTAACATTCCACTTGTGTTATTTTTCTTTTCTTTACTTGACAAATCCTACAAAACACAAAAACAAAGTAAATAACTCAAAAATATAAGGAACTAACTAAGAAAAGATAAGTGAATTTGATATAAAATATATATAAATATGAGCTTATCAAAAGTGATTAGAGTCTGTGGTGACACTTGGCAAAATTGAAGCATATGAGGAAGATGCAGGACAAACTGAAGTAGTGGGTGAAGTGTAAGTTTGAGCAAAAGAGGAAATAGATGAGGGAACAGAAGTGTTAGTTTGAGCAAAAGAGGAAATAGATGAGGGAACAGAAGACACAAAGTGAGGAGAACCATGAAAAGGGAATGTAGTCTTATTAAAAAGTACAAGTCTTGAAATATAAACCTTTTGTGTTGCTGGATCTAGACATTTATATCCCTTATGTTGTAAGCTATATCCCAAGAAAACACAGCTTTTACTTTTTCCATCAAGCTTGGATAACACATAAGGCTTTAACCATGGAAAACACAAACAACCAAAGACCTTGAGCCTGGAGTAATCTGGAACAGTATGAAATAATAACTCCCAAGGTGATTTTGTAATCCTAGAGATAGGCAATTTGTTGATAAGATACAGTGCAGTAGTGAAAGCTTCAACCTAGTATTGATGAGGAACATGTGATTGCACCAATAGAGTTCTAGTTGTCTCAACTAGATGGCAATGTTTCCTTTCTACACAACCATTTTTTTCTGGTGTGTGTAGACAACTCAATTGATGAAAAATTCCATAAGTATGAAGATAAGATTTAAAAGATGAACTCATAAGCAAACCCATTCAATCAGAACATACATTTTTAATTTTATTGCCAATTGTGTTTTCTACATAGTTTTTGAAGATTAGAAAAGTAGAATACACTTGAGATTTGAACTTTAAAGGAAAGAGCCAACTATAAGTAGATAGTACTTAAATCCACTCACTGAAGTTACAAGAGCATGACCCCATAAATCATAATGTAACATTTCTAAGCTATGAATAGTTGATGAAGTGGAAGAACCAAAGGGTAACTTGTGATTCTTTGCTATAGCACAGTCAGAGCAAAAGAAATCCACAAATGATGGTCATTTGACTGCAAGTTTATTAGTAGATAATAGTCTACGAAATATAGAAGAAGAGGGATGACCTAGCCTATTATGCCAGAGCATGAGAGGAGCTGGAAGAGGATAAACCAGGGGGAGAAGAGTTTTGCAAAGGATAAAAAACCATCATTAATTGGACCCTACAAAAGCGTCTTCCCAGTAGAATGATCATTTACAATGGACCCATTAGAATTAAGAGTCAATGCACAGTGATTATCTTTAAGAACTAATAAGTAGACAACAGATTATTCTACTTATTTTTGGAACATAAAGAACATTGCTCAATTTAAAAGCAGCATGAGAAGTATGTAATGAATAAGAACTAGTATGGTGTATGGACAAATCTTTACTATCACCAACATAGACTTTGTCCTCTCCGATGTATGGTGTTGGTGAGTTTATGTTGGCAATGTCATTTGTGATGTGAGAAGTGGCTTCAGAATCAATGAGCCAAGAAAGAGATGGTTTGGAGTTGTAATGAGCACACATAGCTGCAAGTTTTTCAATTGGAATTCTTCCAAAAATGTCAGGATTCATACGATTGAAGCAATCAATGGCTTCATGACTGATTGAGCCACAAATCTAACAGATGATAGAATTTCCAGAGAAATGTGAATGTTGCTTTTGAGCAGCAAATGCTTGAGGCAGTGGAGTGGGAAGCAGAGGTGTTTGTGATTGCACAAAGAATGCCTGAAACGGTTTAGTATTAGATGAGATCTTCTTGCGATGAGACGTGGAGAATTCTTTGGTGAGAAGAAGTCTATGAAGTTCATCCAAATGGGTAGATGAAAAGTGAAGCATAAGTGAATCAATGAACGATTCAAACTCATTTGGGAGACTAGCTAGTGTTATTGCCATTAAATCGCGATCGGAGATCGGTGCTCTGGCAGCAAAGAGAGAATCAGAGATTTCTTTCAACTGTTGCAGATAATCTGACATAGATTGAGAGCCTTTCTGTATAACTTGGAGACGAGATCGAAGGTGGTGAATATGATCATCAGAAACACCACCAAAGTGTTGCTCAAGCTTGATCCAGAGATCTCGAGAAAAAGATACACCAATAGTAAAGGGAATTACATCTCCAGACAGTGTTGAATTCAACCAGATTAGAAGATTCTTATATTTCTCATACCAGATCTTAAAAGTAGGATTGATGGAGTGATTTGGGAGAAAAGATGGTGGACACAACTCGATGATATCAACGATTCCAAGAAGCTTGTAATGGTGGAGAATTGATGCAAACAGTGCACGCCATGGAAGAGAGTTAGATCATTTGAGCTTGATCGGAACCATGCTTCCAATGTTCTGAATCGTAAGAGATACATACGAATTCGACGAATTTGTAAAATTAGGGTTTGGAGAAGAGGAATTTGGTTTTGGATTTTGAAGTTATTCATGCTGAGATGATGAATCGGAGGGAGAAGCCATGACAACGGAAATGAAATCCTTGAAAACAAGCATGAAATCAAAGATACAAAGCAAAGACGATGAGGATCAAGGAGGCCGGAAGGCAAGAAGCAGTTGATACCATATAGAAGCTCAAGGCTTTCTTTGAAAGCTTTTCTTAGACACTAAGAAATGTATAATTCTCATTAATTCAACAAATGAAGAATACAACCACTAATATATAGTCTTTGACTATTTACACTCTAACTAACCAAAAACAAAATACATTACAACAAACCTATAACAAACTAATAACTACATTTGTTATGACATGGCATCTTCATCTTTACTTCCAATTTCTCAATTTCATTCGCATTTTTTTTTTATGAAAAAAAATTAGTCAAAGAATTTTGGTACCTTCTATGTGCTTGATACTCGTGCTCACTCATTTTCTCTTTACAAGACCGCCCAAAGCATTGGATGACGACGTGACTGAGTTCCTTGATAATTTAGAGACTATGAGACAAGGCTCTATGTTTTCTTATTCATTCATGTTATCGGTGTTACTCGCACTTCATTTGTAGCATTTACTTTTTGCATATCAAGTGTCAATGGATATCAATTTCTAATAAGACTTGTTTTAGTTTGTAGAGTAGTTAAATAGGATATTATCCACTGCAGTCTTAGTTTTTTTCTTCTTAATTTCAAAACATTTATCACTGCTGCTAGATGAAGCAGTTAGACTATCAACACAACTGAGATACTAATGTTATCATGCGTGTTATTTTCTTTACATTCTTTTCCAATCAAGGAAGGAATATGAGCGAAAAATTGCAGATGAGGAAGCTCAACATCTTCTGAGTTTCCAGGTATGTTTTCAATGACATTGGAATAGTAATCCTATTTAGTGGAGGTGTCGTATTTGAGGTTCACTTCTTTCAATTCTTTTTTTGATGAAAAACCATGGCTTAAGGCCCAAAACAAAGAAAGACTTACATTAGAATAACACTACATTGACTTCTTTTCACAAACAAAGAAAATTTTGAGGATTTAGTTTATTTTGATTTCCTTTATTCTAGAATTTCAAAGCTTTTCATATCGCAGACGAGTATAGCATGGTTCACAGACATTGTCAATAGGATTTTGAAAACGAAGAAGATGCCAAATGAGTGGTGAAAGAGCACTTTGGTGCCTATCTACAAGAATAAGGGCGACGTACAAAATTGCATGAACTATAGGGGTATTAAGTTAATGAGTCATACAATGAAGCTCTGGGAGAAAGTGATTGAGCATAGATTGAGGCAAGAGACACGGGTCTGGAACAACCAATTCAGGTTCATGCCAGGGCGCTCAACTATGGAAGCAATCTATCTCTTATAAAGATCGATGGAAAGATATAGAGATATGAAAAAGGATTTGTACATGGCCTTTATAGATTTGGAAAAAGCATATGACAGTGTCCCAAGAGACATTCTTTGGAGGATTTTAAAGAAGAAATAAGTACGAGTAGCATATATCCAAGCTATAAAGGATATGTATGATGGAGCAAGGACTACCATAATAACTCATGAAGGACAAACCGAAAGCTTCCCCATAACTGTAGGGTTACATCAAGGCTCATCTTTAAGTCCTTACTTTTTTGCATTGGTAATGTGACAAGCCCTGACACTATCAAATATCAGGATAGGCACATGTTAGCTGACATCCGAGGGTGACGAAGCCATTTAAAACATGCATGCAACATATAAAGAAAGAACGAACGTAAACAAAATGTGTAAATTTGAAAATAATAAAGTATGCAATTGTAGGAACGTGTTCAGAGCATACAACTAATTAAGAATAATGTGAAAGAATTAACATAAAATGAGACGAACAAAGGAGTGGGTTCTACTATGAAAAGACTCGAAGATACCTCTGCGGATGTGTCCTGACGCCGGGATCAGATGCCTCGATTCAAACTCCTGAGGGGGCGCAAAACCAAAAGGGTGAGTAAACCAAAGTTTATAATAGTAATACTAATAATAAGAAAAAACCATTTTCTTTCTTAACATACTAACCCCCTATTTTGAAAACGTCTATATAATACTACATAATAGGTTTTCTGAAAACTCTAGCATGCCATGAAAAACATTCATAAAACATGTACGTGTAAACCAGTGCTCCATAACTGTAATATAACTGCCCGAAGGCAAAACCCAAGAGCCTCATAAATCAAAATAATGGTAATATCATCGCCCGAAGGCAAATCCGTAAAACCTCCGTAAATCACATCAATGATGTACTCAACTAGGGCTATCATAGTCGCCCAAAGGCAGTACCTTTTCATCACCCGAAAATGAAGTTGTATGACACTAGGTTACGCCAGTGAAGAAACATGGTAGGCCCTGTCACTCGAAGGTGAAGCTGTACAACTATGGGTTACACCAGAGAAGAAACACATAACATCACACACCAAAATTAGCCGTGGCTAGTGAAGCTGTCCGACATTAGTTTCGCCAGTGAACCTAAGGGTATGGCATAAATATCCTCAACTGTGTCCTATGGCCATAGACGTCTAAATACCCGTGTTGTGTGGATGTGTTGTATGATAACCCATTAGATAAGCACCGAAAACATATCTCAAAATCTCATATCAAATCACTGAAGCTCAAAAACTCAAAGCATCATCTCATAAATCCATAATAAAACATATTCGTAAATCCATAGAATTTCATATACGAAAATCCAATAATTCATAACCTTTCGTAAAACGTAAATTCGATAAATCATAAATATTTCGTAAAAGTAATTTAAATAAATCATAAATTCTCCGTAAACCATAAATATAGAAATCCGTAAAACATATTATAAAACATAATTGATTCATGAAATATGAAATGTATGCAAACCTAATGTTTTATAAATAAATTAAAAAAAAACATGCAATTTAAGAAGGGGTCCACTCACAAATATTTTTTTGTTGCTGGGGAGCCACTCAAACTAGAGAAGACGGGGTCACTTCCATTGACACACCAAAACACAAATAGAGGTCATTTAATAAAACTCTACTAATATGATAGAATTTAGGAAAATGGACGGCGGATTCGAATTTGGCACATTGAGAAACCTAAGGAAGGACCTCGTATTCCCCCCATGCGCTGCCACACGAGGCACCATAAGGCGGCGGCTCGGAACACTACGTGCCGTCGGAAGTGGCGATTTCCGACGACGAAAACCCAATTTTCTAACCAACTTCAAAAGTTACCAAATTTTACAGGAATGTAGAGCTCATCAAGGGGAAGAACTTTCATACTTGGGCCGAAGTCCAACTCAGTCGGGAAACACCTGAAAACCACTTCGATCCTCTGGAAACCCAAAAATGGGTGAACTTTGATTCAGCTTCTCTACTACTCCGTCGCCTCCAAACTTATTTGGGGTTTGTTCCTGGGTTCAAGAGAAGGTTAATAGTGGTGGTGGTTGAAGGAATCACCTTAAAAAAATGGCGGATTGCCACCTTGGCATAGTCAGACCTGACGTCGTCATTCATCACGAAACGAGGACGTAATCTCATCGAACCAAGGTGAAATATGTAAAGGGGTGGTTGTTGAGTCATGTGGTAATGATGGATTGCTGCGATTTGCCAAAAATATCCATGAAAATCGTCGAAAACCTTCAAATGAAACTGGGTCAGATTGCGTCTAGAAACATGTCAAAGGGATCCGACCGGTTCATCTCATTCTCTCCTCCCTCATTTCCCCACCTTTCTCTCATTTACCATTTCTCTCCTCCGTCCATCTCTCTCATTTCCCTTATTTCTCATCTCATTCTTCCATCATGGCCACAAACATGGCACCATCTCACTGTTCTAGCAAATCTAGAGCTTTCTAGATGATGGTCAAATGGCCATTTTGCCCCTATCCTTGCTCGCATATAACTTCTTCGTTATAACTCCAAATTACATTTTGTTTACGCCCATGCTTTCGTAACAACGAGTACTACAAGAATATGCCAAGGAAACGAATCTTACATGACACAACAAGGTGGTAAAAAAAAGTCAACGATTTTGCCTCGAAGGGCATTTTCGTAAATTTACATTTTAAAATTATAAAAATCGTAATATTTGGGGATGGGTCATTACATAATGGATGAGTTAATGAGACATATTTAAGATGAAATTTCTTGGTGTATGCTTTTCGCAGACGATATAGTATTGGTAAACGAAACTCAAGAATGAGTAAATGCGAAGCTTAACCCTTGGAGAGAAGTGTTAGAATCTAAAGGTCTTCGCCTAAGTCAGTCAAAGACAGAGTATATGGAGTGCAAGTTCAATGCAAATGGAGGATCACATGAGTTAGGGGTGAGGATTGGAGACCAGGAAGTACCAAAGAGCAACTGCTTTCGCTACCTAGGATCTATCTTGCAAAAGAATGAAGAATTGGATGGAGACATGAACCATAGAATACAAACTGGATGAATGCAGTGGAAGAGTGCATCTGGCCTGTTGTGTGACCATCGTATGCCACTGAAGCTTAAGGGAAATTTTTATAGGACGACAATAAGGCCGACAATGCTTTATGGCACAAAATGTTGGGTGGTGAAGCATCAACACGTACATAAAATAGGTGTAACGGAGATGAGAATGCTTAGTTGGATGTGTAGGCACACGAGAAAGGATAAGATCAGGAATGAGGATATCTGAGGTAAAGTAGGAGTAGCCAAAATTGAAGGAAAGATGAGAGAAAATCAATTACGGTGGTTTGGACATGTGAAATGAAGACCTACTGACGCTCTGGTTAGAAGATGCGATTACGGGATAGAGGTTCAGGGCCGAAAGGGTAGAGAAAGGCCTAGTAAGACTTTGGAAGAGACTCTAAGAAAATACTTAGAGTACTTGGATCTAACGGAAGATATGACACAGAATCGAGCGCAATGGCGTTCTAGGATTCATATAGCCGACGTCACTTAGTGAGAAAAGGTTTTGTTGTTATTGTTGTTGTAAAGCTTTTCATATTGTCTTGAAGCTTTGTCTTGAATTTAGTAAAAGACATACATCTATAATTTCTTACAGTTGACCTCTTAGGGTATGTTGCACCAGACTATTTCGGACTAGACTAACTTTAGGGACTAAGCTGGACTGGCTTATACTAGATTAAGCTGGATTGATTTAATGAAGCATTTGTTACAATGTTGGACTAAGAAGTAGGATAATTAACAAACTCTAAAATTATATTATTTTAATGCATATCTAGAATTTTTTTTATAATTAATTATTCCTTTTTTTCTTCTTCTAGAAACCCTTTTTCTAGAATGCTCTGTCTTCTCTGCCACTCCACTCCCCCTTTTTTCTACATCTGTAACCTCAATCCTCTCTGCCTCTTGATTGTTTCCTTCATCAAGCTTGGCCTGAACATCTATTGCTTTCATGGAATCCGTTTGCAAAAAATCAACCAACGAAACACCTTTCAAAATCCTATCGCCTTTCATGCAATTCCCAATTCTTAATAATTGCCATTCCATTTTCTTTTGTTTATTTCTCTCAATTTTCTCACCAACCAAACACCTTTCAAAATCCCCAATTCCAAATAATTGTTCACCTTGTCTAGTATACCGGATTCAGATCATGGTCTACTGAAAACGACAGAGTCGAAAATTGAATTCCAACGATGGAACGCGACCGGAGGGGGCAGAATCAGTGGAAGCAGGGTGGTTGGTAAGTGAGAAAATTAAGTGTGTTTATGAGAAAGAGAGCGATGTGTGTGTGTGTGTGTGAGATCTAAGATGCCAAAAGACCCAGAAGGTGGAAGACCCCAAATCACTAACCCAGATGAGAAAAAAAAAAAATCCTTATTTTCGAGGATTGAGATCTTGTAAGTTCGAACAAGGCACAAGGTTTGGACGAGCAAAACAAAGCAGCGCAGGGGTCTTAGCAGTCCTGAGATTTTTTTTTTTTGGGGGGGGGGAGTGGGGGGTCTGGCTAAGAACTTTTAGTGAGAGAGTTAGTCGGAGCAAGTCTGACTTAATCCCATTAAACCTAATCCTTCAGCCTAATAAACATGGGACTACAATAATAGCTAATCCAGTCTAATCCAACAAGAGTTAGTGAGCCAAACAAATGCACCCTTAATATTTGGAATTCTAACGTTTGAGGTCATATCAGGGATGCATTTGATCATGAAAAGGATTCAATTTTTTAGTTCTAAATGCTTTTAAGATATATATATATATATATATATGTGTGTGTGTGTGTGTGTGTGTGTGTGTGTGTGTGTGTGTTACATTTTTCTATCTAGATTTTTGGAAGTTTAGTCAAATGAAACTTTAGGTTAGACCCGTCTTTCTGCTTACCTCTATGTTATGAGCACAGGTGTTCTACTTTTAGGATAGGGTGAGTATCTAATAGGATATGGCTCTCTTAAGGTGAGATACGTACGTATCCGATATGAAAGTTGAAGTACCAGTTGAATTCTTCTTTTTGTTGAATGTCAGTTTGGATATGACTGGGAAATGTGATACGTACAGTGAAAGACATAACTGGGGAATTTTAGAATTTCTTATATGGGTATGCTTTAAATTTAAAAACGTTTAAAGTTCAATTTTGAAATAATGCTTTTGTACCCACCTGCTCTCCTGGTTTGACAAAAAGAGTGAAGGGTCATGTGGTTTTTCAGCTCTACCGATTAAAAGTAAAATTAATTGAATGTAGGCCTATTTTTTCTATTTTTGTATATCATGTCCTTATTGATGGGTATGAAAAAGTATGATAAGGATTAGTATAAATAGGCCAAACAGGAATTCCAACATATTTCACTATTCTTGTGTGACAATTTTTACAGCAGTTGTTCTTATCAGGCTGCGTTGGCAGCGAAGTCTAGCACTGTGCAAGAGCTTAAGCAAGCATCTTCGGTTCCTATAATCCAGGTTGGTACATAAGTATGAGGAATATGAGAGTGCCAGAGGAGATATGCCATCCTCCACTAGTCGGAAGTGATAGTTTTGCTTGCAGGAACAAAAATCAGCTGAGAAGAAGAATCCACCTCCTCGTTGACTAGGTATGATCATTAAGGTGCAGCCACAAGCAAAGAAAGCTAAAATCCATCAGGGAGGTAGTGAAGAACGTACAAACACAACGAAAACCCCACATGTAGATACACAAAATACTTTAGAGGTAATGAAGACGCTTGATGGTGGTATTGATAAGTCCAGTGTTGTTTTCAAGACAGGTCTTCTTTCCTGTAGCGACGACAGTGAAGATGACTAGTAGCTTTGTCTAGGAGAAGTTAATGTTGATTAAGTTTTTTTTTCCTTTTAATCTCTTTTGATCTCTAATAGACTCAGTAGAAAAAGCATGGTTTAGGGTAATCAGTTTCATAACAAATTTATAAGTTTGTATTGCGGCATAGGAGAAATAGAAATTATAAAAGTTTGGATAGGACATGATCCCGGACATGGTCTATAAAAATCCTCAAAACACGGTCTTCTATTGCATTTGGAGTCCTCAATGTATATATCAGAGTTTTATTCTCTTGGTCTACTGGGGACTGAGGAAGGTTCACCTATTTTTGGATTGATATGTCCACATAAGTTATAACAGTAAAAAAAATTCACACTAATTTTCTCCAACTGAAATATCAATTCCTATGTGACGATGATATGAATTGGCAATAAGGTTGCTGTCAAATTTGACAACAGCTTCAAAATTAATTATTAATTGTTTTTATTAATTTTTTATGGATTTAATCATTATTATAATGAATGTTGGTGTTGACCAATGCATTCATGTCTCTTTGGTGCATTTGATGAACGGTCCGATTTAACAAGTATTAAATGTCTTTAATTAATTTTTTTTTATTGGTTTAATAATTTATTTTGTAATATAATAAAATAATAATTAAATTTGACATATAGGGTAGAAAGTAAAACTTAAAAAAAAAAATGTCAAAATGCCAGTAGGCTGTCAAACTTAAATTTTATGTTCAAAACCTCCATTGGAGATGTTCTAAACTCAACCCTTGATATCAAATCTAAAGGTAAATGACCATGCATCTCTTGATCACGTTATGACTTGAACAATATTGTTTTATAATATCATCTGTGATGCGGCATGATCAGCTATCTAGTTCAATGCTTTATAAGTGAAATAATTGCAGGGCCAGCACTTATTACGGAGGGGAGGGGTCTTGTGAGATGATTTCCTTGGACCCAATAATATTTTAGTTTGGAGATGGCTCCCATTACATTTAACCCTATGCTACCTTTGGGCGGAAAAGAGAAAAAAGAATGCCACCTAAAGGAATCTGAGGGAAAAAAAAATTTGATGTTTGCTACCTTTGGGCGGAAAAGAGAAAAAAGAAGGGCGGAAAAGAGAAAAAGGAATGCCACCTAAAGGAATCTGAGGGAAAAAAAATTTGATGTTTGCTACCTTTGGGCGGAAAAGAGAAAAAAGAAGGGCGGAAAAGAGAAAAAGGAATGCCACCTAAAGGAATCTGAGGGAAAAAAAATTTGATGTTTGCTACCTTCGGGCGGAAAAGAGAAAAAAGAAGGGCGGAAAAGAGAAAAAGGAATGCCACCTAAAGGAATCTGAGGGAAAAAAAATTTGATGTTTGCTACCCTTGGGCGGAAAAGAGAAAAAAGAATGCCACCTAAAGGAATCTGAGGGAAAAAAAATTTGATGTTTGCTTAAACCTCAAATAGAGTCCCTCCATTCAAGTGAAATTATGGTGAAATTGCGTGATGGTTTTTTAAGCTTAAAATGTATGGATTGCTTGGATAACAGTATGGATTATACTTTTTACTGTTGCGTAAATAATTTTTTTCAAAGTAGAATTGATAGTCTTACCTTACCATAAGGTTGAATTAATTAGCTATTTATCCATAGAAAATGATATGATATAAAAGTTTAATTATGTTGCTTAAATATTACCGTTGCTGCTAAAAATGCAAGAAGAGCATAGAGATTCTTGGATATTTGTGCTGGTCTATGGTAACCCATTTAAACATGGTGGCGCGGGTGCTCCTCCGGAATTTAGGATCCCTAGCAAATGGCTATGAGAGATTGTAGGGAAGTGACAAGCGTCGGACTAAACTATGGAAGCTTTCTTCTATTCGGGAATGTTCGCAATATGATTCTTTCCGTTTTGGGAGTCTCTGTCAAAGTTTGTGGAGAAATCTTGTAATCAAGATGTAGTTTATTTGGACAAACGTTCGCTTGATGAAGAATGACTTGTATTACGATATTAAAACAAGAATGCTATTTTTCTCTACTGCGTTACAAGGATAGGTGTAGATATGTTTCTTCTTTCGGGTCATATTTGGTAGAAGGGTTTCTGTCTGTTTTGATCTTTGAAAAAAGGATTGATCATACATATGCTTTAGTTAAACTTTGTGTTCCTGTGCCCCTTTGTTCAGTATATACATACATACGCCTTTGGCAAGGACTGGATGCTATTGTTGCAATTTGTGCTGATTTTAAAAGTATATTTTATTCATAGTACCACTCCAAAGTTAAAAGTCATCTTGTACTATCTCCTATTTTCAACATAAGAGGATTCTGAGAAGCGCATGAAGACTATTTTGAAGCGTAAATCTAACTTAGTTTTTAAAATGTATTGGTGCAATTAAACAATGGGTTGATTATGTGACCAAGAATCTTGCCAAGACATGTATATGGGTGGGTTGTGATTTGGGACCCACCTTTTTGACGCATATTTTGATAAATATTTTTTAAAGCTCATTTCGTAATGTATTTTAATAATTTAAATTGTTTATATTTTAGTACAATTAGTAAAAACCAATTTTAATATTTGTCCGCATCATCATTTAATTCTAGTAACTTGATCACTTAAGTTGGTAAAATCATTACTTAACAGTCAGTGACTTAAGTGATGTTTAATTAATGAATTAGACCTCATAAGACTTTACAAACTTATGTAACCCTTGTTATATAATTAGGTGCAAGTGCTATAAATAAAATTAATTATCTCAATGCGAACGAAGTCAAGATTTGAAAGGGTAATTAATGGACATTTGATATTGTAACAAATTTATAAATTACAATATAATATTGTAATATTTAAACATAAAATGAGAAATTGTGATACAACCCTAATTATGATAGTTTTGTATAATTTATCCATATATTATATATATAAGAAATAATAAAAATTTGTCAAGATCATCCTCACACGGTCTCACCGAAACTTACTGGGGTGCGTAATTGTCTAATCATGACGACCAGGACACATGAGTGAATTAATTAATTAGTAACAATCATTGTTTGAAGTCGTCACGGGTGACGAAGCCCCATTTTTATATTGACCACGGATTGCATACAAGTTTCACGAGTTGAATTGCCAAACTGTTTGACCTAGACAAGCAGATTAGCTGATTAAGTAGTGTAAAACTTGGATCCTTACGAAAATAGTAACATACATTGCATCATTGCATAAAGAAATACTCAATTACGTAAGTGGGCAGGATATTTACAAAACTTCACTTGCATATTTATTATTTTAGGACAAAAAAAAAAACAATTTTTTTTATGCAGCTATTATAATGCAATAATATGAACATCCATCACAATTTTAATAAAATTACAAAATTAAATACAAAAGTAAGGCTACTATTTAGCTCAATTGAGCATTGACAACAAAGTTTGCTTCTCGGTACATATGTTGAATTCGTCAAACTAACTTGAAATTCCTCTCAAAATATATTGTGAGAATTTGAGATGAAAAAACACACTTAGAATTGAAATAATGTAAAAAAATTATGGTATTACTTTCTTTTCAGACAAGCTCACCAACAAAATGAAAGCCATCTTCTACGAGCTAAAAGTACTTTCTTATTCATCGACTAACATTGACTACTACATGACGGATTGGAACCACAAAAAAAATGAAATAAAAACAAGAAGGCAGAAGGGAAAGAACGAGAAATAAATACAACCATTACGCATTTCTGTACTATTTGCCCATTCGGATAGGTGGCGTGGCAATGCCATTTTTCTCTTTAGTGTTTGGTGAGAAAAAAGTACAAGAAAGAAGAAGAAAAGTGTACAAGAAAGCAGCTCATTCAGTTGAAGCGCTCATGTGCAGAGCAACCAAGGATGCATAAAATCCATCAGTAATATTGATCAGCTTATCATGCTTTCCTTTTTCTACGATCACTCCGTTTTTAACCACCGCGATCACATCAGCATTCTTGATTGTCGATAGTCGATGAGCAACCACTACTGTTGTCCGGTTTACCATCACCCTGTCTAATGCATCTTGAACCACTCTCTCAGATTCAGCATCAAGTGCACTTGTAGCTTCGTCCAACAGTAATATCTTGGGGCTCTTGATTATTGCACGTGCAATGGCTACGCGTTGCTTCTGCCCCCCAGATAATTGTATTCCTCGTTCTCCTACTACCGTGTCATACCCCTGCACAACGCATTCGGATTAGTTTTGAAACAATCTTGTTATAAACTACCCAAAAAAAATAATAACTTATTAAATGTTCTAACCTGATTCAAGCTACTAATGAATTTGTGTGCATTGGCCAACTCCGACGCAGCTATGATTTCTGCCTCAGTTGCATCACCATCCTTTCCATATGCAATGTTGGCACGGATTGTGTCGTTAAATAAGACAGGTTCTTGCCCCACAAGCCCCATCTGCTGCCTCAACCATTTCAAGTTGAACTTTCCAAGTTCAGTTCCATCAAGTGTGATATGACCTGAATCAGGATCATAAAATCGTTGCAACAACGCAACAACTGTCGATTTTCCACTCCCACTTTCTCCAACCAGGGCAACTGTCTGCAAACGATATTCACAAATAAAAGAAAACACTGTAATATGGCTTAAGCTTCATCAACATGTCATGAAATGAAAACAAAATAAACGAAGAATTGCAATCCAACTCAATTGACGCAATCTTTACCTTGCCACAGTGAATGGTTAAATTGAGGTCTCGGAAAATCTGTGTATCTGGCCTGGATGGATATTTAAAGCTTACATGGTGAAGCTCAATCTCTCCCTTTACATTATCCATTTTCATGCCAGACTCGTCACTAGGGTCTATCTTAGACTTCCTGTCTATAATTGCAAATATAGAAGCAGCAGCACTCCTGGCTTTACTAGAATCAGGACCAAAGCTGCTCGACTGAGATATTCCCGTGGCTGCCATGGTCAAAGCAAAGAAAACCTGCAATCAAATACAAATCTTAAAATCAGCCGTATACTTGGTCTGAATGTATATCATGTATGTTTTCAACACTTTCTGAATAGAACTGGTAGATAAATATGGAGAGAATAGTTACTTGGAAAACGTCGCTAAATGTTGCTTTGCCAGCCTTGACGAGTCTAGCTCCCGCATAGAAGCTGGTTGCATACACACAAAATAGAAAGAAGGAAGACATTCCAAATCCTATTCCACTGATCAAGCCTTGTCTTTTCCCTGCAGCTGTTGGGCCTTCACATTTCCTTCTGTACAGTTCCATTACCTTCTCTTCAGCACAGAAAGAAGCAACTGTTCGTATGCTCCCAACTGCGTCATTAGCAACTTGGCTTGCTTCTTCATACATCATCTGCAGAGGTATAATTATACAACTTCGTAAGACATCAGAACAAAAGAATTTGGATACGAAATATGCTATTAGTTCATGGATCTTCTGATCATACCTTTGCGTCGGCACTGAATCCTTTCATGAACTTTGCTTGAACATATCCGTTGACTCCGATCAGAGGAATCAATGCGAGGATAATAAATGCCAGCTGCCAGCATGTAATGAAAGCAATGACCAAACCTGCAATTGCGGTCGCAATGCTATTAACAATCTGAGCTAGCGCATCTCCAACAAGGGCCCGCACTGTTGCTGCATCTGCTGAGAGCCTCGCACCAACTGAACCACTTGAGTTCTCAGGCTCATCAAACCACCCAACTTCCATGTGAACCACTCTCTCAAAACACATCAATCTGATACGTTCAATTAACTTACTACCAGCAACCGAAAAGAAGTATCCTCGTGCTGGGATCACCAGAAATGATGACACACCAAGTACCATAAAAATAATTGCCCAAAACTCTGAATCTTTCTTTTGTTGAGGAAATGGTTCATACAAAGTCTTTATTACCCTGGACATAAGCACACCGAAAATTGGAAGTATAACACCATTGGCGGTTGCAGCTAAAGTTCCAAGAAGAAGTGCTGGAATCTCGGGCTTGTTGAGGGCAGCGAGGCGGAGGAGAGAGACCTTTGGAGGTTGCCCTGATGCCAGGGCAGCGGCCTCTGGTTCTGCCAATGTAGTGCCATGCATGCTAGCATGTCCTGTGGGTAAACCAAAGGCAGCTGAAAATGAATGGCGGCTGCTATTTCCTACAGAGGAATTCCGACTTATGGATCTTCGTAACGACATTCTTAGACTTGATTGTCTAAAAGATTCAGCAGTTATATCAGATTTGTTTTGAACTTCTCCTGTTTGATCTGAACCCTTGTTTACTTCTTGCAAGCGTATAAGTTGAGAGTATGCTCCTTCAGGATACTTGAGTAATTCTGGGTGCGAGCCTGATCAATGGACAAAAATATGTTTAATTGATATGTCTTCCTATACACGTGACAAACTGGCGGGAACTTGGGATCTAATAATAAATTGCAGCCACGAGTAAAACGAAATTCTATCCAGAAGTACAAACACTCCGCCTGGACTCTGGAGATTATAAGAGATTTCGGTGGGAAAAGCAACGTTTTATAGCAGAAGAAAGCAAGTCAAAATCAGGGTTTATTGTGTAGATTTCTTGAAAGCAGTGCATAGATATGACCGCCAAATACACTTGACAAACAGCATAAACTGGATACAACATATCCAACCAAGGGAAACATATGCAAGAACTAATAAATAGAACATGCTAACTTTATCAGGTAGAATACCTTTTTCAACCATCTTTCCTTTATGAATGACAGCAATCACATTTGCATTCCTCACCGTGCTCAAACGATGAGCAACAATAACAGTAGTTCTGTTGACCATAATCCGATCCAATGCTTCTTGAACTATCCTCTCAGATTCTGCATCAAGTGCACTTGTAGCTTCATCCAAAAGTAAAATTCGTGGATCTTTCAAAATTGCTCTTGCTATAGCAATTCTCTGCTTCTGCCCACCAGATAGCTGAGTTCCATGCTCACCGACCATGGTGTTAGTGCCCTGAACACGAATAATTAAAGGCCAAATGAACTAATAATATTCTTATGATCACACACATAATTATAAACTGCAATTAGATAGAATTAGTTGGAACCTGAGGCAATTTATCGATAAATTTGGAGGCGTTTGCAAGTTCAGCTGCTGCTTTTATCTCTTCAATGGTAGCACCATCCTTTCCATAGGCAATATTGTCCATAATGCTGGATGCGAACAGTACGGGTTCCTGGCTGACAAGACCAATTTTACTCCGAATCCATTTCACCTGAAATTCCTTTAGGTTTATGCCATCTATCAACACTTCACCAGCTCGTGGATCATAAAATCTCTCTATCAGACTGATGATTGTTGACTTCCCACTTCCACTTTGTCCTACCAAAGCTGCAGTGGTGCCACTAGAGATATGAAGAGAGAACCCATCGAATATTGGTTCATCTGGTCTGGCTGGATAACTGAAGTAAACCTCTCTTAGATCTATATCTCCACGAATGTCATCCAATGTCTTTCCTTTTTCGTCAGAAGCATCAATCTCTGGTTTCCTACTGATAGTCTCAAACATCTTAAATGCTGCAGCTTGACCAGCAGCGAATGCACTCAAGCACGGTGATGCTTGCCCCAGAGACCTAATTCATCCAAAATAGTTAATATATTTAAACAATAAGTGGAGAAAAAGAAAATTCAAAAGAGGAACTCATGTATATATGTATCTACATGTATGTACAAGTATTTAAAATCAAGCATAAAGAGAGAAAAAAAAAATGATAACATAGGTACTATAATAACCCACAAAAAAAAAGAAAAGAAAAAAGAAATGGAGCTTACATGGATCCAGTCAAAACAGCAACAATCACATTCAACACGTCACCCCCAGAATATCCATTATTCCTTACCATTCTTGAACCAAACCATACCGCCAAGGCATAAGTGCAGAACACAACTAGCATAACCATGCCAAAACCTGCTCCAGCAGCAGTACCTTCGTAAAGACCTGATTTGTAAGCATCCGCAAGACATTTTTTGTAATTTGTTATTGCTTGCTTTTCTCCAGTGAAGGATGCAACCTACATAGAAAGCAGATGAGAAACATCATACTCTTGGCCAAACAATCGAAAATTATTCCAATAGTTGTAAGGCCAGATTGATCTACAGTTCTGATGGAGCCTATCGTCTGTTCAACTACAATTGCTGCTTTTGCATAAGCACTTTGTCCACGGGTTGCCATCTTGGATATAATGATGGACATAGTTGCACCAGATGCCACAAGCAGAGGAATCGAGGATAACATGACAAGGGTAAGAAGCCATCCTTTGATGAATGCTATTATAAACCCTCCAATGAATGTTGAAAATAGTTGTAAAAATTTTCCAACCTGCACAAACAAGTGCACGAATATGACCTTTTAGTTACACTTAAAGAAAAAAAATTTCAAGGTTTTTATTCTCCCTGGGGTGAATTTAGGGTTTGTAATTGTGCAGCCAGCGTAGTACCTTCTCGCCCATGGCATCTTGTATGAGAACAGTGTCGCCAGACATTCTCCCAATGACCTCTCCAGTATTTGTTTCCAAATCAAAGAAAGCAACGTCTTGTCTCAAAATTGTTTTCAAATACAAACCCCTTATCCTTGCAGCTTGTCTTTCTCCTGTTACCATCCAGCAAGAGACCTCTGTGAACAAGAAATACAGCTGTATCAGTTCAAAATTCAAATGCTTGATATGTGTATGAGTTTCTCTCGGCATGCATGAAAAACTTTTGTGGTTATGGGTATGAGATGTACTTACGAAGACTTGCCGCCACTCCTGTCCCGATTGCCAAATAGACATATTTTAGAGAGACCTACAATGTACCAAGATAACTAAGTGATTATCAACAAGTTCAGGCTAACAACTTAATGAATAACCAGAGGAAGAATAATTATCAAATGAATCCCCTAAAATTTACTGACAAGAAATAAAAGGAAAAAAAGAATCCCTTAAGAATAATTGAACAAAAAACCTGAGCTAAAAAAATCGATGTGATTTTCTGGAACTCCAATATTTGACCTCATAAGAGCAGTTCAAACCGTTATTGAATGTTCAACTCGATGTCTCAACAAACATAAAGATTAAATTTTGGCTTCTGTAGCATATAACTTTACCTTGGAAACAGCACTAACTATGTCTGTATTGTTTTGATTAGATCCAAAAGAATTGATCATCTCCCCCAACAATATCGTCATAAGGGGCATCCCCAAGCCATTCCCAATGGCACCAATTGTGCCGACGAGCATCAATATAATATCAGTCTTATCTGCAAATGAAAATAGCTTGGAAAATGGAACTTTTTCAAGTTTCTCATCTCCGCTGCTCTTGTCTGAGCCTTGATGATCCCCATTCGTGCCGGTGCTTTTCTCTTCTTCTACTTGGCTTCTTGAAGTGATATCCCCATGCTCTTGAGGCATAGCCCCATCCACGCCACTTTCCTCGGCCATGTTACCAACCCCAAGAAGTCTTGAGATGCTTGACACCTGATTTGTTATACCTCAATCTGCACCTGCATAAGCACAGTCCTGTTATATTAAACTTAAAAGCCTAGCCAGCGAATTTGTGCTGGCAGTGCAGAAAGGACCAGCTAAAGATCTGTAAGCAGGCCATGACTACTTCCAAATCTGCAAGCAGGCCTCAGATTAAAAAAAAAATACAACAGGGGAATTGAGTCGGCACATCTCTTTCGTCAACTATTCATTTGACAAAGTAAACGAAACAAAAACTAAATCTTGAAAAAATTTAACACTACATACTTGTCTTGTATTCCAAGATGAAAAGTTTTATGTTAATTTTGCTGGAATGTCGATCACAAGTATACTGTTCGGGCAGGATTTCATCAGCGAATCTAAACATTTGTTTCCATAGACTACAAAATTCACTACTTTTGCAAGCGAACACCCCTTCTGGTAAGTAATTTATTTCTCTTTTTTGATTAAAAAAGAAGAAAAAATGCAACCACAAGTAAACAAAACGATCCCACAGAAGAAGAAAAAAGGGTATTTGTTCGTTTTCGTTTTACCGGAAAAACTAGGAAATTGATCTGTAAAGATGTTTCTTTAGGTATGATTGGGTCCCCAAAGAAGTAAGAAGACCGCAACTTTATTAAGTGACGGAACCAGAATCAAATCTCTGCAACTCGAGAAACCCAATACAAAACCAAAACATTTGTAGCAGTAAAGGAAAGTAGTTAAGCAGTGCAGAACAGAAGAGAACACAAATGATATGCCAAAACACAGAAACACAGAGCATGAAATGAGATACTTACCAAAAGGGTATCTTGAGCTTGAAGAAGGCGCCAGCACTCAACAGCTTTATGGGATTTGTGGGATGCTTGATTTGACTAATTTCAGATTAATAGGAGCACTGTGTGTTTTAGCTGTTTGGTATTGCTTTTTGTGCAAGCATTGTAATCATTATTATTATTATTATAATTAATATTATTCGTGACAAAAGCCGTCCCTTTCCTTCTCTTGCAGTTCCACCTTTACCTTATGGGGAGAGGGGGATAAAGTCAATGTAGCCATGGATGCCAAAAGCTGTGCATCCAAACTTTTGCTTTGTCAATGAAATCTTGGTGGCCATTTTCGAGTGCACTTATATTATGCATCTAATGAATTCTAACATCGCTTTCCAAGAAAATTAAATTTATATATACATAGATAACTTCCTGGAAGAAAGCATTTTTTATTTTTCGTTGGGGTCCAGTCTTAGGTAGGGATTTGTTGGTTGTTTGTCTTTTCTGTAATATAATATCGACAATATGGCATCATATAATTACACATACACCCTTGAGGATTTTTGTGTTTTCTCAAAACCCCTCAAGTTTTCCACATATCATAAACACCTCCTTGACGTTTTAAAATTATTTCACAAAATCCCTTATGTTAGAGTTCCGTTATGCTTTTTGCTGACATCAGCATAAAATAATTTTAAAATGGAAAAATTAACCTTACGTTGTTGCCCAGTCGTCCAATTACTGGCTTAAATTCATCTTGAATTTCTCTTCTTCCCAGAGTCACGAGCTTCTTCACTGCAATTGAGACGCCACCTTCAAAATTCGTTTTGTAGACTATACCAATTGATCCACCACCCATTAGACATTCTTTCACAAGCAATGCTTTTGTGTCGGAACCCGAGTTTTTGTCCAAGGGAGTACCACAGAGGAAGGGGTTGTTTATAAATGTGTAGGAACTGTAACCTTGCATAACTGTAGGAATGGTGCCTGAGAGCTTATTGGAGGAGATTAAAATAGGTCAATTTTGTTAGGTTTCCAAGGGAAGAAGGAATTGGCCCCAAAAGTGAATTTGTGAAAGGCCCGGATATTGTAATCTAGACTGGTTTCACATGCTACGAGGTCACTCTTACTATTTTTGAATAGAGCTCAATCCTACGAACGTGTAGGCAAAAACTGTTCATAAATCAGAGTGTTAACGAAGAGTTACGGACGTTTGAAGTTCGATATAAATAATAACATGGGGTTTCTATTTAGGAAAACCCCTACACTTTCTCGAGAAAGGGGGACCAATCAGAGAAGGAGAAAGAAAGGGCTGACAAATCGAGGAGAAAGAACCCAGTACCGGATCCACCCTCCTTCGACCTGTTTCCATCGCAACCTTGTTCTGACCTGGACTTCCACGACTGTTCCAACGGTTTTCCATCAATTTTTCTAATGAGAACCATACATCACCTGCAACCATCACCTTGCCACTCCCTCTTTAATTTCCATCCAAACCTAACGAGTTTTGACTCTCGTTTTGTGAAGAATGAAGTCGGCGGCTCCGTGGGTTATTTTGTGGCAACCTGTTTCTGAACGCACCACCACCAATCACCACCATCGTTCAACTCCTCAAAACCTCAAGATCAAAGCCCAAGCAAGATTGGGGGCATTAGAGTTCGTTTTGGCATCGAATCAAAGTATACCCATTTTAGGGTTTAGACGGATTGTGGTGTTTTTAGGCCAAATTAGACCTCAACTCTGGTATGAAAACTCATCCTTGTGTCTTGTACTGCTAGTGTGTGAAATTTGGGGACAATCGAAGATAGTCGGAAACTTAGGTTTCCGTTCTCCAAAATCGTCGTGCGTGGCGGCCCTTAGGGGGACTCTGGCAAATTGGAGTCTTGTATAGTGAGATGTCCTCCATGTCCTAGGTCCGATTCTAAGGTCCCCTTGTTGAAACACTTTACAACGGTTCTATATATTCGATTTATTGAAAATGGTAATGTTCGATTTTCGTAATTAACGTTGATCCGATCGTTGGATTGATGTGAAACTTTAATATGTTGTTGTGATTGTTATTTGAGGATCTTAGGAACTTATGGATCGAAAATTCAATGTAAGAATATTCCGGATTGAAAGAAATTTTAAATTGTTAACCTTTGTACTAGACAACGATCTGACCGTTGGATCATTACCAATTTGATATATGTTATAGTACGCATCATTTGAGGACTTCAAAAACTTACGGATTGATAATCTGACGTACCAATCTTCCGAATTAAATTTCTAAGTTTGTAAAACCAATCGTTGACTGCTACTTAAATTTGGCGATTGGCGGAGATCCAACAATTAGATCGTCACAAAATTTTAATTTGATGTTTAGAAACATATAGAGACTCTTACGAAGTTACGGATCAGAAATCCGATGGGTAAATTTTCCAGATTGGATGATTAGGATTGTTGATCGTATCGTTGACCACATCGACCGAGGGTTACTTTTGGTCAAACCGTTCCAAATTGTTCCTAACTATTGAATTAGTATTACTAGAGACCTAATAGGATTTAGTGAGCTTACTCCAGTCAATAGGCCATCTTAAGAATGTCCCCCTTAGTTTACATGCAAGTGGCACCATATCGTGATATATGTACTTATTAAACTTCTAAATGAGAAATGATATGTATGATTACTAGTATGAAAATGTAAGCCTGGAACCCTAATGGAAGCATTTAAGAGAACTTGTATGCATGTTTGACAAGATATTTAGTTGTTATAAGGAATTGATAGTGTATGTGCTTACGTTGTAAATCATAGGTGTTAAGGTAGGAAAAGTTATGTGTTGATCTGATAGTAGTTGTACAAGGATGGTCATGCTTGGTATATTTGCGATAGGGACCCTACGTATTTTATAGGTGATCATGTTTAGTATATCCGCCATAAGTGATCACTGCCTACATAATTAGATTATGCTTATGGTTTTACTTGGTATATCTGCAATGACCAATTCTAAGAGTGATCATGCTTGGTATATCTGCGATGGGTGATCACTGTTGGAACCAAATTTGCTCACCATCATGAGTGGTGATTGTGCACAAACTCGAGTAACCTGCAAAACAGTAAACCACAGTGAACAAGCCTAAAACTGGGAGATGCGTGTCAACCAAAGGTTATTCGATAGTCAAATTAACGAATTATTTTAGACTCAAGTAGTAGGCAAGAGAATTGAAATGTTTAGATTGCGTTACATGGATAAACCCTAGATGGGTGTATTTATACCGCGGGGAGAGAAACCTTTTTAAGATATAATCCTTGTTCTAATCTGAGAGAATTCTAAAGGATATCTAAAAGTAGATATTGCGTCCACTTAGAAGTTGTGATTACTTGCGACACACACCAATTCCTAGATTGTAGGAACTCCAAGCCTTATAGGATCTAATTGAGTCCAATTCCGAATCAGATCATGTAACTTGCGAAAGAAGCGTGGTGGCACTGTTACTCTATCTAATACAACTCCGCCTGGAGTTGGCGAGTCTATGGTCGAACTTCTAAGGTAACTGCATTCGGATTAGCCTTACTTCGGCCTGGAAAAATCATGGTCCCACAATTATCCTAACTATCCGTCTAAGAGGCAACCCGTTCCCCTTAATGATGGATTATTATCCAAAGGCCATGTCTTTCGGAGTAAGCTAGAATAAGTACCGTTTAGTTTTCAACTTCTTGCAAGCTAGTCTACTTCAATAAAGAAAGGTAGTTTAGTCATTCTCGGTTTCCATCATGTGTCCATCTGAATTCAATCGTCATGATGATGAATGCCTCTGTTTTGCTTGCATACTTCTTAAAGAAACAACCACGCGTCTCATTGACTAGCCTTGATTGTCACCCGCATCGATCTCTAAGCTAGGCGACCTTTCATTTTCAACGGTGAGACCTTTTCATGATTCATCTTTAAATAAGCCCCTTAGGTCGCAGTTTCCTTCATTCTTTTCTCATTTATGCCATGAAGCCTGTTTTCACCTTAACCTGCCTTTCTAATCCTAGTTTTCCTCTTGGTTTGTCGCTGAAGAAAATTCCAATCTTGAAAAGTTATGCTATGTATAGTAATTTCCATCATGTTCTTAAGAATGTCCCCTTGCTTCTTGCAACTTGTTCTATAACATTCATCCCCTTGAAGCACTCTTCATGCAGTTTTCATGGAAGGATAAGATTTACGCGGGGTGTAAGAATTTGTTGAAGGGTCATTTATCACCGTCTTTTTCCTCATCTGATGCTTACTGATGGTGATGGTAACGGCTCTTCATTTAATCATTCTCCCATGTGGCACTCATGTGGCTTGAGAGTTGAAGTCGCAACAGAGTGCCCCATCATTAACCCTTCTCATTGCTAGACACCTAGTACAAAATTTGTACCGGAGTCCATTCATTTGAGGTGATGGGATGCTTTTGTGGATTTTCTATCTCTGTTTCCTTCCATTTCCTCTACTTGTGGACGGCGATGGTGGCAGATCTCGATCAAAATACTCACCTTCAATGTAGTGTCGTGCTCGGAATGCAGTAAGGTGGGTGTATCATATCCTTAGTCTAGTAACAGAACCTTCATCAGAGCTGACAACTTTGGTCAAGTGTGTTGTGTAGTCTTTAGGAACTTTTCTCCGCTAGGGGTGAGGACATTTCTCCTCCAAACTATTGTACTAATTTGATATCCTTTGTGACTATGATGATAAACATGTGTTTGTGTAAGGATCTTTATGTCTTGTGTATCATTTTCATGAAGAATTTCTATTTTGATAAATGTTTCCAAAGTAAATGAACTTTAAAGAATAAAATAAGCAACAGAGCTGAAAGCGAATAAGTTTGTGGGTCTAGGACAGAGTTTTAAGAAACCCCCGGGGTAACATTGATTCAGAGAAACATTACCTCCTCAACTTTGCGAACTTTGCATCTATAAAAGATTCTCATCACGATAGCCAGAATACCACCTTGCTACAGTATCAGGAATTAAACATTAAACCCATAAAGAACCCTCCACTTGAGTTCATTTCAGCATTTATCAGATTTGAGACGGTTACATCTATAAACAAAACTAAGATACAACTTCTCTCAACGAAACTCTAATTGATAATGCAATCTTGGCAGCTGTGGCCATGTCACCATACCCAGGTGGGTTGCACCTCCCTTAGGACACCTCTAAATGAACCTTGACGGATCTTGGAACGCTAAAAGAAAGGTTGTGGGTTTTGGGGCCGTTATCCGTGGTAATGACGGGGTGTTCGTGGCAGCACATTGCGGAAGCTTTGAACATGTTTTCTCTCCACTCCAATTAGAGGCCATGGCGGTACAGGCGGGTTTGCTTTGGGCAGTTGATAAGGGATTCTCTTTTCTTTTGGTTGAAACTGATTCTCTTCATATTTTGGAGGCACTTATGGATTCATGCCTCAATCTGTCCATCATTGAACAAATTGTGGAAGATTGTAAAGAGCTTCTTGCCACAATTACTGAAGCCACTATTTCCCACACTTGTAGCCAAGTAAATGTTGATGCTCACCGTCTCAACAAAAATGGTCTAGCTCTAGGTCATTGTAGTGAATGGTTGGATTCCCCTCCAAGTATCATTATCGATCTACTGGTTGAGGAATCGCATTCCAGTCTCTAGGAAATGGTTGGAAACCAATATAGTGTGACTATGTTGATAAAATAAAATCTACCATCGTATCTTTTCACAAAAAAAAAAAAAAAAAAAAAAAAAAAACAATGCAACTGAAGTTCTAAGTGGTGAGCAAAACTGATTAAAAAATCAATTTTCTTTTCGCTATAGTAAAATTTCCTTGACAAATCCACTATTGTCAATCTTGTAAACAATTTAGAAATGTGATACATGCGAAACCGGGGGAAGACGTTCATGACTTGGTACGCTGAAAACACCAGCAATGAACTTGTTGGAATTCAACTTTACATAAATAACAACAGTGAATAGTGTATTCATATCAAATTGACAAAAAAATAAGAGCAACAAAATTTTCAACTCGTAGCTAAAATAAATTTCTCACATTGACTTACCGGTTGCAATTGCTTTGGTGGATATAACATTTTTTGCTATGAATATTGTCAAAACCTTGCACTCTTCGGTGTGAGCAACCAAACCTTGCACTCTTTTAAATTTTGTCACTCCCTCGATAATTTCTAGCTTCACTAATGGTTATAAGCCGTCATATACATTATGTGCATGCCGACTTGTGTATATGGTTATGCTTATCGAGTTGATGGGATTGAATTTATCAATATGTATATATGATTTTGGTTCGATTGTATCTTTATATATAAAGCCAACAACCCTTTTGCGGGTCTCAAGTTTCACAAAAAAAATTTGGACAAAAATGCCCCCAATACAAAAAAATTCAAAAGCAACCCAAAATAATGCAGGGGTATTTTTGTCATTTTAATAGTGTTTTTTTAATAATTAATTATTTTTGTACAGTTTTTTTAATTAGTATCTCACAATAGACTAGCAATAATATGATTCAATCAGTTGTTCATTAAATATTATTTTCTCTATTTTTAAACACGTTCAAAACATTTTAAGAGGCGTGTAATGCTGGTTAAAAAAAAAGGTAATAATGTGATTAAATTAGTTGTTAAATGATTATTTTTTTTTTTTTTAACAAACGATATTATCTACACCAAGGAGAGGGGGTGGGCTTCGCCTCACAATGAGTTAGCAATAATGTGATTCAATCAATTGTTTATTAAATATTATTTTCTCTATTCTTAATATAAATTCAATAGACTGTAGATGGAAATTGAAAGATCGATTTTATTATGTGAATTCAGCTGTTTTGATTAGTTTGTAAAGGGTTTTTTCTAGCATGGTCTAAGATTATTCATTTACTAATTTTGACTTTCCTTTTGTCAATTCACGCATACAAATACATTTAAAACGTGTAAGTCGCGCGTAGCACGTCGTAATTTAAAAAACGTCTTCTGCAAGTGCATGAAGGTGGCTAGTGTCATATTTTTGTGAAGTTATTGTGAATGTCCAACGTGGTGTTACATCAGCGATTGCTTTTGTGTGGACATGGACAAGCCAAGGCATCGTTTTGTATAGTTGTGGCATGACAGTTCAATATGGATTACACTTCACCTTTTTCTAAAATTATATATATGGATTGTAAGATTTATATTGCCAAGATCAAGATTAAGTCGCAATAATTACAATCAAGAAAGCACAATATCTTTTGCATGTAGAACACTGCAATCTTCCTAACCTGATGAACCTCCATTGGAAAACGCCATGGCTGCTGTTGTTCAAGCTCAGTGCAATGCAATCCTTCTCCTCCCTATCAGATTGCTTAAAGGTCTAACTAAGAATAGGGCTTAGTTCTTAATCGAGCGCACATTTGTGAGAGCAGAGGTTACAACATATATATATACAAGCACATATACATCCTTTTCATAACTTGACAAGGATTCCCTATTAAAATCCTTATAGAAAACAACTTACGTTTTCCAATCCTTATCAGTTTACGTACTATAACAGAATCCTTCACAAACAAGGATTTTGCACACAGCTTCTTATAAAGCTTTCCTATTCCAATCGGACTTAATCATTCACCGTCAAAATATCCAATCCCATATTCATATTCTTACATGGATAACTTGGTGATGTTTGACATTCTTATTGAAAGATGTCGGTTGACACTTGACACAAGTTAAAAATTTGTTTGCCACTTCCACACTTCACCCATAAGATCTTGCGTCAGGAATGAGGAGTTAAAAATAGTGGCCATTTATATGAACGACAGTAATGCTAGGTAAACTAAACTTATAAACTAAATTTATAAATTAAATAATGTGTCACCAATAAGAAATAAATGTATTAATCAATACTTAATTTAGTTAAAAACTTCTATACTATTTAGTTTTTTAAATTTTATCTACAAATTTAATCTTCATAACATGCCTAATGAAGAATTGTTCGCAGTCTATCTCAGCATGGTTTGCGTGATTTAAAATTTTTCACATATATGATGTCAGTTTGGCTTTTGCCTTGTGAATGTAAATGAAATTAATTTTTGTTGGAATTGCATATGTTAAATATGGTAATACCAATTATGAACAAATTAAATATTTGGGCGAAGTTCTGATGTGCTCATTGAACTATTACTTCAGTAAAAATTAGGTTTCTAAATTATTTTTCTGGTAAAATAAGTCCCTAAATTCATTAAAAATTGTTAATTTCATCCATGCTATTATATTCAAAGCTATTTTATCTAATTTTTTGTCAACTTAAGTCACTTGACTCACTTTAGAATGCAATACCGACATTTTCTCGCCTATGAACCCTTAGCCTTTCGTATAGGTTGCGAAATTAAGGTTTAATTAACCTTCCAAAGTTAATTTCATACACTATTTCTTTATAGAAAATTACCAATCTACCTTCCAATGTGTATCATATACAAGTAATATGACTTAAATTGATTGAAAATTTGAATATAGTACTCTAATATTAGGGATGTAATTGGCAGATTTTTATAATTCAATGATTGATTTTTCTGACAAAATAGTTTAAAGACCTAATTTTCAATCATATAATAATTCAGAAACTAAATTGACAATTTTCTCTAAATATTTTAAGGACATGTGCATATGGGGATGCTAATATTTTAAGGGCATGTGCAAATTAATATTTTTTGGGCAAACGTGGATGTTTAGTAGGCTTCTACAGATGTTTTTGATAGATGATAATGGACTCGTCATGTAATTGACAGATTAGTTGACCTATTATTGTTTATGATCCACTTTATTATATTGCAAAAATCATGGAGTTCAAGATCTTGTCTTGTGAATTGGATTTTGTGAGTTTATTCAATTTTTGTTAATATCGCGTGAATACGATTGTTGGAGTTTTGAAAGAATTAAATTTACTTTATGTTGAAATATTTTTTTTTTCAAAGATTCGTGCTTTTGTTCCTTTTTTGATATATTTGTGATTTTAATTATTATATTTGCTTCCGCTATTTTGTTTCGAATGAAATCGTAGACTGAGATGTATGCTCTGTTGGTTTAATTAATTTTGGTTTTGTTCCAATATATGAAAATTGGGATTTTTTTTATATAAAAAAAAATGAAGATAGAGGATTAGGTAAGTCGAGCTACACATAAGGCTTGATCATCAGTATAGTGTCATACTTTCTAAACTCGCACAAGAAGGTAAAAAAGAACCAAGGCCCTGAGCTTTAGTCATCAACTACAAAGTAAACTACGGTCTTCTCACTCAGAGCGATTATAAATGGCTAACTCCCTGATAGAACAACCTCCATGTCCCCTATCTCTGTAATATTATTAGACCATCTCCAACCCTTGGAGTAAGACCTAAAATTTTTAACCTAGAAAATTTAGGTTTTAACCTGGAAACAGCTTTCCAGTTCCAAGCTTTTTGGCTTAAAATTTTAGTCCAAGATTATTAAAGAATGTATTTAGGCTATTTTTTAAAATTAACTTTAAAAAAAAAAATTATGTAGACCATCCTAAATTAATTTTATGAACATTTTAACCTAAAAATATTTAAATTTCAATAAATATTGAAAAATCACTAAATCGACACATGAAACTCATGATGTGACGACCCGTCCCTAATTCTCTATGTAATTTCTCCCCAAGTATGTGAATTTACATTTATGCCCCTGTTGGCAAGTGACGTGGACGTGACTGTGCAACTTTAAATTATTTTTCTCGATTTTGTAATTAATTTGTACTCATTGTTACAAGGGTACATTAATTTTAGCAGTGCTAGAAACACTGTTTTGGATAGATTTCTGATTACCTTTCTACTGTGCAAATCTGAAAATCTAATCCCTTGTTCTTTCTAAATTGGACCTGTGCCCTTAAACCCCTCACAACCAATCAAACACTCTCCTCAATTCTCTCACCCAACCAGACAACTTCCCTCACTTTTCCACCAATCAGAAAAGTTGTCACACTCTCTCTCATCTCCTTCTCTCTCCCTCACCGAGCTCTCTTTCTCTCTCTACAATTACAAGGACCTTCACAAACACTCACATATCAAGTCCAAAAACACCACCATCGTGATCCTCTCGTCCTCACGAACACAACTGTACCAGCCGATCACGAGTTTGGTTGAGTTTTGAGTGGTCAATGAAGAGCAACTCGAAAGCTCCGACTCGATCGAGTTGGCATCGTCATGATCCTAGCCAAGTTACAAGGTTTTAGGACGTGGGGAAGCTTCTACTCAACTCCCCTTGTTCATTAGACTAGGTTTGGAGAAGCGTTGACGTCGAAACAAGCAAGTTCGAGATGGTGAGTTTTAGGCCGAGACTTGAGAGGTTTTTTAAGACCATTTTCCGTCCGTTTTTGGACTTCCAAAAGGTATAGATATATTCTCCTTGTCACGAGCTTCATTTCCATATAAAGTTTGCTAAAAATGGTTGAGAAATGAAGAAGTTATTAAGGTTTGAAATTTTTTCTAGAAACCGGTGAAAAATCCCCAGCTTCCGTCGAACCGAACTGCAGCAGCTGACAGCGGCGAACAGCGAAGCTCACTAGAGAAGACGAAGAATATTCTGTCAAATAGTGACAAAATATTCTAACAGCGTCAGGTAATGCAGTTACTATTTAACGGAATATTCCGTCAACTTCTACCTTGCACGTGCTTGCGCGTGACCGCACGTGTGGCCGTGGGTTGGACAACGCATGAGGGCACGTCCGACCTTCGGCCGGCGAGTGGTTGATACACGTGGGTTTGTGACTTCGAGTAAAACATTTTTGTATATTCAAACCTTCTGTTTGAGCAAACTATGGGGAATTCTTCCTAGTTTTTGGTGTATGTCCTTATTAACTAATTAGTATTAGTTGTTTCTCATATAGGAGAGACTTACCCTGAGGACGTATGTGGACAAGCGAGGCTAGGGGGCTACGATCTTTCGACATACTAGTGAGTGGGCATTTTGTTTTCGTGTATATATATATATATATAAACTTTATAGTTTCCACAAATTCTTTTAAAGTGGTTTATGCATATTATGCCATGATTTACTTAATTAAAAATACTATTTGTGGTTGAGTTTTATATTGTCATGGCATTTCATATGCATCTTACTTGCTCATAAATATTAGACTGTTGTGAAATGCTATAGTAATTTTATGGGACGTGCAAGTAAGTTCAGGTGAGTTTATTATGTTGTTTGGAACAATTGAATTGTATGGCATGCTTATATTCATATAGTTAGCTCATCATTACTGCACCCCAATGTTAGTGCTCCCGCCCCGGGCCAAGGCCAGCCTTTATATGATTGTTCACCTCCTACACCGCATGTTCACCCGCCTTAGATCCAAGTTAGGTGCTAACCTGTTGTATAGGTTGCATTAGGCGACTTCGACTCATAGGTGACCCACGCATAACGCTAGCCTTCACGTGATCGTAGCACTAGAGCATATGTTATTACACCTAGCCTGTTGTACAGGTCATATTAGGTGACTCCGACTTGTGTGTTAGCATAGATTGATAAGCCATAGGTGCAGTCATACAAGTCACATTAATGATCCTTCATCAAGGTGACTTCGACTTACGTGCTAATATAGATTATTTAGCACATGATTACATTCTTATTGCCGTTGAGATATTCTGCGATGGCATATTTTCTAGATTTATTGTTGGCATGCATTTGATTTCATGCTTATAATATGATTTTCGGGAAACTATACTTGTTTTACATCTAGGGGTTAGTATGTTTAGAAAACAGATGGATTTTATAAACCTTTATTTTTGTGTCCACTCACCCTTCTGTTTTTCGCCCCTCCAGGTCTTAGATATCTGAATTTCTTGGTGGCGTACGAGGAATAGTTGGTGATTCTGACATACTCCAATTAAAAGTAGGAACTGTTTACGGTTGTGTACTAAACACTTATTTAGTTTCAACTGCACTACTGTTGATATCTATGCTCTGAATATTTGTAGTTCATGGGTTGTACCCACTACCACGCACTCACTTTGCTAGTTTAATTAATTTCTAATTTGGTTTTAATTTAAGGAAAACTAATGAAAAGGGCTTGAAAACTTTGAGTTTTAACGATAAGGACAAAATAAAGGGTAAAGTGAATAGTACCAGGATTGACTTTTTAGTCAAAAATGTGGTTTTTTGTTAAAGTGAACAGTACCGCGGGTTTTTTTGTTAAAACTCCCTTTAATTTATCCACATTTTTACATCACTCACACTTTTGGTTACGTCACCTTCGGGTGACGGCCAGCACGTCTTGACTCCGATCGGGGTGTGTCACATGAAACACTATGGAAGACTTTGAATGTGAGATTTATATTTGGGTGAATTTTGAGTTAAATAATTTTTTTTTAATTATTTTAGCTGTTAGATTTAAATTTGGGCCATTAGATCTCTTTTTTTTATCGTTAGTTTTAATTATATTCGACTCAATCGTTGGATTTAATAAATATATAAATATAAAACTAAAAAAAAAAGGTTTGAATGTGGACTGTTGGATCAACCAACGACCCATTTGATTATGGCCGCATGATCACATAAAGAGCCGTTAGGCTCATCACTTCCATCAAACAACCAAAAGACAAGCCCATGCGGGTGGGCCAAGAAAGCTGAGCAGCCTAGCGCATGCGGGCCGTGCGCGCGTCTAAGCTGGGCTAGTCTAGTCCACTTTCCTTATTCCACTCTCACATGTGGGCTCTACCGCTAATTTTGGGCTAAATCTTGTGGGGTTTGAGCTTTTTTTTTTTTTTTTTAACACTTAACCCAATTTTAGAACAAGGATTTGAGAGAAATGGAAAGGGAATATAAGGGAAAATTTAGGGCTTACTCCAAGGATTAAAGTTGATCTTAAATAATAAAGAGCAATAAAAACTAGAAAATTTCATTTTAATCCTTAAAAAAGATGCGTTTTAGACTATAACATTGTGTAAGATTAAAATTTAATTTTAGTCCCTGATACATTTAATCATCTCATTTATTAATTGTATTTTGATGTTTTATTTCTTTCTTTTTTCCTATTCTTAATGTATTAATTACATTTCATTTTCATTTCATTCATCATAATATATTTTGATGTCTGCATTTAGGTAAACTAATTTTTTTTATATATAATATAGGAATATACAATTTGTATAATCTTCATTTAGGTACATTAATTCATTTGATGTCTGTATTTCGGTATATCAATTGATACAAATATATAGGTACATTAATTCAATATAATAATTTTCGGTACATTAATTCAATATTGTGACAGCCCGTCCCGAAAATATCGAAAACGTACGCGTGAAAAGACGGTTTTGCCCCTAGTTCGATTTTGTTACGTTTTTTTGGCTGTTTTTGTGTTGTGTTGGCATGTCTTTGGGCCACACACACACTCCCACACCTGCACCACTCCCTGTCCTTTTTCCTGTGATTCCCCGAGCCCCATTTCCCTTCCTCTCCCTTTGAAAACGTACCGACACACACCAAATCCCATCAAACAACCACAAATCGAAGGAACCAAGCACACATTTGAACTCGTGAGGCTCGTGCGAGTGCAACCATACCATTTTCAGGTAAGAGCTACAACGTTTTCACGTCGATTTCACAATGGCCGAATTGGGGTACTATTCATGCAATCGTAAATTCTTACATTTTAGGGGAAATGAAGCTCGTAGGCAGCTTGGTGAGGTCCCAAGGAGTCTCGGAGTAGTTCGTTTGGAAGATTTGGACGTCGGGATCGTTGGATGTGGAGTTGGCCGGAATTGGGAGATTTGGACAGGTAAAATCTAGTGGTTTTCAACCCTTAAAAGTAGTATATCGTTGTTCTCCTAGTCCTAAGTGTCATTTTGGTGCAAAAATTGTGAAATTTGGACGAAAAATGACCGAGATATCAAGGTTTAAAGTTTTTCCAGTTTTTCGGCGCCAGCGACGTCGCCGGAGTCTCGCCGGGGAAGGAGACGGAATATTCCGTCAAGTCTGACGGAATATTCCTGTCGCCGTTAACGGAATCCGTTAGAACTAACGGAATATTCCTAACGGCGTCAGTTGACGCCGTCAGCGTGCCAGGCACGTGCCTGCGCGTGGCCGGCGAGTGTGGCCGTGCCTTGGCCGGTGCGTGGGGGCACGTGCGGCGATGGAAAATTTTTCTAAAAATTTGGGTGTGATCCTGAGGTTGTGTAGAGCACGTTGGTATATTCAATTGTCCATTTTGAGCAATGTATGAGAAGTTATTACGAAAGGAAGGTTATGTGCTTTTAAATTAACGTTTTTATAGTATTTTCGCATATAGGTGAGACTTATCCCGAGGACGAGCGTGGTCACTCGAGGCAGGGGGGCTACGACCCTTCCACATACCAGTGAGTGGGCTTTTGGTTTTCCGTATATACCTATATACTTATATTTTCCCAGAAATTGATTTGAATTGTCAATTGCCATATGCCATGCATTAGATTATCGTTATTTATGCATCGTTAGTTGCATTTTTAGTGGTGTATATATATATATATATATAAATATATATATATATATATATATATGCATAATGGGTGCTGCGGATGCACAGGTAAGTGCCAGGTAAGTGTTATTTGTGTTTATATTCAGTAGTGATTTGAGATGCTTAGAGAGCTCATAACCTGCACCCCCGGTGTTAGTGCTCCCGCCCAGAGTAGGGCACAGTCCTTCACGTGTTGTTCACCTCCCGCACCATACGCTCAGCTTGGATCCAAGTTAGGTGCACAGTCTTGTCGTACAGACCACTTTAGGTGGTTCCGACTCGTAGGTGACCCGCGATTATTCGCACAGCCTTCACGTGATCGTAGCACTAGAGCGTTTATATGTATTACACCCAGGCATGTCGTACAGACCACTATAGGTGGTTCCGACTTGTGGGCGGGTTTAGTTATTGTGATTGAGATTTAAGCTCTAGATGCAGCCATACAGGTCACGTTAGGTGACTCCGGCTGCCAGACTATATATTATTGATGTGATTTATACCTGAGCACTTGCATTTCATCGTGAGATTTGGTATGGCATACTATTGAGCATGATTTGGCATATCTATATATACGTACGTATGTTTATTTTCTGGGAAGTATACAGGTTTTACGGCGAGGGGTTAGAATCTTGTTTTTGAAATGGTTTTTGAAAAGCTTTGTTTTTGCCCACTCACGCTTTTGTTTTGCGCCCCTCCAAGTTCTAGCGGTTCAGTTGGTTTGGTGGTTTCCCAGAGGGCTTTCCCGGCATTTCTGACAGACGATCACCAGCGTATGTTCACCTTCGGGTGCACTGTTGTAACGCTATTTTAGTTTAGACTGCTTTAGGCTTTCTGCTCTGAATTTGTGTCTCACTTACGCTAGCACTTATTACCTTCAATGTATGTATGCTAGTTTTTATTTATTCGTACTTTTACGTTACTATTTTATTAGCTTCCGCACTGTGCACATGGCTACGTCACTTCCACGTGACGGCCAGCACGCCCTGATCTCAGTCGGGGTGTGTCAAATATAATACATTTGGTACATACATTTCGGTATTGACATTTAAGTACATTAATTCAATATAATACATTTCAGTACATACATTTAGGTTCATGATAATATATGTCGATACAAACATTTCGGTACACTTATGTATTTACATATTTATGTGTCTCTAGTTTCTTTTAATATTTTCTCATTTATATTAATTTATAATTGAAATAACTAATATGTGCATATTAATCAAATTAAATGTGGAGACATTAAATAAAGATACACATTAAATAACAAAAATAGAATATAAATTTTAATAAAACAACACTTTAAGGTATTAAATTGAATATGTAATCTAGTACTAGGTTTTTTTTCCCCCCTTTAAATTATCATCTTTTACAAGGACTTAGCCCAATCCCTTTTTATTAAAGCCTTTTTTTTTTTTTTTTGTGGAAATCGATAGTTTATTAGATAGCTAGCAAAGGTTCCAAAGAACCTCAAACCCATAAATATATAGTACATCAAGACATCAAATAGGGACAAAACAGCATATACACCCCCTTATAAACTTTCCTCTACAAGAAGATCCAGTATAAAGGGAGGGGGATATGATAGCCATTCTGACACGCTACCAAAAGGCAAACTGTAACAAGCTAGTCGATGTGACACATTGTTGACCTGACGATGGATGTGGGTACAAAGATCTTTAATGATTGAAGGGAGCAAAGCCTTAGTGTCTTCGATAATCTACCCCAGAGGTGACAGATTAGTCAAGGGATTACGTAGCGCTCCAATAATCTAAAAAGAATCACCTTCAATTAATAAATTACGTAAACCCCTGTTCGTCGCCCATACCACGCACTCTTTAGCTGCAGTAGCCTCTGCTGGGGATAAAACGTTAGGGTATTTCTTACTGAGAGCAGCCACAAAGTTACCATTGTCATCATGAACAATGATCCTAACACCTCCAATCAAGCTATCCCGATTCCAAGCCCCATCAAAGTTGAGTTTCAGGCGTCCTGACCGGGGTGGGGGTGATCCATCGGGAGGGGATGAACTTGCAGAACTAAGGGATGGATGATTCGCATTCACTCGAACAAAGTCCTGCCACCATGTTGTTGCACGAGAGGCTGCCACTTCTGGTAAATCGCACCTGCCTTCCCATAGCTTTGCATTTTTGCAATTCCAAATTACCCAATAGATGACCATGAATAATTTAAACTTGTCATATGGGAGAGAGGCATCCAAATCCGAAGCCCAATCATGAAAAGAAATGGAGTGACGTCCATGACGGAGGAAACCAAAAACTGAGGAAAGCCATACACAATGGACAAAATGGCAATCTTGGATAATGTGGGATGTGGTCTCGCCAAAGGCATTGCAGAAAGTACTCAACATATTGTTCGAGACTCATTTTGAAGATAGGTTGGATTTGATATGAATGATATCCCTGCACAATCTCCAGAACATCATTCGAACCATTGGGGAAACATTGGCCTTCTACGAAGCAATCCAAAGAGGAGAGGAGGCAGACCCCGACGAAGATCCATGTTGACATTGCACAGAGGATATGAGCCATTCCCGAGCTATATGGTAAGCCGATTTAATAGAAAATCTTCCCTTATAGTCAAAATGCCATGAGAGACATTCTTCACCGTTGCAAATGCTCAGAGGGATGGACTTGATTACATTCACCTCAACGGTCGAGAAAGTGGCGACAAGCAGGTCGTGATCCCAATTCGGCGAAGCTAGGACAATCAAGTCTGACACTAAAGACAAAGTGCTCCCCATCGGCTTTGGGGAGAATGGCCTGAATGAGTAAGGCAAGGGGATCCATGGATCGTCTTAGATTCGCACCTTTAATTTGGAGCCAACAAGCCATTTTGCCCCGCGATTGATAACACCCCTCGAGGCACGGATACTACGCTAAACAAATGAACAATTTGGCTTAAGCTTAGCCTCCAAAATTGTACACATGGGGTAGTATTTTGCCTTAAGGATTTTACCCACCAAAGAATCTGGCTAACAAATTAGGTGCTAAACTTGTTTAGAGAGAAACGCCAAGTTAAAAGCATGGAAATTTTGAAATACTAAATCGCCTTCGGACTTAGGTTGGCAAAGTTTGTCCCAGAAAAGCCAATGAATTTTGTTCCCTCTGCCCGGCCTATTCCACCAAAAAGTCGCAATTAAGTTGTTTAGTTCGTCACAAAAGTATTTGGGCAATAGAAAGCTGCTCATGAGATATAGGGGAATATAATGGGCCATCGATTTTACCAGCAAATCCTTGCCTGCTGCACTCAACAGGCGGCCATTCCAGCCTTGGAGGCATTTTCATAGGCGTTCTTTAATATAATCGAAACAAAGTCCTCAGTTTCGACCAACCAATGTAGGCTGCCCCAATTACTTTTCATGGAAGATTATAGCTTTTACACCAAGGGCGAAAGCCAGGTGGGCCTTGTAGGTGCTGCAGACATTTCGGCTGAAACACACCTCACTATTGTGGAGGTTGACTTTTTGTCCCGAGGCCCGCTCATAGGTAGATATGATATTAGAAATCTAGTAGCAATCAGTCATAGAGGCACGTGCGAAGATGAAGCTATTGTCGGCAAAAATGAGGTGGTTCACCTCCGGGGACCCATTGCCAATTGATATTCCTTTGATAAGACATGTTTGTTCCTTGGCCGCAATAGTGGCTGAGAATCTTTCAGCAAATAGAAGGAATAGGTAGGGTGACAACGGGTCTCCTTGCCTTAGGCCCCAAGATGCCAAAATATAACCTTTGGGACGCCCATTGACCAGAAAAGAGAACGATACAGTGGAAACCAAAGTCATCACCAAATTGATCCAGATAATAAGGAAGCCCAATTTAGTCAGTACCCACTTCAAATATGACAATTCAATACGGTCATATGCCTTACTCATGTCCAGTTTGAGTGAGAGCAATCCATTTTTCCCCCGCCTATGTTTCGAAAGTAAGTTGGCCACTTCCGATGCAATGATTGAGTTATCCGATATGTTGAGTCCCGGCACAAAAACCAATTGCTGAGGCGAGATGATGCTAGGTAGAAGAAGTTTCAGGCGGTTTGCCACAACCTTAAATATAACATTACACAAGCTTATTGGTCATAGTTGGGCCATCTCAGTCGATATTTTCACTTTCGGGATAAGGCAAACCTGAGTAAAGTTGATCTACTTTAAAATCTTCCCAGTTGAAAATGATGAGCTAATGGCAGCCGTAATATCATGACCCGTTATTTCCCAATATTTTGGAAGAAAACTTAAGGTATTCCATCAGGTTTAGAAGCAGTGGAGGGTTTCATCTGGAACAGGGCCCTTTTGACTTCATCCATAGTGACATCACGGAGCAGAATGGGTTCCATCTAAGCTATGATTTTGGGTTGCATACAATCAATTACCTCATAATCATCACCAGAGTATGATGTTTTGAAAAAGTCCTGAAAATAGTCCAAAACCACCCCTTCAACACCTGCATCCGTATCTTGCCAGTGCCCTCGGGAGTTCTTAATTCTCAGGATGCAGTTCTTTGATTGTCGACTATTTGCCCTCTGGTGGAAAAAAACAGATGTTCCGATCTCCTTCCTTCATCCACAACACTTGAGAGCATTGACGCCAGTAACATTCTTCCTCCCCTACCAGGGTTTCTAGCCTCTGCTCGAGCAAATCATGATCCTCCAAAGACGAACTAGTTAGAGGGAGGCCAAGGATTGCACCCAGTTTGGCTCGAGTCTAAGAGATCTCCACCTTGTAGGACTTGAACTCCACATACTACCATTTTATCAAAGCTATCCGTGTAGCTTTAATTTTTTGTGCAACCTAGAACATAGGAACGCCGGAGACAGGTGTATCCTAAGCCTCCTTTATCACCCCAAAACAACTATCATTCCTAGTACAAAATTCCTCAAGGCTTAAACTTTAATGAAAATGACTTAAATTTTAAAGAAAATGACAAAACTTTAATATAATAAAAATAAATAAATAAAAGTAATAAACAAATTAACGCGCAAGACCCCAAGCTCTAGTCACACACATTATTTTTGAAACTGAACGGTACTACACTATTTTTGAAACTAAATGGTATTACACTATTCTGAAACCGAAGGTATTAAACTATTTCTCAAACTGAACACTATTTTTGAAAACTGATCACTAATTATTTCTGAAACTAAATACGAGTACTACATTATTTTTGAAATTGAACACGGGTACTACTGTCACGCCCCGATCCTGACATATGTCCAGGATCGACACGTGACGTCACCAAATACCCGTATCTCTAACATATCCCACCTCTGGGATATGGGCAAAGCACAACTTGAGAATCAAACCGCGTAGTAATTTTCATACACTTTATGGCTGCATCTAACCTCCTCGTTAGACTGCCTACGTACCCTAAACAGAGATCAAGTCATTCGTAGTTCATCATTCACTACTCTCGAACATTCATCGCATAAGCCATTATGTCTTAACATAATACCACAATTCAAGCATGTATCACCTCAAGGAACATTCAACGAAGTACAATAATATTCTCTAATTATCTTGCCATTCACACACACCTATGCTTTCAAACACCATTCGATAATCATAGCAATCAATAACACATACAATACATCGAAATGCAGGGCTAGAGCGACACAGTTCAGCCAAAGCCTACATCTCTAAAGCTGAAATCGAATCCAATGAGCCAACAAGTCAAATGATGCGATTTCAGACCACTCAACGATATCCATCAACATCAAGTTCTGGACCACTTAACGAAACCAAAACACCAAGTAGGATTCCGAACCACTCAATAGAATCATGGAGTAGAAGAGATTCTGGACCTCTCAACGAAATCTAAGTGGATATGATTCCGGACCATCACTTAACGGAATTCGAGTGGATATGATTCCAGATCATCACTCAATGGAATCGTGGAGTAGAATGGATTCCGGACCATCACACAACGAAATCACAGAGTAGAAGGGATTCCAGACCTCTCAACAAAATTCGAGTGGATACGATTCCAGACCATCACTCAACAGAATCGCGAAGTAAAAGAGATTCCGGACCATCACTCAATGGAATCTGAGTGATACGATTCCAGACCATCACTCAACGGAATCCGAGTGGATATGATTCCGAACCATCACTCAACGGAATCCGAGTGGATACGATTCCGGACCATCACTTAACGGAATCGCGGAGTAAAAGAGATTATGGACCATCACTCAACGGAATCTGAGTGGATACGATTCCGGACCATCACTCAACGAAATCCGAGTGGATATGATTCCGAACCATCACTCAATGGAATCGCGGATTAGAAATGATTCCGGACCATCACTCAACGGAATCCAGATGAAGCAGGGAATCAGACCATCACTTAACGGAACCCCAACGGAAACCCAATCCCAGATCACTCAACGAAATCGAGTGAAGGGCCAAGGAATATATCAATGGCTCGAAGAAACAATACAAGAACCAAGTACTCAATTTAGAAGGGCTGAACATAACAAGAAGTGAAATAAGGAAACAATATGTGAAACAAGTGTCGAAGCAACAAACCCTATGAAAATGGGTTAACGGTCCATTACTAGCCCTCACATTTTATCACATCATTCCAATCATACAATGTAACCACATTTTAAACATGCACATCAAATTACATTTCATAAATGTTTCCAATCCACAATCAAATCACAATTAAGGATCATAGAATGATGGCTAAGTATAAAAATAACAATTCAATAAAAATCACATATATTAAAGTCACTAGTACATAAATCGAGACACGTCAACCCGATGAGCCCACTAAACTCCATGAGTTCTCAACAACACTCTAAGATAAACAACACCCTAGAATAACTCAGATAAGTTGTCTAAAAAGTCAACCGTCGATCAAGGTCGAGAATAAGGTCCACAACCCTAGAATTCTAAATTGGAAGATCCGCTTATCAGATTTTTGATCCGTAACTTCTCAAGAGTCTTACTACTCTTTTAGAACAACATACTAAGATTTTATTACCATCCATAGGTTGGATCTCCGCCAATCTCTAAAATTAAGTGTCGGTCAACATTTGATTTAACTAACTTAGAAATTCAATTTGGGAAGATCCATACGTCAGATTCAACATTTGATTTAACAAACTTAGAAATTCAATTTGGGAAGATTCATACGTCAGATTCCTAATCCGTCAGTTCCTATGGTCCTCAAATATTATGTACTATAATTTATAAGGTTGGGTAACGATCCAACAGTTGGATCGTCAATTTATATAATAACCAAATGCCACTGAAAATGCAATCAACTACGAAACTATAGTAAATCATTAGCATTTCACTAAACAAATGTCAAATATGGAATCAGGGCATCAAAATTAGCCTAGGATGGTCAGGTGGGGCCTCAGCCCACGCGCTGCCATATGCAGCAACCAGCCGGCCCAACATGCCGGAAAATTCAACTATTTCTAAAAATTACCAAATTTCATAGAAATGTAGATCTTAATTAGTAGAGAAAGTTTTATACATGTGGCCAAGTCCAATTTAGCCGGGAAAAGCTCCAATTTTCCTCGAACCTGCCAGAAACCCTAGAAATGGGTGGCTTCGATCCGTCACCTCCAGTGCTCCGCCGCCACTATGGATGTTTGGGCTTTGTTCTAGGCCTCAAGAGAAGTGTTATGGTGGTGGTGATTGAAGAAAATCGTTTCACAATTGGAAGATCTTAGGCAAGGTTTCTCGTGGCACCCACAATGGGTTTTTCACTAAACTACAACTAAATTTCTTCTGATTTTTGGTGGAAATAGTAGAGGGGAGGTTGGTTAGGTGTTTGGTAGGAGTGGTAGGCCGTGAATCGCTAAAAAAATGTACGAAAAACCATTAGGAATGTTGCTGGAACTCGGGTCAGGTCGCAGGTCTTTAAAGGGATCCGATTCCCTCTTTTTCTTTTCTCTCTTTTCCCCTCCCTTCTCTTGTTTCTGATTGGGTAGCCCCCCAATCCCTCATTTTCTCTCCTCTCATTTTCATCCTAGTTGTCCATCTCTCTCATTTCTCTTCTTTTCTTTTCATCTTAGCCACATACGTGGCACATCACATTGCTCCAGAAAATCTAGAGCCTTCTAAACTGAAGGAAAATTACCAAAATGTCCTTAACTTTAAACGTTAATAACTCCTTCATTATAGCTCTGTTTCACGAACGATCTGAGTCTACGCATTCATGAGATCGAGCTATATTCGAAAATATAAATTGTGACCTTGAAAGGCCTACAGATTTTAAATAACTAATTTCCAAACTTCAAACTTTGTAACTAGTTTAATTAAAATCTAAATTCAATTAAATTAATTAAATTCCCCAAAAATAATACAAAATCTCAATAATACCAATACGTAGATAACGGGATTTCATAGCTACACTATTTTTGAAACTGAGCACAAACAATATTTCTGAAATTGAACACAACTGACTATTTCTTAAACTAATTATGGTAGAGAGGTGAGACAACTTATGGATATATGATTTGTTTGTGAGAACAAATTTCTACAGGAAGATGAATTTTGAGTTCCGAAAAAGAAATTGTGGTCATGATTATTACATTTTTGTGATTTTTCAAAAGGTTTTCACAAAACTTAATGAGTCTTACATGTTTATATTTAATCCAAATATCACATACAATTGTATATTAGATATACGCTCATACTTGAATATCACGAAGAGAATATACATTAGAAAAATCTAACCTTCAAAACATGTATTTGTAATTCATAAATGATTGGTAGAATTGCATAGGATAGTTAACGGCGAGGGCTAAATACTCTTGCTTTTTACATTTGTTTTTCTAAAATTAGTTTGTTTTCTCTGTGCTGCCTAGTTTCACAAAACACAATTTCAATTATTATACTTTTTGTTATTTTATTTCAATTCTTTCAAAATTTTGTTTGACGTAGTTAACTAAGAGTTTATTTTATATACAAATTATTCATCTCAATCGTTGTAGATAACGACCTTACTTGAGCCGCTTATACTACAATTACTTTGTTCTCTTACAAGTACTTCTAGGTGTTTTTAATCATATTTTTGCAGGTGGTAAAAATTAGCACTTATGTTATAATTTGAAAGTTGTGCTAGAAACATGGTTCATACTCAAGTGGGAGAATGTACGAATATGAGTATGCAAGTGATTGCTATAGCCAGTTTATCCAAATTGGTGTAGAAAAGTCTTATGAGAAGAAGATTACTTTGTCCTAATTTACATGGAATGAGACTTAGTATGTAAACTGGTTTTTATCACTTAAAGTTTGATAATGAGATTATTGGTGTTCTATGTGAATTCTAATAGGAGAATCATATTTGTCTCTATAAATACTGGTCGCTACTATCACAAAAAATGACGTTCATTATTGAACTTAGACGTGTTGTAAATTGAGCATATTATTTTTGTAATAGAGCAAAAACCTACTATATATTGAAGTCGCCAATGATTTCATTTTCGGGTTCAAAAAGGTCAGATTATTCTTACAATATGCAGCTCCACATACACAGCTCATATAGAAGACTTCCCTCTACACAATCATAAAAATTTAAGCCACATAACACTAAGCTTAAGCTCCTAACCAATTTCCTCAGTATGTTCTTGTAAATGTATATAAACGCACCAATCACCTGCACACTCACACATGCTGCATATTGAATATATAATAAGAAATAAATCATTTTTGTCACTTCCTCACTTTTAACGTTGATGAGGCCCGTGAAACTGTGTACATGACATGAATCCCCGATTAATCTCCATCTTTTGTTAACCTTTGACCAGAAAATAAAGAGAGATATTTTCTTAGCCAACAATTTCGCGGCATTTTCCATGCTCGGACAAAACCTTTCCTCTTAATTATATTCCACTGACTTATAGATAAGGAACCACCAGACATGTCTATTGTTGTGATAATAATTATTCAAGCTTTTACGCACTCTCACAAATTACATTATTGCTAAAGCCAATATTTGTCACATAGACGGGAAAAAAGAATTCGCAACTAATGCTCTATTTGAGGGCATCACTCGTCTAATAAACAACGACAAGTGTCTAGAATGTGAACCAATTGTCCAATTAGCAGATCTCATGTGTTAGAAATTGTTACAAGAGAGTTTCTATGTATGTACCCTTCTAGGAGACCAATACATTTGAATTGAATGTCCCCGCATTGGCAGTTTTTCCAACGTGAGACTTGAGAAGGTCAACAATCTTCTTTCTGTCAAAGTTACCACTTGATGATGTCATTCATATGGGATTTGCATCCCATTCGGATTTAAATTGTGAGAATCCTAAGAATTCTTACATCATAATCGTTTATTATACGTACGGTTATAAATTATTTTGAATTTTTTTATTTAAAATTAAATACAAATAACATCTAACAAAAACTAACAACGCGGTGTACCATGAATGATCATGAGGTGAGGATATCCATTCACCTACAACCGAACGCAAGGACAAAGCCGTGTTAGGATGGGCCTCCCCTACCCACCATACGTGGAGGTTGAGTTCGACATCTACCAGAATAATCAGTCAGACATCAACAATCCCGTGGGCGAACATGCAGGTATCGACATCAACTCTGTCATGTCTAAAATTACCATGCCATGGAATGGTAGCATTGTGGATGGAAAAATCAACAGTGCTAGGGTTAATTATGATTCCACGGCAAAAAATCTCAGCGTGGCTTTCACTAGTTATGTGAATGGAATTCAAGTGATGAGGTATTTGATTACAGTGTTAATGTGAATGACTACTTGCGGGATAGGGTCATTGCGGGCTTCTCCACTGCAACCGGCGATAATATCGCTGCCCTGCACCGGATCAACTCCTGGAGTTTCAGCTCAACTTCACAGCTGGTTGACATTGAAGCTCCACATCCTTTTTCTCCTCTACCTAAGTCAGGAAAGGGCAAAAATATAGGAATCGCAGTAGGGATAGGTGTTGGGGGATTTTCATTCTTGGTCGGTGGGATTGTGATTTGGTTCATCTTGTGCAAGAGGAGGAACGCAGGGGAAAATAGTGATGAAGAAGATGCTATGGTTTGCGACTTGATTGATGATGAATTTGGAAATGGGACTCGCCCGAGGAAGTTTTCCTATGGTGAGTTGGCTCGTGCCACAAGTGATTTTTTGGAAGAAGAAAAGCTTGGAGAGGGAGGGTTTGGTGGTGTTTAGAGAGGCTTCATAGAAGACTTGAACTCATTTGTTGCCGTTAAGAGGATATCGAGACGGTCTAAACAAGGATTGAAGGAATATGCAGCGGAAGTAAGGATCATTAGTCGACTTAAGCATCCGAATCTGGTGCAACTCATTGGTTGGTGCCATGAAAAAAAACTCCTACTTGTTTATGAGTTGATGCCCAAAAGCAGCTTAGACTGTCAATTGTTCAAAGAAAAAAGCATGTTGAGTTGGGTAGTGAGGTACAAAATTGTTCAAGGCTTAGCATCCGGGTTGCTTTATCTCCACCAAGAATGGGAGCAATGTGTGCTTCACAGGGATATCAAATCCAGCATTCGTATGTTGGATTCAAATTTCAATGCAAAGTTGGGGGATTTCGGGCTAGCACGACTTGTAGATCATGGAAAAGAGCCGAAAACAACAGCTCTAGCTAGCTTGAACAGTGGGGTACATGGGTCCCGAATATGTTATCACAGGAAAGGCTAGTAAGGAATCAGACGTGTACAGCTTTGGAAACAAGTAGTAATAATGAAGTGAACGTGGTGGAGTGAGGAAAGAGAAAGTGATTGAAGCAGCTGACTCAAGATTGTGTGGAAATTTTGACAAGAAGCAAATGGAGTGCTTGATGATTGTTGGATTATGGTGTGCTCATCCAGATTACAATATGCCCCTTCTTCCATCGAAGATGCCCGTCCCCACGTATTTGGCTGACGAATCTCGTCCAAAATCTTTTCAGATCTTGTCTCGTGATCATTTTAGTGCTTCCGAAGCTGAAGGAGGCGAAATTGAGGGCAATTCATCCTCAAGAAAGCAAGAAGAATCGTGCATTACTAGTGTAAGTGTAAACCAGTTAACAATCACAATGCTAGTGGGTAGGTAGTGAAAGCTATGACCTAGCTTATTGAGTATTAGCGAATCATCTTCTAGTCAACATATATGCTGCAAACAAGATATCCGACTCGTCCTCAACTTCCCCTGCGAATTGTTTCGAAAGCGATTTCTCATTCCTAGCCAGCTCTTTATTGATGATATGAAACACAAAGCCCATTTTGACGACTAGTTGCTATACTGACAAAAAATTGCATACAAAATCACCCGATAAAAAATTGCAACAAAAAAAAAAACTGCAAATTTTATTGCATGGTGCTAAGATACCACTATTTTGGTCTTCCCTCAAATCAAACCCAAAATTATTTAACCACTCAACTAAATGGATTTGTAATATAGTTTTTTATTTTCTTGGAATACAATGTTCGTATATTTTATTCCCTACAATTTGATATCCTAAAGATTTTTAAAGTGTCTAATTTACTGTATCTCTGATGATAGCTAACTCTGTAAGTCGTTTGTGCACACTCTTTTTCCTTCGACCATATTGAAATCTCAACAAGTTTTTTATCGAGGCCATTGTATGCACATTATCCTTATTTTTTTTTTTTATATTCTTCTCCCTTCAATGAATTTCGTACACTTTTCTCAAAAATGATATTTGAACTATCGAATTAAAAGTAGACAATTCGAACTATTAAAATTTTAAAGCGATTTCCACAAAGGTCCTTAATGATACTTAATCTTTTTTGTTTTTGTTTCAGTTTTCAAGATTCATGCACCGTACGCATGTTGGATTTCATTATAAAATACGTCAATGCAATTAATAGTAAAATCATTATGAATTATAATTCACTCATTCATATTTATGATTTGAAATTCATTTTTCAACAGTACAACGAGTCACTTGGCCCTTCAATGGAAGAGGGGGGCTCAAAGTCCCAAACTCTGATCGAAATAGGCAAAAATAAGCATACGTTTGAAGCAAAGTTAATGAGTTTTAACTACCGTCTTATCTACTTACTGCCACTCTCCCTCCACCATCCAAACTCCAAACTCCAAACCGAGAGAGAGAATCTATTCCCTTATTTTTCCCGATGGAAAGGGAGCCTTTTCTCGGCTCCCAAACAGGGCCCCAACACCAACTCCTCCAACCCACCCCCACCCCCACTGTTCAAGTCCCTGACTCTGATGATTTCTCTTTCAAAATCTCTCCCTCCCACAGCGAGCCTAATCTCTACCACCTCCAACAACCCCACCATCACCATGTCCACCAACCAGACCCGCAGCCCTCTTCGTCAGGAGCCCCGAATGCCCGCCATCAGAAGAGACCCGGCACTCTCCACCGCTGCAGGACGGCCCCTGCTATGGCCGTCATGCGAGACCTCAATCCACACCCAACAACCCAGGTCCCCAAACCACAATCCGACTCCACCTCCATCATCAGGCAAGCCGTCTTCTTGCTCCTCGTCTACCTCTCCCTCGGCGTTGTAATTTACTCCTTCAACAGGGACAAATTCTCCGGTGTCGAAACCCACCCGGTCGTCGACGCCCTCTACTTCTGTATAGTCACCATGTGCACCATCGGGTACGGTGACATTGCTCCTACCACTCCCCTCACCAAGATTTTCGCCTGCGTCTTTGTGCTCTTTGGGTTCGGTTTCATCGACATTTTGCTGAGTGGGGTTGTCAATTTTGTCCTCGACTTGCAAGAAAATATGATCCTGACCGGAATTCAAATGGGTCAGACTTCCCGGAATCATCGTTTCTCCGCCAGGAACTATATCGTCGATGTGGCAAAGGGCAGGATGAGGATCCGACTCAAGGTTGGCCTGGCGCTTGGAGTGGTGGTTTTGTGCGTCGGCATTGGGGCTTTGGTCTTGTGTTTTGTGGAGAATTTGGACTGGATTGATTCTGTTTACTTGTCTGTTATGTCGGTTACAACGGTTGGTTATGGAGACAGGGCCTTCAAGACTCTCCAAGGAAGGCTCTTTGCCGCCGTGTGGCTTCTGTTTTCGACATTGGCGGTGGCTCGGGCGTTTATGTATTTAGCGGAGGCTAGGGTCGACAAGAGGCACAGGAGGATTATGAATTGGGTTTTGCATAGGGATATCACTGTCCAGGATCTGCTTGCTGCTGACATCAATAACCATGGTTTCATCAGGTGAGTTTCCATTGCATCCATCCTATCTTCATCTACTTTTTAATTGCCATCTGTTTTAGATGTTACTGATGAAGTAACCTACAATATCATTGCTTATTTAGTAAAGAATGACAAGAGTTGATGAATGGTTTTCTCATCACGGTTAACTATTAGCTGCCTGCTCACCTAACAAATCTAGCAAACTCTAACAATTCTGATACGAATAACAGTGACGGTTTAGCGTAAGTATTGTATTCACCGTTGCTCTGGAGGATTGTTAGTATGATGATGGAATGATAATGATATCCTGCAAATTAAGTGTAAGCCTTGCCATGTAACATTGCGAGCATGTACTGTGAACTTACCAAATGTACTAAATTCAAATTAAAGCCTCCAAAAGACAAAATTGTTTGGAGTGAATTGAGTTGGCAATTGAAGATTCAATCTTCTAATTTTGGTATGAAATTAGTCGAATATGTAATGTCTAGCTGCATCGATCTAATGAAGATGCTTAGCTATTGTAGTGGACACCAGAATCCTGGTACAGAAATGTGAGTAATAAGACTGATTTATATGGATCCTCCTTTTAGTCTTTGTATTGATCAACAGGAGCAATTCTGAAAGTTATTCAATATGCATATTAGTCTCACGTACATGTTATTCGCTTGCTCATTTCAGCAAGTCAGAGTATGTTATTTACAAGCTTAAAGAGATGGGAAAGATAGGGGAGAAAGATATACTGCAAATCTGTGATCAGTTCAGTAAGCTTGACCAGAACCACTCTGGGAAGATAACGCTGCCTGACCTGCTGGCGCATCGCTTGTAGACTTGATAAGGTTAAGTCTGGATTCTGCTCTTTTTGTTCAAAGAAACAGACTCCTTTTCTCATTCTGGTGAAAGCATGGGAATGTTGAAGACAAAGGCCCTTGCGTTGTATATTCCTAACAAACTATTCTTTGAAGATTTATGCATTGCATATAAGCTTTGCCTTGCAAAAGATGAAGTGGATAGACATTATTCTGCACCGAGCTGCTGTACGAGGATTATAGAAGAACGTGAAGTGCATAGACAATTTGTCCACAGTAAGTTAGAATCTCTTCCTTTTATTTCTATTTTCCCTTATGATACTGTAATTGAAACAAAAAGGAATCGAGAAAAAAAGAAGGCCATGTGATGGCATTGGCACGCACATGGGTTCCCTGTACTTGCATCGTGTAATCGGAGATACATATACTCTCCTGAATTCATTAAGTAGTCTGATATACTTTCTTTCCTTATTCATGTTTCATTTCTTGTTTTGATACTATAATCCTATTTTTTTGGTAGTTTGCTGAATTGCAGATGATATAGTTTCCTGGTTCATACCTGTGTTTCACTTAACAGCCTTGTGTTTTAGTGTAGGCCGACTTAAGCAAAACTTACCGCATTTGAAGGTTTTTAGATTATAAAATTACTGACAAATCCAAGTCTAAACCATACATATGATTTGATCAAATTTGTATCCACCACCTAACTGACATCACCGGTTCCTTAATTGCTGATATATATTTTAGTTTTCGTTCTGGTGATTGGTTTCACTTTCACTGGTGTGTGCGAAAATTGACGACATATACGTATTGAAGCTCGATCCGATTGCAGCAGGCACAAGGCAGGCAGGCATGTTCGTGTTCTGAGGATTAAGTATTTATACCACATAATTATGTCTGGTCACTCTTGTATTAAATTAAAACATCTCACTACTCCAATGTCGGCTCCAGTAATAAGAAATAAATAATAGAAAACTTTATTCTAGTCCTTGTCAAATATGACTTTTAGACTAAAATAAGGGGTAATATCAAAATCTAATTTTAGTCTCTTGATACATTAATCATCTTATTTATTAATTATATTTTGATGTTTTAATTATTTATCTTTTACTTCTTAATTTTGATGTATTAATTTTATTTCATTATAATTTTCATTTTCATTTCATTAATCGTAATATATTTTGTTGTAAACATTTAGATAAACTAATTTTTGTTATACAATATATTTCAATGCTCTTTGCCTTCTTCCTTTAGGTACATTAAATTCATACCCTTCACGATGATACATTTCGGTGCATACATTTAGGTACATGCATTTTTGTACATACATTTTGGTACAAAGTACATTAATTCGATATAATACATTTCGGTAGATACATTTTGGTACTAACATTTCGGTGCATACATTTCGGTAAACATAACATTAATTTAATATAATACATTTCGGTGCTAATATTTTGGTACTTACATTTAGGTACATTAATTGTGTCTTTCAAATTTGAAGAATGTTAAATAAAATTAATAAATTAAAAAAACTTTTTTTGTCAAAAAATAAATTAAAATTTGTATATTAATAAATTTAAATATTTAATGGGAGACATTAAATAAAATACACATTAATTATTTTGAATTAAGAACACATCAAAGGACCATAATCAATATGTAATCTAACGCTAGATTTATTTTAAATTTCAATCATCTTGAAAAATTAAAGTTAAAAAACCCCTTTACCCATTAATCGTGTACTTATGTCGAAATAATAATAATCATTGGGATTACCACTCTTGACTTCCTGCCTATAGGAGTATTTCTAATGGAAATGTCAAATATTAATTTAATGGCTGTTGTGACAATATCAAATTTTCTTTTCCTCCAACCCATTGTTTTTTTTTATTATTATTATTATAAATGATATTTGTAGGATTCATTTTTAAAAAGAAATGAATTCAAATAAATTTTTAAGATTTACAAATGGTTCATTAATGGGATCCACATAATTAATTGACAACACATTTTTCATAAGTCAAATTTGGAAAAGGATCCTCGCCGAATCCTTTTCATGGAGATCGAAGGATCTCGTAATCGTGTTTGTTCATCGTACATCGTGCGGTCAGAAATCATTTAAATTTTAAAATTTAAAATTAAATATAAATTTTACCTAACGAAAATTGACTGCACGATGTACGATGAACGGATATTATTACGAAATCCGCCGGATCCCCAAGAAAAGGATTCGGCGAGGATCCTTTTCAGTCAAATTTGACTCCAAAAGACTCATGTCAATCCATCATGTAGAATTAACTTATTGGTTGGAGCTTCTTTATATTTTTAATTTTAATTACATGTCATTCTACTTAGAATTTGACATATCATTTGCAGATAGTCTAAACAATCTTTATTATATTTTATCAGTTGATATTGTAAGGGGTGATTCGAATGTCTACTAAAAAAACAGTTTCGGAATCAAATTTTTGTTTCAATTTCGAAATATTCGATTTATCGTAATTTTAAAAACCGACTTTATCTCAATTTTCATGTTTTAATTCGAACCTTCCGATGCAAATTCAACAAATTTCACGTCTTGTCAAAGGTAAGTCTTTTGCTTTTCTCTGTAGACGGTCGGCTAAGGGTTTTTTTGGGGCATTCAGGTTTCATGCTACGTTTGCTATACGCTCAGGTCGGAATGAAATGAAAGATTAAATGACAATTGTACCCATTCACTTTGACGAGTTTGACCTTATATGAGCCACCGTCAACGAGTTCAATGTCATCCCTCACATCTTCCGCCTAATCCTCACCGTCCCATCCCTCGAGCGACGGCGTCGGTCACGTCCTTTCACCGACTTTCCCTGATACCCTTATGTTCTTCCTGTTTTTCCCAGAAAATTCTCTCTTTGGCTTTCTGAGGAACCCTTTATCCGATCTGGGTTTTCTTTGTTTTGTTGTTTTTCTTCTTTGAATATAGAAATCAAACACAAAGAAAATTGCTTTTTGTTGGGTTTTTGTCACTCAATTTCCCGGGAAATTTGAAGTGCGATTAAAGAAGCTTGATTTTCCAGAAAAACAAGAGAACTCAGTTTTTGAGTTGATTTGTTGAGGTAAATTTCGATTTTTAATGAATATTTTATGCCAATTGTGTAGAAATAGAGAGATATTTGGAATTTTGATTAATTTTGTTTAATTTTTGAAGTGAAACTAATGAAAAAGAGGAGGGGTATTGTTGTCCAAAAAGTTATAATTTTGTGTTCCATGGGTTGGAACAAGTCGTTCTAGGGCGAGGGTGGCACGAAAAATTGACTAAAATCCGTTCCACGGGACAGGACGTCCCAGGCAAATTGGCACACCAAACGTGGGACGAGTGCATCCCATCCCACTGCGTTCCGTTCCATAAAAGTTTTGGTTGTTATTCCGGGGTTGTTCATCCAGACAAACGAAAAATCTAATTTAGCGCCTCCTTGACCATAAAAGGTCCCACTCGACTCGTAACCAACTACAGACCCTCTTCCACTTGCAGCACTTCGATCCATAGTTCCTTCCAGTTGGTGTCACACCATCAAATTCAATACAAAAGTAATGATATGGAAAACATGAAGATGAAGATGTCAAAGTTTTAGAAAAAGATGATGATGCATGTGTCATTGTTCTTGTCACGTCTGATTCTTCTGCTGCTCTGTATTATTCCTGTCCTTAATGGTGCTTTCGTTTCTGGTGAAAGTGATTATGTCTCAGCAGTTGGAGACCCGGGAATGAGAAGGGATGAACTAAGAGTGGCCTTGGAAGCTTGGAACTTCTGCAATGAAGTTGGAGCAGAAGCACCTGATATGGGCAGCCCCAGAGCTGCTGATTGATTTAATCTCACAAGTAAGCCCAACCACCATCAACCAACAAAGAAACTGAGGAAAATTCACTTCAATCATTTATTTACTTGCTCACCATTTGTTTGATAAATGTTCCAATTTCTTGACAATGTTGGTCACTACGTAATTCTCAATTAATTCTGTTAATTAATCTGTTAAACTTGGTACTTCCTTAAAACACAGGGTGAGCGAAAAAGATAACTTGCTTGAGGTGGGGACACCATTCCCAGGGATAAGCCAGAGAGCTTTGAACAACGTAGACCTCTATGCAGTGGAGAAGGACCTGTATCTGGGTTCTGTGTCAAGTCCCAGACTCTCCAAAACCATGGCAGTTCTGGATGATTATGCTAAAAAATGGAAACTTTGACACTTATGGCTGGGCTGTGCCCTTCCAATGGGAAAAAGACACCACCTTTTAGCTATTCCGGAAGGTTCCCTTGCTTTGGGAAGGGCTGTATGAATCAACCCACTGTGGTCCACCAGAAGACTCAGCTGCTGGATGGTAATACTACATTGAGAGGAGGTTTTAGTGGGACTTATGATCTGGGATCCAACCCTAGTGATGGGCTCGATTTGATATCTTTCTACCAGGTGGAATGGGAGAAGAAACGTGATGCTGGAAGCTGGCAGTTCAGACACATACTCAAGACTTCAAAGAATTATCCATGGCTGATGCTCTACCTCAGAGCTGATGCAAGCCAAGGATATTCTGGTGGCTATCACTATGATACAAGAGGAATGCTCAAAACAGTAAGTAGAATAATCGATTCATCCGAATATAATTTTGAGCACTCGAATCTAATTACGTTACTTATAATTTTGAGCGCAAAGTTTAGTCTTATTGCTTGTCTTGGTGATTAAGAAAATATGTAATGTAGTGACTGGCAAACAGGAAATATGCTTTCCTTGTATCATATGACAAATAACAAACTACCAATTCACAAAACAAGGACACAAATGGACGGCTGAGAATCTGTTAAGCTAATTGGATTTCGTGTTAATTTATTCAGCTTAGGATTTTCATGAATTATTAATCTTGTATCTGTCTCAGTCCTTTTTGCATGAATAGATTAATTATTCAATTCTGTTACTGTTAGATAGCATTTCATACCAAACCATGGTCAACGGTGTTATAAACTTCAAGTTCTTGACCTTTTTGAACTGTTAATGGTACTATTAGGCTAACCCAGGAGATGTTCTTCCAGTGAAGGTCACAAGGCCACTGAATCAAGCAGCTAAGTCTGACTGAATTTTTGCCTAAAGCCGCAACTCGGAAGTTCCATGACACCTGGCTCTGCATTTAATTTAATTAAGTAGAGAAGACTAACTTGTGTCAAATTATAAGTAAAATCATCTTTGTTTGAAGTTGGATCTGCCTGTGTTTCTAATAAATTTTGCTTCTAGATTATTTGAGAAGAAAAGGATTATTAGTCCATTTTATCACATAACTTATTCCAGATTGGTGGCTGTTGGTGTTGGACATTCTAGATTATTAGTCCATTCTAGATTATTCCAGAATCACCTAATTTTAAAGTAAGGCTGACTTTGGACATCAACATTCGAGGAGGATCCAAGAGCCAGTTTTACCTCATTGACATTGGTGGCTGTTGGTGTTGGAAGAACAATGGCAAACCCTGTGACGGGGATGCGATCACGGACGTGACCAGATACGCGGAGATGATCATAAACCCGGAAACTCCTGCTTGGTGCAGCCCGACAAATTTAGTCAATTGCCCGCCATACCATAGCACTCCGGATAACAGAAAAAATTATAGAACCGACACCGCCAACTTCCCATATGGGGCTTATCACTTCTGCTGTGCTCCGGGAAATGCTCAATATTTGGAGAAACCTGTAAGCGTATGTGATGCTTACAGTAATCCCCAGGCACAAGAGATAGTTCAGTTGCTCCCTCACCCCATCTGGCCCGAGTACGGCTATCCAACTAAACAAGGGCAGGGTTGGATTGGGGATGCTAGAACTTGGGAGCTTGATGTTGGACTAAACTCTACCCCTACCAGGTAATTAATTAAATTAAAATGTCGTGTTTGGTAACTATTTTGTGTTCAATTTAAACCATTTATAACTTCATGTGATTGATTTACATTTTCTGTTTGTGGTTTTGTAGGATCCCGGCACCACTCCTGCAAGAAGGATATGGGCATCAATTGATGTGGGTACAGAAATTTTTGTTACTGACAAGGATGAAGTTGCAGAGTGGACTCTAAGCGACTTCGACGTTATTTATACACCCCTCCAAATATAATTCATAACTCCACATCCATGCTAGAATTTTTTTTCAAACCTTTTCATCTTTCCAATTGTTTTTTCAAATATATTTAGAGCTAGGTGTTGTCAGGGCCGGCCAGAGGGCGGGCTGCCTAGGTCTCACTCCTGAGGGGCTCCCAATTTTTATTTTGTCACAGATACATATATATATATATATATATATATATATTAATATAAAAATTTTGTGTCTTTAGAGTGCTTGGGTTTTTTGCTTATAGAAATTTGTTGACCATACCAGTTAGAAGTTTTTTGAAATTAAACTTCAAATTTTATCTTCGATCAATTATGTGACAAGAAAGATTGATTGGGGTAGCTATTTTATCAATTGAAAAAGAATTAGTTGAAAAAATAGATTATGTAAACTTAATTAGTACATTTGCGTCTAAAAACACTAGACGTGTAATAATTAAGTAATGTTTGTATAACTTTCTTCTTTGAATATTATTTTTTAATGATATTTGATGTAGAAATAGATTTTTTTTTTTCCATGTATTTAGCGATTTTTTTTTTTTTATACATATCAATGTACAAAGGATCAAAAGTCAGAGAACTGCCCCACTTCGAAAGCTTGACTAGGGACCCCAAATTATCGAAGTCGGCCATGGGTGTTGTAGGGTTTAGACCGATTGAAAGAAGTGAAATGTGTTCGAGGATCAATAAGCGTGACTTTGCTTCCCCAACCATCCACGTCTCATCATCCATTAATAATATCCGCTCAAATTTTTTTTTAATTCTCAACCATTTACGTAGTGTCACATGTCCTTATCCATTAATAATAATCGCTTAGTCTTTTTTTATAAAATTCTCAACCATTTGCATAGTGTCTCGTGTCTGTATCCAATCTTTTGATTTTCTCATATTTCTCCATAAAACCCCTTCAAATCACCACATCTACTCACACCAACCCTCTTCCATCCTCCTACCTATCTCAATCCATAGATTTTCATAATAGAAAATTCTTTCAACAATGTCTAACTTGAGGAGGTTGCAAGAGAGTCAAGAGCAAGAAAATGAGCGAGAAGATGATGAACAAAGAATGAAACATGCTCAACACCATAGGCGTAGAGAAACAACAACCCATCAGGTGGTGCAAGCGATAGAAGCAATCAATCAACACAACCAAAAAACAAGTGGTTCAAGAGTTGGCTGTGCGCTAAACCTTAATCGATGCAGGGGAAATCGAGATGAGAATCTATTGAAAGAGTATTTTATTCCAAATACTTTGTACCTGAAAGATTATTTAAAAAGAAAATTTAGGATATGACTACATTTGTTCAACAAAATCATGGTTACTACTTACAACGATGATAATTACTTTATTTAAAAGAAGGATGATGTGGATGTTTTAGGTCTTCTTCCACATTTGCCATTATTGGGCTAGTCAAGTTACAACTTTATGTGGGGCTCACCACACTGACTGGGCTGTTGTCCAAAAGGATCTAAAGCCCATCCGAACGCAAGTTGATCCCATCGTTGGCTTGGCGCCCCTAAACATGCGGCTCCCCCAACACCCTTGTTCTTCACTTGTCGTAGTATACGCAGCTCTCCGTCTTTCTCCCAAATATTTTCCTCTATCAGTCTTAACTCTCTTCTCAGTCATAGTTACAGACCTCCATCTCCTTCTCCAAGAACCCTGCTCGGCTATTTGATAGGTTTCTTCTGGATTTCCCTTTTTTTCCTTCCTATTCTGCAGAGTATAAATTTGGGTATTTCTTTGAGAGTTAACCATTCATGGCATTCTCTGGACTGGAGGAGGAGGAAGAAAGAGTTGCAGAAAACTATTTAGGACTTTTGGGAAGGAAAGCAATGTAGGAAATTTCCTAACACTGAAAGCTATTGACTTGGGTTGAGTTTTGAAACTGTGACATAGCATTAGGGTTTAACTACCAAATTCATAAACCCTAAGGCCCTCTGTTTTTCCCTTTTATGTTCTATTTCAGAGCTTAAGCTTGGGCTCCAATGGCGGCCTTCGACCACGTCAAGGACATGTACGATGTTGCTCTAAGGCCTCGTCTGTTGCAAATGCTCGTAAGAGACCTCCCTGATGATAAACACCCGTCTGGGAGTCCGTTGGAGCTGTCGAAAGTAGTCTACGCAATCAAAACCCACAACCTCCTTTGTGAGCCTGCACAAGATGTGACTGACCAAAAGCTAATCACTACTTGGAAATCCGCTGCTGATTCCTGGGTCCGTCGCTTGGCGCAGCTTGTTTCCAGTGACATGGTATGTACAAATTAGTTTTTTACAGTTACAGTTTATCTGAACTTACTTGTTTGTTTATTATTTTTGAAAACTATAAATTGGATTTTCTTTAGTCGACTGAAACAATTGGGTTTAGTACTATAGGAAAGTTCATTATGTTCATTTTGAATGTCGAACTTTCAGTTTTAGCGATCAATGGTAGGCTAGCAAAATGCACCCTGAATTCCACTTTATGGAGGAAGCCAAACCAGTATAATTGTCGTGGGATGAGTCAGCTTTTATATTAGTAGTTGCAACTAGAGGCATAAGTAACAGTTTTACACCATGCTACGACGAGGCAAAGAAAGAACTATCTGTTTTCATTCTACCGAGAGTTTTCTTTGTCTTCCTTGTGAATTCTTTTGATCACTTTCTGTTGTAGCCAGATAAATGTTGGGAAGGAATTTGTTTGATGGGGGTGACTTGTCGGGAATGCAGCTCTGAACGGTTCATGGAATCATACTCTGGTTGGTTCCAGATATTCCTATCACATATTCAGGTACCGAGATGAATGCTTATTTAAATTAAACATTCATTATGTGGTAGTTGTACTTGTTTTCATTGGAGAAATCATTGCTTTTACAATAACACGTCAAATGCATTGCCAACTGTGGTTTTGATTCACCTGAACAAACACAATATTAGGTTTGTTAGTCTTCCTATGAATATTAATATTATTGATTAACACATGAGACCTCCGGCTACTTTAAGGAAAACTATGGTGCACTTATATTGATGGTTGGTTGCGATGATAAACATGGCCCTGGTGCCCAATTGCGCTCCACTTGGCTTCCATGCCTTTACTAAACAAATTATTCTCATGTTCGTCAATCAATATCTAAGAATTCACAGGACTGCTGATGTAGCAAGACCCACGCTCACAATTTTGGCTCATTTTCGAATTATAGATCTTAATTAATTATTAAAACAAAGAGATGCCAGACATAAATTACATTAATCCTAATATCCTAACGATCTATAAAATACTAAGGTTTGGGATTATATTATATGTTTCTTAGATATTTTTGGACGGCTGCCTAAGCATTTCATTCATTGCACTCTGTCCTTTCGGATCACATGATCCTCTGTTGCGATTTGTTTTTGGAGTTTTGATATAGCTCAGACTGCATTTATATAGGTTTAGATTCTGTGTGGATTCTGTCCTTTGAACTTTTGGTTTTGTTGTGAGTAAACTGAATAATAAATGAACTATTCCTCTTTCACCCTCTTAAGAATCTTTAACTTAAATCTTATTCTGTGTTTCATTTAGCAGTCTACAACTTCTCAATTTGTGAAGGTGGTCTCTTGTGCCTCGATGTCAGATCTCATCACAAGGTTGTATATTATATCTGAAGCAATTCCTCGAATTTTCATTGCTACTCATATCTGTCATCTTGCTATAATACCAAGTTAAGATTTAATGTTGATAAATGACATCCGCAATTCTGTACTGGAATTTATATTCCTTATCCATTGTATTTGAAGGCTATATAAATTAGTACTCTGTAAGTCCTCAAGTGTGAAGCTAGTTTCTTTTTTTTTTTAGGTTGGGTGGATCTCTAAATGCAAAAAGGGATGGAACTGCACATGCCGGGAAACTCGTTCAACAAGTTATTCAACCACTTTTGAAGTTGTTAGACGATGATCATTCAGAGGTTGTTTGGGTAAGCTACTTAATCTTGTCTTTAACGATATATTACTAATGTTATATAACTGTGAAAGAAGCGCTTTTTTTTCTGGCCAATTTTTTCTTCAATGAATTTTTGAATAAATAGAGACCATCATTGAAGGCAGTTGTAAGGCAGCGTCCTTAGTCATGTATTTGCAAATTTGGATGTTCTTAATTAAAAACCAGAAGCGGAGGCCAAGCTGGCCAAAGCTGTAGTCATGCAATGTTTCGATGTTATTAGTTTTACTGGTGTATAGCAATGTTTCAAAAAGCGAAGGCAAAGCTAAGGCGTTTCATGGATAGCCCCGCCTAGGCGAAAGCCTTGATGCATGAGGCGAGAGCCTCACGGGACCTAATTATTAATATATACTACTTTATAAAACAAATATCCATTGTCATTCAAAATTGCCCAAGCCACAAACAAGTTTAACTCACAGTCATTTGGTTTTGATTAAAAAAAACCCTGCTCAAATGACGTCATTTTGGGTTTGGGTAGTTTTTTTTTATTTAAAAAAAAAAAAAAATGGAACTCCTCAGGCACGCCTCAACCACGTCTAGGTGAGTTTAAGCTTACTTCCACTGGGCAGAGGTGTTTTCATCATCGTCCCGCCTCCAAAGCCGCCTAGGCGTGCCTTTTTTAAAACACTGTGTATAGTCAGTATTCATTGCTAAAATAGCATCATGAATCCAATAACTTTCATTTACAGGTGTTAAAGATTGATTAAAATTACTTTAAGAAGTAAGCTTATCGTGGTTTTTGCAGACTTATCTTTCCTAGTATAGCCTTGTGAATGTATTACATTTGTCTAAAGTAGAATATATAAAACAGTAAGATAATATTATTCTTTTTAATTAAATTGATGTTAGTTATGTATGATATGGTTTTCATGTTACATGCAGGAAGGAGCAGTTCAATTGTTATGCACAATTATATCTTTCTTTCCATTGAGCATCAATCGTCATTATGACAATGTAAGTTCCTTGTCCTCCGTTGCAGAATTTCCCTTAGCGAAGTACAGTAAATATTTTCAAATAAGTTGGTTTTTGGTGGATGGCAGTTTATTTGTATTATTCCAGTTATTGAGACTTGTTTGCCTTTTCTTAAAGCAATCAAATGCTGAAAATACCAAATTGGATCAGACAACTATCTAATTTCTTATTGTGTGGGCATGATCAGTTCTAAGTTGTCAACATTAAGTTACAAAATTATCAACTACACACTTCTCTTTGTGAGATGTGGCCTGCTAGAAGCTGAAAAATGATATTAATACTGCTTTAGTACCTCATTGTAGAGGGTCATACAATCTCATCGTAGGTAATGCATAGTAACCTAATAATGGTTGGCTGGACATATGTCCTCATGAATTGTTCTAGAGGCATAATCACCATACCATAAGTATGTTAAGCCTGGTTAATGATACCATAGAGGTAAACCTTATTTGATCCGCTTTACATGAAAAACCTAGAAGATTTTCTTGTTGCTCAAAAGAATGCTCAAGAACATTAAATCCCTCCTCTCAGGACCCCATGTTAATTGGAAAAACACCAGAAATGACTTTCTCGCCTAAACACTAGACCTTGCTTGCTAATGAATTCTATGTACGTTCATGCAGGTTGAAGATGTTATTGCTTCAACAATTTTGTCAGGAAAAGGAAGTGATAATATGCTGAAGGTAAAGTCCTGTTTGCTTGGACCAAATTATGTAGGAAAATGTAGTGTTAATATTCTGGCACAATATTGATTAGTAATGAACCAAACTATGGCATCTGCAATAACTTGTGTCTGGTTTCAACGTTCAGAAACTTGCTTACTGTCTGGCATTACTACCAAAGTCAAGAGGGGATGAGGATAGCTGGTCCTTAATGATTCAAAAGATTTTATTGTTGATTAATGGTCACCTGAATGATGTTTTTCATGGGTTTGAGGAAGGTACAGTTATGATACTATTATTGATAATTTTTATGTTGGTGTTGGCGTTAAGGTAAATAACTGATATTCGTATTAATTTGTATTGTAGAAACAAAACGCCATGCAATTATTAGATTTTTGGTTCCCCCAGGGAAAGAACCCCCTCCTCGGTTGGGAGGAAGTAAAGTGTCAGGAAAAGATTCAACGAAGGGAAGAAAGAGTTCTCAGCGTTTGACAATGTCCAGTATCTCTGCACTGATGGTTTGCTGCTCTACAATGATAACAACTTCGTACCCTGTTCAGGTGGGTTTCTATGAAAAAGAGGAAAAAAGAAAAACAGATAACTGAATGTCACTATAATATTTTCCGTAGGTTCCACTTATCTTTCCATGTTTTATGCACAATGTAAATGAATTTTGGTAGTCCACAAGTATCTAATGTATTTGTGCTAATAGGTGACTGTTCCTATTCGGTCCTTATTTGCCCTTATTGAGAGAGTGCTGATTGTGGATGGTTCCCTGCCACAATCTCTGCTTCCCTTTATGACTGCCACACAGCAAGAGTTCATTTGTTCGGAACTACCACTTCTGCACCTGTATGGTTTAGAATTCCTCACTGCTATTATAGAGGGTGTGCGCAGGTAAATCTAGAATGTCTTCCTCCATTATTCACCAGATGTGTCTTACTGATATAATTTGAAGGTTGCCCATTTAATTGTTATTTTTTGGTATGGGTTTTAACTTCGACATAGTTGAATACTTACCTGGAAATTTTGTTAACAGGGACCTGCTATTGTTGGCTTTTGCCCAATATTGTGCGTGTGGATAATCTAACTCTCATTTTCTGTCTAATTGCAAAACCCAACTCTAAACACCCCCCCCCTCCCCCCAACAACCCACCCCCCCCCCCAAAAAAAAAAAAAAAAAAAAAAAAAAAAAAAAAAACCAAAAAGAAAAAAAAAAAGGAAGGAAACAATGAGAGAACAAATGGTTTTTCCTTTGAGCTGACAATTTATTGATATAAAAGCTTGAAATATAATAAATTCTCTCTAGTGGCATTCGTCAATGAATATCTTAGAACAACATAAAGTTTTGTTCAATAGAACGTTTGGGTAATAGGTGAAACATTAATTCTTGAACTTGTGATACTCGGGGGGATGCTTACTTGATATCCCAACTACAATGCGAGTTCAATATGCCAAGTCCTTCTGAACTTAGGAATGCTAGAGATGTTTCTTTTAGGCTCTATTTCTCTCAGCTATTATATGTCTTAAAGATATTTCCTTCTTTACTTTGTTTCCTAGTTCTTGAGTAGTTAGAATGCTAACTTTCTGATAATCTTGTTGTCTTCCTTGCAGTCAACTTTTACCACATGCTGCTTATTTAGTGCATCTGCTTTCAGTGTATTTAAAGAGATGTGCATTGCCAGAATTGAGGATAAAGGTCTACTTAATCACAAGAATGTTGCTGATATCCATGGGTGTTGGTATGCAGTAATTTCAGAAAATATATTTATTCTAGATTTTGTCCTGCTGAATAGAAACATGCCTGTTAAATACTGTCATATTACATAGACAGGGATGGAGCAAGATATGTTGACCACTACAGAAAGCCTAATCCCTCTAGAAAGGAACTAATCTGTCTAGCCTTATTACTAAACAAAGCCATTCCTTTGAGAAAACCTAGAAATAAAGTATATGCATTGATCTTGCTATCTTGTGGGAGAGATGGCTACTTCCATCCTGAATTTGCATTGAAAAGTCAAATTCAGTAAGTAACCACCCTTCAACTGTGTTCTGTACTTCTGATATATTGCCATGGTCTTGTGATGCTTCAGTCCATGATCCTCATTTGTTTAAGATAGCTAGTGTTTAGGAAATCTGCATAAAGCTTTCTCCCAATACCCTTTATTTTGGTTGCCATTTAGTGCCTTTCTTCTGGAAATCATTTTTTGGTTTTGTTAATTGGGAACTTTATGCTTATCAGGGATGACAGTAAGCCTGGCACGGGAAGTTGCTAACAACGCATTGATTGATCTGAGTCCCATTGTGAATGAGAGTGGTGGTGCACCTTCTAGTGGAATCTCATCAAAGCCTTCTACTGAAGAATTGCTTCAAACACCGCAATCTAGCCATAGAAAGAGGAAGCATGGAGCTTCAAGCGGATCTCTTGAGTGGCGTAAGACTAGTAGTTTGGAAGAGGGGAAACCCAAGAACCATACGATATCTCCTATTCCTGTGAGAATCGCTGCACTTGAGGCGTTAGAAGCTCTTGTCACTGTGGTATGTGTAGTCCATGCCTTTTTTTCCTTCCTTTTCCCTTTTGTGGAGAGAGTGTACTCCGTATGTCCTTGAATAGAATGTTGATTCAATGCATCTTTGTGTATGATATATATGTCAATCCAAGGTCTTGGATCCGGTTTCGGTAAATAGTTAATGTAAACATAAAATAGTGAAGTCCCTCTTGCACAAGTAGAAGACTAGTGATGCTTGACTGTTGGATCCTAGATTTCAAAATGGAGTCTTCAAATCTTAATTTTAGCAACTATATAATCATCCCCCCACCTTGCTGATTTTGTTGAGTTCATTTTTTTTTCTTTGGTGATGTCTTTATTCATGTGTTCCCGATCTACTTGTGTACGTAAAACTTAAAATGCTTGTGGATCATTCTTTCTGATCTCAAAGGTCTACTAATGAGTGAGAGGTTCTATTTCTTTTGCTCAGGGTGGTGCATTGAAATCTGAAGGATGGCGATCTGATGTTGATCTTCTTCTGATGAACATAGCTACAAATTCTATGAAAGGGGGACAGGCTGGTAATAACAAAAACATTTACCAGCTGAATGAACCTGTTGATATTCGGGGTGATTTTCAGCTTGCTGCTCTACGTGCACTTTTGGCATCATTACTTTCTTCTTGTGTCCGCCCCCCTTATTTAGCTGAGGGTCTTGATCTTTTCCATAGAGGTAATTTCTTAAAAAATAAGTGAAATCTCGTTTTTCATTTTGATTATCTCATGGATGTATCAACAACAAATAGACATGTATTACAACTAATTACTGACGTCCAGGAAGGAATTGCACCACTTTAATAACATTTAATTACTCGTAAGGGAAAACTACTGACGGAGTAAGAGACTGACTACGGTCTGAATCTACAAATTAAAAACTCAATGACAAGCATGATACATCTTTCCGAAAAAGAAACAGACATGTAATGAAATGATAATAACCATCTCAATAATTTTACTTTAATTAGAATAATATATTTTTATGCAATATGCATGAGTGAAACGGCTATAGATGAATTTTGTATTTCTTGTGTATATTTCCTCTGTTATTGTAAACACATGAAAGTGGTTTTCTGCAGGCAAGCAAGCAACTGGAACCAAAGTTGCTGGATTTTGTGCTCATGCTCTTTTGAACTTAGAGGTCCTTATACATCCCAGGGCACTCCCACTGGCAGGTTTCTCTGATGGAGTTAGCCACAAGCTCCCAGAAAACATGTACTCTAGTAGTGTAAAGCACCGAACACCTTTTTCAAGTGACTTACAGGGAATGGTGTATGATGCTTCTGATTCAGATTGTGACGACCTATATAATAGCTGGCTTGCAACTGGGAAAGAAATGGAAGCACCGAGGAGTGACCTAGACAAGACTATGCAGGCTGGAGAGCCATCCAAAGCTCTAACAATTCATCGGGATAAAAAACTTGCTGTAGATGGTTCATTTGGTAAAGAGATTCTAGGAGGAAGTGCACGGGAACTGGAAGTACCCATTGAGGATGTGGAGATGAGAGTCAATGGGACTGAAAATATGGTTGAATCCTGCCAATTTCAAGAATCCGCAATGCAACTTGAGAATGATCTGTCTTCAAAAGGTGCCTCAGTGTCTCGAACTACAGTTGCTGAAGAAGTCTTTGGGAGGGTTTCGCTGGGAAACGGTCCATCAGATCAAGCAGGTAGCACTACGGTTACAAGCCATGATGTGGTGGTGGCTAAAGGTGATGGGTTTCTTGGCAGAGAGAGTAATTCGGCGTCTGCTTCAAATCCTGAGAAGGGCAAGGGAATTGCATATGAACTGGGTAATGATTCGGATGCGGATTCATTTCCTGATATTGTGGATCCAGATTCTGATTCTGAATGATGTGTAAGAGTTTTTGGTTTATTGAGTTTGTTTTGTAGAGATTATAGAATTTGTCTTGGGTTTGGAGGAATCACGGAGTTGGTTTACATTGTTCGTGTTGTTGGACGTCTTAGTCAAGTGTCTGGTGAAGGAGAAGAAATTCAGAAATTGGCTCAAGTGTCTGGTCATCCTTTGGAAACAAAGTTTTACTTTTACACACTCAAGATGTTTATTGAGATTTTAAAGAAGCTATTCCTAACCTTTTATGACAGTTTTGCCAAAATGTCAATCGGTTACGTAATGTTTATCTCTTGAAGTTTGATCTGTAGGCAACAAAATCTTGCATTACCAAAAAAATCAGCCCGACAATTTTAGTTAAAAACAAACAGTGAAAAAACAAGAGGCTTCTGCAGATAAACAGGCAAGCCAAACATCAACCTGGCGTGGCGGTGGGGTTTAGATGAGTTTGGTGATGAAGGTAGCTCAATCGTCACATGCAATGCAACCATATTTGTCAATTGTTGTGGGCCCCTTCCATCATTGAAATTACACATTAGGTACTACTAATTTGTGGTTTTGAAGAGTACTTCCAACAACAATTTTAGGGCGGTTTGATACCATTTTATATTTCTTTTTTTTTGTTTTGTTTTATTTTTTTATTTTTATAATAACCAAACATTGAAATCTTGTTGGGTAATTTTTCAGTCTTCATTGGCTCGAGGCTCTTGATTTTTTGTTCTATCCACGAATTTGTCTAACTGAAAATCAAAAAAATAAAAACTCGAGGCCAAAATTTGAAAACTCAAGGAAGTAGATTTTAGTTTTTATTTTTATTTTTTAAAAACTGAAAACTGAAAGTAGTAACCAAACAATATTTAAGTTTTTCAATTTTTTAAAAAGTGAAACAAAAAAAAAAAAAAAAAAACAAAATGGTATCAATTTAAAAAAAAAAAAACCCAAAAGAAATTAACAAAGTGAATAATGAACTACTCTAAACGTGATTTTACTAATTTTGTCTCTTTTTTGTAATAATTTATTAAGAGTGGCATTAGTGATGATGGGGTTGCGAGTACAAGAAGGGAGTGTAGTACATGTGGTCGCTTGTACCTCATTCGTTCATCTTTTGAAAAGCTCTTTCACATTGTTTCTTTTTTGTAATAATTAATCCAGTTAGTTAATACTTAGTAGTACATAGGATAGGACAGAAGAAAGAGGCACGTACTACTGTAATGCTACAACTAGTACGTATACTTAGTAGTACATGGTAGGTAATGCTGGTGATTGAACTGGGTTTTGGTAGTACATGTGTGTTGTGTACTGTATATCTATATGTGGTTTATATACAAACACCAGTAAGGGACAAATATTATACCCACACACAAGTTGGAAAGAAGCAGATGGAGATGAGGCAAATATCAGTCTCAAACGCCAACCAAGAGGTGTAAGTATATATATTATTACATGTTGGTTAGACTACAAATTTACTCAGGTATTTGGGTAACGTGGAATGAGAGTTAATAAGACAGGGAAGAGGTAGAGCATGGATGGAGTTCTCAAGAGCAAAATAGAGCTCTTGTGACTCTACTCATGCACTGCCTCTTCCCTGGCTTTACCTCCCTCTCCTTCCTTTTTCTCATCCTCTTTAACTTATTCCTTATCATTGAGGTTAAATGTAGATTCACTATCCGAAACATAACATATTACGTGTCTGAAAATGGATCATTACCCTAAACAAACTTTACGGCCCTCTCATTAACTGCGTTGTTAGGTATTTGTCATTCATCGGCAGATGCTCACTGCCCGTTCGTCATCAGCTACTCATATACTTTGAATTCATTGCTATGTGAATCAATGCCATATATGCCTATATGCAAGTGACTGTTTGCAGGCTTCGTTACCTTTTCTGCTCGGCACAAGTTTGAAGGTTGAGAATGCGTTTCATAGGCACTGCAATACAACAAGGCTTAGGCCCCAAGAAACAGCAAAATTATGGTTTCTGAATAAAATGATTGTCTCTATCTTTTCGGTTGATTGTGAATTCTGTTTCAGTTGTCCCAATATTCAAATATAGTTTCTTTTCGTAATGTTCTTGTCATTTATGGCGCAATCTTGTTCACAAAGGAAAATGTATCTTAAACAGAGCAGATCGCAAAACAAAAGCAAACAAATAAATAAGTAAATGTCATATACAATTTCCTACAATGAGCTGTGTTCCCAGACATCTTTGCATAGCAGAAATCTCATCAAAGACGAAGTAGATGGATCGATCATTGGTATGAAATTATACCACTGTGTAAAGATGCAGATCATTTGTAAATATATTTTTAAGTAGCTAGAAACTAAGTGAGTGATTATAAATTATATGAGATGAATCAGAAAATAGTAGCCTATGTGGGGTCTGGAGTGTCGATCTATCTGACTTGCATTTCACTGAACTTGTGCTTTACAAGAAGAGAAGGGTGAATATTTTGCAAGCTGCTGACAGAGCTTTCAAACTGATACACTTTGCATGACCAGCAGCTTCACTTCATCCTATTTTGGGTACACGCTTGAACGAGAAAGCTTCGACAGATAGCAATTTGCCGGAAAGATTTAATTCAAGTCCAACTGAACAAGCAAACTGTTGCACGACATTTTCTAAACATCAGAAAAAACTAAAATCTCCCATGGAACTGAATAAATATGATCAAGACTAAACTAGCTATCTGACAGGAAGGTAGGAACGAGTTCTAGTAGCTGTCCAATTTACATGTGAAAACCAATGAATGAAAAGCAAATAAAAGCATTTTTTGCAGCAATCAAGGACTTTAATCCACAAAGATTTCACATACTTGTTAGTTTCGTCAGTCCAGCACACGGAGTGAGTACAATGATCCACTTGAACATAATTCTGGTGCGGCTGCTGTCCGAGTTTGTGATCCAATTTACCAGATTCTATGACCTGCAAATCCTCCAAAAGAATGACATAATGTTTCTGGACATCCTCTGCACTCTTTTTCCCTCCGACCAAGGATGCAACTACGTCCCAGCGCTGTGGGTCTTCCTCGTCAACCACTGCCAAAGCCAGCTCGAACAACTTGTTCTCCTCCCAAGTCCACCCACACACAAGCGTTGGAAAAACATTCACGTCCATGTCAGCAGCAGAACCAGATTTTTTATAAAAAAAAAGGGAGAAAACAAGGGTGAGCCAACAAAACAATTCATTCACTTATTGTTGCTACTTGCTTTCATCCAGTGAAGAAGAAAAAATAGGGTTAGATTCTTTCCTGACCACCTCTCTCTCTCTCTCTCTCTCTCTTCTGATGGGTGTGGTGTGTCTGTCTGGAGTATCTGGTTATCTTGCAAAAAAAGATTCCAGTCCCTAATTTATAGGAGGGAGTGTGTGAGGGAATATGTTTGGGTCCTCCTTAACTCAAAACTAAACCATGATCCGGTGGTTCCGAAATAGAAGTTAATAAGACATCATAGGAACAAATATTTTAATCTGTTTTGGTCAAAACTGGAAAACCAATGATAAAAAACAGACAAAAAAGAAGTAATAAACCATTTCTTGCAAACCAAGAATTCCAATCAAAATTTTATTTTAACATTTTGTGGGTTTCCAATTATAAACTATAGCATTGGATGCCAATTGTGTTAGATCCTGCACAACGGCAACACATAATTTTGGAGTTTACTCAACCTCGGGAGGGGATGACTATTTAAACCCAATAATTAATGGGGAAAATAGGTTGTATTTTAAATGGCTACGTTAGTAGCTTGCAATAAAAGAAAGAGACTTGTGTGGTTGGGATCATGAAACAAAACAATGCCTCATCTTTCTACATGTGCATCACTTTCATAGACTTTTCAATGGGTAAAAAGACCGACTAATTAAGCAGCCAATTAAGGTAAAGAGAGATGAATCAAACACTCCAAATTCCTCCTCAGTTTCCTTTATTAATCAAATTTAATCTCCGGATTGAATTTGAATATGGAGGTTCTTGTTAATTGCGGTAAAGGTTAGCTTTTTGTTAAATATGTTTATCTGTCCCCTTCAGTCCAGACACTTCTGGACCCAGAGGATTTGCCTTTTGCACCTTATCTTCTAGGCTTTGCTCGTAGCCTTGTGTATTTCACCATCACATATTTATCTCGTGTACACATAACTATTGATTTTATCATTTCAATGACACAAAACTGGTGAATTGCTCTTAAAGGTTCGTTTGATAACCATTTTGTTCTTTTGTTTTTTATTTTCAATTTTTTTAATTACTTATAGGGAACAAATACGTGAGAGAAATTAAGGATGACAAATGGATGAAGGGAAGACACAAAACTAAATACAAAAAAAATTATATATGTTATGTTACTTTCAAGATTTTGTTTTCATTTATTCTTTATAATTTTTCCCTTCTTTCTCTCATCATCATTCTTTCCTTTGTATACTTTCCTCACATTTCAAACACAAAAAGTGAAAGTCAAAAGACAAAAACATATCCTAAAATTTAAATTGTTGTCAAAGACACCAATGGTGATTTGGCATCCAGTCACCACTTTGTTAAATTAAGTACTTAATTTAAATCTCATATTTGAATAAAAATATTAAACCAACTTGTATTATGATATTTAGTGTAACAAGTTATATTCTCAGTACATTGAAAAATTTCTCGAAAGGGAGTGTCTCTGTTTCGAGTGGAGGGTCTTAGCGTTTAATTGGTTAGAGTGAGAGAGAGAGAGAGAGAGAGAGAGAGAGAGAGACAAATCAGTGGTGGTGGTTTTATCTTTGTTTTTGTTTAGGTTAAGAGATAACATATTAAGGAAATCCACTTGTTTGTTTGTTGGCTTGGAGTTGGATGGGAAGATCGAGAAGATAATGAATGATAATTAGGGGGGCGACTTATCAGACCGACTCGCGAAAGATCAGTTTTTAATCTTTATTTCTTTCAAGTCAATTGCCAAGAACCAAACGTCTGGACTTGACTTGGAAGATTACCAATTCGGAGCATTAACAAGTTTCTCTCATTTACTCCATTATTCCTTGCAAGCTATAAGTTACTCTTCATGTTCTGAAAAGTCCAACAAAGATCGCACAAATCACTTATCGAACTGCTTAACAAGATATTTTCTATCAAGACAAGCAAAACACACAAAGTTGCGTGGTTCAGTATAATTAGTTTACTCTTGCATTTATTGATGAGTGACGCTATTTAGTTACAAGAAAGAGTCTTCCGTGAAAGAATTAGTAAGCAATTATAATATTTAGACACAAAATTAATATTTTCTAATACATATGAGCTCAATCCATTACATGTCATAATACAAGTGCAGGAAAACTAAAACTCTTGACTTATATTATTATGTGTACCAATGGCGCATCTAGGATTTTAACATTGGGTGGTCCCAAAATAAAAATTAAAAAAAATGGGACAAAAATCATTCATAACCTTTGTATAAATAACTTTACAAGCTCCGAAGACTAAATTTGTCCAGGATGAGGTTTCATACTCTAAAAATATGTCAAGATAATTTCATTGTCATTACAAGAAAAAACATCTCTCAATGGAATGGAGATAGTCAGAAGAAAACTGGAATTGGTGGTGGGCTTCGATGGTTGGGTGGGGCGGGGATGGGAATTGGGATAGTCTATGAGAAAATTGGAATTGGTAAAAGCGAAATGGTATTGTGTCGGATTGGACGAGGCGTAATTGGAAATTTGGAGTGGTACTTTGTTTACTCGAAAGTCATTTCGGGTTTCATTGTTTTTTCAAACGAATGCTCTCTCACACGGCTGCTGCTATGGTCAAAAGTATTTTTTTATTTTTTACGTCAATGGTCAAAAGTATTTTATATGGTTATGTTAAGATTACTTAAGAAGAAAACTCCTCTATTGGGTATAAAAGATTGAAGTGAAAGGGATGACACTATTGGAGGCAGAAGATTACTTACGAAGAAAACTCATTTATTCTAATCCTCGGCAAACTGATAGGATTCGAAGAGAATAGTTTCCTTCATGTCTAATCGCTTTTCAAAATGAAAAACTCCTCCCCTACCTTGAGTGTGCCTTGAATTTATGGGGGTAATCTTTTCATTTTAATCCTCTATTTTGAGTTTAAAGTAAAAACATGCCCGTAATTTGCAGGTGTCAACTGTACGAGAGAAACTGGAGACAGCATGAATTGAATGTCCCTAATTTAGTAGAGCACAATTCCCATCATAACACTGTCAGCACATACACAAGCTTCTCACTTCACATACCAATCTCTGTCCTATCATCACTCCACTCAAATTACCAATCTCACTTAACCTTGATGCATCACCTTCTTACTACACATTAACCTGTCGCCATGTCACTAAAACATAATACCACACAATTTCTCCAACATACATATGACTCGTGTGCAGGACGAAGCCAGGAGAGACCAAAGACCCCTAATTTGAGCCACAATCTTAGGTTTAAAGACACAAGTCTAAGCTACCTGCATGGCAATTTTCCGGAGAAAAATCAGTTTATATCATCAAATCTACAAAGGGAACGCAATCAAAATCATGGGGAGCTTAGAAAACATTTAACACAGCATCATTTCTCAGTTTAGTTAGCAATTTTCAGGAGACAAATCAGTTTATATGATCAAATCTACAAAGGGAACCCAATCGAAATCATGGGGAGCTTAGAAAACATTTAACATAGCATCATTTCTCAGTTTAGTTCCAGGAGCAATCCAAATTGAACGGTTCATCTGAACCCCAACAAATGAAAGCTCCAGTAGCAGACAATAAATATAAAGGATGAATAAAAAACTAGGTGTTATTATACAACTATATTCTCCCAGATATACTCAAAACAAACAGTGTCACATAGAATACGAAAAGCTTGATCGAAATTTTGTCTTCTCTGCAACATCCAAGCATATACTATTATAGCCATACCAGGTTCCAGAAATCACATCCCTCCTACGTGCATGCAATTGCAGGTACAGTATGGCTTACCTTGGCATCCTTCTGTGCATACTTCCAATTGCTGTTCCAATGTCGGAAGTTGCTTCAATCTTTTTCCTCTGCCAACGTTCTTTGCATCAACTAAGTAAAATACCAAGCCCTACATTGAACCAACATAGAACCACATCCAATGGTCTTACAACCTGATAATGAAATAGTCTTCAATGGAGCTCATCCGCAAGGACAGTTGAATAATAATGTCCAGAACAACATAATCATGTAATCCCTGATCCGTGTAAAACATGCTGAAACTTGCCCACAGCTATATAATCTTCCATATGCAAACATATGCTGAAACATGATATTACCACTTCCAGATGCTGTTCCTGACATACTTCGTCACTTGGGGCAGAACGATCCATTGATTTGTAATGGACAAAAAGCCTCATAATGCAGGTACAATCAACTTCTAAAAAAGGCAGCTTGCAAGAACTTTGATAGCATAATAGGTCTTGCGTTAGCAGCATTTTTACCTATTCCTTAGAAGCTACTCAAGCACCCCAGAGCCAGAGAGGACATAAGAAAAAGAAAAACAAATAAAAAAAGGGAGTCGGCGAGGTGGGGAGGAGAGGGGAGTGGTTTTGTGTTTTGGGGGGGGGGGGGGGGGGGGAGGGGGAAGGACATCTAATCCTACTTGGATCACATGTAAAAGTTTCCATCCCCCTTAGTTTTCTAGTAACAGTATTTTGTTTCAAAAGTAAACCCAGTTGATCAAGTCCGATAAACTGATAATATTTTGCAGATGTAGCCATTATAAAGCCACTCTCTGCATTTATAGTGTTGTTGACTAAATCAAGTACCAGTTTCGGCAGCTGTTTCAGCGTTAGTCTCTTCAAGGGTAAAAGTAATCGGTTGCCATCCAGATTGATGATGAATGATCCATTTCTTCATGCTGACTATCATATTCAAGATCTGAAGTACATTGCCCAAAGCAAGCTCTTCAGAGCATGCTTTCCTCAAAATAATAGCTGCTTCATATCTGTAGAGGAAAAAAGATGATCAAAGCTCATTGTCAAAACTCAACACTCCAGGAAACAAAAGTAGCTGAATAATACACCATAAACATTTACCTGCATTGAGAGGCCATTATTGCCGATCGTCCATATGAGGAACTCAGAAAATTCTGTATTCGTTCCCATGTTGCTTTAGTGTACTGATTAAGATTACCCCCTATAGGGTTCACACACTTCCATAATTTCTCATTCTTACCAACATACAACTGAAGTGCACCCAGGCTCTGCTTGACCACCATATGTTGCTCTATTGCGTAATCCAAGGCCTTCCTTACATCGGTATTGCGGTGTTTCAGATCACCATAACGAATGCAATCGGTAATGTTTGCTTCAGTCGGCATAATTTTTTCAACTTTCAGGGTGTTCAAAGCTAGTAAAATAACACCAATAAGGCCTTGAACATATTCAGATGGTGGTGTGCAGCCTTGAGCTCCCCAAGTACCATTGCTAGGTATGTTGTTTCCAGCAGCAGGGGAGGATTGAGGAGGCCGGTACTCGGAACCACGAGGATACCTGTTGTTCATAGAATCATGATGAAACGCCTGGCCACTCTGCATATTATGGCCTTTATAAGGCACATTTAAGCTAGCTGAATTCAGTGAATCGCTAGACCTTGGTCTACTAGACTCTTCCCCATTTCGATGAGGGAACCTTTGTGGATTTTGAGCATAATTGTTGTACTCAGAGATATTTAGCTTACTCATATCAGGCACATTTGTAGGTGGGGCTGAAGTAAATCTAGGGCCACCAGGTCTGGGAGGAATAGGTCGTAAACCATAACTATGGGAATTAGGAGGGAGCATACTATCTGGTCCAAAATTCGGTTGCATGTGGAAGTTGTTCAGCCTCTGAGGAGGAGGATACTGGTTTGGTTGACCTAGGAAACTATTTCCATCACTGCCTGAAGGATCAGAATTTCCATGGAAGAAATTGGGAGGGGACCTACCATTGGAGACTGGAGTGTCACCAGAACCAAAGAATTCGTGTGGAGCTTTCTTGAACTGCTTTGCATGTGTATGTTCTGACTGGTAAGAGTAATCAGTATTCTTGTCATCTTGGTTCCCAACTGGCATACTTGAGACTCTTGATATGTTGGGTTGATTTGGGCTTTTCCGATTGTTTTTCCCCTTGTTTTTAGTATCACCAACCCTTCCGCTGGTGGAAGGCTTTTGATTTCCCAAAGGATGTTCATAATAAACTGGAGGCGGGTTTATATTGAACGTTTCAGGCATTGAATGCTGTGACATTTCAGGGTTATAAGAATTGTTACCATTTGCAAGCTGAGATGATTCCCCGCTTGAAAGTGGGGGCCCTCCAGCTGAGAGGCTCGTCCAAAGCCATACACTCTTTGCTGCAGCGACGAGGGGTGCGGAAGCTTTTTGTGGTTGTGCCAGAAGAATGTTGTATCTTCTCATGCGCAACTGGTGTAGAGCATTGGAGAAATCCCTGTCTCCAGAAATAAGCAGGTAGTTTGCTGGTGCAGAGTTATCCACTGCCCAGAACAACATATCGACTAGAATCTTCTTATCACTTGCATCTTTCACACCTGTTTCAGACAATGAGCGGTCAACGAAGATGATAACGCTGATGACAATTTAACTAAAATAAATATTTTGAAGATAAATACCATAGAAAAATACCAATTATAAGAACAAAACATTCAATAATCACAGCATATTACCAAGAATGAATACGAGAAGAGAAATGATCAATTTGCTATGAAAAACATAGTTGTGACATAAATTCGAGCACTTACGGTATAAACAAAACAATTCATTGCTAAACTGAAGCAATTTATGAATGGGTAGTGCTATCCACACACCCATTTTTACTTTTCACACACCTCCATCAAATATCGGCTGTCAACTTGAATGAATTGAAGAAGATCAATGGCAGAAAATTAACAAGGGTGCGTGGGAGGTTAAAAGTGGGTATTCTTTATGAATTAAGGACTGACAAGATTAATTAAAATCATTGACAAAGCAAACCAATAGGTCACTATACTAATACTACCATCAAATTACACTTCACACACAATTTCACTAATCAAATAAAAAAAAATTCAAAAAATAAACCAAAGAAAAGAAAAGAAAAGAAAATTTTGATATTATCGAATCGGAAAAATTAAAAAACAGCAGCAGGCCAAGCAAAACAACAACCAGAAACGGTTGGCCACGATCTTGTAGGCGAGGTCTTCAATTTAATTATTTATAAAATTAAAAAAGAAAGTACCGGCAGGGACGTGGTTGAGGGCGATGCCGGTGCTGGAGAGGGCGTGCTGAACAGAAGCAGGGATGCCGTTGGTGTCGCCGTAGGCGGAGATGGAGACGGGCCCACAATAATTCATCTTCACGAGGGCGGAACTGATGTTCTGGGCGATGGCGTGGACATCGCAGACTTTAGGGACCTGGCAGTTCTCTATGTCCCACCACACCGACGTTTTGGCGTTCACGTACTGCGCCTCCGCCATACCCATGGAGGACGCCCCCGCCCCAGTGGTGCTTCCGTTCACATCCCCACGCATTGTCGACCTCTAGAAGCTTGAGATCTAACGATTACTGACGAACGAAGACGATCGGTTCTTCAAAACATCAACACACCAAATTAGAATCGAAATCCGACTGATTGATTCGCTACTCCTCCTACTTCTCCTCCTCCTTCTTCTTCTTCTTTTTCTTGTTGTATGGGTGATTCCTTTCTAGGAATTGCAGATTGATCTGTCTGGCGCCTGCCTTGTAAATTTTGTTGATTGATAGACTTCTGGGTTGGAGTGTTTGGACTCCAGCCGTTCCTCCGTCTTTCTTTATTCTTTTCTTTTCTTTTGCCTTTATTTTTATTCTCTTTCACTCGCTTACTCAAATAATATCCTTCGCCTCCCCCGAGAGGATTTTGAATGTCACGGGAACAAATATGGTATATTACGTGTTATTATATTAACAGAATAATATGTATGTTAAAATATTAATAACTTAAAAATACAATTTTCACCATTTATATAAAAACACATGATGTACCACCAATGCTCCTATCATAATGAAAATTTTCTTTCACCACCTTCGTGGGGCACATGTTGTTCATTTGAAAGTTTTAACGAAACACTTTCTGTACTATTTATTTTAACGAAAAATGATATTTTTATTTTAAAAAATCATTCATGCTACTGTTCACTTACAACACTTTTTATCATTTTAATTAAAACTCAAAGTTTTCAAATTATTTTCATTAATTTTCTTTATTAATTTTCCTAATTTACCTCTGCTTTATGCAAGCAGGCCTAACGGTATTACGGTATGCGAGTCGAGGAGGGATACTTTTGTCTTTTAACGCTTATATTTTCTTTTCGGATTGTAGTGATGATATTAACTTGGACAAAACTTGACATAAGTTTATTTTTTTCAAGTTATTATTATAAAAGTTCAATTACTGAAATAGGTTTTTACATTTAATTTAAACTACAAATGCATAAAATCTTTTTGATCAACTAAAAAGAGGTGAAAAGACAATTTAATTTTTTATCAAAAAATAAAATCATGAGTAATAATGTAATTTGGCACAAACCACATTTTGTTGTTCTTTTAAAACCTCACCTCATGTCATATCTAAGTAAAAATAAAAAAACCACCTTCAACTTAGACAAAATAGAAAAGCTATCATTTATTTCTTCCTTCAAAATGTCTTTAATATAGTGAGTAGTCATATCCAAACTAATCTTTCTAACAAACAACGCCTAAGAGTTTAAACATATAAAAATAAAATAATATAAAAACAAAGATGTAAAATGGTCGGTATAATTTTATTTGGGGCAGTTTACAAAAGCTCATAACCAAAACCAACGGCTTGGGTTTGATTTTGAAGCATTTGATTTTTGTTTTTTTTTTCTTTGGTTAAAATCATACTAAACCGTTACTTGGTACTACGATCTAGTGATATTTCTCTTCATTTGTAAGTAAGGGATCTTAGATTCGATTTTTATCAAAGACAAACTTTAACTACATTATTGTTAACGTATTGTGAAATTAAACTTATTCCTTAGATTGATGAGGCCACAATCATCATAATTCAATTGTCAAAAATTACGGTGGAAATGTAGTTGTCTACAAGTGACTAGATTTTGATGTGCAATTCACCTACCAACTCTTGGCCTTAGCCATTGGTTTCACACCAACAACTAACCAAAAAAAAAACAACACATTTATTTTCCTTTTTTTTAATATATTTTTTAAGACTTATTTTTTTCAACGCTAATGCTGATTCATACTAGTCAGTTTGACTAATAAATCAAGCTTTGAATTATTGCCATTGACCAAATGGCCTCACCTAACTGAGTACCCGTGTACTAACATTCTTCTGTTAAGGAGACCATCAAATCTAGAACTCTATAAATCTCTACCGCCTGTTTATAATATTAGCACAAAAATTAACGTTAATTAAAAGGTAAACAATGTTAAAATATTATTTTAGCTACTCAATATAAATTTTCATGTCCAATAGCACTCTCAATTTTAACAATCTTTGAACAGCATATTTTTAACAATTCAAACTCAACCTACACATTTTTCAAGTCAACATTCTCTCTTCCTTTTCATCTTCCTCAAACGTCCACCCTAAATTTTATTAATTTTTTTAATATTAGTTGATGAATCATTGCTCTTTAAATTTAAAAGATGACTGTTCATTTTGCTATAACATAAACTCTTTTGTAGAATCTGTTGTATGTTTGTTTTTATAGATTTGGCTCTTTAAAATAAAGTTTTGGTTATTTTATCGCATATATTGGAGATGCCCTTAAAAACATGAAATACCACCTTGCATTATGAACAAATCAAATACACCGCAAATAATGAAGCAATATAGTACATCTCTGTCGAAAAGAGGAAAAAAAGATGAAGAAAAAGAAGCATATAGAACATTGTGCAAACAATATACCACCAGACCACCCTCAGAACTCTATCCCCTTTGTTACAATAATTGCATGCTGAATTACTCATACATGCACACACGACACACCTTCAGAGGCAATGGGAGAGAGACAGAGAGGGAGATTGAGAGATTCACAAGTTTGGTGATTCACCGGCAGGTCCATGACGAGCATTTAACAGGGGTTGGAGGGCTTTAACAACAATGCTCATGTTCGGGCGGAAATCAGCCTCATATTGCACGCACAAGGCAGCAACAGCAGCCATCTATAATCAAGATTCAAGAAAGAATATAGCATTAAGTTTTAGATGTTTGGTAAGTAAAAGCACTGTCCACATGCAAATGTATGGGGGAAAACGGAATAGATGCATGTTCAGCAACACCACCGTCGTGCCAACAGAAACAAGAAATTACCAGAATTGCATATTTATGGGTGTATGCTTGTGTGCATATATGCATGGAATGATACAGTGATTACCTTTGCAACTGCCTTTGGTGGGTACTCTCCTCCTAGTCTTGAATCAATACACTGCCTAACTTTGTCTTCACTAAGCTTTGGTGTAGCCTAAGACAACCCAAATACTTCAAAAATCAGTTTGGTTGACTAAAAAAAATTTACAATATAAGAACAAGAACATATTCTTATGTCTATAATTTCAAAAACAGATGGCACGTGCTACGTGGACAGAGCACAGGTATAGTACCCATGTTACTAGACTCTGCTGTCCCCGTGGTAACGTATGATCAACTGGTTTTCGTCCAGTCAAAAGCTCAAGCAGGACAACACCAAAACTGTAAACATCACTCTTGGCGTTCAACTGTCCAGTCATTGCATATCTGCAAACCACAAATAAAATTAATGAATATTGGGGATCATTGCATGCACCCTAATACCAAACTTTTAGGGAGCACTATTAGTAAATTAGGTACGTTATTGCCTCGCCTTTAACACTTAAGTAGGTAATGTAAAGGATTCTCAGCAATCAAGAAGGGGGCTGTTTGATTTTTATCTTAGAATAGAAAATGCGCTACATTGTCGCTAAATGCGTTCTTTGAAGGACCTATTAAAAGCTTACTCAGGGGCATGATAGCCAAAAGTTCCTAGCACACGAGTGGAGTGAAGACGTGCTGCATTATCTGGAGCTTGGTTGGACAAATCAAAGTCTGCAATCTTAGCAACATCATCATCAAATATGAGTACATTGCTAGACTTGATGTCGCGATGAATAATGTGGGGATCAGCCTTTTCGTGCAAATATTCAAGCCCTTTTGCAGCACCCACCGCAATTTTAACACGTTGCGCCCACGACAAAACTGGACCAGGTTGCGCCCCTTTAACACCTTTCCTTCCTGTATTAGCAAAATTATCAGGTCAAATACTGTAGTTTCGAGAAACAGCTAAGACAACAGCTCTCAAGTAGTCTAGTCTCACTCAATGAAAGAAACTGCTTTTGCGAGAAATAAGATTAAACAATAAAAAGCAAAATAGTTGATTTCCTTGCACAAACAATGCATCGACCAAGATTGCGCAGCCAGATTAGAATCATTAAACTCAATCCCATCTTTAAGGCTTCACTTTTATCTTACTCTTACATACCGTGTAGAATGTCATGAAGAGATCCATTAGATGCAAACTCGTAGGCAAGAACACGTGAAACCCCATCAACGCAGTAACCAAGCAGTTGAACAAAGTGGTCATGTTTCAGCCTTGATACCATAGAAACCTGAATCCGTCATTCGTCAATTTCGAAATGAATTTAAACTTGTTTCAAAAACAAAAATAAATAACGGGTTCTCTTGTCTAAACCTGGGCTAGAAATTCCTCATCAGGTTGTTTACTGGCATCCAACTTCTTGATCGCTGCATGCTGCCCACTTTTAAGAACCCCATAGTATACTCTTCCATATGAACCCTCTCCGATCAAAGCACTGGTCCCAAAGCCTTCAGTAATCTCCTTTAGTTCGTCAAATGGTATGGTAGGAACTTCGATAGGCTGGACCCTCACGGGTTGAGCACCTCTGGGTGCAGTTCCTGAGGCATGATGGCTTCCCTCATTTCCTGTGGAGATGAAATTCAACTCGGTCGAAAATTGATAAAATTGGCGACGGAACAAAAGATACAAGAAGAAATGAAGTAAAAGATACAAACTTTCCGAAAATAGACAGACACAAAGCCGCAGATATAAGAGAGTGGATTGGATTAATACCTGCTGGATTTTTCATCATGTATTGACCTCCATGGTCGGTCGCTTTATGCAAATCATCGTCTTCGCAACAGCCAAAGCAGCTCATGATTCTTTACCCACACAAAAACAAAAGCAAAAACAAAATTAAAATTATAAAATAAAACACCTTTAAGATTTAAATTGAATAAATGAGATTGAAATTTAAGCCCAGATAAAATATGAATATACAAGTTTCAGTACGTATTATGTAACCAGTAATCAAATTCAGTTCAGCCACTGAACACGGAGATCAAGCAAATCGCCACCAAAAACAAAAACAAAATTCGAATTTTGTTTGTTTAGAAAAAGAATTAATATAAAAAAGGTGAAAAATGCATAGATCGGTATCAGCAGCTGAGAATTAGAGTAGTGACAGGGAAAAAGAGAGAGCGAAACACAGAGAGATGGTACCTGAAAGAAAGAAAAATTAGGGGAAAAGGACAAGTCGGTGCTGCTTGCTCTTTGTTGTAAACTAATTACAAGGGAAGGGACTAGTCTTGTCTGTTGGGGTGGGTGGCTGTGTGTAGAGAGAGATCTGAGAGCACCAAATCCGGCGGAGGAAGCGCAGCGCAGGATAAGCGGGAGGAGGATGCGCAGGATAAGTAGGACACCGCGAAAGAGGGAAGCAGAGGAGGGCCCGGGGAGGGTGAAGTCTTTTGCAATATTATTTTAGGATTAAATGGGTAAGCAGATATTTTGTTTTGTATTTAGAATTTTAGAATGTGTATTTATTTTGTTTTAATTTGGTGTTAGTCAGTCACTCAGTTATTCAATACTACGGTCTGGTGGTATTTTTTTAAAAGTAAGAAATTTTAAATTCAAATCTCGTTGATGGGGAAATCGATATCAAGTTAGACTGCTCATTATGTGGCTTACCCGAACTTCACATTCTCTTAATGTAAAAATATCGATTTACTCATACAAAAATTAAAAAAAAAAAAAAAAAAAAATTGGTGTTGGCCAGACTTGACTGGTTACGGAGAATGAGAAAATGTGAATGAGACCATTGACCCCTTCATTCCTTCCTTTGAGTTCGATCGCTTCCATCCGCGCGGAACAACTCAACTCCCATGACATGGATGGAAGAATTCTTCTTCTTCCCCTGAAGTGGTACGTACGTAAATTACTAGATAATTATTCAAACACTTAAATTTATGTTACCATTTTATATATGAGCTAATTATATTTACTGATACTTTTGTGTTGCCTGCTCTTTTAGATTCTAAACTCATTAATTAACATAACATATACATATCATTTCTTATATTATATGTATATGTTAATTATAGTTTGAAAATGTGGTATTCATAGCATTTTTTTTAGGGGCTTTTGGATCTAGGTCCAAAAACTTAGATAGTTTTTGGGACCGAGTCCAGTTATCCAATTACATATTTTGATATCAATTTTGCCCCTTCAGATAAAAATATTTAAATTCTTTAATTTTTTATCATTTATTCAGTTTTTAAATTTTGAATATTTAAATACTCAAACTAAAATATTATCTAGTAACTACCTACTATTTATGAAGAAAACAAGACCGATATAATCTAGTAACTACCTACCTATTGTATAGGAAGAAAATGTTTTATACCTACAAAGCAGATATAATCTACCCGCAAAACAAAAATAAACTACCTATTGTATTGGAAGAAAAATGCTGGGAACCTACATGGCGGAACATAAAAATATAAATATGATATAATATACCTCCATTAAAGGAACGAATTTGGAGGGAATAACACAAAAATATCACCCATGAAAAGAAGAGACAAAAAAGAGGAGGATTGATAGAGGGAATTGTTTGGAAGAAGGAAAAAATGAGGGATGAAACAGACTGGGGGTTGAGGCGATTATATGGCTATAACTAATCCTACAATTAAGGGATTAGTTAAACCACAAATTATCTCATAATTAAGAAATTTTGTGTATTTACTACAATTCGTAAGCCTAAGGGGTAAATATGGTACAAACCACAAATAAACATACATGGAATCTCAATTATTGGACCTATTTCAATGAAGTGGACTAATTCTACTAATCTCTCAAAAAATTGGATATATATCAAATTATCCCTTTTTATTATTATATAAGAAATTTAGTTTAGACCAACAAGTAATTTTGTTTGTAAGGGAATGTATCATAAACCTATAGAAAAAATATGGGGGCCACAACATGTGGCAACCACTTATTGGCTATCCTCGTAATCAAAGGGAGTTTTTCTCCAACTTGGAGATTAATCACGACGCGCGACAAATGGAAACACCATATTAAACATATTAATATCCATTAGCCAACACAACAAAGTTCCTCCAACTTCATCTCTATAAAAGGATAACCTCCACTCTTTTCAAGATAATGGTTAATTATCACAAAACACGTCAACGTGGCACCCCAAACACAATTTGCTAACTTAGAGCATCTCCTTTGTAGGGGTGGGCACGGTGCTGTTCCACCCCTAAACTGGAACCGGAACCGAAATATATTAACGGTTCGGTTCGGTGCGGTTCCACTTAAATTTATTACTAGAACAATACGGTTCGGTCTACACCGGTTCCGATTCGGTTCTTGCCGGTTCCGATTCGGTTCTTGCCGGTTTACGGTTCCTAATAATAAATTATTTGAACACCAAATCATTATGCATTCAAATACATCTTCTAAAACTGATTACATAAAGTTGCATACAACACATCTTTTTTAATGCAAATGTCTTTGGTAGTGGCACCAAGTCAACAAAAAGAGACAACTAAAATACATATGCACTGGTCAATCAGTCAACAAACAAAAAAATGATGAAGCAAATTGCAGGTTTTCAGACTTCAGAGAGCAAGCAGGAAGCAGCAATTCCTGTACACAATTTTTCAACCTATTATACCATGACATGTGTGTGTATATATAATTTATTTATTTATTATTAATAAAACGGTTCGGTTCGGTTCGACCGGTTCTTGGTCATTCGAAACCGGAACCAGAACCAGTTTGAACGGTTCGGTTCGGTTTTTCACTCAAAGTTGACTTTTCCGGTCAACACGGTTTTTTTCGATTTTTTTTCTTACGATTCGATGCGGTTTTGCGGTTTGGCGGTTTTTATGCCCACCCCTATCCTTTGGAGATGTTAAATTGTTCAAATCAGCATTAACAGTCATAAAAGGTAGCAACAATGGTTTCCAACTAAGAAGCTAAATCTGATGTGGCATGACATGGAATGACAGCTCTCACCCTTGCTGTCAAATTTGACAGCACCTTCAGACCATCTCCAACAGAGATATCAAATTTTAAACATAAAATTTGAATTTGACAGCCTATGTGGCATTTTGACATTTTTAAAAATTTTGTTCTTCGCTCAATATGTTAAATTAAACTATTATTTTATTACACTATTTTCTTTTCATAATTGTTATTATATAATTTAAAAACAAAACAAAATTAAAATAAAGTGGACCCCACCCAAATTTGTTCCAGTTGTCCTGTCATCGTTCCTCCAACACCACCATCTCTCCCCTTTTGACGTCGTCGTTACCCGTCATCGTCGTCAGGTTTTCACCCAACGGGGAGTTGATCGTGTCCGCTGACGTCTCCGGCCCCTCTCACCAGCTTCGGCGACGTGACACCATTGTTACCCTCACTCTTCAACGGCTAGTAATTCGCATTTTTCTCGATTCTAAACCCCTTAGCACCACCGCGGTCCGATTAGAGCCTTGCACGCCGCCCCCCTCGTCCTCAGAAGCCTCGCCACCGTCGGCTCCAGCGATGTCACTACGGTGCAATCAGTTGCATAGCCATTTAGCGGCGGAGCTCGTCGAGATCGAAGGGAACAGAGGGAAGGGGAAGGTTAACATCAGGTGGAAGGGGTAGGTAGGGATTGGATGTCCCGCCGCGATGCCTGATTCAGGAAGAGATGGCACTGGAAGCTCGGATCTAAAAGAATTTGTGGCCATCGAGAGTCTGTTGTTAATTCTGGGCTCCATGGGCGGGTCTAGATAGATATCGTTTCAACAAAATGGTTGTCCCAGAGAAGAAATCTCAAATCCCCATTTTTCTTAGTTCAAAGCTTCAGCTTTTTTCTTAGAAATGAATAAAAGTAACAGATTATTATAATTTGTTGGAAATTAAGAGCCTTGGGTTGTGGGTTTGCAATGTTGCACTGCTATTGTTTGAAAAGTGGATTATTGGATGTTACAGTGGTGGTTGTTGGAGCAAAAAAAAGGAAGAAGTGGGGTGAGGCGTATTTACAGTGGTGTCGAAGACAGAGATGTCGAGCCTACGGAACCCACATGGTGGTCATGGTTGGGAAGAAGTTCAACGCCGGCGAGCAGGGAGGAAGAACTGCCAGACTTAGGTCGACGGAGGCTGGGCTCGACGTCGTGGTCATGGCAGCAGCCATGGTCTGTGTTTTTCTGCGAGTTGTTTACTTGTAATTTTAAGATGGAAGGGTAGCACCAATCACTAATTAATTACAATAAATGTTTTAAAACAATAAAAATTAGCAAAACGTATTTAATAATGAATTAAAAATTAGCAAAAACGTATTTAATTTGACCATCTCCAAAGGAGATGGTCTTAAGCACCACAAACTCTTCGGTTGGTCCCACACCAATGCCCTTCGATACTTACTCAGTTCTTCTTGCAGGCCACCTAATCTCTCTACCCTTTATTTTTTATTTTATAAAAGAAAAAAAAAAAGACAATTGGTGGCAAGCTACGGTTTTCCATCCTTGCAAAGGTTAACTTCATCACAATGTAAGTTGAACCAACTTGTGTACATCAATGCAAGTAGCCATTTAAAGGTGTTGAGCCATTGTATGACGACGTGGGTTCAAATTCCGTTGATAGCTAATCTATCATCTAAAAATCTCGTTTGACCCAAAAAAAAAAACTTCTGTACATCAACAAATTTCTTATTTCGGGACAAGTTAAGCTTCATTTCTCTAGCACAGGTTAATTGAACCTATTATTTTCTTTAATTAAGATCAATGCAAAAGAATCTTTTCAACTAATGTCAATACCCCTTCCTAATAATTATCTTTTTTTTTTTTGAATGGAAATAATAATTATATTTATTGATATGTCATTCAAAGCACAAAATGTTAATTAACTCAACCTTAATTTTGAAAATTTTGATGACCTAAAGCAAATTATTTCATTTCATTTTTAGATATTTTAAATCAAATAAGTTTATAATAATTTATAAATTTTTTTCATAAATTAGATGGAAATGTTCTTAATTGGCTAACGAAGATAAACATAAAGACCAAATTAGCCAAATTGAAAACACAGGGACTAAATTGATCCAATGACTAAAACACAGAGACCTTTTAAACATTTATGCCTTATTTTTATGCACAAATCACAACAACTAGACGACTGTTGTCATCCGAATTAGGTTAGGAATGTGATTGTGGAAATCGTAATGAGATTTCTATGATTTCTTTTAGATAGTGTCCTAGTTCAGTTGTAATACCTAAAGGGAAAGGGATTTACCTTCCCTACATAAAGGCAAGGTGAAATAACGCACATCTCAGAATTCACCAAAGTTTCTCTCTCTTTGTTGCCACACCCCTCTCTCCCTCTTATAATTTCTCAATTAAATAAGCCTATAACATGTACGCTCTTGCTGACGATAAAGAACTAGATGCTAAGGAACTGAAGGTTTGTGGAAGAGATTCTTCTACAAATTGAAGGGCTCAATTTCATTTTCTGCCAATTAGGTTCCCGTAAAACATAGACTTGATATTTATATGCCCCTGTTTGCATGAAAGTATTTTCGATGATGCATGAACCTCCAGCTTATTATTTCATAATTTCACTATATATATTGTATATTGCATATATTTGCAAATATATATAAGCATGTCTATGCATACGCGATTGATATTTGCTTATCGTGATGAAATTGTTATGTGTGAATTTTGTGAGTCAAATAAACCGAAAGAAAATAGAAGTACAAATCAGAGTTTTGAAAACCCAAAAACTGAGAAAAACAAAAAAAAAGAATAAGAAACACGATCGAGCCGCGGCGCCAAATCGAGTCACATTTGCTTGCTAGAAACCATGCCGAGTCGCGAACCGTTGCGCTAGCTTGCAGCCGTGTCAAGCCGAGCTGACTGCTCTAGCATCTCGCACGCAAAACGATGTTGTTGGACATTTAGGTTATATGGCCCTAGTTAGATTTGCTGCCTTGATGCGCCTCGAGCCCAGTCCAGCACCTCTAGATCTTTTTTTACCAAGCCTAGAGCTTGCTCTATACCTTTTACCCTCTGCCCGCTTACCTGCAGCTTCCTTGCATGCTAATGGGCTGTCACTAGCAGCCTTGCCCAAGCCCAATGCATGCGGCTTTGTCGTAGGGTCGTGTCTTGCACAGCAGCCAGAATCACATTTTCTCGACCCAAGCTAATTTTTAGCCCCCGTTGCTTCGTAGCCACACCTATTATGTTGGGGGTGTCCTCGGCTAAAGCCCTATTAGGCTATATCTTCTTAATCGCTTGGCCCGAAGTCATCCAGAGCTAATATGACCTAAACATCGTTATTATTATTTTTGCTTCTGCGATCAACCATGTATGATCCCGATCTATTAAATTAATTTAAGTGACCATCAGTCCATAAATTCGACAAAAATCCAAAATTATTGGCCCACAGTCCATTTCAATATTTATTTATTTTCTTTGAACCATTGACACCCTTTCGTAGTCTTGAAGCTACTCACACTTAGGTTCATGAAGCAACCCCAAATTCAGTACACTTGAATTATATATTGTATTCCGTGTTCTTGTAGGTACCTCTTTTATGAATCTAAAGTTCATACTAAACTCGAACTTGTAAATTTGAATTTGGTGCATTCGAAACCCAAAGTTTTCAATCAAAACATACACCATGAAACTTGAAGTTTTCATGTTAAATTAAACCAATACATGTCCATAAAACTCAAATGTTCTAACTAGGTGTTTATGGATCTTTGATTTTCCATAAGTAGCTTGATTGTACCGTTATGGGAGTCTCCAGAAGTAACTACTTGAAGTGGGTTCAAGAAGTGAAGCTCCACCTTATCTCTAAAAGTTTCAGAGCCGCTATTGAAGGGGCTACGGATGTACCGGTAGGTGAAGCTGACAAAGCTACCACCATGATCTTTATTCGAAGACACATGCATGAGGCACTGCAAATTGAATACCTCGTTGAAGATGATCCACACTTCTGGCTTGCTCTGGCAGAGTGCTTCAATCACCAGAAAGATATATTCTTCCTTGTAGAAAGATATGACTGGTAGCACTTACGCTTCCATGACTTTAAATCTATGAATGAATACAACTTTGAAGTTTGTCAAATCTGATCACTGCTTAAGTTATGTAATGAGGACTTGACCAAACAGGATCTCCTGGAAAAGACCTATTTGACCTTCCATGCCACCATTATTGTCCTGCAACAACATATCGGCCACATAAGTTTACCAAATTTTTGGATATGATCTTTATCTTACTCCTCGTTGAAAAGCAAAACTAACTGTTGATGAAAAATCACCAAACTCGACCTAATGGATCGAACGCTACACCTGAAGCGCAAACGACTATTTCTCGAGGTCATAAACAATGCGGAAGGTGATATGATCATGGAAAGAGACGGAATTTCCAATCACGAGCGTCTGCTCTGTAGACCTTAGTGTTGGAAATATGCCCTGAAAGTCAATCTTTGGAAGAAACCTTTCAGGACAATGAATTGATGTATATATGACTCTTATACATCGGAAGGCAAAGATACTAATTAGGACTATCTCAATGAACGAAATATGTCCTAAACAGTGAATCCATGGACAATGGGTCGATGGAAGAAGTAACCTAATGATGTTAGATTACAGAGACCTTCTTCTCATAACCATCATGTCCAAAAAGGTTCCTGGTCATAAGGATTGTCGGAGGGATACTGACAATCCATAGACTGGTACATACTATGTCCGCTTCAATTGGAAGGATGGAAAGTCTCATCCCATTCGTGTAGCGACACTAAGACAAGCATGTAGGTGCTCATTAAGGGAATGAGTTCACTGAACACAATCGAACGAGAGTACTTGCATGGAGGTCTACTCACATGTCAAGCAAGTAACTCTAATGGTTGGAATAATGTAAGTAATCCTTTGACCTGAGGCATCGTCGTTGTCTTGTGGTTAAGTACTTAATCTTTGATTATGTTAAAGTCATTCCATTCGCGAGTGTCCAAGGCATCGTTGGGGTTAAGCCACTTAGCCATGAAGGCAAGTGAATGCGCAACAAGGAATCTCTAATCCTCGATAAGAGAGGATGAATACTCTAAGATATGATTCGGGAATCTTCGGCCGAAGTATCGAGCGTAATAAAGGAAAGCGTTCCTATACGTCTCAAATGAATCGTATAAGAAGGAATAATCACATTAGGGGTTTGACATTATAAATCCATACCCTAGTAATGTGATTGAGAGTATTGTTTTAGAGAAGGATCGAATTACATTGTAATTCCAACTGAATAGGTTCTCCGAATAACTTCTACATTAGCTTGGGTAGCCATGATATATGGTTAGATGTCACTCATGGCTTGTGAGTTCTTCTAGATGATTAAATGTAGTCATTAAAAGGAAGGTGAATTAAAAGTAAGTTTTAATTCACTAAGTGATTGGATAATCAATTGGATTGGTGCCAATCACCTCACTGCCTTGCTAATTAGAACCTAAAAAATTGTTCACCAATACACTCTTGTAGTGAGTAACTAATGGATGAAGGAAATAATTAATTGGATTAATTAAGTGTTTTGATTAATTTAGAAAGTCTAAAGAAATCATAAAAGCGATAAAGATCGTTTTGGGCTTAAAGAAACGTTCGGGTTTAATTGGGCCCATTGGGCCAAAACCCATTGGGCTTTTATTCAAGCATTGGATGACTTGAAATAATTAAAAGCCCAAAGCCCAAACCAAACATCAAAGGCCGGCCAAAGAGAAGGGAGAGAGTGGGTCAATTGTTGACTTGTTTCTTTATGTAATAAAAGGAACATTATGATGAAACATGAGAGAGTGTGTTAGGTGGTTCATAATACACAAAAGAAAAAGAAAAATCTCTCTCTCTCTAACCTCAAAGGCCGGCCACCAAAGGGAAATTTTAGCTAATCATCTTATCACCCTTTGGTTAATTCCTTCATCTTTCTCATTACAAAGTGGGTGAGGATCTTTAGAGGTTTTCATATCTTTGGAAACTTGAAGAGGACCTAGGAGCACTCATTCTCAACAAAGTGGAGGAGGCAAGGAGGGAGGCTAGGCTCAAGGAGTTCAAGGAGCAAAGAGCTTGGAGGTGGTCAATCCTTGGTCTTAGATCTAGATCAAGAGGTATAAAACTACTCCTAAACTTTGTTCTTCAATAAATTGTTTTTGATGCATCACATATAAACCTATGCATCTTGAAGGGGATTTGCATGACTATAGCTTTGATAAAATGTATGACATGCTTCCGTTGCTTTCGTATATAAATTTTGAATTGTATATGCATGCTAGTCACTAGAAATCCCACATAAATCTTATATTTTCCCTTCACTTAGGCCCATGACTGGAAATTTTTTCCCTTTCCACGGCCATGATGCCTTCCGCGTCTTTTGTAGCCTCAAGAAATAGTCACTTGCGCTTCAAGCATAGTGTTCAACTCAATGGGTCAAACTTGGTATTTTTTATCAACAGTTAGTTCAAATTTTCAGCGTGAAGTAGACATAGATCAAATCCAAAAATTTTGATGAACTTATGTGCCCGATAATGTTACTGCAAGACAATATTTGTGCCATGGTAGGTCGAATAAGTCTTCTCCACGAGATCCTGTTTGGTCAAGTTCTCAATACAAAACTTGACAATTATCAGATTCGAAAAACTTCAAAGTTGTATTCATTCACAAACTCAAAATTTTGGAAGCGTAAGTGCTGTCAGTCGTGTCTTACTTCAGGCAAGAATATATATTTTTGGTGATTGAAGCGCTCTACCAGAGCGAGCCAGAGAGTGCGTAGATCCTCTTTAGCGAGGTATTCTATTTGCAATGCATCATGCATGTGTATTCGGATGAAAATCATGGCGGTAGCTTTGTCAGCTTTGCCTATGGTACGTTTGTAGCCTCTTCAAGTGTAGTGAATTTGGGTTGCTTCATGAACCCAAGTGTAAGTAGCTTCGGGACTACAAAAGGATATCAACGATTCAAAGAAAAGAAATAAATTATTGAATCGTTAACTTTTAAATAGTGGAATGTAGGCCAATAATATGTCGAATTAATAGACTACTGGTCATTTAATTTAATTCAATAAATCGGAACTATATGAGGTCGATCGTGGAAGCAAAAATAATAATAATTTTGTTCATGTCATCTTTGGATGGCTTTAGGCCAAACGAGTAAGAATATATAGCCTAATAGGATATGAGGTTTAGCTAAGGACACCCCAACGTAATTCGGTGTTGCTGCGAAGCAACGGAGGCTAAAAATTGGATTGGGTCAAGAAACGTGGCAGCCTAACAATATTGTGTTAGCTACTATGCAAGACACGGCCTTGCAGCAAGCTGCTGCAGGCAGCCTATGCTGCAGGTAAGCAGACTGTTGGGAAAAAGCCTAGCAAAACTTCTGGTTTGTTGGAAAAGTGGACTTAGGCGAATTTAAATAAATTTATTATATATTGTAGAAATAAGTGTTTACTTATATTAAAAAAAAATATATAATTCATTATCAACTCCAAAATAGAATGACATATACATTATAAAGTATTGAAACATAATGAAAACATGAGGAACAAGCTTATAATGTGTGTTTCATCTAAGTATTGAACAAGTCTCTTACAATTTATTAAAAAAATAACATGCAAAATGAAAATTATTTATTTTCTGTCTAAGTGAGTTGCAACCCAGGCAGGTGACTAGGTGGGTCTGGATGGGCTAGGCGGGTGCCTATGCAGTTTAGACGGGTGCCTAAGTAGGTCTAGACATCCTTTCTTAATTTTTAAATGCCTTGGAATAAACCACGGTGTACAACTGCCTAGCGTCTAGGCAGCGCTAGGTGGCGATTTTTACAACAGTGGGCTTGGAAACACCTATGTGATACAAAGGATGATGGGGCCATGGGTTTTCATGATTTGGAAAACTTCAACACTGCTCCCCTAGAAAAGCAGTGTTGGAGGATGTTGGAAAACCCTAATGCTTTTTGGGTTCGTGTTCTAAAAGCTCGCTACTTTCTCGGGGTGATCTTCTCACGGCCACTCGTGGATCCCGTCCCTCATGGTCTTGGTCTAACTATCTGGAAGGTATGAATTTCATAAGGAAGGGCTGTAAATGGCAGGTTGGAGGAGGTTCTCGAATTAGTATTTAGAGTGATAATATGCTTCCTCGTATCAGCTCATATTGCTTAACCCCTACAAGGATTCAACCTGGACCAATTCCAACTATAGTCTCCTCCTTAATTGACAAGGATTCGAGGTCTTGGAGACTTGATACTATATCTCACATCATTTCTAATCGTGACAGAGAAGTCATTTCCTCTATTCCTCTTCACCTTATTGCGAATGAAGACCGGCTATTCAGCCTTGGACTAGAAATGGGGATTACTTGGTTAAAAGTGGATATCGGCGGGCCATTGAGAAATCTTGCATGGGTTGTGTGCTCCTCCCACTCGATCCTCCCACCAGATTAAGACAAGAGTATGGAAATTGATATGGAAGCTTAAAATGGTTCCCAAGATCAGCAACTTTCTATGGAGAGCCATGTCTAATTATGTTCCTACAAAGTTGAATTTGTTCAGACACCATATAAATCCTTATCCTATTTGTCCTTTTTGCATGGAGCTTGAAGAATCCATTGAACATATCTTATTGTTATGCCCATGAGTTAGTTATGTCTGGTTTGGAGTTGGTATTGGCTATCGTCCTAATATACAGGCTGTCAATACTTTGATAGGTGGTTTTCAGCTATGGTGCGTATTGATTCTACTCCAATCTCCCAAAAATCACAAGGTTCTTTCTTATATTGGCATCTTATGTTGGGAGTTATGGAAAGAAAAGTGTTGCGCCAGCTTCAATAACTGTTGTCCAACTCCTATCTATGTTCTTTCCAGAAGCAATCGGTTGCTCCATGATATCTCATCTTGTATGCCTATTTCGATTCATACTTCTTCTGTGGGATCTCTCTCTTCCCTAATGTGGATCGCCCCTACTCCCCATTTTTTCAAGATTAATGTGGATGGCGCATGGATGGCTCCTTTGCATGCCAAGGTGGGTGTTATCATTAGAGACTCTGATGGTTTGTTGATTGGTGGGGAGGCAAAATCTCTTGTTCGGGCTTCTTTCGAAGGAACCGAGGCTGAAGCTATATTGGAAGGGATGAAGTTGACTCCCAAGCACCACATTGATCATGCCATTATCGAAAGTAATTCTAAAGCTGCTATTGATACTCTTTCTATTTGCTTGTGCAACGGTTCATGGCGCATCTTCCCTATTGTTAAGGTGATTCCTCCCTCTTTGGTGATGGTTTTATCTCGTGACGGTTTACCATGTCCTCCTGTAAATGAGTTTTGAGGCTGGCAGGTTTGTCCCTACCTCCCTCTTCCTCTTTTGGTTGCCCTTTTGGCTTTTGGGTGCTACTTCCTTAATTGACTGGGAATCTATCATTCCTTGTATATTGAGGTTGTATTGCATTTCTTCCCTGTCGGGATTGGGTTTGCCTCAAATGGCCCCCCTTTGTACTTTCTTTGTCAATGAACTTCAGTTTTCCAAAAAAGAAAGAAAAAAAAGAAGGGATGCGTACGTATGAATCAAGTATCCTCGTTAATAAAACAAACTCTTGGTTTGTCAAGTATTGGAAGACTAGTTAATTAGTAAGGGACAAATAGCTAATGGGGGAAATGCCATCTGATTTAACCAACTTAGTTACTATTCTTGTTTTGTGAAATTTATCCCCGAAAGGAAATCCATGCATGCTTGAATACGCGACTTTCAATAGTTTAAGAATCCAACCTCATCACAAATAGCATTTACAGAAATTAAATCCCTCATTCAATTGAATATCATTGGAAGTTTGGGGATTCTCATAAATTATATATTATATAGCTTGATTACAAATCTAACTAATTTTGGACACCATATTTATATAAGGCACGAAACAGAAATAATAAACTTTGGAATTTGATTTAGTAGATTTCTTTACCAATATGGTCACTTCAATATTTCGTATTATTTACAAAATGGTACCCTTTACAAAATCCACACATTAATTGATTCGTTGATTGGATTCTAACCTCACTGAGACATACAATTATAAGCAACAATTCTCTACTTAAGTTATATATAATCGTAGATTGGAGTAAAATAGTAACTCAAAATTAAGTTTGATATACCATTCTCTCTAGCTATATCAACAAATTGAATAGATACGGAAAAAGGTTCGCTAAAACTTGTTTTCCTCGTTGTGCTCTTGATTGTTTCATCTTCAGGTAAAATACTTCTCTCGAATGGTTGTTTTTTCTTTTCCAACTTTGCAACTTCTCCTCATACGTAACATATTAGTATATATGATAATTTCTAGTTAATAATCAAGCAAATATTGATGGTAGGTGGGCAATTTGGAGCCCAAGTACAAATAATAATACCTCTCCCTGGTAAATGTAACACAAAAAAAAAATTGCTATATCAGCGTTGCTTGTGAATGCAGAGTACATCATTGTCATTGCAGTAAAGACGAAATGAATAGATTCTTTCTTCAAGGCTCCTCAATCCCCTCGCAAGCACATATGAAAACCCCGTAATTACGCCTGTAATTTTCTCATTATGTTGCTATTAAAGTACACAAGTTATGCATGCGAGACTACTTAAATTAATAAAATCAAGTTATTACGTTAGTTGGTGTGGATTTTTATTTTATTCACGTAAAACAAAATGCGCTTGAAGTCGAACAAAACCGATTAGGTTGGTTTGAATATTATGCTAGTTTATTTTTTCACCTATATATGTTATGTTTTTTTTCTCATTGTTCTCTCCTACTTAATTTATCCTCTCATTTGTGGAGTCGGTTTGTCTTTTAAATTCATTCAACTTATATGTATTACAAAAATCATTGCAATTTCTTATATAGTTTCAGTTTCATTTCTCTTTTCATTAGTTGTGTAAGTACTTCCAAGATTTAATTGTAATATAATTGGTAGCTGATCTTGGACAATATTCATGTCTAGTAATTTCTCATATCACCCTTGCTTTCTACTGGTACCTTTTGTAACAACGAGAAATTTTTAATTGTGATCGGAATACGAGTGGTACTCTATGTCCATTTATAGAAATAGTGAAAAAAATTATTTTTCAAGTTATTAACTTTTTAATACACATATCACATTTATTTGTACAATAACACGTAATGTATCATCCCCTGTACCAATCACATTAAAAAATCTCTCATTTCCGACGCACTGGTGGCTGGGGCGTGCATTGTTTCTTGAGCGCCTTCAAATGCTGCATTTTCGATCTTATGCATTCAACGGAATTGGAACATATCTTTTGCAAATTCAAATATTATTATTTTTTATTTTCTTAATGGTTAATTTACTCCTCTTTCTGCCTGGAAAAAAATAACTTACATAGAATATATTTTCTAGGAAAAAGCTTAAGAATCTAAATCACATATTAATAAAAAAAAGTTTTGTTAATCAAAATAGGGTTAAAAGATGATTTAGTCTTTTAAAAAAAATTATAAGTAGTAATGTAATTTCATAAAATTAAATTTTGTTTATTATTTAAACATCATCTACATGTGACTTTAGCATATATCTAATATTAAAAAATAAAAAATAAAAAACAAAAACCTCTTTCCCCACTTTTTGTCCCTCTCTCATTCCCATTTTAAAAACAAAAATAAAAATTGTTCAGATATACAGAGTGTGTAGGCATATGTTAGTGTAAACACGAAAAATTCCTGAAACAAGAAACAAGAATACGTGTACAAAATATATTTTTGTATTAATGATTTTGGGGTTACAATCTCTTTGTAATTTGATCCTCTGATTCTATCTTAGTAGGGTGTAGGTTTGTGGACGAGTTGTTGATCCAAAGGGCCGTCGGGGCTTGATCTAAGGATGAACAGTTGATGAATGGATCTTCAAGGGGCGTTGGGCTTGATCTTGAAGAATGGGTGTATGAGTTTGTTGAGGTTGTTGATCCAAAGGGCCGTTGGGGCTTGATCTTAGGATGAACGGATGATGAATGATGAACACTTTCTTCAAGGGGCTGTCAGGGCTTGATCTTGAGTTGGTGGAAGTTCTTTAAGGGCCGTTGGGGCTTGATCTTGAAGAACGATTTGACGAAGAACGAAGAGTGCTTTCTTGATCCTTCGGGATTTGCTTGAGAGCTTTAGAGTTTCAAGGCTTGAAGGTTTTGGTGTAATGTAAATTCCTCTTCCTTTCTTTTTTTCAAAATGAATGCCTTGGCTTCCTATTTATAGAATTCCAAAACTTGATTTTTGGATTTAAATAATCAGATGAAATAAATCATTTCTGCCAGGTATTGACACGTGTCCTATTTGATGACTTTTCCAATTTATTTCGATTTTTCGTTGAGTCACACGCTACATGTAAAATTTATGTGACACGTGAGAGTTGAAATTTTAATTATTGGTCAACATTCATTTCACCGAAATTTTGATGTCTACAAATGCCCCCACTTCAAGGCGCGTCGTAGACATGTGCTTGTCACGTGTAGAAGATGCGTTTTGAAGTCCCTTAATGTAGATGTCAACCCAAGGGCCGTCGGGGCTTGATCTTGAATTGGGCTGGAAATTTCTTCAAGGGCCATCGAGGCTTGATCTTGAGCTGGGCTGGAGGATTCTTTTGGTCTCATCCGAAGGTCTGAACTTACTCCTTTGATCTGGAGTTGAATTTGATTCAAGGGTGGTGAACACTTGATTTTGAATCAGACTTGTGATTTCTTCAAGGGCCATCGAGGCTTGATCTTGAATTGGAAATAAGACCATGAGTGATTTCAGGATTCAGACACATGGCAGGCAAGCACGAGGTGGAGGTGATGACCTGTTTCTTTGTTCAATCTTTCCAATTCGTATTGAAGAGTACGAATTAGAAAGATTGATTTTTTATTGTCACTCGTCTTAGCTGTTCTCCAAGCAGATGTGGTCCCTTCTCCGGAAGTGTATCAACCGTTGAAGATGACTACTCGAGAGCAATGCTAGGTAAGCAACCAGGGAATAGGTTCCAGGTAGTCGGTTCCAGATCGGCAGACTGACTCCAAGTGCCGGCTGATTGCTCTTTTCACTTTGCCATGCGAGTAAGAACAAGGACAAAGGAAAAGACATGGAGGAAGCATGATATGAGATACCTTTGCTTTTGAAGAAGCAGCGAATGAATCAGCACATATATTTGTTGTGCTTGTCTCCACATGCTTCGATGTATCATTTTCACTTGCCTTACTTGCTCCCTTTGCAGAAGTGGTATTTCCTTATGCAGGTTTAGCATCTTCTCTTGTAGTATTTGTCCTCTGATACAGGAGTGGAATGCAAACCTTGCATTTGAATGGACCATCACTTCTTGGTGGTAGCGCAAGTTTGAGTGGAGGTTCCGACATATTGCTTTCTCTGTCCTTGTCTTGGCAGGTAAGAACAAGGGCAAAGGAAAAGACAGGGAAAAAGCATGATATGAGATACCTTTGCTTTTGCCCTTGATGATATGAGATACTTTTGCTTTTGAAGAAGCAGCGAATGAATCAGCACATATATTTGTTGTGCTTGTCTCCACATGCTTCGATCTACCGTTTCCTCCTGCCTCATCTGTACTCCAGGCATTTGGTCTCTTCTTTGGGGAATACATCAATGGTTGAATATGTGTTCTCAAGGAAGAAGAAAAATGAGCATGTTTGAGAGGTTTGGTTGCAGCTACATTCTCGGCCGAGAAGAAAAGTCATGCGTTTTTGGGTGTATGCCTTGCCATGAATGTTGATGTATATATGAATTGTAATGGCAAATAGTAGTGCGGATGCAGCAATGACCTCCACGCGTCTTCAACTTTGTCAGAGATCTTTTGACAAAGTTGCACGCGTTATCTGAAGAGCCGAGATTGCGGCTTTATCACCCACGCTTGTCGGCAACCTCTACGCGTCTTCAACTTTGTCAGAGATCTTTTGACAAAGTTGAACGCTTTATCTGAAAAGCCGAGAGACCTCCACGCGTCTTCAACTTTGTCAGATATCTTTTGACAAAGTTGAACGCTTTATCTGAAAAGCCGAGATTGTGTCTGAAGAGTTGGCGAACTTTACGCAGGAAAATCCGGCTTTGAAGAGTGGTGTCTCTTCAATTCTGAATCGGTGATTGTGTCACCTCTCCTTTTATAGAGGTGATCGATCACTTCTAACATGCACACTTTGAAGATTGCCCATTCGTGAAAATCGTCTCCGGCCCGTTGAGATTTTACTCCATCCAACCCTTTTCTTTTAACTTCTTGAAAAATGGCTAACCCATCTAACCCATCTAACATTTGCTTAGATTTGAGTCTTAGCAGTGATCCGGTCGCGCCGCGTCAGGGTAAGGTATGGTGCCCGTCTTTCTTATCTTCTAATGGCCCTCTTACAGGTGAAGACTCTGTGATGACGGATGCAACAACAGCTACGATAGTAGCTCGGAACCTCCTCACTCCTAAAGATAGTCAGCTGCTTTCAGGACGGTCCGATGAGTTGGCCGTTCAAGAATCCCTAGCTCTCAGTGTTCAGTGCGCGGGCTCTGTGTCCAACATGGGCCAACGCCTACTTGCTCGATCCCGTCAGGTTGAATCATTGATGGCAGAGGTGGAAAATCTCAAGTAAGAGATCAAACAACTTAAGCACGAGAATAGAAGTTTGCACGTGCTTGCAAATAATTATTCGACAGGCATGAAGAGGAAGCTTGATGAGATGCAAGAATCTCAAGGTCGAATTCAAAGTGACCGTCAAAGGCTTGCGTATTTCTTCCAGAGGCACCTTTTTCCTGCGTCATCTAGCGTTCCACCAAGTATTGGGGCCTCGAATGATCTATCTTCGGTGCCTCCCGCTCCTGGAGTTTGGCCAAGTAGTGGGGCTTCACGTGAACAACCTTTGTGAAAGCTCCATCTTTTTTTTTTTTTTTTTTTTTTTTGTACGCAATTGTAATTTCTCAGAGATTAATGGACATGCTTTATTTTATTCAGTGTATTGTGCTAAATACAGATAAAACATATACATCACCAAGATGTGTTTTTTTTTTTTTCACTTGATGCCGTCCATCATCATTCCTTTTTATTTATTTATTTATTTTTTTTGCTTTCGGTGGCGCTGATCCACCAAAGATGTTTTTTTTTCTTTATTCTTTACCTTAATCATTGCTTCCCAACATCATCATTACTTTCCAACATCATCATTTCCTTTTACTTTATTTTATTATTATTATTATTATTTTTTTTTTTTTTTTTTGCTTTCGGTGGCGCTGATCCACCAAAGATTTTTTTTTTCTTTATTCTTTACCTTCATCATTGCTTCCCAACGTCATCATTGCTTTCCAACATCATCATTCCCTTTTACTTTATTTTATTATTATTATTTTTTTTTCTTTTCTTTTAATAATAATTTTTTTTTATATATATATTCCCCACATGGTGCAGGGAGGAAATGTAGAGGAGCTTGGAGTAGTAGGAGGTAAGAGACGGAGGAAGTTTTTGGGTGTGAGTTGACAAACTTTGGTTTTGTCAATCACATTCACAGGTAGCGACAATGGCGGAAGTGCAGAAGCAGCCAGAGCTTGAAGTAGTGCAAAGCGTTGAGCTTTACGATCGGCTAGTTGTTTGACAGCGGTCACTGAAGTTTCTTCGCTGATTTTGATCATGGTGGCCAGGGGGACGAGCTCGAGGTTTGTTGGCAGCGTGAGGAGACAGAGGAAGAAGCTCCACCATCACTCCTCATGTAAAAGTTGACTGCCAAAAAATTCGGCACCACCCCTGCAGCTTTATAACAGGTACTGACCATCTGCTCCAGTGGAGTTGAATGCTCTTCGCAAGCTTCAGCTTCAACAGGATATGTTGGGAAATAATTTTGAAAGAAAAGAGATGCACTTTTTGAATTCAGAGGCTTTGATTCTTTTCTCTTCGGGCATGAGCCTGGTTTTACCCCAGGATCTCCAGCTTCGTTTTCCACCATCTATTTCAACTGGTAAGCTACTCCTTCCTGTGCTTCCTTTGAAGCATCAGACGTAAAAACAAGAAGCCGATGATTCTCTCGCACCATTTCAGTAACAGTGGGCCAATCTTCACCCTTTCTTGGCATTTTCGCTACAGGAAACCAATACTTATTTAACCCAGCATTGGTAAACAATGTCGTTAACCCTTTTGGAGTTTTCACGTAGTCCTCAATTATAATGGTCACAATCTCTGTCGGGTTCTGACTTAAAAATGTTTCCACTTCCGTCAAAGTGTTAATTGCAGGTTGAAATGCAGTGAAGTTGAAACATTGCCCCTTAAAGGAATGACAAAGCCAGATATCATTCTCAAAATCGTACATATCCAACATCAGCCCTCTCACTCCATTTCTCAACTGGTTAGTAACAGTGTCCTCTTAGTTGTAAAATGTGAGTCTTTGAACACCAGCCACGGGCGGTGCAACAACGATGCTGAAAGAATTATGAGTCACCAACCATGTGTACTTGTTGAATGGAAACCCATTAATAATTGAAGTGGGTACGATTGCTTGGCCTCTGGTGCAAACGAGTTGATTCTCAACGGAAGCAGGGCAGTTGCCACAGTAAAGACCCGGCCAGCAGTCCGTCGCCGCCGCACAAGCATCTAGAACCTAGCAATTGCCGTTGGAGCAAGCAGTGGAACTGGTGGCCAGGACTGAGAAGAGTAGCAGGAAGAGGACGACAGTTGACGAGGCTCTGGATACACCGTCGCGTTCCGCCGAGCACGGTGGCATGTTAGCTTGTGGTTCTACAGAAAGCTCCAGAAATCCACCGCCCAGAGAGAGAGAGGGACTGATGCGGCTGATGATGATGCTGTGCTGGCGAGATTGGCTGCGCCAACGTGGAGGGAGCTCGATGAAGAAGGTGGTGAGGATAGGCTCTCTCTCCTAATTCTTTAGGCCTTGAGCTGTGGTGCACTCCATTTGATTTGGTGGATATTTTGTCACGGGCCTTGAGGTCTAGAGGGTCTAAGCGGATTTTGGGCTATGGAGGAGAAGCTGCCTTAACCTTCGAAGTTCAAGAATGGCGCTACCCTCTACGTCACTTACGTAACGTCAAACTGGATGTCGCAGAGACGGCGGAGGATCGATCGACGAGAAGGCAAGTGGTGAAGTTGTCATTGTTCACCAGGTGTTTAATGACTTCAGCACCCTCTTTTCTTTTAATAGCGAGCCCTGGACCAGTTAGGGCTCATACATCGTTTCTGGGTCGTGGTGCAGCAACAGTAGGGGCGGACGAGCTGGAAGGTCCAGATTCTGGTGAGGAACGAGTCATGGAGTTTTGTCGTCCTCCTTGACATCCACTTTAGTCTCGAGGCTGTCTTCATCGAGCGACATCATGATAGTCGACGGAGAGGGTTTGCAGAGTATGCGGGGGAAGATTCCGCCGAAAAGGTGGCGATGGCATTCTCGAAAAGAGGAGTTGCAGAAGATGAGGTGTAGAAACGGAAGCCAAGAAGCGAGTGGAGATGTCGAAGCTGTGCCTAGGCCCGGATTTGGGCTTCAACGAGGGTCTGCACCGTCCGTTTTGTCTAGGGCCTTGAGGTCCATCTGCTAAGCCTGGGGCTGCTACTGTATATGTTATTTGGGCCGAGAAGGAATTTATATATATATTTTTTTTCTTTTTCTTTTTTTCTTTTGAAGAAACTGTTTTTTTTTTTTTTACTCAGAATATTGTTGCATTTGTAATGAAATTGACTTTCGATAGTCAAACATTTAATAAAACCTAATTTAATTTTTTATTTTGATGTGACTGAACTCGAAGTTGAATGTTCGAGCTGCCTACGTACCCTTCCAAAGAAAAGATTAAGTCATAACGTAGTTCAAATACATATATTTTTTGTTGGTGCCGTACACAGTTTATGCTCTTGCGGGCTAGGAGCATTTTGTTGTCACCTTTTATGCTTGTGTGGACAATGAGCTTTTGGTGCCATTTGCAGTTTCAGCTCAAGCAAGCAAGGAGAGTCTTGGTGCCGTTTGCATTTTCAGCTCATGCAGGCAAGGAGCGTTTGTTGTCGCCTTTTATGCTCGTGCGGACAAGGAGCTTTGGTTGTCGCCTTTTAGGCTCGTGCGAACGAGGAGCTTTGGTTGGCGCCTTTTAGGCTCGTGCGAACGAGGAGCTTTTGGAATTTGTCAAACGATCTTAGAGAGGCATTCCTTGCAATCTTTATAGCAAGGAGTCTTGACTGAGTGATTGAAGAAGTCTTTGGGGAAGAAATCGCGCATCGTGATGGCAACGAACGATCTTTGTGTCATAACTTCATCACCCTCAACACTTTCATGTAGCTTTGAAGGTTGACGGTAGCTGCTTTGCCCCCTTTCCGATTGGTGAACTTGTGGAGGAGACCTATGTTTCTTGTGCATTTTCTTTGGAGTGACATAAGTCCATCCTTCAACTTCACTTGACTTGACTGACATGGTTTTGGAGCATGCCCCCAGCGGTTGAGGTGAAGATTTTGAGTTCAAAGAGCCAGAAGTGACGGTGGTATAGTTTGACTTCACCACATCCTTAAGATCTAGCTCGATGATCCCTTTCTGAGCCAACTTCATGATGAGATCTTTTAGCACAAAGCACTTTTCCGTCGGATGACTAATGAAGCGGTGGAATTTACAGTACCTTGGACTGTCAGTACGGTTCATATCTTCTGGCCATTTGCACTCAGGTAGGTCGATCACCTTTTTGTCAAGCAAGTCTTTCAACATAGCAACCACGTCAGAGTCGGGGAATGGATAAGTCTTTTCCTCAAGCTCCTTCAAAGTGCGTCTACGTATCTCTTGATCACGAAAAGCTTCGGTTTGAATCACCTTGCTTCGTGTATGGATTTTGACTGGAGTTGTGTTGACCGTCATTGCTTCCTTGGTGGGTTTCCACGTAGCCTTATCCACCTTTGGCCCCAAAACTTTGTCATTCTTGTAGTCGGCGATCTGTTCTTTCTTCCCATGACGGGTGATGCTTAACTCCATATCATGGGCGCGGGTGGCTAACTCCTCAAATGTTCGTGGTTTGATGCCTTGAAGGATGTAGTGTAGTCCCCACTGCATGCCTTGAACGCACATCTCAATGGCAGAGGTTTCAGAAAGCCGATCTTTGCAATCCAGACTTAAAGAACGCCATCTATTTATGTAGTCGACGACAGGTTCATCTTTCCACTGTTTCGTACTGGTCAGCTCTAACATGCTTACAGTACGACGAGTGTTGTAGAAACAGTTGAGGAATTCCCTTTCTAGCTGGTCCCAACTGTTGATACACTCAGGTTCGAGGTCAGTGTACCAGTCAAAAGCGTTACTTTTCAGCGAACGCACGAACTGTTTGACGAGGTAGTCTCCCTCTGTCCCAGCATTGTTGCAAGTTTCAATGAAATGGGCGACATGTTGCTTCGGGTTGCCTTTTCCATCGAACTGCATGAATTTTGGGGGCTGATAACCCCTTGGCATCTTCAAAGCATCAATCTTCTTAGAGTAAGGCTTTGAGTACAGTACGGAGTCATGCGAGCTTCCTTCGTACTGTGTCTTGATAGTGCTTGCAATCATCTCCTGTAGTTGCTGGATAGAGAGAGATCCCATGGACACCGTTGCTTGGTCTAGCTTCAGCTTCTCTTCAACTTTCTCCGCTGGTGGCTCCTCTTCTTCGTCGACTTCTTTCTCTAATAGGCCAACATTTGGGTCGACTTTCACGTCGGGCAGCACATCTAGTTGGTTGACAAGTGCGGCAATCTGCAAGTCTTTCTCTTCCACAGTCCGTGTGAGCTTTGCGATTGCTTCATTCATCTGAGCTAGCTGCTCCTCGATTGAAGTTGCTCCAGTGGTCATGACTTGCATGGTTGTACTGCCGCTCGAATCAGCGTCGGAGAGTAGGGACTCTGAGTATTTCCTCGGGCTTTCCCCCCTTGATGCCCTTAGCGAGGCTAGGGTGATCACAGACTCGTACTTCAGGTGCTCTTGTTCCTTTGACAGAGTTAATGCAGGGGCGGAAGCCGCGGCAAAAAGATCTCTTGCCTTACTTCGGGTTATGATGCCCGAAATATCACCACTTACGGCGATGATGTTCTTGTTCTTTGCTTTGATTGCAGGAACAACTTGATCCTTTCTTGATGCCATTTGCGTTTTTCGATGATTTGAGGATAGAGATGAGAGGTAGAGATTATCCCACCGGGCGTGCCAAATTTGTAAACACGAAAAATTCCTGAAACAAGAAACAAGAATACGTGTACAAAATATATTTTTGTATTAATGATTTTGGGGTTACAATCTCTTTGTAATTTGATCCTCTGATTCTATCTTCGTAGGGTGTAGGTTTGTGGATGAGTTGTTGATCCAAAGGGTCGTCGGGGCTTGATCTAAGGATGAACAGTTGATGAATGGATCTTCAAGGGGCGTTGGGCTTGATCTTGAAGAATGGGTGTATGAGTTTGTTGAGGTTGTTGATCCAAAGGGTCGTTGGGGCTTGATCTTAGGATGAACGGATGATGAATGATGAACACTTTCTTCAAGGGGCCGTCGGGGCTTGATTTTGAGTTGGTGGAAGTTCTTCAAGGGCCGTTGGGGCTTGATCTTGAAGAACGATTTGACGAAGAACGAAGAGTGCTTTCTTGATCCTTCGGGATTTACTTGAGAGCTTTAAAGTTTCAAGGCTTGAAGGTTTTGGTGTAATGTAAATTCCTCTTCCTTTCTTTTTTTCAAAATGAATGCCTTGGCTTCCTACTTATAGAATTCCAAAACTTGATTTTTGGATTTAAATAATCAGATGAAATAAATCATTTCTGCCAGGTATTGACACGTGTCCTATTTGATGACTTTTCCAATTTATTTCGATTTTTCGTTGAGTCACACGCTACATGTAAAATTTATGTGACACGTGAGAGTTGAAATTTTAATTATTGGTCAACATTCATTTCACCGAAATTTTGATGTCTACAGTTAGTATAAGATAAAGTGAGACTAAGAAAAATTATTATTTGAAAGAGGTTATTATTATATTTATAAATGAACAATTTATTAGTTTATCGATAATATTAACAATAATAATACCTTATCCCCCTAAGTGATATCAACTGTATAAATCCTAGAATGCCATTGCGCTCAGTTTTGTGTCATGTCTTTCGTTAGCTCCAAGTATTCCATGTTTTTTTTATTATAATCTTCCAAGTCTTTCTAGGTCTTCCTCTACCATTTTTGTCATAAGCCTCTATTTTATAATCGCATCTTCTAACCAGAGCATCGTAGGTCATTAGTTCACGTATCCAAACCATCTTAACTGATTTTCTCTTATTTTATCTTCAATTGCGGTCACTTCTACTTTACTTTGGATATCCTCATTTTTGTTCTCATGTGCCTACGCATCAAACGAAACATTCTTAACTTTGTTCTCGTGTGCCTACGCATAAAACGAAACATTCTCACCTTTGCTACATTCATTTGTTTCATGTATTGATGCTTGACAGCCTATTATTCTGTACCATAAAACATAAATGGGCTTATTGTCATCCTATAAAATTTCCTTTCAACTTTAATGGCATATGATGGTCGCACAACACTCCCAATGCACTCTTCTACTTCATACTCCAAATTGTATTCTATGGTTGAGATCTCCATTCAATTATCAGTTCTTCTACAAGATAGATCCAAGGTAGCGAAATCGTTCGCTCTTTAGTACTTTCAGATCTTCAATCCCTACCCCTATCTCATTTGAACCCTCGTTCCCACTAAGCTTTCACTCCATATACTCTATCTTTGTCCTACTTAGGCAAAGATCTTTAGATTCCAACACTTCACTCCAACGGTTAATCATCGCATTTAATATATCCTAACCGAGTTGCATCTATCAACACTAAATTATTTGCGGAAAGCATACACCATAGAATATCATCTTAAATACATCTTGTTAAATCATCAATTACCAATGCAAAAAGGTAAGGATTTAAAATTGAGCCTTGGTGAACCCTACGGTTATGAGAAAGCTTTCGTTTTGTCATTCCAAATTTCTTTATGCAGTCTTTGCTCCATCATACATATCCTTTATTGTTTGGATATATGATACTCGTATTCCTTTACTCTCTAAAATCATCCAAAGAATTTCTCTTAGGATCCTATTATACGTTTTTCTAAATATATAAGAACCATGTGCAAATCATTTTTCATATCTCTATATTGTTCCATCGATTTTGTAAGAGATAGTTGCCTACCCTAGCATGGACCCAAATTGATTGTCTGAGACCCGTGTTTCATGCCTCAATCTGTGCTCAATTACTCTCTCCCTAAGCTTCATTGTTTGACTCATTAACTTAATACCTCTATAATTCATGTTATTTAATATATCACCCTTATTCTTGTAAATAAGCATCAAAGTTTTTTTTTGGCCACTCATTTTGCATGGTGTTATCTTTCTTTAAAATGTCAACATTGGCGTTATCCTTATTAAAATCAATTGACAAAAGTTGTTCCATCATAAGTTTAAATGAATGAGTGCACATGGAGTTACTTACCATTTTGGAGTGCCCCATTTCTCTAATTGTTGGCAAAGCCAACTTCAGTCCTATTAATCGAAGGTCCTAATAATCCACCATGTTGTCTATACAAATTTTCAGTTACATAAATTGATTTGGTTCCGTCGGTTTGAATTTTTAGAAAACCACTATAAGTTAACATTTTTCTCATCCTCCTCATATTTGTGGAGTCGTACTTTCAACATCTCTTTTAACTTGAAGCCCCTTTCATTCAAGTTCTAGCAAATTCACTCTAATTTCTTCCAAGATTCAATTGTAATGCACTTGCTACAAATTAATTGAGGTTGATGTTAGCTGATCATGAACATTCCTTCTCTTGTGATCTAATTGCGTTTTAATCTGCAGGTCTTCAACTAAAGGATAATGCTTGTGTATCCTTCATGGAGGAATCGACTTGCTCCCCACTTTCGATTAATGAATTTTTAACGTTCGAACATCATAATCGAAAATTTTCATTCTCTTTATTGTCACTATTAGTAAATTCTCACTTTTGATTAATGAATTTTTAACATTTGAATATTATAAGCGGAACTGTTCATTTTCTTTATTGTTATTATTATCTAAAGATAATATTTACAACAAATGATTCAATTGGGTAATTGTTTAGTCATCCATACATGTCAAACCAATTAACCTCTTTTTTTTACAAGTAGCATCCTCATGATAAAACCGTCAATTGTTTTATGCATATGAATAACTAAAAGATCTCCAAATTCAATGGTTTTCTTCCAAATATGATCTTTGATGATAATAAAAATAATAAATGACTAGAAAATGTGCCCGCACGTTGCTGCGGGACTTGAATGCATCATCTTGAACTACACGAATAAGATACATTTTACCTGAATAAATTCAACACAATCATAAATGAAGAAAGGGATAGATGAGTGAATGAGTTCAGTACGATATGCAGCTTCGTTTTTATATACATTCAACTAAGCTGACATGAAAAGACATTGTATAATGAATAGGACGAAAATGAACGTTCTGGTTCCCTAATAAACGGAAGTAACATACAGTTCACACAAATCTTGCCCCTGTAGTCAATGTGGCAAAATATATATCCTGTAGGTTAGGTAACATGAAAACCGTTTTGTTCTTATTTTAGCATCAAAGTTTTCAAGCACAAACGTGCAAAGCAAAAAACATGCAAGATGCCTGTTTCGGTAAGAAGCATAAGTAACATGCAGTCCACACATATTTTGCCTTCTAGTTAAGATGGTGTTTCGTTCTTGTTCAAGCAGCTAAGTCTTGAAGCAAAAATGTTGAAAGCCAAAAACATGTAGAACGTGCTGCAGCAATCGTTCTTGTTCAAGCAGCTAAGCCTTGAAGCAAAAATGTTGAAAGCCAAAAACATGTAGAACGTGCTGCAGCAGTCGTTCTTGTTCAAGCAGCTAAGTCTTCCGCACTATAGCAAAGAATATAAATCATAGTTTAAAAGAATATCTCACGATGGTCCTGTTTAGAATCACAATTTACTCCCTCCCAATTTCCACCTAACTCCGAACAAACAATATTGATAAATCTTTATCATCACCTTTAACAAAACAGATCATAGCAAAAAGAAGAAAAAATGTTCCTATGCAAACAAATTCTTCTGGATGTCCAACTTAACCCATCTATGGGAAGGCAAGCAATCGGACGTGCATTTAGACCAATGAAAATAAATTATACAATTAAAAGCATCAACCGATCCTCTTGAAAAGAACACACACACATGCCAACATATTATTCACCAGATTCTAAGCTTTCATTTTCATTCTATCCCTTTCGTTATCTAAACTTATAATTATCAAAACTGCAAAAGAATCATAGAGCAACCTTCAATCATTTATCAAAACTGAATTAATTAAACTTCTGCTCAGCACTCCGTTAATTTTAATTGCAACTCTCGTTCTAAAAATTAAAAATTTTGCATTTGAATAATCAAACGCACTTACACATTACATTCCTTTTATTGGTTCTTGACACAATACATTTTAGGATTTGATGTTACAATAATATCACTGCAAACATGAATTGCGATAGATATAGAAACCAAACTCGCACACAAATGTTCGACTGAATTCAGAACCACTTAATTCAACATAAAAAAATTACCTCACATGCTTGCTCCCTTTCTGCTCTCACATCGTTGGCTGCGCTTCTAAATGGTTAATGAAGTCCTAAAAATAGAACAACAAAAAACGTTTACCTATCCAACATTTCAACATATGGTTTTGGCAGGTATAACATTTCAACATAAGCATGATATAGAAAGACAGAAATCCACATGTCACTTTGTTTTTCTCAAAACCAACACCCTCTGCTCTCTCCCCTATATCACACACCCCCACCCCGTGAAGGCACTGACACCAGATCACCTCCCTAGAAACCGGCCCTAAAAACCCATACCCATACCTCCCTTACCTGTTACCTTTCTCAAAGCAAAAAGTGTTATATATGATAGTATCACCCCAATCTGGTTAACGACATTCACTGCATAACGCTCACCAGTAGGTATAGTCTTGCTGTTTGAGAAAGGCCTGAGGTCAAAATTGGCAACAACAAATTAACAAAGCCAAATGAAAGATTAAATCTACAGTCACCACAAATATTTTCTAAAATGGAAGATAAACCAGAGTCAAATAGGAAAGGGATAGCAGACACGGTGAGCTTTGTCTCAGTTTGAAAAGAAAAAAGAAAAGAAAATTGGGTAGTTTCAGGAGCAAAATAGTTCATTTGCGTAGAACTATAACAGCATCTGAGAGCTAGGAAGTTATCACCCAATAAATTTTGTTATACCAAAGATTCAGTAAAAATGGGATTAGGTATGGTGGTACCCTTTCTCTTCACATTTATAATATACGGAAATAATTAACTATGTTGAGTATAGTGAAGGGGGAAAGCTTTCTATGAATGAATTTAAAAGAGGGGATTTTCCTGCATTTTTAGGACCAAAAACGAAGTAGCTAACATTTCTTTCTGTTTTTTGCCTTTTATGATCTACTGATCTTCTTCTAGTAACATGGATAGCTGAAGCAGGACTGCCATTGTATCCAACATATATCAAATTCGCCAAACTTTGGTTTGGATATAACAGTGTCATGAGGGCCCATTGGACCTACAGATTCAGAAAACTCTGTGAGCCATTCACCTATACCTGTCAAAGTGCACAACACCATTAAATGCTAGAGTTGACATCTAATTGTTCATCCACAGAACATATACAGTGAAGGAGACACAGAAAACAAACCAAGGTTTGAGTCCCGATGTCTAATCTAAATTAGAGAATGCTCACCCAGAAGACAAAGTAATACACATTTCTTAGGAAATTGTTTTGCAGTAGAGGCTATATAAGTGATCATTTCAGCAACCTGTTGTTGAACCTGCGTTTGTCAAGACATAACAAAGTAAAGCAAACAAAAAAAGGCATTGTTAAATCTTCCTAACTAAAAATTCATAAAGTAACAGCACCAAAACAAACAAAAAAACGCGTTGTTAAATCTTCTTGCATTTAAATCTTCCTCACTTTAAAGCAAAAATTAAGGAATATCCCCACCGTAAAAAGTAACACCACAAAAAAAAAAAAAAAAAAGACTTCGTAAAACAGCACTCTTGTTAAGATACCCCAACTAAATCAGTTAACAGCAAGAGACCAACATGGCAATGGGAGTCTACAAAAAGGAAAAAGAACAGAAGATATAAAATAGTAGACAAATGGTCATAGTTATATAAATTGAAATTGTTCAAAAAAAAAAAAAACAATGATGAATACATACTTCCTTAGAATAAAAAAATTGATTAATTCATTATAATGGTTTCTTGGAACCCAAGTAGAAAAGGATACAACTTAATAACAATGGAAGCCACAAACCTATATCATTTCTTATTCGGGATCAAATAGAGCATATTTCTTATTCGGGAACCAGAAATTTAAGATTGCAAGTTCGAGACTTCCATACCTCAAATCGAAGTCGGCGTGCTGTCTAGTAGTCCAAACCTTGATCCTTGATAAATTGAACTTCCTTCTTTGATTGAACAATCGAAAAATAGATAAATTGGGTAGCATGTCATATCAATATAACACCCCTATACGTACACACACATACCAAAACAGCCTACATTCAGATTTGCATCATATCCTTGTTTCTAACTCTCTGGGGAATTTTCAAAAACACCTAATAGGCAAGATTTGCTTCCATTTAAAAGAAATCTGATTTAATCAGTGATCTCAATTGCATGTATATCTGAACGGCCATACTTGTTAGTTAGTTATGTTATAGGATGTATTTAACACTTACCAAGCGGTTCCAAAACAACATCCTACATGCATATTATGTTGCCAAACTATGAATCAAGACCGAACTTTCCTACTTTGGTAATGTAATCTCCTAGACTAGTTACAATTTGGTTCCTGTATTTTGACCTGAAAACAATTTTGGTCCCCTAGAAGTTGCCAATGGCACCTGAATTGTAACTGGAAAACAACTCAGACACAACTATGAAAAATTAAAACTCGAGGCGCCAAAGTGTGAGAACAAAGAAACCAAAATAGTTAAATCTACCCTTTTACATCATACATACCATTAAAAATTTGTTTAGAGATAAAAATCGTAGTCATAGCAGAGAATCCAACCTGACCAAAGAAAGTGGATTTCCTCACTTTCTAGTGCTATTATATTTACCGTGCTTGAGACTATTCAAAGATGAAAAAAGTGGAAATTTCATGCAATATGAAAACAAATCCCTGATAGTTAATACTGCTTACCATAGAAGCTAACAATCTTATTTTGTACGAAAAACATGAAGATCACTAAAAGACACCAGAATATAACTTTCATCAATGACATACTTTATGAGAATTTTGGATCCAAAAGTGGCTCCAATAAAATAAATTTAGGCTTGTATATGCAATATATTAACATGAGAAAAAAAAACATGCATCCCTAATGAAATAATGAGGAGAATGACCCTTGACCATTTTGTTGGAAATATGCCCTGAAAGTCAATCTTTGGAAGAAACCTTTCAGGACAATGAATTGATGTATATATGACTCTTATACATCGGAAGGCAAAGATACTAATTAGGACTATCTCAATGAACAAAATATGTCCTAAATAGTGAATCCATGGACAATGGATCGATGGAAGAAGTAACCTAATGATGTTAGATTACAGAGACCTTCTTCTCATAACCATCATGTCCAAAAAGGTTCCTGGTCATAAGGATTGTCGGAGGGATACTGACAATCCATAGACCGGTACATACTATGTCCGCTTCAATTGGAAGGATGGAAAGTCTCATCCCATTCGTGTAGCGACACTAAGACAAGCATGTAGGTGCTCATTAAGGGAATGAGTTCACTGAACACAATCGAACGAGAGTACTTGCATGGAGGTCTACTCACATGTCAAGCAAGTAACTCTAATGGTTGGAATAATGTAAGTAATCCTTTGACCTGAGGCATCGTCGTTGTCTTGTGGTTAAGTACTTAATCTTTGATTATGTTAAAGTCATTCCGTTCGCGAGTGTCCAAGGCATCGTTGGGGTTAAGCCACTTAGCCATGAAGGCAAGTGAATGCGCAACAAGGAATCTCTAATCCTCGATAAGAGAGGATGAATACTCTAAGATATGATTCGGGAATCTTTGGCCGAAGTATCGAGCGTAATAAAGGAAAGCGTTCCTATACGTCTCAAATGAATCGTATAAGAAGGAATAATCACATTAGGGGTTTGACATTATAAATCCATACCTAGTAATGTGATTGAGAGTATTGTTTTAGAGAATGATCGAATTACATTGTAATTCCAACTGAATAGGTTCTCCGAATAACTTCTACATTAGCTTGGGTAGCCATGATATATGGTTAGATATCACTCATGGCTTGTGAGTTCTTCTAAGATGATTAAATGTAGTCATCAAAGAAGAAGGTGAATTAAAAGTAAGTTTTAATTCACTAAGTGGATGGATTAAATATAATCAATTGGATTGATGCCAATCACCTCACTGCCTTGCTAATTAGAACCTAAAAGATTGTTCACCAATACACTCTTGTAGTGAGTAACTAATGGATGAAGGAAATAATTAATTGGATTAATTAAGTGTTTTGATTAATTTAGAAAGTCTAAAGAAATCATAAAAGCGATAAAGATCGTTTTGGGCTTAAAGAAACGTTCGGGTTTAATTAGGCCCATTGGGCCAAAATCCATTGGGCTTTTATTCAAGTATTGGATGACTTGAAATAATTAAAAGCCCAAAGCCCAAACCAAACACAAAGGGCCGGCCACCAAGGGAGAGATAGGTTAAAATGTTGACTTGTTTCTTTTGTCTATAAAAGGAACTTTATAACATTTTGTTCATTAGGGTTTTTATGTGTTCTAAATACAACAAAAGAGAAAAAGAAAAGCTCTCTCTCTTGAACACAAAGGGCTGGCCACCAAGGGGGTGATTTAACTAATCATCTATACACTCTTTTGGTTATTCCTTTATCTTTCTCATTACAAAGTAGGTGAGGATCTTTAGAGGTTTTCATATCTTTGGAAACTTGAAGAGAACCTAGGACCACTTACTTTACAAATTGGAGGAAGCAAGGAGGGAGGCTAGGCTCAAGGAGTTTGAGGAGCAAAGATCTTGAAGGTGGTCCATCTTTGGTCTAAGATCTAGATCAAGAGGTACAAAACTAAACCTCTAGTTTGTTCTTCTTATAAATTTTGTTTTGATGCATCATATATAAACCTATGCATCTTGAAGGGGATTTGCATGACTATAGCTTTGATAAAATGTATGACATGCTTCCGTTGCTTTCGTATATAAATTTTGAATTGTATATGCATGCTAGTCACTAGAAATCCCACATAAATCTCATAGATTTCCCTTCACATTTGTTGTCTTTGATACAACTCTTTTCATCCATGCCTTCATGTTTGTATCCTTTGGGACATTGACATGAATAATTTCCAGGTGAATTTATGCATGTTTCAATATCTGGAAAGTAAGGAACCATGGACAAACATCAGTTAAAATCCCAATTTTTAAATTGGTTGAATTGGGAAAGAACTATTTGTACATTCACATGGTGTTGAGAGAAATAACCTTGGAAATAAAGCACTATACATACACAAAATTTGTTCAGTATAAAAAGCAGCAAGAAACTAATGTAATTTTCAGCTTCTAACTCATCCATTTGATCAACATATTGATGTAACAAATGTAACTTTCAGTTTCTAACTCATTCATTTGATCAATATCATCCAAGTCAGAAAAGATAGAACATAAAAATGATCAGGATATATAAATAGGGGCTTCATCTGAGTCAATATCAGCCACCATTCCCCAAAAAATTGATGCCAGGACTCTGCCAAGCATCTATAAAGCCCCTTCAAAGAAAGACACTTGTTAAGGAACAAAACGGTGAAGAATACAAAAGGTAAGTAGCGACAATCATCAACTCAGCTAAATATCCAACACAATAGCCAATGTCTTCCTCTCTTTTAGCAATATGCAAATCCCTAATCTGCAAACAATAATTTGGAATCTTGAGATACCAAATCGACTTCAACAGGGTTTGAAGGTTGCATTTTTCATAAAATTTAAAAACTAAAAGCAACAACAATATTAATAAGTGAGCACTCACCAAAAAATAAAGGTTTGGAAAGAGCGATGATATTGTCAGTGCTACAAAACGATCATCAAACAATAGATCAGGGTTAAAACATTTACAAAAAAGTTAGAAGATGGTGCAGATATAAACATTGCTTAATAAAATTGATAAATGATTTCGAGTGTGACAAAGCAATCAAATTACAAGATCAGCTATTCCGCCTTCAAACAAAATTGATAAATGATTTCGAGTGTGACAAAGCAATCAAATTACAGGATCAGCTCTTCCACCTTCAAACACGCTCATCAACACCATATTAAATTTCACATTTTTAGGCGAGGGTAAACTACCAGAAACAAAAGGGATTTATACCTTTTATCAAAGATCTACAGCCTTGGTACCTTCGCCATTGCTTGTCTTCTCCTGTCTGGGTTTTACATTCTTGGTAATCTCTTCCTTCCCTGGTAGTTTTTTGTCCTGCAAAGAGAAAAAAAATTAGGATTAAACTCTAAACGCAAGGTTCCTTGATTCTTCTGCTTCCGAAATTTGCTGTCGCATAGCCAAAAATTAGAGAAAATAAGCTTTGGTTCAGAACTTACTCAGTCTCTGTAGACATGGGCTCCTCCTCAATTTTTGTCATCCTCCTCTTTCTGCGATCTCTCTCTGTCTCTCCTTGTCTCTGTGCATCGTTCCCTCCCTTTCTCTCTCTCTCTCTCTCTCTCTCTCTCTCTCTCTCTCTTTTTCTATGTTCTTCCCTCTGTGCAAGCCCATACTCGCCAACTCCTTCAATCAACTCTCTCCATTCTCTGTCAGTGAAGCATCAATAATCTGAAAACCCAATTCGATTTTTCATTGCTCGAATGGAGAAAATTGAGGAATGAAAGAACAAATTAGGGTTAGCACTAAAGTTGAGAGAGATGGACAGTCGGGAGAAAGGAAGTGTCTAAAAGAGAGAGAAAGAGAAAGGATTAGAGAGAGGTTGAGTGTGACAGAGATAAGGGGAAAACACGGGATAGGATTACCAATCCCTGAAATCACTCTCCCTACCCCCAAATCCCTTAAATCTCATCTGAATGTGCAACAGAGCATGGTCCCATCCACCCTATTCCGGTTCAGAAACAAAGGAAATGAAAGTTCCCCTCTAACCAATGCTCGTTCAATCATTGACACCAACAATTGATTTGAGGATAAAAAATCAACCCTAACCCCCTTTTTGGCAGCCTCACTCCTCCCTCTCCCTTCCCTTCCCTGCCATCCCACGCCTCTCTCCCTGAAATTCATCCACAAATCCTCCCACACCAAATTTAGATCAAACCCTAATTTCCAGAATAATGATAAAAATCGACAAAAAATATATACAATTGGCACGTTACCATTGATTCGAGTTCTGGTAAGGAGTGCAGCGGCGAGGTAAGGCGAGGTGTGCGACGGCGAGGGGAAGGCGAGGTGTGCGACGGTGAGGCGCCGAATCAACTTTGTCGTTAAAGAGCTCTGGAGCAAAATGGGCTTGTCGTCGAAGAGATCTCTGGAACAAAATCAGGTTTGCTTCCATCCCCCAACCTTTCTACGATGGTCGACACATGCACGCTGAAGGGTGGCAATTTCGTAAATAAGTCAAAATTTTCAATCTGAAACAGAAGACGCGGTGGCAATCTTGTAAATAAACTGAAATGTGGTTCAAAACACTGTTCATATGAATAGTGCGATTTCCCCTCCTACTTTAGACTAAAGTAATTCCGATTACAATGTTCAGAATTGCATAATTAAATGTCATGTACAATGGGAATTCAAGCAAAATAATAACTTTACAGGAACACCAAATATCATATGATCTGCAAGCAATTACAAGCTTGATAGAACTACTTACTACTCTAGCTTCATAGTTCCAGTGCCATTAATTTCGACAAAATTCTCTTTCTTTTTATAGAGACGCTGGTGATGAAGAAGATATCATATTACACAAAACTGAAATCGAAAAATATAAAAAATATAATAGAAAAAAACGACATTAAAAAGTATGAAATTATTAGAAATTTGCTTTTTAAGTTGTAGGGCAGCAGCAATTAAAAACACGCTAATTATTCATCCAGTGCCAATTAATGCAAAGCTTCGAGCAGCAGGGAGGTATTTGATCCATCTCTCAAGATTGAGGCTTCTCCCACTTGAGGGGCTTCACAACCTCCCAGGTGAAATCTGGATCGTCCCTTCCAAAGTGTCCATAGGCAGCTGTCTTCAAGAACCTTCCGCCACCACCCCTCTTGAGGTCCAGGTTGATAGTGATCATGCCAGGCCTGAAGTCGAAGGTCTCCTTCACAATTTTAAGGATTTCCTTGTCAGGGATCTTTCCTGTTCCATATGTGTCAACGAAAACTGACAAGGGCTCCGGCACACCGATGGCATAAGACACCTGCACAATGGCCCTGCGAGCAAGCCCATTTGCTACAATGCTCTTGGCAGCCTGCCTCACAATGTAGGCGCCACTCCTGTCGACCTTGGTTGGGTCCTTTCCAGAGAAAGCACCTCCACCATGGGCTCCCCATCCACCATAAGTGTCAATAATAATCTTGCGTCCGGTAAGACCTGCATCACCATGAGGACCACCAATCACAAAGCGGCCTGAGGGGTTAAGGTGGAAGATTGTCTTCTCGTCAAGGTACTTCTCAGGGACAACAGGCTTAATGACATGCTCCTTAAGGTCAGCGGCAATCTCATCGTTTGTGACAGTCTCATCATGCTGGGTGGAGATGAGAACAGTGTGGACACGGACTGGAACCATAGCTCCATTTTCGTTGTAGTACTCCACGGTGACTTGGGTCTTGCCATCGGGTCTCAACCAAGGGCAGGTACCATTCTTCCTAACCTCAGTGAGACGAGCACCAAGCTTGGTGGAAAGCACATGGCTAAGGGGCATCAATTCAGGGGTTTCATCAGTGGCATAACCAAACATGTGACCCTGGTCACCAGCACCAATCTCCTCAGGTCGCTTGGTAAAGTGACCATGGACACCCTGGGCAATATCAGGGCTCTGTTGCTCAATATTAACCAGGACCTTGCAGTTATCGGCATCAAGACCCACATCATCAGAAACAAATCCAATGGCGCGGCAAGTGTCACGGACTATCTTCTCATAGTCAACATTGGCCTTGGTAGTGATCTCTCCGAACACCATGACCATGTTGGTTTTGGTGCATGTCTCACAGGCAACCTTGCTGTCAGGGTCCTGGGCAAGGCAGGCATCTAGCACTGCATCAGAGATCTGGTCACACAGCTTGTCGGGGTGACCCTCGTTCACGGATTCAGATGTGAATAGGAAAGTCTCCATTCTCTACACATCACAACAGTGTACCAAGACAAATCCATTTCAATGTCAACCCAATAGTTTATGCAACGAAAAGAACTCATAGCTTTAACAAGACAAAAGAATAAAGATTTAAAACACGCATATCACGAAACTCGCAATAGCCGTAAATCCGACTACAGCATCAAATCCACCATACTTTTAACTTTAATAAAAGTAAATATTCCCAGAAAAGCATATACGCAGGGAACAAAGTTAGAACGAACATATCACAAAAGCATCACATCAATTCAGATATAAAGCCAATATAATCTGCACTTCAAAAAGATTAATACCAGAATAACTTAGTGAACTCAACTACCACATCAAGCTCATCTTCAAGAATAAAGGGGGGTTCAGTAAAATATTCACCATCAAACAGGGTTCAACTTACAAGAATCTTCAGAATACATAAATTTACAGCCACAGTGAAAAATGAAAATACCATAAATCTATAGATTATCAGATCTGCAAATTCTTGCTGAAATAAAATCCAACACTTCAATTTAACTTGTCAAACACAAAATACAAGAGAAAATGCTAACAAAAATAACCACCAACTTAAGTTCCCCCAGATCTTTCATAACTCCAAAGCAAAACTCATACAATCCCCCCAAAAAAACAACAAACCACCAGATCTGCATGCATTTTATTCATGCAGCAAAAAAAGCAAGGACAAGGAAAACGAAAACCCAACAGAGAAAAGCACTAAAATGGTACCTCTGAAGCGCGGATCTGGAAGTGGAGGAAGTTGGAGGGAACAAGGACGAGGGCGTGCTTTTCGAAATAGCCGCTTATGCAGAGAAAGCGGAAGAAGCCCAATCGACTACAAATGTCCTAAGCGTCTCTTATGCCGTATTTATACTATTTAATTTATCTCACCGGTTGACCGGACGCCTCCGTTTCGATATGGTTTTCGTCGGTCATCAACCATCGAAGGGTTGCGAAATGAATCAGCCGTTTGATGAGATCAAATCCAGGGACAAGATTAATCCGGGGTTTGGTGAGAATATCTAGTATTTCCGCATTAGGTATTACTGGCTAATGCCGGTCTTCCACCAACCCTAACCGGTACTCGGCTCACTGGCTTGGCTTCGCTGGTTTCACTGGCTTAGCTTTGATGTATACACATGCAAATCACATCCAAATACAAACCTTTTTCTTTTCCCTTTAATTTTTCAATTTTTACGTGAAAACAACAAACAAGTGAAAAAAAAGAAAAAAGAAGGGAATTATTATTAGCATTTAAAAAATTACATTCTACTATATTTTAAATTTTTTATATTAAGAAATAAAGATACATTTATAAGAAGTGTGAAATTAGATTTTTTGAGTGCCAATAATACTTCTCAAAAAGAAAAACTTGGTTCATTTTTGGCACAAAGAGATTTTCTTGTGGGTTGAAAATCTAGACATGTTGAACAAGAACTTGAATGGGTACATTATAATTTTGACTTATTGTACCATTTACATGTATATCGAATCAACGTGATATTCATAAATAATTTTCCCTCTTAATTGCTTTTATTTAAATGAAGATATAATTAACTGCATTTACATCGATATTGAATCAACGAAATATTTCATTATTAATTTTACATTTTGACTGATTTTATTTATATGAAGATATGATATTAGTTGAAGTACCATAAATTATTTGAGGGTGTAAATGTGGTCTCGTTTAAGCGTCATCCGCGGTCTTTTACTCTATCAAAAAGAAAAGGGGTTTTAACTTTTAATTGTCAAAAAAAAAAAACAGAGTTGAAAAGGGGGCACTGAAATGGACGAGAGGAGTCAGTGGGATTAGTCCAATGTGGAGTGAAGAACCAGCATCTTCTTCAATTGTTTTCTCCGCTATTTTCCATTGTTATAAAAATTGCGTCATTTAGGTTCTGTTTAGACGTTAGATGACTGGTCATTGCCTCAATTAATGTTTAAACGTTTTAAAATTAAGAAATGATATTTAGACCTGCTGAGACGCTTGCCTAGACCATCTAGGCAACCGCTTAGCCTGTCCAGACCTGCCTTGGTTGTGACTCACTTATATAGAAAACAGATAACTTTCATTTTACGTTTTATTTTTTTTTTCAATAAATTGTAAGAGATTTGTTGAATATTTAAATGAATACACATTATATACTTGTTCCTCATGTTTTAATTATATTCCAGTACTTCATAATGTATATGTTATTTTATTTTGTAATTTATGATAAAATTATATATATTTAAAGTATAAACAAACACTTATTTACACAAAATATAATATATTTACTTAAATTCGTCTAGTCTGCTTAGACGCCAGACCTATGCCCCGCCTAACCGTCTAGAGGCTAGACTCTAACCTACCACCCGACTAGAGCCTAGCATCTTTTAAAACCTTATTATTTTCATAACTGCGTTAATGAAGCAGAATATAAAAATAAAGTGGGACAATTACTACTGAATTTACTAAAGTAGCCTTTTGTAATTGGAGTGTAAATTTAAGTGGCAACGGCATTTTAGCTTCCCAAAGACACTCAACACAGTGACAACTTTTGAGCCGTGAACTGAGAGCACCAAGTGTCCCCGATAACGTCATTTCCTGAAAGAGAAATGCGGGCATCTATTTTTGGAGAGGAATTTGCTCCAGTAGTATTTTGGTCTAATAACGTATTGACGTATTGTCACATATTATTTAATTAAACGCAACGATATATTGGTGAATTTAACATTTCACTGCAATGATGTATTCGGTCTACCTAAATCATATTCTTATATATATATATTATGTGAATTAAATTCTTGCGGTGTAAGCAAATGGGGTGATGTTATGTGAAAGTTGGCATTGATAAGTGAACCGCCACATTGTTGGGAAATAAAGCAAAAGAAGAAAATGACACCAAAAAAGACCCCACAAATTTTCTTTTATTAGAAATAAAAGGTGAAAAGTGGGTGAGAGTTCATTCTGAAGGAAAATTTAAAATTAGGGTAAATCTTAGTTTATTCCCTTCAAGTTTCGTGATTTTTAACATTTGGTACATGAAGTTTTTTTCGTCCCAGAGTCATACCTAAAGTGTTAATTTTGGAACAGTCTTATACATCCGTTAGTCTGGCTATCAAATCAGCCGTTAACTGATGACGTGGTGCCCACGTGGACAATGATTGAGTGCCACGTGTCAATATAAGGCCCACGTGAATATTAAAAAAATTAAAAAAAAAATTATGGGCGTTTACCCCATCCCTCCTTCTCCCTCCCTTTTCTTTCCTGCACCCATCCTCCCTGCACACCCACCGATTCCCCTACTTCCCTCTCTCTTCTCTCCTCTGCAGTCCCACACACAAAAATGCAAAGTCGACGCGCCAAGAACCTACCTTCGGCGATCGGTGTTGTCACCCCCACAACTGGCGCAGCAGCTTCGGTCTTTCCAGAAGTCACACCACCTCCTACGAAATAGTTAAGGAGGGATGACAAAAAGTTAAAAGACAAAATACAATAAAAGTAGGCAAAAGATGCCGGATAAGGGGAATGAAGCCTAGGTCTGAGATAAGCTCAGTGGATAATTGAGACTTAGCTCAGGGAAAACTGAGATAAACTCAGAGAGAACCAGGTATAAAACGAAAGAATGAGACTGGAAAGAGGAGAGGAAAAGATGGATGCCGGGAGGGGGATGAAGTAGAGGAAGAGGGGAGGAAAAGAAGCAAAAGGCACATGAGGGAAGGAAAGAAGAAGGGAAGAAGGAGACTGGAAAGAGAAGAAAGTAATGGGTTGCTGCCTACCCTGAGCAAGAGCAAGGAGTGGCGGCTGAAAGTTGAAGCTGGAGAAAAGGCTTTGAATTTGAGTTTCTAGAAAGAGAAACTAGGAGAGAGAAAGAGGCTTTGGAGCGAGATTAATAGATATTTTGGGACAGCCTTCAACAGCCATGCACATACCTTGTTCCCTTCACAAATTAGGCTCATCATTGAATTAGAAAATGTGGAATTGAACTTATTAAATTGGATAACCGCCTCACATATAAGGTAAGGCCCAGTTTGATTTTTTTTTTTTTATTCTAGCAAAACCTGCTTCACTTTAAAGTAAAACAGTAAGAAGGTATTTAGCAAAAATAAAGAGTAATCCTAGGGAGACTAAATTTATAGATAAAATTTGCAAAATAAATGATATGTCACAAATAAGAAATGAGCACGTTTATTAACACTTAAGCAATAATTTAATCGACAACTTCCATGTCATCTAGTTTACAAAATTTATCTACAAATTTAGTCTTATTCGCATTACCCAAAAAATTAAAATATCCTACTTATTTTAAAAATAATGGCCTCCAGATAACAACTTTTAAAAGCAGTTTATAAATTGCTTTTAAAAGTTACTTTAATAAAAAACAGAGTTGAGCCTTTAATGAATATTTTTGATTCTTGGAGTATGCTCATTAATTCTAAAAGATGACTATGGACACATTTTACCCTTAGAGAACAAAGTGACCATCACCACACCTACAACTACAAATCCTAACTTCTTACATCACCATTGCCATTACTACCACCATTGTTGCCGCAACCATCACACCACAAACGTGCCACAATCACCATCATTACAACCACCACCAACATGCTCGCCACTGCTACCACCACAACTACCAATATCACTACCATCGTTACCACCACCGTCACCACCACCATCGCCGTTATCGCCACCCCTACCACCATTATTACTTTTGTAGCCCAACCACCACAACCATTGCCCTTGCCACTGTTGTCGTTCTCGTTGTCATCGCCAACACTATCATGTCCATTTTTTTCTTTATATACATTTATATCACTTTTACATTAAAATTTACCAAATGCTTATACACTGCTTTTCATACTCTCAACACTTTAAAAAATATAGTTTATCAAACGTTCAGCTGCTTTATTTTGCATTTGATTATTTTTAAAGCACATCATAAACAATTTAAAAAAGAAAAAAAAAGTAATCCCAAATTGGCACTAAATCTAGTTGGATTCAATCTTATTCTTGTTCCAACTTGCCTGTCAAATGGGGCTTGGACAATTCCTATCTAATAATTACTGTTCTAAAAAGCTGTATAGTCGGCCACCTTGGCGATCGCTTGACCAAGCTAGGCGGCCTCGAAGATTTTTTTGCATCTCACTGTCTATGCATGCATAGAAGAGGAGTCAAAGAGTTAACAATAACTCTGAGAGAATAGAGTGGGGAAGGGAGAAAGAGAGCATTGTAGAAGGAGATCTGGCATCAAGAGCATTGTAGAAGCATATATGCAGTCTAAGAGTATATTCAAAAGAAATGTCACATTTTAAACATAAAATTTAAATTTGAAAGCTTATGTGGCACAAAATCAATAAAAAAAAGGGGCTTTTGGATCTAGGTCCAAAAACTTAGGTAGTTTTTGGGACCAAGTCCAGTTATCCAATTACATATTTTGATATCAATTTTGCCCCTTCAGATAAAAATATTGAAATTCTTTAATTTTTTTTTTATCATTTATTCAGTTTTTAAATTTTGAATATTTAAATACTCAAACTAAAATATTATCTAGTAACTACCTACCATTTATGAAGAAAACAAAACCAATATAATCTAGTAACCAGCTACCTATTGTATAGGAAGAAAATGCTTTATACCTACAAAGCAGATATGATCTACCTGCAAAACAAAAATAAACTACCTATTATATTGGAAGAAAAATGCTAGGAACCTACATGGCGGAACATAAAAATATAAATATGATATAATATACCTCTATTAAAGGAACGAATTTGGAGGGAAGAACACAAAAATATCATCCATGAAAAGAAGAGACAAAAAAGAGGAGGATTGATAAAGGGAATTGTTTGGAAGAAGGAAAAAAGGAGGGATGAAATCATGAAACGGATTGGGGGTTGAGGATTATATGGCTATAACTAATCCTACAATTAAGGGATTAGTTAAACCACAAATTATCTCATTATTAAGAAATTTTGTGTATTTACTACAATTCGTAAGCCTAAGGGGTAAATATGGTATAAATCACAAATAAACATACATGGAATCTCAATTATTGGACCTATTTCAATGAAGTGGACTAATTCTACTAATGGCTCACAAAATTGGATCTATATCAAGTTATCCCTAAAAAAAACCCTAGAATATTATATATTTACTCATAGTTTATCTTGCATAATAAATTTATTAAAATAAAAGAAACCATCTACGCTATAGATGCTAGATCTCTCACCACCATCCGGCTAGCATCTAGTGATTTTCAAAATATTAATAATAATTTGGGATAAGAGAGTGAAGATGAGTGATGTTTGGTAAATTGAGTCATTGACCAATGCACTTGTTTTTCGGTATTTTTTTTCCTTTCCTGAGAGCACTTTGGGGAATATAATTTAACCAACCCATTGAACATGAAGCCCATGAGGTTTGAACTTCAAGCCATGGCTTTTAAGATGACTTGGCATCAACTGAGAAAAAGTGGTATGTATGTAGCAGTTGGGATTTGTCTAGGGCTAAGATAGGTGCGGTTGCCACCCAACATAAAACTAATAGGTAAGGCCATCTCCAACTAAAGGTTCAGAGGGTCGAAAATAGTCCTAAAACTGTCTCCAACCGAGAGCTAGGCCACACTGGACAAAAAAGGCCAAAGGACCAGCCGGGCGGCCCTGGCAGGGCTGGAATTCAAAAAGCAGCGGTTAGCTAGCCGTTATTTTTGGTTTTTTTTTTTATTTTTATTTTTTTACAAAATTTGTTTAATAATAGGCCCAGAAAGTATGTTTGGGTGTTCTTTTTATAGGCTTTAGAGCTTGCTCAAATCCCTTTCATAGTCGATGTGGGACCCCCATCCACTTCCATTTTTTTTTATATACTTCCTCTCCCACAACCAATGTGGGACTCTCCCACCCACTTCCTTTTTTTATTTTTTTATTTTTTTATACTCTAAATAAAACCTCTCACATTTGACTTGAAAAATATGAGTTGTATTTTTAAAATTTTCGTTGTAGTTTTAAAATTTAAATAATAAATTATGTTTGGCCCTATAGCTCTCGGTTAGAGATGATTTTTAGTGATAGGGCTAAAACGACCTCTATGGCCCTTTAACCCTAGGTTGGAGATGATAAGAAATATGATCCTGCACTATTTATTAAAATATTAATTTCTTAGAGAGCCAGATGGCTAAAATGAGCCATCTGACCAACTTTCGGTTAGAGATGGCCTACGAGGTAAAGAGGGATTTGTGATAATTTTTGGCTAATTCCCATGGGTTTGGTATTACCGGCACCTGTCGGTCGGGTTTTGGTTGGTGAAATGGCTTTGTCCTTCACTGCCCAATTTATAGATCCAGGTACCGGAAGGGCATTCGTGGGAATTAATTTGTTGGTAAGATGTGGAATTATCAAAAACTATAGAATAAGCCACTCCCAAGCCAAGTTTATTCAACTTTTAATTGAAAAATATTAAGAGGTACTCAAAAGAATGGGCAAAAAATCAAGTTAGTCTTCCACATCCAACCGTCATCATTCATGTTTTATAGGGGAACAAATCGTCATCATTCTTGCATGAAATCGTCACCATCCTTGGATGGATGCTCTCTTGTTTCTATATGAACCCTTGCATGTTGACAAAAGTCCAAGACTAAAGAAATTTATGTTAAATGAAAGACATATCACTTATAGGATATAAACTACATCGAAGAATCTGATCATAGTGATGTGGCCATAAGTCCACCAATGGACTGATCGACAACCAGTGGTTAAGCTAAATTTATGATTTGTATAAGAATTGGATTTTACGTATGTTTTTGGAGGAAATGTCGAGGTAGTAACATGTCTTCCATGTAGTTTACCTACATATGTACAAGTTCATGCAAGGTTTTTTTCTTTCATCAATGTGAGATTCATTCTCAATATGTCTCCTTGCGTGTGACGGATTTTCAAGCTAAACACTTAAACAACGCAAATTGGATGAAGTATAATGCGTGTGCCTGTTGGACTGTATACACAAGATAGTTGATTTTAATAGCATAAAAAGGTCGAGTTTTATCATAAAATCAATTGACTATATAAATAGTAGCTCAACTATTTATACAAAGTTCATTTTTTCATCGATGTCGGATTCATTTCTAACATGTAAAATGTGGGACCATGATAGGACACGTATATTCCTCATCCATGTACCAGATCCATTTTTATGCAGAAAATTGAGATGAGAGTGTTTTCATTCATCTTTCTAGTTCTTCTTCACACATTCGTTTGATTATCTTTGGGGTAGTATATTGTGTTGCACTATTTGCTGGTATTTACAATATTTTCTGCTTTCGTTTTCTTTGTTTTTGATATTTTTTTATTTGTAAATCATGTTATTTATTTATTTTTTTTTCAGTTTTAATACTATTAATTATATCTATCGTATTTTCTGTCATATCATAGACGCACCGGTGGCTCTGACGAGAGAATTTGCCACACATTGCATGTGAACAAGGGAGCACACCCCACTGGATGAGTCGGCAATGTCATAGAAACTGAATGGAGTGTATGTTGCAGAAACAATTAGGGCAAATACCAAATAACGATATAGTATTGAGAGTAAATTCAACATGCAATTCTTAAGCAAACAAATAAACTGAAACAACGGATTTTTTAATGAAAGAATGAATCGCAAATTGGTTAGACGAATGAAGAGAGAGAGAGAGAGACAGAGATGGGTTATGGCATGAGGTGCCATGGGTATGGATATGGGTGGTGGCTGGTTGGGTGAATTTATTAAAATAGAGGCAAATTAGGAAATATGATGACCAAAATTTTTAGTTGGGTAAACTTAATTAAGAGGGTGCCAAAAAAGTGTTTTCATTCATCTTTCTAGTTCTTCTTCACACATTTGTTTGATTATCTTTGGGGTAGTGTATTGTGTTGCACTATTTGTTGGTATTTACTAGTCACTTACGAATATGGCACGCATCTAATATTGTATACAACGATATATAACTATTGGTGTGAAAAAAACACTAAAATATCATACATTAGAAACTAAAAGAAATCTCATAAATTATGTCATATAACTTAATTCCATATCTGATTAATTTTGGACACCATTTTATTTAAAGTATGAAATAGAACTAATAAAGTTGGCGACCGGATTTGGCCGATTTCTTTCTCATTATGGTTCGGTAGATTATATTGTTTGAACTAAATATAATCTTAGACTTGGATAAAACTAGTATCTTAGAATCAAGTTTTATAGCGCACTACAAGTCCACAACGATCATAAATTTTCCCTTTAGCTATCAACAAATTTAATAGATATGGCGAAAGGTTCACTAAAGCTAGCATTTCTCATTGTGCTCTTGATCGTTGCATTTGCTGCTAAAATGTAATACCCTGAAAATTTAAACATATGAATTAGATATTCATAATTATGAATATGTGGAGGAAATCGAAAATAAATCGATTTATGGTAATGAAAATAACATTGGGAAGTTTGACGTTTGAAAATTTATTATTTAAAATCCGTAGACTTTTTGAGGTCCGAATTTATATTTTTGAATAGAGCTCAACCTCATGAACATGTAGGCGCAAACCGTTCATGAAATAGAGTTATAACGAAGAAGTTATTAACGTTTGAAGTTAGGGACATTTTTGTAATTTTGGCTTTCAAGTCTAGAAGGCTCTAGTTTTTCTTGAGCAGGGATGGCTGTGATGAAGCCATGTGTATGGCTGTGATGGGAAAGCAAGGAGGAAAAGGAGAGAAAAGAAAAAGAAAAAAAAAAAAGGGTGGGGTGAGTGTGGAAACGGGAGTTCTTCCCAACCTGACCCGTGACAGCAATCCGGCGCCAAATTGCAGAGTTCCACAGCGGAATTTCCGCTGTCCCTCACTTGGAAATACCTACCTAACCTCTCCTCTACCTTTTTCACCCAAAATTAGGAAAAAATTAGTTGAAATTTGGTGGAAAACCCACCATGGGTGCCGCGGGTATTCTTGGCCGAAATCCATCAATTGTGAAATGTTTTCCTCCAATTACCACCATTACTAGACTTCCCTTGAGGCCTAGAATAAAGCCCAAACAACTGTAGGGGCGGCGGAGTACCGGAGGTGACGATTTGAGACCACCCTTTTATAAGGTTTTCGGTGGGTTTGAGGCAAATTGGAGCCTTTCCAGGCAAAATTGGACTTCGCCGCAGGTATAAATAGATGCAAAAATTGAGTTTTCATTGATTGTATCATCACATATATACACATAGATCAGTTCTTATCTAAACTCTAGGAGTGTTATCAGCTAAAATTCAATTAACAACAATAATTTCAAAAGCAATCAGACCACTATAACACCCAAGTTAAGCTCAAAAGAGCCGCTACTCGAGTTGCTAGCCGCTGGAATTTCATGTCTCCACCTAGTAAGCTGCTGTCACTCCACTGTCTTGCATGAATACCAACAGAGACATTTATGGGCGAGGAGCCTGAAAAGAAAAAGTTTGAAATATGACACACTAGTACTGCTCCAAAACTATATGGGAAATGAAACAAGAAAAGAATTTAGAACATAATTTAGCTTACAATTGAAGTTTGCCCAACCCAACCGCTGACCAACTATATCATAAACAACAATCTTATCTTTTAGAAGAAGATCTGCATTCGAAGGGACATGAGAAGTCATATTAAATGATTTTACATGTTAACTAGTGTTTTGTAAATTCACTAAAGAATTGAACACCATATGCACAGGTTAAATTACCTCCGAGCATGTTGAGCCTTTTGTGAGCTTTAACGAAACCCATGCACCACGAAGGAAGGCCATTCTGTAACACTTCCATTACATCAGTCAATGAATATTATTTTAAACAAGAATTATTTTACAGAATGAGGTTGAGGATAAACTTACATAATAACCGCCATCAATAAGATACTCTCGTGGTTTCAACACCATCGAGACGCCGCCAGCAAAATTCAGACTGACTGACGGAAATGCCTCAGCTAAACTGAAAAATAACGGACATAAATGTCATTCGGTTCTTTTGAAGACAGAGAGGGGGTATACATAGATTAATGGAGACAAATTTCACTCAATTTTGTTAAGGGGACAGAGAGCACTTGCTGATGGACGTGAGATAGCACTGGTTTCCTGACGTTGAAACCACGGGAGTCACATGTTTAGAAGAAGCCAAAGTTATCTGCACAGCCAAATACAAGGGAGTCACCTATATCAATCGTATTACTGTACCCTTTCGTATAAAAGAACTAATGGATCTCGAACTTACAGCATGTATAAAAGGTTCATATAATTCTTCTATAAGATATGCTAGAGTAGTTCCCGAGTCCACAACAGTTCCTCGCCCATGTGATACTGTAAACGCTACTGGATCAATCGGCAAAATTTTCCCGTTAACAGCAATGCTCCGTAAGTAGATTGCATAATATGGCCGCCTGAAAACAGTAGGTAGAAATTTGTTATATTAAATAAACAAAAGAGGTACTCACGGAAACTTTCAATTAAATCAAAGAAACAATTAAATGGAAGTACAAGGAAAGAAACCTACTTCGGGACAAGGGGAGTATAAACAATACTCGGCTCCAAAATGTCACCAAGTATGAGTATACCCCCACCATAGTCATCTCCTTTCAAACAGTGGGAGAACACGCTGGGGGTCATTCCTCGTGAAGACAACTGCGATAGAACAGACATGGGACCTTGGCTAAAGCCAAATATCCCATTGACTGAGGCTCGGGTCCCAGCCAAAAGTCCGGATACAGAAGCAGCACACCTGTTTCCAATATTATTGAGGGAAATAATGCGATTAACCTCTAATCTCTACAAGAAAAAGCTAGTTTTTATAACATTAAATTACATCGTTTTTAATGTTGTTAGTAGTCAATATTCATAGCATTTGCGAACAACATCTAAGCTTATAAACCTTTGAACCCCAAAATTATTTCAAACATCTCAAGAACTCAGGTTTAAACTCATGGACAGGTGATGGTGGTTAGTTATGTTAGTAATTGAGAAATCTGGTTTGTTTATTTTGCTTTTGTCTAGTTTTAGTGTTCTTGGTTCTGTTTTTCCATCTCTTTTGTTGTATTTTCTGTTTTGATTCCTTTGTTCTTGATATTTTTATTTGTAAATCATGTTATGGTTTTTTTCAGTTTTACCGCTACATTTTGCAGTGGAAGCATGCGTACTTTTGGTAACCTCCCTTACACATTAAGAACAGTAAATCATGCAACTCGGACGCACTAATTAAGAAGCTACACATGCTTTACTTGTTCTTGAGTGTGGATGTTGCAGTGATGTTCTTTTCAACTCTCTCATATTTTAATATGATTGATCAACTCGGTTATACTATTTTGTGCCATGCTGCTAAGTAGGTAAAGAGCCATACTGCTCCTACTTAATGCAAAGCGAATTGTTGTGTAATACATGCTCTGATACACAAGGGTTCATCTGTCAAATCAGCTTCTAAGTTGAGGAGAAGCTATTTGAAGGTTTCATGATTCCAGGCTTCCAGTTTCGGTTGTTACACTTCAAATGAGAATACGAGAACCATGGCTCTGCTGCTTGGTACTCTCTTTATCGTTCTCTATATTTATCATGATACGACTGTTTGATTCTAGTTATTTTTGGTATATAACGTGGTTCTTGTTACATGCCATGATTTTTGGTATATAACGTGGTTCTTATAACAATGCTATACTATAGTATATAGGATTGAAATAGTTATAGAACATAGTATAGCATTGTTGCCTCCAATACTTATTAAGCAGCAGATTACACAATACTTCATATCTTGAGTTAAGTTTTAGCGTTTTTACATACTCAAATGTGCGCATATTTATATAGTGGTTGAATAATTTTCTTTGCACCGTTGTTCAAGGTTGTCTGACACATATATTTGATTGTGCTTTTAGAAATGGGAAGTCTACTCTCCTAATTTTGAATTTTTGTTTGAAATGGCAATGTAACTTTTCTGTGTTATGGAGTTAGACAATTAAGGCAAGGAAGGTTTTGGCCAAATAAAAAAATGCAAAGGAGGAAGTGCTTGTTGATATTAGAGAGATGGCAGATCAATTGCAGCTTGTGTTAGTGGTTTTTATGAACTGAAAGCATAAAGGTTTGCATTTTATTGGTTTTGCTTCATCTCAATAGCCTACCATGTATTTTAATTACATTAGGTAATTTCCTAAAGCCTACCACCTTACTAGTAGTGAATAAACACATGCAAAAAGAAAGGTTAAAATGATACTCACCCGAAAACAATGGGTGCTGAAGATTCCAATGCAACATAAGATCGCACTGGAATAGTGTCAAGATGCAGCACATCTGATACGAGAAAACTAGTGATGCGATTTCCGCCGGAATATGTCATATCATAGTTACACCGGTGGCTTTGACGAGAGCATTTGCCGCACATTGCATGTGAACAAGGGAGCACCCCCCCAGTGGATGAATTGACAATGTCATAGAAACTGAATGGAGTCTTTGAAACATGTTGCAGAAACAATTAGGACAAACCCAAATAACACAAGACATAGTATTGAAATATACAAACAGATTCAATGCAACAGTAAGCTTGGATTATCTCTCAATGCTACAACGAGGTTTCAATTTTGTGTCAAATTTTTGTGTCTCAAATGCGTATTGTGCCTCAGCAAATACCCTCACTCAAATAAAATGAAAAGAGAAAACAATTTTGTAGAAATTTTCAGGTCGACGGGCCAAGGGCCCACTCCAACAACACCGATACTGTCTCCACTTAACCACCTGCACAATCCTCAGGTGTGGGGTTTTATCACAAAAGGCCTCGATGTTAGTTAGAGAGGGGTATTTCTATTTAAAGCACTATTCTCTTCTCCCTCTGTCCGATGTGGGACTGGGGGTTCCAACACTCCCCCGCACGTGAGACCCCACTTATGGGTCACACGTGAATTTCCACACATCGGCAACCACGTGGAGCCATGTCGGGACTCACCCAATCACGTGGGGCCAATGGGGACCCACCCAAACACGTGGCATCTTTGGCCTACGTGGACAATCACGCGGGGCCAACGGGGACCCACCCAATCACGTGGCAGTACGGGCCCGCCTCCTGGCTTTGATACCATGTAGGAATTTTCAGGTCGACGGGCCGAGGGCCCACTCCAACAACACCGATACTGTCCCCACTTAACCACCTGCACAATCCTCAGGTGTGGGGTTTTATCACAAAAGGCCTCGATGTTAGTTAGAGAGGGGTATTTCTATTTAAAGCACTCTTCTCTTCTCCCTCTGTCCGATGTGGGACTGGGGGTTCCAACAAATTTAATAAACTGAGAACAAAATAGTCAGCATGTATGCAAATTCCTCTCTCCCCCATGACATAAGATTAGGATTCCTCTTCGGCAATTGAGGTATTACAGACTCTCTCTCGGATTCTCTCTACATAAGGATTCTAGCGTCTAGTTCAGCTTTCTACAGCAGATTTAATATTTTTGTAGTGTTTTGGGCTAATTTTTTTTCTGGTTTCAAACAATGTGGCTAAGTCATTATAAATGCTAAGTCATTGGCACTAGCCATTTGAATACGCTTGCCTTTGTTGTGCCTTGGCCCGTTCGTTAGTGTGGAAAGGAGATTCAGATTATAACCTCACCAAATCACACACTGAATAAAATAGAAGAAATAAAGACACTGAGAAATTTACAAGGTTCGGCAAAAACCTGCCTACGTCCCCGGAAAGATATTGCTCTTCACTATGGAATAACATTACAAGTACACGTGAGTTAAATCAACATAACCCAATCCCGAATCCCTTGCACACCTACTCATAGAATTTTCCCAAGAGCCTCACTCTACCCCAAGAGTTCTTTCACAAGAGACCTTTCACTCTAGCTCTCTTGATTTCTCTCACCCGTGCCCATGGTAGAGCCAAATGCTCTCACCATCTCTTTGATGCTTCCCTGATGCAAGCCTTCTCCCTCGGCAAGCATATCCCAATGCAAGCCTACTGCCTTCACTTATAGGCACACACCAGGAATTATGCCAACCACCAAGACCAAAAAGTCTCGAGTTCACATGGCATATATTCAACACTCATTGATGTACCTAGCCTATAGAGTGCAACCCTTTTCTCCATCTGCCATTTAATGCATAGAAAAGAAAGAATGCTCAATTGCATGCAATCCCACAAAGTCAAGACCTGCTCCTGCTTTCAACGTTGCTTGTGGCAGTCACCATGTCTTCCCTTGAACGAAGACTTCATGCCACAACCAAAAGCAAAACACAGAGTCACAAATGGCTGATGCCATTTCCTTGCAGCATTCACAAAGTTACACTTGCAAAATTGTTGCCAACTTATAAATATATGAGCCAAACACAACAGGCTTCTCAGACATGCAAGATTGTACATTAAACGTTTGGAATTAGGATTTGCTAAATTGATAGCAAACAGTGGAGGATAAAAAGAAGAAAGAAATGTAAACTTACTCCCAGATCAGTGAATCAGGGGCAATTACTGCAGGAACTGCAGGAGACCCAGAACAAGTCACTCCCTGTGTGAAGCAACACGTAGAACTCTATTGGAAGAAGGACAACACGGCAAGCATACAGCACGGTAAGCTGTATGTACAGACAGCACAGCAAGCATACAGCACGGCAAGCATGGGTAAAGGAAAGACAGCAAGGGTGTGCACTCTGGAAAGGAATGTGCACGTGATTGCTGACTCATGGACAGCAGGGAAAGGAATGTGCATGTGCATGTGTGCTGTTGCATCTGATTACAAGGGTGTAAAGCTTTCAGCTTTCTTTGTATTGTGTATAAGTATGCCTTCCCATAAGGCTTTCTATGATATGAAATGTATTACAATTCAAATAAAAAAAGTTCAATATGGTATCAGAGCAGGAAAAATAACCTGCTTCTGCATTTCTTCCAGCTGATCATATTCCATCTCCGACATGGCGGAAGAGAATTCTTATTCGTTTGGAGATTCCCAGATACCTTCCTCCTCAACCGTGTCTGAGGTGGATGTCAATCCAAATCAAAGATTAAGCTCGGTCTTGTTAAATGAGTTTAACTACTTACCTTGGTCGAGAGCAGTGAGTCTTGCCCTAGGTGGAAGGTCCAAGCTAGGGTTCATAAATGGAAGCATCGAAGTTCCTGATGTTTCTTCATCAACTTATGAAATCTGGCTTTGCAAGGATCAGCTAGTTATGTCATGGCTCCTAAATTCCATGGAACGTAAACTAGCTGAAATATTCAGTTATTCTGAATCATCATTCAAACTATGGGAGACAGTCAAGGAGATGTATGGCAGCCAGAACAATGCTGCACGTGTGTTTCAATTGAAGAAGAACATTTCCAACATACAACAAGAAGGAAAACCCTTTGTTCAACTTCTAGGCAGCATGAAGAGCATGTGGAATGAGCTGGAAATGTATCGGCTTCACACAACTGAGGCGTCTTTACTATTGAAAAGGGCAGAAGAAGACAAGATATTCCAACTCTTGTCAAGTCTCGATTCAGGATACGAAGACCTACGAAGCCACATACTCATGAACCCCGAACTACCTTCCTTCACCAGCGTATGTGCAACAATCCAACGTGAAGAAGTACGAAGGAAAGTCATGAACACTGGCACAAAGACCAGTGTAACTGAAGCAAAGGCTTATCTAGCCAACGAAAGAAAATACAAAGTGAAGAATCCACACTTAAAGTGCCAACACTGCAACTATACTGGTCACGTTAAGGAGACATGCTGGATTTTACATCCAGAATTAAAGCCAGAGTTCATGAAGGATAACAAGGGCTCACAAAGACTGAACCGTGCACCACATAGAGCCAACAATGCAACTACCTCAACCTCTCATAGGTCTGATGCACTCAAGAGCTTCACTGCAAATCCAGCTGCAGTCATAAATGAGTTTGCAGTGTATCTTCAAAGCAAGAAAGAAAGGATTAAGAGTGACCAAACGGTCGGCTTTGAAGATGGAAATTCAATAGCTTTGCTAGGCAAGTTTGCTGGATTTCTGACAGAAACACAACACATGGCCCAAGATGACATGCAAGGTATCATGACTGCTTTTAAAACTGCTCTTAATGTAAATATGATGCATGATTTGTGGATTGTTGATTCGGGTGCCACAGATCATATGACCAACCATGTTTCTAAGTTTCACAAGTTTGAAAAATTTTCAAAACCGTCTCAAGTCTCAACTGCCAATGGTGAAAGTTCTAAGGTTTTAGGGAAGGGAAATATCAACTTAATATCGGACAAAATTGAGTCAGTAGCCTTATTTGTTCCTTCTTTTCCATTTCAACTTCTATCTATGGGAAAAATCACCAATACCTTAAATTGTTTGGCCATTTTCTCTCCTCACAATGTCATTTTTCAGGATTGCCTCACCAAGAAGACGATTGGTGAAGGGTTTTACCTAGATGGCCTTTATTACATATCAAAAAACAGTCCCAGAGGATTTCAAGCCAAGTCCAGTCCATCCCAAGATAGTCAATTGTGGCATCAACGTTTAGCTCATCCTTCCCAACCTGTTTTGTCTTCCTTGTTTCCAAACTTAGGGAATGATTTAATTTCGTGTGAAACATGTCATTTGTCTAAAGCCACCAGATTGTCTTTTACCTCATCCTTATCTAGGACTAGTAAAGTTTTCGAACTAGTTCACTCAGATGTATGGGGACCAACGTTTGAATCTTTTGATGGTTATAAGTATTATGTAACTTTTGTTGATGATTTCTCTAGAGCCACATGGTTGTACCTTTTAAAGTCTAAGAGTGAAGTGATTGAAGTTTTTAAGGATTTTCACAATCTTGTTAAGAACCATTTTTCCTCTCAAATTCAAACCTTAAGATTTGACAATGGCACCGAATATATGTCCCATATCATGTCATTATATTTGAGCAAGCATGGTATCATGCATCAAACAAGTTGTGTCGGCACACCTCAACAAAATGGTGTAGCTGAAAGGAAAAATCGTGACATTCTGGAAAAAACGAGAGCATTAATGTTACAAATGAACGTACCAAAGAGATTTTGGTCACAAGGAGTCATGGCGGCTGTGTACATCATCAATAGATTTCCTAGCCGAGTCTTGGGGTTTAAATCTCCACTTGAAGTCATGAAAGGAAGAAAAATCGACCTTTCACATCTTAGAGTCTTTGGCTGTGTCTGTTTTGTTCATATACAGTCACACCATCGAGATAAGTTGGACCCTAGAGCTCTCAAATGTATTTTTCTTGGTTATTCATCAACACAAAAAGGATATAAGTGCTATGATCCTCAACTAAGAAAAATAATTGTATCTAAAGAAGTACGATTCCATGAAGCTAACCCTTTTTTCAGCAAATCACATGAAGCCACAAGTCAGGGGGAGTGCATCTTAGACCTAATTCCTCTACCAAGAATCTGTACTTCTACACCTCCCATTGAAGTCAATAATGAAGGTACTCATCCTGATAATTCTGTGCATGATGATGACTCGGTGCATGATGATGACAACGGCAACATAGAAAATCCTCAAGGTATGGATGACAATTTGAACGAGGATGAGACAAACCTCCTAGTACCTCGACGCAATCCTCGGCGTGATAGACAACCTCCCACAAGGTTTCAAGATTTTGTCACATATAAACCGAGGCATCCAATTTCAAATTGCGTGTCGTATCAAAAGGTAACTCCATCTCATGCTGCCTTTCTTAACAACATTTCAAGTCACAGTGAGCCTCAAAACTTTTATGAGGCTAATAATCAAGTTGTGTGGAAAGAAGCAATGAGAGATGAACTCAAAGCACTAGACCAACACAAAACCAGGAGCATCACCAAACTTCCACAAGGAAAAAAGGCAGTGGGCTGTAAGTGGATCTATAAGATCAAGTTTAATTCTGATGGTTCGATTGAGAGGCATAAAGCCAGGCTGGTGGCTCGAGGATTCACTCAAACATTTGAGGTGGATTACAAGGAAACATTTGCTCCTGTTGCAAAAATGAACTCAGTAAGGGTTCTATTGTCTATTGCCGTCAATAAAGGTTGGTCTATGTATCAAATGGACGTGAAGAACGCCTTTCTACATGGTGATCTTGAAGAAGAAGTCTATATGAGATTGCCACCAGGACACCCTTAAAGCCAAGAGCCTAATTTGGTGTGTAAGTTACATAAGTCAATTTATGGACTGAAGCAATCACCACGTGCTTGGTATGCAAAACTAAGTACCGTTCTTCATAGCATTGGTTTCAAAAGGAGTAATGCAGATTCATCATTATTTGTTCGCACAAGAGCTGCAAGCAAATTAGTTGTGTTGATATATGTGGATGACTTAATAATTACAGGTGATAATGCTGCTGAAATCACCACACTCAAACAGTCACTTCAACAACAATTTGCGGTTAAAGATCTTGGGGTGTTGAAGTATTTTCTTGGAATCGAAATGGCATCTTCTTACAAGGGACTATTTCTTAATCAACGAAAGTACGTCATGGACCTACTTAAAGATGCCAATATGAGTGATGCCAAGCCTGCACTTACCCCTCTTGATAGCAAGCTCAAGCTTGACTTGGGAGGCACGCCACTCTCAGATATCAGCTTATATCAGAGGCTTGTTGGCAAGCTGATCTACCTAACGATCACCAGACTGGACATCTCACATTCAATAAGTATTGCCAGTCAGTTCATGCACTCTCCCACCATCGAGCATCTGAACCTTGTCAAAAGAATCTTACGTTACTTAAAAGGGTCTGTTGATCGTGGCATCCTCATGGCAAAGAATGACAACACTCAAATCATGGGGTACTGTGATGCTGATTGGGCAGGAAATGCAATCGATCGCAAATCCACCACTTATTATTGTACCTTTGTTGGTGGAAACCTGGTCACGTGGAAGAGCAAGAAACAAACTGTCATCGCAAGATCAAGTGCTAAAGCTGAATATCGTGCAATGGCCTTAACCGCGTGTGAGCTGATATGGCTAAAAGGACTTTTATGTGACTTAGGTGTGTTCACAGCTCAACCAATGACCTTATTTTGTGACAACCAGGCTGCCATGCACATAGCATCAAACCCCGTCTTTCACGAGAGGACGAAGCATATTGAAGTCGACTGTCACTATGTCCGTGAACAAGTACAGTCGCAGGTGATTCAGACACATTATGTAAAAAGCTTCGATCAGCTGGCTGATATATTCACCAAACCTCTGGCTTCTCATCAGTTTCAAAGACTCCTCTCCAAGCTTGGATCCATCAACCTACTGGATCCAGCTTGAGGGGGAGTATTGGAAGAAGGACAGCACGGCAAGCATACAGCACGGCAAGCTGTATGTACAGACAGCACAGCAAGCATACAGCACGGCAAACATGGGTAAAGGAAAGACAACAAGGGTGTGCACTCTGGAAAGGAATGTGCACGTGATTGCTGACTCATGGACAGCAGGGAAAGGAATGTGCATGTGCATGTGTGCTGTTGCATCCGATTACAAGGGTGTAAAGCTTTCAGCTTTCTTTGTACATGGACAGCAAGGAAAGGAATGTGCATGTGCATGTGTGCTGTTTGTACATACAGCTTGCCGTGCTGTATGCTTGCCGTGCTGTCCTTCTTCCAATAAACTCTCTTGGTGGAGAGCCTATTTTAACTTTCGTCATATACACCCTAGAGCGAGAGTCATAACATCATGCAGCTAAACTGGTTATTAACTTTTTTTTTTTTTAGAGAATAGTATGATATTTTCATTCATTGGAAAATGGGCATTACAAATAGCGAGCTTTCTTAATAAAAACCATCCAAAAATGATTAAAGTCAATTAAAAAAGCTACCCGATGTGTTGAAAAGAAAAACCTATATATAATCACAAGCAGCATCTCTAGATTGAGTTCACTAAAATTTAAAATCAGCTGCTACCAGTTAATATTACCATGATTAAATACAACCGAGAAATCAAAGATCATGAAACATTTTGAGAGCTCATGATCTAAACCATGCAGCAAGCAAATGCACCCGTGTGTGTGTGTGTGAGAGAGAGACAGAGAGAGAGAGAGGAGTTACTTACAGAGGAGAGGGAGGAGTTCTGGACGACATTTTGGGGGGGGGGGGGAGACGGAGTTACGACAAATTTGAAGCAACATGAAGAGAGAGAGAGAGAGAGAGAGAGAGACTGAGCGAGACACAGGAATAGGCAGTGAGAAACCGAGAGCGTTCAAATGGACTGCAAAATTAGTTTTTGGTGGAGAAAATTGATGAAGGTGGTAGTTCAAGGTGGTTTCTTAATTTTTTTTATAAGATTAATGTTAATAAGATTAAATTTGTAAACTAAATGATGTGTCACTAATAAGAATAAGTACGTTTATCAACGTTTAAGTAATAAACTAATCAACATACTTGTCATTTAGTTTCAAAAATTTAATTTACAAATTTAGTCTCCATAGTATTACTCTTTTTATAATTAGAATTATTCTTAGAGAGTGACTGTACAGAGAGGGAGAGAGAGAAGCAACTGAACTCAATCATTAATTACATTTGGCATGAGAGAGAGAGAGAGAGAGAAAAGAAAAGCCTTTACCGAAAAAGAAAAGAAAAGAAAAGCCCGGGAAAACTTTTTTACCTTCTCTTTTGTGTTTGGGTACCAAAATCTTAAATTAAATTTACAAAAAAATAATGTGTTATCAATAAGAAATAAGTACGTTAATCAATACTTACTAGTAACTCAATCATCAACAATCACATCATTTGGTTTAGAGTAATGCTATTTATATCATGTTTTTGTATCACAGTTTTATACCATCTTAGATGGCATTTAATGTGGATAGCCACATCATTTGAATTAATCAGATTTTTAAATTTAGTTCATTATTTAATAAACTAATAATTAAGAAAAACTAGTTAATTAAATGATGATTGTAGTATATGAGGAGTCTTTTTCCTTCATTTCCTTGGGTTTTGCAAATTTTTCAAATGATGTGGTTGTCCACATCAGATGCCACCTAAGGTGGTATAGAAATGTGGTATAAAAACATGGTATGAATAGCATAAAATTTGTTCTCCCTAACATTATCCTTTGACTTAAATGGATTGGAGAGAGCTTGAATTCCACAGTGACAAAAGATTTTTCAGTGTACCGAGCATACTGAAAAATTTCTCCACCTTCAAAATTAGAAGGGAAAGGGCGAAACTTTAGTTTGCATAAGGACCTTTGATCTAACTTTGTGGTAATTTAATTAATACTACATTTGCAATATAAGAAATAGTACTACTCTCCTTACGGTATATACTTGGGGATTATTCATACTTTCTATCTTATTAATAGAATAACATAATCGAGCTAGAGAAGAATTTCGGGTTTCAATTTTATAATGCTATTATATAATACTAAGTCGGATCGGATTAGATATAATATACATTTGATTTACAAGCAAATGGATTATATATTCTTGTTAGTTTAACGTCATGTTTTACTTATAACGTGGTTTTTCATGCATAAAATCTAAATAAAACAAATTTTTGCCAACAAAGAAGGCTGAGTCTAAAAATTTGTTAAGTTCGCTAATTACGTGTTTGATTCTTTTTTTTTTTGGCTACCAAATTGAGAAAACATACATCCTTTTCTTATTCATATAGGTCTGCAATATTGTTGATCATGAAGGTGGGAATGTATCAGAATCAGAAGATAAGCAGTAGAGATAGAGATCAGATGGAGAATTGTATTCAAGTGGTATCCTTGCAATATCTATGACTTCTTCGCTTTTACTTTGTTTATTTTTTTATTATTATTTTTTGATACCTTTTGATTGGAGATGAGATCAGAAAGGTCCCTGCTTTGGCCCTTGGGTTGAAGAAATTTTTAATTGTGACGGGAGCATAAGTGGTACACCATGTGTTATAATAGGTATGGTAGGAAATTTTATTTATTAAATTATTAACTTTTTAGCACACATATCCCGCTATTTATTTAATGACACGTAATGTACCACCTATTGTACCGGTCACATTGAAAAATCTCTCATTGGGTTGAGACCCAATTTCCAGAAACACCTCATTCAGCTTTTGAGTTTCTTTTGCCCAATTACAAAAAGAAAACAGGCCTCATAATTATTTTTCAATGAGGAACATTTACTCCCTTTCCCTATCCGGTTAAAGGCTTACTTGCAGCCACCCCTCCCTTTCTACCATAGCGTTTGCTTGTTTGCTTGACGCTAGCTACCAGAAGCTGAAAGACAGTCGTACTAGTTTGCATCAACAAAAACTCAGAAAATCCACAGAGATACGAAACAAATAAAAACACGATCTTATTATTTGATTGTTTTTTTATTCCCTCTTACGTTGCCTTCATTGTGTTGCAATTTGTTTTATTGGATTAGCACATTCCTGCCGTGCTGGTATGCATTAGTTTGCAGGAATACTTTTTTTCTTTTTTCAGGTTCTACTAGAGGCAATTGAAGCGTACGAGTCATTAACACGTGCATGCATGCATTTAGGGTTCAGCAGAACCAAACTAGGGGTCCATTTTCAAGTTAAAACAGAGGGCTATAAGTTAACACGTGTATTACAACAGAAACTTACACTAATTGAGATTCTTTAATGTTTTAAACTTATAATATATTCAAATTACTGATCTTTCAAAAAAAATAATTATATATATACAATTATGGAATATATTTCTGAAAATATTTATATGTATTACATACGCGCATGCACTAAGTCAAACCGAATTATGTCATATCCAATTGGCCACAATTTAGATCTTAAATGAATTATGGGATTGAAATTTCAAATTCACATCCTATTAATTACACCAGAGTTGAAATCAGAGTATATTGGGACTCACATCACACTTTCGTACACTGGTAGAAAAATTATTAAGGGTACTTAGAAATACAGTTAGAAATATAGTTAGTTTGTTAGCATTTGGTTAGAGTTGTTAGACTTATTAGTATAAAAACAAAGTGTATAATCTTCATTTTCAGTTAATACAAATCATATTTCTCTCTCTAAACTCTCTCTTTCTCTCTCTAATATCTCTGTGTTCATCCTTTTGTTCATCATTTCTTCTTAATTTTCCCTTCAATTCCCAAATATTACAATGTAGTTAACATGGTATCAGAGCCACCAAGCTCACGCCATAGATTATGGTGGTTCCATTTCTCATTATTGTTCATCTGTTTCTAGCTTAGTTTCTTTCCAAAATTCCATTAGATTTTCGGTGCTTCCGCGAGCTTGGGTTGATTTTTGCGATTGTTGGATTTGGAGATTTCACCACTGATGCCTTCACCACCTCCAAGAACTGAAGTCTCCGCTGCCATCCATTCGATGTGATGAAGAGGAGCTGCTACTGACTTGCAAGATCTCAAACACCTCTGAATTCGCAAAGCATCTTGGCAAGACCGACCTTCATCGAATATGGGTTCTGCTTGTTTTATTCCATCGGTGATTGCGTTGCTGTTGTAGATTGTGACCGTGCCGTCCTCTGCCGCCATCAAGGTGTTTGTGAAAATGCATGAACAAAACTAAATGCCGCGAGGAGATCAGAGACTTGGAGATTTGGTTCTTTCTTCTTGGTGGTCTGCTCAAATCATTTTCTGAATTCTTTGGTGGTGTTTGTTTGTTCAAGATTGCAAATTTTGGGAGCTCTTCAGGTTCTGATTCTGTGCTTTCTAATTATTTGAAGAAATGTGTCACTAAATTCCTTGATATGTACTATGTTCTTTGCTATGGAAGAAAGATTAGACCTATGTGTAGTTTAAGTGTTTGCCGAAAAAACCCAGCTCAGAATTTTTCATGTGAAGATCGGTGCAAAGTTTGTTTCAAATCGGAGTTGGGTGTTGTTGGTGCTGGAGATTCTTTCTTCTTAGCTAGTTTCTTGGGCTTTTGGGATTTTTTTTCAACATGGGTATTTTAAAAATCTAGTTCAGAGGCCTCATTTCTTTCCCCTAAGATGTTCTTTCTTGAAGCAATGGCTATGCGTTTGGAAGCTGCAGACAATCGTGAAATCATGTCATTTCTGTTTCGATTCTCAATAAAATCGATCAGTTCTTGAGGTTAAAATTTGGGCACAAAGCCATATATTTCTTGCCTATGAAAATTGTTGATATGTGGAGTCATTCAATTGATACGGAGTCATTCATTTTCTAGGTTTTTCCAGTTATTTATTTTCTTTCAAGATTCTTCATTTCAAGATCAATGTTTGTGATATTTTGGATTCAAGAATATTGGTTATTGCTGGATTGTGCGATTTGTATGGTGGTGTCCAGTTCTTTCTCTAATTCACTGATATTTTGCAAATTTATTGCGTTTGATCTTTCTGCAACTCTTGATATATTTGGAGAAATGAGTGTGAATTCTTGTATTCTGGCATGTATAATTTTGTGGTTGTTCGGATTATGGTTTGTGCCAAAAAAAAAAGAGAAGTGTAATGTCTGAGAAGTGCTTATTGAGGAGTTTGTGCAATATGTTTTCCTATCACAGCCTATAATGTCGAGTCTAACTAACTCAGTTGTTAGCATGAATCTACAGTAAGTTCGGTTATACATTGAAGTTTGAAGAAGTTGTTAACGGTATATCCCACGAAGGGTAATTCCATAATGTGAATAGGTAAATCCCATGAAGGGTAGAAGAAGTTGTTAACGGTAAATCCCATGAAGGGTAATCTCGTGTTTTGAGTAGGTAAATCCCACAAAGGTTAATCCTACATAGATGTTGATTTTCAGGTGTTGAAATTGTGAAGGCCAATGCCATTGTTCAACAAATTTGTTTTTTGGTAAAATCCACAAAGGGCGATCCCGTGGTGCCATAGTTAAGGCCGATGCCACACTATAATTTTTTAATTTTCTATTTTTGTAAATATTAAAGGCCGAAGCCAATTTGAATGAGATTGTTGATGGTAAATACCACGAAGGGTAAACTCACAAGAAATTGTTATAATCGGCATGAAGGTGTGTTACAACTTTATAAGAGGTTATTCGTTGATTAAAGCTCCTGTTAAGGTTTTGTGTTCCCAAAAACTACAGAGAAGATATGTTGTTCATTCTGCTATTTGTTTAAAAGATTTTGAAATTTGACAAAGTATCATCTGCAACGAGTGGATGCTCAGATTCTACTTCTGAATTTGATTTGGGTTCTTCTGATATTGCATCATTAGATGGGAAACTTCATGTATCATCCATAGCTGGCTGACTCTCAGATTAAACTTCTGCTTTTGAAATAAGTTATGATATTGCATCATTGGTTGGGAAAAAAGGTAGATTATCATCGACAATGGGCCCAATCTCCAATTCAATTTTTGTTTTGAATTGTGTTTTACCAAGTTGTTGCATAACATGTTCTAGCTTATCCATATCATTGCAGCTATAAAAGATCAAGTAGATGCCTCAAATTGCAAGACTCAACAGTCTATTTTAGACTCACATTATTGCAATTGTGTTCTGTTTTATGGTTTGTGGACATACAGGAAGAAAAACAGATGATCCATTGCAACATTGAATGTATAGTAGAGATTGATGGACTTATGGTTGTAGTGTGGATGCCTTAATAACTCTGCAGTTGTTGGTCTATGTTCTGGACTTTTCCTGAGCATGCTCTTGATGACTTGTTTCAGTGTGGAAGAATACATAATTGAAAGAAGAGAAGTGACGGATCTGTTGATTTTTGTTGATTGGTTTGATGCCTAACTAAGAAGTGATTCCATCAAGAGTAGCTTTTGAAGTTTCAAGTGATTGCAAGATTGCAGATTGTTCAAATCTGTGTTTTGTTTTTTGGTTTCGTAGTAGTAATTGCAGATATGTTCTTCCAATCTTAAACTGGGTTTCCCCAGTTGAGATTGAGGGGGGTATTAAGGGTACAAGTTAGAAATACAATTAGAAATATAGTTAGCAAGTTTGTTAGTATTTGGTTAGAGTTGTTAGGCTTACTAGTATAAAAACAAAGGGTGTAATCTTTATTCTTTCAATTAATACAAATCCTATTTCTCTCTCTCTCTAATATCTATGTGTTCATCCTTTCTTCTTAATTTTCCCTTCAATTCCTAAATATTGCAATGTAGTTAACAAAAATTAGCATTACTTTAATGCTGAAAATTATGGTGGGTTGGTGGGAGTTTGTTCACCATCTTTCTCCAATTCAGTAGCCTCTTTGTTTCTCTTCTTCCTTGGTCTTTCAGGTTGCCTTGTATATAATAGAGGCAAGATTGGTGGGTTTTCAGTATTCTTTCACAATGACATACCATTCATTGGCATTATTAAGTGAGAATAAACTTCCAAGTACTGTGCCTTTGAATAGTAAGCATCCACATAATCCTCAAATATTTCTCTCTTGAAATGGATGGTAGATATTGCATGGTTGCAAGGTATTCCTATCAAATCATCTTCCTACAAGAGCACATCTTGTCAACCAAGTCCACCACATATTGTTCCTCACCTCCAGCATCCACTTGAAATTTGGCTTCCTGACCATTGTGTAATGCACCTGCCACTTAAGAGTTTAGTTTCCTCCAACTTCTTAATCTTAGGTTAGAGATCTCCTACTCGCTTTATCATTATACCTCGCCTTATTTGAATTTTCCTCATCAACATAGCATGAATCATTTGCAGCTTAGTTATAATAGGCTTTTGCCTTGGCACTAGTATGACTGCATTGAATGATTCACATAAATTATTCAACAACATGTCACAATTTGGATAGGTATCAAAGTGGGACTTGCTCCATTGAGTTGCAGGCTTCTTCACTAGCCATTTGTAGGCCTCTTCATCTAGCTTCTTAACCTCATCCATTGCCTTTTTGAAGTGTGGAACTGTTGTTATTTGGCAACTGCCTATAGAGCATCCTTCAAAGTTTTCCTCCTGAAAAAATTCCTATAGTTTGTGTATAAATGCCTCACACAGAATCTGTGGTGGCATCTGAGGAGAACATTTTGAAATGCTGGAATTATTTGCTTGTCACTAATAAATGTCCACCCATTTTGGTTTTCTATACTCACATCATCAGCTAACAGTTGTAAGAACCAAATCCAAGCTGCCTTATTTTCCATTTCCACCACTGCATAAGCAGTAACCCATGTCTCATCGTTTGGATTAATGCTAACAACACATAACAACCGCCCTCCATATAAAACCTTTAAGTGGCACCCATCTAAACTTATCAAAGGTCTACATTCTGCCTTAAAGCCTTCTTTGCATGCCCCTAAGCAAACATATATCCTCTAAAACCTTCCCCCATCCAACTTCAACTTCACAATGCTTCCAGGGTTAGTCCTTCTTACTTCCTCAGCAAAATCCCACAGTTTTGTATATTGCTCTGCAAGTTTCCCTTCAATAATCTTGAAAGCTTTATTCAATGCCCTATAAGCCTTCATCTTTGTACAACCATGATTCCACTCGGATTCCACAATGGTAAAAAGGATTCGACATGCCATGTGGGATTGAGCTTTATCCGATCCAAGTACAAATCTGTGAGTAAAGAAGTAGTCATATTCTTATTTTTCCAAGTCCTCCCATAAGTGTGGTCATCAAGGACTATCTTGATTTGGATGCTGTTTCATCCATACATCTTGCCAGCAGAACACATCCAAGGGCAGTCTTTTGCATATTTGGCAATAATCTTCAACTTCTCATTCTGATGAAAATGAATTTCCCCATATCCATTCACCAAGGAATACATCATCACGGCTCTCTTGAATTGCACATTGTCTTTGAAAATAAGCCCTAGAGTAAATTTTGGATTCTTCTTGTCCGTTTTCTCATTAAACTCTGGATAATGCTTTGTTTATTTGCCTCCTTCGTCATCTTTAGAATGTACACTTTCCAGATCATCAGAATTATAATATGGATCATGAACCAGATTCACCTCCCCATCTCCAGCTTATTCAACCTCTTGTTGTCTCTCCCCTTTTCCTTCATTGACTTGCTTTTCTTCTTCTTCAATATTCTTCTCAGTTTGCCTTTTTTTCCTTTTTTGAGATTGCCTTCATGTTCTTTGCTCATATTGCATCTCATGTGCTTCCTGAATCACATTATACTTAGCAAAATTTGGGTTATCTTCATCATTCCCATAATCACTCTCTACAAAGTCACTGTCTTCTTCAGGATCTTCTTTATCACTTCCTTCTTGGTTTCCTTTGTTGGAAATGTGCCCTAAAACCAATCATATGATGATACTTTACGGACATTTCAAACTAATGTAGTTTAAATGTAAAAGGCAAAGATTATTGTTTGAGCCATCTCATATAAATGTTATATGCTTAAACGATAAGTCCAAGGAATATGTGATTGGAAGAATGCGATCTAAAGAAGTTAGATTCATGAGACCTTTGTTTCGTTGACACATCCTAAATGTTCCTGATCATAGGATTGTCAATTGGGCATTGACAGTCCGTTAAGATCAGTACGTGTTATGTCTTCTCTCAGGGAGAGTGACTAGTCTCGAGTCATTGGTGTGTGTGACATCAAGACAAGTACGTAGGTGCTCAATAGAGAATGAGTTCACTGAACACGATCAACGAAGAGTTCTCATATTCATGTCACATGAGAACTCATGGTTGGGATAATGCAAATTAGTCTTTTGACCTGAGGCATCACAGTTGTCTTGTGGTTAGGTCCTTAATCTTTGATTATGTCAAAGTCACTCCATCAGGAGGGTGTCCATGGCATCGTTGGGGTTAAGCCACTTAGCCATGGAAACAAGGGATCTCTAACCTTCAAACTGTTTGAGGGAGAATACTCTATGATATGATTAAGAATCTTTGGCCAAAGTATGAATGAGATTTAGGAATGTGTTCCAAATCACATTCAAGGTAATCATATAAGCACAAGACTCACATTGGATAGTAGACATGAATAAACTATCAAACCAAACAATGTGGTCAAAAGTATTGTATTAGAGAAAGACCGTATTGCATTTGTAATCCTAAAACTGAATAGGTTCTCCACCTCTTCTGATTAGCTTGGGTAACCATGACATGCTGCTAGGCGTCAACCATGGTTTGTGGAAGCCCTAAAAGTGTATTATCACTAACGGGAGAATTGAAAGTAAGTTTCAATTCACAATCGATTAGAAAGAGTTTTAATCGCCCACTGCCTCGCTAAAAGGAACCTAATGATCGTTCACCGAGTAAGGTAGAGTTTGAAGAAACAACGGAGATGAGTAAGAATAATTAAATGGTTTAATTATTTATCTAAGGCTAGGATTAATTAATATGTTAATTAATCAAACGAATAAGTTCATTAAAGACCTCGGGTTAGTTTTGGGCCGCAAGGCCTAATGGGATTTGAATGTCAAGCCCATTAACTCAAGTTGTATGACAACTTGAATAAACAAAGGGCTTGAAAGCCCAATAAACCCTATAGGCTTGCCATGTTAGAAGAATAGGGCTTTTGGTCCATTAGGTCACTTATTTGAAGGGACTATATAAAGGACTTTATAGCCTAAAATTTACATATGGTAATTTTTGGGGAAAGGATGAGAACACAAGCTCTCCTTTCTCTCTAAAATTTAGGCCACCTTGGAGGGATCATCTAGCAATCAAACTCCTCCAAGGTCACTCATTTCTTCTTCATTATGCCTTGGTGATGAATCATTAGAGGTTCTCAATTTTGGGAACTTGGAGAAACCTTTTCATCCATCCAAATCCATGAATCTAAGATGCAAGGAATGACGGCCCTCTCTTTGGGTGATTAGCCTTTGCTTATGCAAAGAGGAATCTACAAAGGTATTGATTTCTCAACTCACTTTGTTTTGAGTTGAGTCTTGGTTCACCTATCTACTAGGCTTTGAATTTCATGGGTAAATGTTTTGTTTTTAAGTGCATACAAGCATGATTCCGCCTTTAATTGTTAATTGCATGCTATTGATGTTGCTTAAATGAACATGTTTTTCACAAATCTTCCTTCATCCTTCAAAATCAAAAGGTACATCAAAGAAGGTATCACCTTGTTCTCCCTCACCTTATTCACCAACTTGTACATCTTCATCCTCAACTTGTTCATCAACTTGTACACCTTGTCCTTCAACTTGTTCACCAACTTGTACAACTTGCTTACCAACTTGTTCAACAACTTGTACATCTTCAATCTCAGCTACACTTGTACCTACCAACTCTTCTTGGTGAAAACCATCATCCGAGCACATAACCGTCACCTCTTATTCAACATACACCCCTTTGTTATCAGAGGGTCCTTCAACAGCTAGCAACACTTTTCTTTTTCTTGATTTACAAGTTCTTGCCATAACATCCCCTTCCTCATCACTTAATTCCTTAATAACCATTATGCTTGGACCGGTGCACTCCATAGACTCCATAAAATGTTGTTCCTTGGTAAGCGCTTATTCTATAGACAATTCTTCAATGTACACGTCTATTAGTCGAGCCCTTGGAACAAAGTTACACATCTTCTATACATCGACATCACTCTGAATGGGCTTCAAACCATTACTAATGTCCATGTTGGGAATCTTCTAGTAGTAGTTCATGAACATGTCACTATATCCTAGAGCTTTCACCATATCATTTATCACAGGGAGTGACATTAAGTCCTTATTGCAATAATCAATATAATCAACTTACCCCCTATGGTAGTATTCATTACCGAGCTCCCCACCATGATGCAAACGAATTGAAAATAGTTCTGGATAACCTGAAATTCATAACAAAAAAGGAAAAAAAAAAAAAAGTTAAAACCTAAAAACATAGCCCACCCGAAATGTAAACAAAGCAAAGTCCAAAGCACATCATTGAGAAAAGCCTTAAGCCCTAACCCCTAACCCCTGACCCCTGACCCCTAACCTCTAACCCCTAACCCTTAAGCCCTAAACCTTAAGCCTTGATCCCTAAGCCCTAAAGCCCTAAAGCCCTAACCCCTAACCCCTAACCCCTAAGCCTTAAACCCTAACCCCTAACCACTAACCCTTAACCCCTAAGACCTAAACCCTAAGACCTAAACTGTCACAACCCAAATTCGAAAATAAGGATAATAATCGAATTAGGGCATAAATAGTATCAAAATTTTTTTTTTTTTTTTTTAAATTTACAACTAACGTATGATGGAACCAAAGCCATCTAAGAGTTCACTTAACCTTGTTTATTTAATACAACATGAGTTTAAAGAGTTCAACTCTTACAACATACTCTTAAGATGCTAAAACACTTTATTCTAAGTACAACTAGGAAATAAACACACACATGATATGGTTATCCCTTTTAGAGACAGGTCATCAACAAGTTTCTCCATACTGGTACCTGCAATAGCTAAAAAAAAGGTGAGCATTTCATGCCCAGTAGGAACCATATACTCTTCAAGTTAACTTATCACAGTTAAATCAAAGTAACATCTAACAAACAATATGGTAAAATACAAACGATATGACAAATAAGTACACAAGAACTCACTCCCTTCTAATCCTGTTAACTTCTATTTATGGCATCCAAACCTGCACGTCCCATACCATGCTTTTACCACTTGGTTCCGAACACCATAAAATATAAGTTAACTCCCATTCCTCCCTTAACCCCGAATTTTATTAGTAGTTTCAGTTTCGTTAACATGGGCCCTTCCCCCAACGCCCAATTACATGTTCAAGCCCTTCACCCTACGCTTGAACATATATAAGTTTCCAATACTTTGTGTAAGCAACTTTTCACAACACAATGCTTGATTCTAAAACCTGCAAGGCAACCTAAGCATTTCAATATCACCGACACAATTGTAAACCTCAACATATTCAATCCAAAAATGTTCCATAGCTTAACCACTCATCAACACATAATAACATTTAACAAAATCAAGATACATAACATACACCAAAGAGGAAACTGTCAGTCCATAACACAACAATGACAATCAAATGTTTCCATTCCATCCAAGCATTTCATTACTATTGTAATAGGTATAATTACTAGTATCCCAAAGATTAAACATAATATAGAACTACAATCAGGAAATAGAGTCCCTACCTCAAGTCCAGCTAACTAGAATACCTCTCTAAGCCTCCAAAATGTTCGGAGTCACTCCCAGACCTAAAATCACATAAATAATAATAATAAAAGTTAACTTAAAACTGGAATAAAGATTCAATTTCAGTCTATCAAAAGTTTACCCAAATATACCCGTCACAACCTCTTGATAAACCAAGCTTAAATCGCCATATTGTGACCCCATTTTCATCCCTCAAAACTCCATGGAAAAGGATGAAATTACTTGGGTTTTAAAGCTTAACAAACCTAGTTTCTAATCTAATAAGAGTTTCCCAAAACGGATTTAAGAGAAGAAAATAATCAAGCTCCAAAGTTGAGTTCGCAAACAATTTAATCTGCAGAAAATATGCAGATTTCCAGATTTTTTTCACATTTTCACATCATATTTTCCATAGAAGATCTCAACCAAAATCAATGAAATAAACTGGGCTTTGTTCCTTGTCATGTCTAATTTCAAATATATAAGCAGACTTTTTAAAAACATATAATGGATTGAGAGAAAACAAGAGCCAAAATGATGCTTATGAAACTATAATTTTTCTAGAACTCAAAGTTGCAATGGTAAGAAAATAGAAAATTAACAAATTTAAGCTAACCTTTTGTACCAATCGAAGAATACACCAGCACCCTCTCAGCTCCCTTTTTGCGATTCCCACTTTTCCCTTTCCGAAACCTCTCACTCTCCTCTAGTTCTTCAAAGAGAGTTAGAAATACTCCCTTTAATCCCATCATTGCATATCTGTTTAGGATGCTTACTCACTCCCCCTAGACTACCCACATCACCCCCAACATTTATGGACAGAATCTTGATATCTTGGTTCCCCACCATGTGATGGTTGGGAAGAAGAAGAAGAAGAAGAGTTGGGATGTCTACCACGTATAAAGCATCCTTTGTCTGTTTCTTCTTTTTCTTTTTGTTTTTTTTTTAACTAAAATAATCTTACTCCTATAATATATATATATATATAATATATTTCAAATGTTACATAAACCCTAAACCCTAAGCCCTAACCCCTAACACCTAACCCTTAAGCCCTAAGCCCGAAACCCTAAACCCTAAAGCCCTAACCTCAAAGCCCTCCTAAGCCCAAACCCTTAAGTCCTAAGCCCTCCTAAACCATAAGCCGTAACCCTTAGGCCCTAAGCCCTAAACCCAAATAAAACACTACATCTTCTTCACCAACAAAAAAAAGCACCAAAATGACCCTCGTTAGTGCAGGCAACAAACCTTAGGACCACACCCACCCCAAATGCAAGCAATTGCAATTTAACATATTCAACAAACCTTAGGACCACACCCACCCTAAACCACAAGAGGACCTCATTATCCAACAAATCAGTAAGCATTTTGAATAAATTTGAATTTGAAAACAACATACCCATCTCTAACAAACAAAACACCAAAAAGACCCTTCATTATTCCACTTGGCAGAATAAATAAAACAAAAGCATCCAAATTTGAACTTTTGTTTGTTAAACGATTATCCAAAGGACCCCCAGGACCACCAACACCCATACCTTTTCCCCGACAATAAAATACAAAGCACCTACCGGACCCCTGGATCATTAGCACCCAAGCAACCTTTTTCTCAACAAGAATAAACAAAGCACCCACATGACCCCTATTTTACAACATATCAGTAAGCATTTTCAATAAACAATCAATGAAACCCACAGATTGCCAACAAAGATTTTGGAATCAACAAACCCAGAATAATGAGAACAAAAAAAGGGAACCAACGAAGCACAAAACGAACTGAAATTTGTACTTACAGTAGGTAGGCGTCATTTGCTCGGGATCCTCGTGCACATTCCACCCCATTTCGATTCCTTCGAAATACTATCAAATCCTTCGAAAACCAGAAGAACTTAGGGTTTTCAACAAAAACGAACAAAAGGAAGGTAGGCGACGACAAGCCCTAAACAAAGGGATTTCGCTGAATGACCTAATGATCGCGATTTGGCCGGTGATTTAGGGCGAGTGATATGAAATTAGGGTTAAGGTTCTTTGATTTGGGAACTGGAACGATGAAATGGAATGGAATTGCACGGTTCACGATGCACGTCTTTAATACACACGTGTCTTTAATATGCACGTGTCATGCTATTAGATGATCCACATGTATCAGGAACCAACATGGAAGTTCAAATGTAGAGAGGATGAGACCCAGCATAAGCCATGTCAACATATAATAAAGGAATTGGCGGATAATGTAACAAAGGTAAAACTTTGCAACAAATTCATAAATAAGGTATGACATTGAAACTTTTTAAAGACAAGGTATGAAACTGTTCATTACCAATAGTTGAGGTAGTTCTGTGTAATTTACCCTTTGTTTTTAATACCTAAGCTTCTGATTACCTCTCAAGGCTATATTTCCTTCATTAACAATTAACCGAATACACAAAGTTGATATTCTTAGTTTTCTTCATTTTCTCTCTAGCTTGTTCTTTATTTCTCTGCAAGGGAATTATGTTGTCTTAGAAGATTGTTATCAAAATAACTTTGCAGAAGATATATTGTTCTCCTTTTGGGGGAAGAGAGAGAGAGCGCACACCTGGTATAAACTAGATAGCACTATGTTCTTGATGATGAAAGGAGCAGACTTTTAATCCAAAGTTATCCACATACACATAAAAATTCAAATTTTACTAAGGAGAAGATATTTCTGACTCAACAAATTAGCACTAACAACTGACATTTGAAAACAATGACATGTATTAGTATCACTAATGACAAAGTGGATTAATCGATAGGCAATTCACACAAATCAGCATCCTATCACAAAATATTCAATTACATAAAACAAGGGACAAAGACATACTTTGTCAAGACATTATAGACAATACTTGGCCATAAAATTTGATCAAGAATGAGTATAACCCCACCATTGCCATCTCCCTTCAAAAAATGGGAGAACATATTGGTAGTTGTCCCTCATGAGGACATCTGTGATATAATAGACATTCTCCCTCGGTTGATCTTAAATAAATTATTAACTAAAGTTGCAGTCCAACCAAAAGTCCGGACACTGAGGCACTACACCTGTTTTTAACACGTATGATCATCAATGCAATATTAATTAAACTTTTATGGAACAAGAAACCAACTGAAAAACCTCTACATCATTCTTCTTTTTTCTACTTACTTAATGTTGATTATTAAAAAATTAAAATAGCACACCAGAAAACCACAAATGTTGAAGAGTCAACATGAGATTACACCGGTATCATATCATATCACAATGCAATGCATTTGATATGTAATAACATACTATCTATCTTCATTTGCATATTCTAGATTCTAGCTCCATTGGTTACTCTGATGGGAGTATTCAGTTCCTAAACCAAGTTTTATTTTTTATTTTTTCTGAACAAGGCATCATCTGTGCAATTAATGAGTTGGTAGGATCGTATAAATTGAACGGAAAATGTAAAACATGAACAGATGAATTGACATATTTAATCAAAGAACTTGAGTAGCAAATTGTAAAAATGAAAGATAAAACTATATATCGTCCCAACTTTAGCTTGCTATGCTAGTGTTGGATCAGGCCAGCTCGATGTGTTGTAATTCAAAAGGTTCCCATGTCAATGATAGTTGCTCGGTCATGTAATGGACTAAATGTGGCTAAATCAATGGGAAAATCTTGCACATTGACAACACCGGTTTCAAGTTTAATTGGATAAAATGAGTGCTTGACAATACTAATTACCAACTAATTATTACATTAACTCAGGCTAGTTCAACATGTTGTACCTAATATGTAAATTTGTACCTCTTTGAGGGGAATGTCGCCAAGTCTGCAATCTTGAGCTTAAATGAATTGGAATGGAGCTCTTTAAGCCCAGACGACAAACAGTGAGGAAGCGATGTATTAAATTGAATTTAGCAATGAATAGATGCAATGGAAAGCTCATCAATAGCAATTGAAATGCAATAACATGATATAGGGAGCTAACATTTCACGAGTGCATAGAGGCGTTAAGTAAACACTATGGTAGAAGACTAATAGCTATGAAAAAAATGCTCTTAAATTTTTTTGGAATAGCTTTACAAAAACATATATAACATAGTGTTTCGAGGCCTAACTTCCTAAAACTGTGAATCCACGATTCACTCCCTTAAACTTTCTGATACCAAAGCACCACATAGCAAAACCAATGTGATAAAAGAATACACTTATTTCATACATTTCCAACAATATTCATTCACTTTGAAAATATTTTACAAAATAAGCTAGAGCCTGGAGGTAAACATACTTGATGAAAGCCCTTATATAGAAGGTAGCCTTCCGGTTTCAAAAATATAAATGGACCACCAGCAAAATTTAGACTCACCGGAGGAAATGCCTCGGCCACCTTGAAATATAAAAATATAGACAATGTCATTCACTCAAAGTTTTTTAGGAAGAGGGAGAGAGAAAGAATTGTCACTTGTCACATTTTAAAAAAGATGAAGTTATATGTTATCCCAACTTTAATCCCATTGTGCTCGTGTTGGGTCGGGCCAATCCAACATATTGTACCTAAAAGCTCTACTTATGTATTATATTATATAATAAAACCTATTAATTTCATTGAAAGAGGACATGTATTTGCCTTGTGTGCTGTCATAGACCTAAAAGTTTTGGGCTATAAAGACTTGTTTTTTAATTCTAATGGAGAAGGGAGGTGAGGCCATAATTTTGTATAATTGTTGTGGGGAAGTGTTATTGGCACTCCAAAAATCTCATTCTACGCTCCTTACAAGTGTATTTTTTTTTTCTAAATATAGAAAGTTTGGAGGGTAGAATGAGAATTTTGGAGTGCCAATAACAATTCCCTTGTTGTGTTGCATATGATACAATTACAATGTACACATAGATATATGAATATAAACATAACAAATAATTACTTCAAATAGATGTAAACTTCAATCTTAAGTACAATAGGTTAGGCTAGCCTGACCCAACACGAGCAGAGTTGGCCTAAAATTAGGATGTAATAGAACAACTTTATTTTTGGGGGCCGAGCCTAATCATGGGTTCAGCCTATACCTTAAAAGTTATATTAGTTTATTTGTTTGTACCATACTTGACCAATCCAGAAACTACCGAGCACTAGTCAACGTCATACCTTCAGGGACCTATTAAGGGGTTCATGCTGAGACACCCTTGCCAAAGCACAAGAGTTTCCCTCCAACCAGGAGGCCAATCATAGCACGACACATGTCAACATCAGAATAAGGCTCATAGAGTCCCACATTGGTCGCGAGCAAAAGCTGGAGACTCTTCTCAACTATAAAAGAAGACCATTCTCCTACAATGAGGGGCTAATGTCATTATTGTACTTAAACTAGTCATTAGAACCCACTAATGATAATTATGCTTAAACTTATGTATTTTTGTAAACCCTTCACTATTAATGAGAACTCCTCTACTCCGTGGACGTAGCCAGACTTAGGGCGAACGACGTACATCTTTTGTTTGCTTCCCTATCTCTACCTCTTTACACATTATCATCACTAGATGACCGGAGCAACCGAGCGAAGGTCACAAACTTGACAATTTACGTTGTTCCAAAGTCTTCACCGATTTTGTGCATCAACATTATTAATTGTTCCTTCATAAACATAAACAACATGAAAGAGGAGTTACTAGTAGAGGATGTGTTTGGGGACAAGGGTGTATACACGATACTTGGCTAGTGCACTTTTTCACGTAAGCTCTAAGGTGTGCTGTAGTCTGTATGGAAAGGAAATTAAAAGAAGGAAAGAGTAGGTAATTACTCTTACAATTGTAGTTAGCCCATTCTAGTCTCTGATGGGATAAATCATATACCACAATCTTATCATTTATAACAAGATCTGCAATCCAAGTTACAAAACAAGTGTTTTAAGTATAGTAATAGTAAAAACATTGAGCAAGTAAACTATAACATTTTGCTGAAAATATTAATGATAGTGTTGGAGGCCTAACCTCCTAACACTGTGAAGCCTCGGCTTGCTCCCTAAGCTTTCTTGAAACTCAAGCATCACATAGCAATACCGAGCTGTAACCAATAAAATAGACATACATAATGTTAGTGAGTTTTTGTTCTAGAGCGAGTGACTATGTGTGTAAGAAAGAGATACTCGGTGTAAATTAGATAACATTGTGATTATCTTGAAATGATGAGAGACATAATTGGAAGCTGAAGTTATCTGCACAAACAAACAAACACAAAATCAGTTCCAAAGAAAAAGTAGACTTACAACACAATCACATACTCAAGAATGAGAGGAAATGATCATTTAAAAGTAGAAAAAGAACATGTTACAATGGCAAGGATATACTTTCTTGTCATCCCAATGCTATAGTCAAATGAATCAAAGAAAGTGAAACAAACATACCGCACGAACAAGAGGTTCATATGCCTCTTCTACAAAGTATGCCAACGTGGTTCCTGTGTCGACAAAAGTAGCTTGGTCAACTGATGCCCTAAAAGCTATTGGATAAATGGATAAGATTTTCCCATTGACAGTAATGCTTTCAAAGTTGATTGCATAATAAGACTTCTAGAAAATAGTAATTAAAACTAGTTATATTGACTCAAAAGAAAAAATATTCATCAAAGAGTAATTGAAGCCAGTATTTTACAAACAAATGCTGAAAGATAGCATGGGATTACTGTAGAAATTTCCCTTTGGTAATGGACCCAGGCGTGAAGCTTCAAAGAACCAGGGTTGTCTGAGGTTTGTCCTAACTTTAACCCGATGTGCTTGTGTTGGGTTGGGCCAGCCCAATGTGTTGTACCTAAGATTTAATCTTGTACCATTTAAAGGATTCATATCTATTTCACTGCTTTAGCATAAGCCATGGCAAGGTATGCATAGAGTGTTGCAAGACGGCAAATGAGAGAAAATGACGGAACATGAAAACAACATTTGCTTTCTTAAGGTTGTTTGTTGCTAAATGAAACTATAGCCACATGCTCCTATGATCCAATTAATTTTTGATAATCCGATCGGCATATACCTGTATTTTTAAATTTTAAATTCTTTTCTAACACTTCATTTGTGTGCGATTTGTTATGGTTTGCATTAGCTGATAATAAAATCAGAATAATAGTTTGATGCTCTTAGTTAGTACCAATCTCCTTACGGTATTCTCATGGTTTTTTTCTTGACAAATGATAAGATAATACTAAACTCACTTAAACCACGGGGGTGGAAATTCGAACACGAAACTTCATATGCAAGAGCATCTACTCTTACCCAAATGAGCTACAAGTCAATTGCGTACACTTGGGATTATTCGAACTTCCTATTTCATTAGAACAACATAATCGAGCAAGAGAAGAATTTTGGGGTTCAATTTGGTGGATGTTATAATTTGTTTCTTATAATCGTTGTACACTTGTAGTGTGGTGCAAAACTTAATTTCTGAGTTACTAGTCTTCTCCAAATCCACTAGTATGTATAGTTGAAACTAAGAATTGCTTTCAATAATCTCTAGGTCTTGACAAGGATGAAACTGAGAATTTTTTTTCATGCATGACTTTTGCAAGCAAATACAATTTGTCAAACATTAATAGTTAATAAGTTAGCCAAATCAAATCCCAGACTATATTAGTTCTATTTTAATATAATAGCCAGGAAATTTCGAAGCACTGCCAAAACAAAGGAGAGTACATAGTAATTTATATACGACAATGTAACATCCGCTTTTACGTGGATCGCCACCACTTGTTAAATTCATGATCACACTACCAGTCGTTAAATATAACAATGTATACAGTATATTGCATACTCGAGAATTTTCGTAACAAGGGATGTCCTACACTTGGGGCTACGAGAACTAGAGAGTGACTCAATATCTGTTCTGGGGAAATAGTCCAAAATAATTTGAACACAATCCGATTGCAATTTGCAATGGTATCCTTGATTGATTGGATGGGAAGGTGAGCTGGATGCTTAAATCACTACATCACCCCTTTGAACCAATCAGGAAAAGGATCAAGATACACATCGATTCTGGATAGGATTCTGGATCTCACAGGACCACCCTATAAAAACAGAACCATCATATTCTGCACACTCAAACCATCTAACAATTTCATCAGCATCTTCTCTCTCTCTCTCTCTCTCTCATCCCCAATGGCAACTATGGCTCTCTCATCCCCATTCACTGGGAAGGCCATTCCTCTGAACACACAGACAGAGTTCTCAGCTGTCCAAGGAAATGGTAGGGTTTCTATGAGGAAGACGGGGAAAAAGCCTGCTGTCTCATCAGGGAGCCCCTGGTACGGTCCTGATCGTGTCAAGTACCTAGGCCCATTTTCCGGTGAGGCTCCATCTTACCTAACCGGAGAGTTCCCTGGTGACTACGGATGGGACACTGCTGGGCTATCAGCAGACCCCGAAACCTTTGCCAAGAACCGTGAACTTGAAGTCATTCACTCAAGATGGGCAATGCTTGGTGCTTTGGGCTGTGTTTTTCCGGAGCTCCTCTCCAGGAACGGAGTCAAGTTTGGAGAAGCAGTGTGGTTTAAAGCAGGAGCTCAAATCTTCAGCGAAGGTGGCCTTGATTACCTTGGAAACCCAAGCCTAGTTCATGCACAGAGCATTCTAGCAATCTGGGCAACCCAGGTGGTTCTCATGGGTGCTGTTGAGGGTTACCGAATTGCCGGAGGACCCCTTGGTGAGATCACCGACCCACTGTACCCAGGAGGCAGCTTTGATCCTTTGGGACTTGCAGATGACCCAGAGGCATTTGCAGAGCTTAAGGTCAAAGAACTCAAGAATGGAAGGCTTGCCATGTTCTCAATGTTCGGCTTCTTTGTGCAGGCCATTGTCACTGGAAAGGGCCCCATTGAGAACCTTGCTGATCATCTGGCTGATCCTGTTACCAACAACGCTTGGGCTTATGCCACCAACTTCGTGCCCGGGAAGTAAGGACACCTAATCAGTGTGCACAATAGATGATTTTTAAGCTACCTACTTGCATGTAAAATTAAGCTTCAAAAAATGCATCAATGGGGAATTTTAACTTGATCTTGAAAACTTGTACATCCATTGAAGCTAGATTATACAATTTACTGTCATATCTATTATTTTCTTATTACAGTTCACAACTCCAGATTTTTCATGCGAACCGCAAAACTGGATAAATCAGAGCTAAACATACTTTGTGTTTTGCATCAATGACCCAAAAGAAAAATGAACGCTAAATATAAAGGATACCTATCACCATATCATAGTCCTCTAAGAGTTTACAATTCTTGTCACAACCTAGCTGGTCTTCTACACATGCTATGCAATTCAGAGAACAAGAATTTGCAGATGGCAGACCAGAGTGAAAACTGTGAGACTCTTACTCATGATAGCAGAACCACTGTTACTAAAACAGCCGGTAAAAACATGATTGCTGGAAAGAAAACACCTCGCCATGTGAACCATTAAATCACCAAAATACCAACTTGACTCTTCTGCGTTCATCAACTGACATCAAAAGATTCAGAGAACTCAAGCATTTGCATTCCTCTCCCAGCTACTGCAATCTGATAATGGTTCCTAAATGAAACACAAAGAATATTTGGTAAAATGTCAAAGAAGTATGGTATCAGTTCATATCATGCTGATATACTAAATCATTCTGCTATGAAGTTAGTTGTGAATCTATGTTAGTACAAGGCACTTTACTCACCGGCCACACACTTTAGCATCCAGCGCTTCTGGCTCTGGCACACTTATGATGAAATAAGAACCCTCAATTAGTTTACCTTCATCCTCTAGACGCCAGCACCTGACACGTTGATCAAGACCAGTGGAAAAAACCCAAGATCCGTCTGTCCAAACACCTTCATAAATAAAACACAAATTGATTACACAGTAAATACAGTGAATTTCAGCAAGAAAAATTACTAACACTAGTCCTTCAAAGGTTCTAGGAAAGGAGACATAAAAAAAAAAAAAAAGTTTAAAGACAGAGTCTTTATTCTTAACGTTGGGAATTACTCTACAATGGGATAGTAATCAGGTTTCAAAGAATTTCCTTTACCCTTTACAGCAGAGCTGTGAGCTGAAGGGACTTTATCATGATTTAGGAATCTGATCCAGTAGTTCTTGTCTTGACTAGAGTGAATAAGTTTTTTTTTACTTCCAAGTTCAGTGACTGAATTTGTAATTTCCAGTGCCCTATTCTCAGATCCAGTGTTTGATGCTGAAACTGACAATTCAAACGTAAGACAACTAAGTGCTTGATCATCACCCCCACTAATTAAATTGTACAGAAACCCAATTTCAGGACTTCGACAACCCTCTACATCTGAAACATGGAGAGAATTGACACCCGATTGATGAATGGTCTTGAAAACAACTAAAGGAGATATTTCACATATATCAGATGAGGAATCAGAAGCATTCACTTCGGAAGCAGTATCATCAGCTTGGGAAGAAACTGTTCTGCTCTTGTGATCATTTTGCATCGATGTCATTCCATCCATAATGTGATTAGGAAAATTGTGTTTAGTTTCCTCTCCAGCTTTTACAGTGGTGGAACCAGTGCCCAGTCTATTCTTTGACATGCTACTGCCTAAAGATCTCCACTGTCGTCCACCCTGACTTCCCCTCCCTGTCCGTGGCCTTTTCTGACAATCAATGAACTTTCCAACATCAAGTACTGATACAAGTTGCATGAAAGCTTGAATGCTTTTGGTGAGGTCCCAAAAGGCAATACTTCCGTCAGTAGCCCCACTAATGAGAATATACAAACCCCCCCTCTGAACATTATCTGCAAATCAACTTATATTAGAGACAATACTTTGAAAATATAAATTCAAAACATCAAAACATTAAATTAGAACCAAAGTGAAATACAAATAATATTCACAACCCAGCAAGAACGTGCTTAGGCAGTATAAAAATCATGACAAGGGACAAAGCTCAGGTTACAAAGAGAAAAGTGACCGTCTAGATTTTCAAGATATGAGGCTCACAACTATCTCAAAAATATCAACCTGGAGCTCAGAGAAAGGTATTTTATGCATTATAAATTAATAGGGGTGTCGAGTTTAATTTAAAATATGAAAGACCATCTCTTATGTTCAACTAAAGGACTTTAGACGCATCAGTTGTGACAGTACCAGTAATCCAAGAAAAAAAAAGGGGAAAAACATCAGATCAGAGAAGGCTATGTGTACAGACTTTAATCAGTACAAGGTTCATCCCAAATTCAGAAGAGGGATTCAGAAATTTAAAATGGTGAAATTTCTAAAACCCATACACCATTTCAAGTCCATATATGATCCATTCAATGACTGACCTTCAGAAGGGACGCATGTGGGAAGGATGACATGCTGCAATGCCAAAACTGGTGATGATAGCGGAACCAACACAGAAACATCAAACCTACAGTATCATAGAGGAATGTCATATATGAACTATGACGTGATGCGAAAATCATTAAAAATAGAAGATAGGGCTCCCTCATTAATACCATAGCCTATAGGGCAAAACTAGAGCCCGCAATGCAAGGGTGGCATCTGAACAAGCAACAACAATAAAACAAACGGTAATCCTGAAAGAAATCGAGAACTTAGAATTAGATCAAAAAGAGAAATTAGATAAGAATAGCAAACAATTGGTCATTTCCTATTACCTGGAACCAGCACATTTGACCAAAAACGCAGTGACAGCTAGGTATCTCCAGTCATCTTCATATTTATCCTTAACTGAAGATTTGAACTCCATATTTCCCTTTTTTGAAGACACTAATCTAGATCCTGCATCAGCTTCTTCAGTAGAAACATTCCCAGCTAGACCAATTTTTTTCCCTATATTGTCTGGAAATTTTGGATTACTAGAATACTTGACTGGCATATCTGTTGAAAGCCACTGGAATGACATTGAAGATGACTCTTGCAACAAAACTTTATTTCCATTTCCAGTGATGTTATGCTGCTGATCAGATAGTATTTCATCCTTTTTGTTCACCTTATTACTTCTTAGTAGCCAAGAAGTTAAGACCCGCTTTGCACCAACTGAAATCAATAAAACTGGAGTTTCTCTGTTCTCCGCTGCTGCATTTTTTTCATTTATGCTGGCCGCATCTGATGGAACAATGTATAACTTTGACACACAGCATATTGATCTCACAGCTGATCCACCAACATGCTCCCCAAGCAATTTTGATGCAGACCAATTTTCAATACCTGGCGTATACCTAAGTAAATCATTATACATTTAGCTGGTTTTGCATAACCCTCTGAAAAGCCCCAGTTTCATAGCGGAGGTGCTCAACTACTTTCTCTCTTTTTTTAATTTTAGAAAGTAAATTGCGAATAATTGTAACCATACCTAGTCAACCTCACAGTTCCATCTTCACACCCACTAGCCATCCAACTAGATCCAGTGAATAGGCTGTACTTCTCATCTACTCCAGGTTGCAAATCTTCAGAGACAAAGCATACGGAATGCATCTCTCTCCCATGAAATTGCATATGCAAATTCCTGGAGAGCATCTTCCTTTCACCATCAAGAACCCATCGCCTATGGATATAAATGATCTCATCCTGAAATTCAAATAAATATTGTGCAGACTTTTAGTGCAGGCTTTAAGATAAATACAACATTTCTATAAACTTGATGAAAACTTACTCTTTTCTATTTCAAAGTAAGCAAATGAAATGCATACGGAATGATCAAATGAAAAGATAGAGTAACGTGCCTAGCAGAAAAAGAATATTTAATGGCATAAATAAAACTAAAACAACTCATATCGTAGCCTGCTATGGATGTCTACTTTTTGGTCAATTACGAACCTTAACGTATGCAAAACAGTTCTTTATTTCTGGTATATCACCAAGATAATAGGAATGTGGCCGCCTCCATCCACCACATGGAATTTGGACAACCTGGAACATATACGGATCCTCAGGCACCAAAATAAATAACACAAAAAACTTACAATCGTTTCAGGGGAAGAAGTTATAGGTACAGCCATACAGGAAGGGACAATACCTTGGTTTCAGTTACTAAATTCCAAATTATAAAATCCACCGATGCAAAACCAGCAGCACAATGACAGGTTGACAACTCATTAACAGAGCTATTATCAGAAACGGATTCAATAAGACTCAACTCTTTCACTTGTTTCATCCCTATAAATTGCAAACTCTTCGTATCTCTTTCATACTCCAGATAGCATATACACCCATCTGCTCCTGTCTGAGAAACTGGGAAATTAAGAAAGCAGTCGTATTTTCTCTGGTAACAGCTATAAAGTGTTTCTAATAAAGAAAAGGGAAAAGGTAAAGTTTAAAAGGCATTACAATTTCTCACTACTCACCATACACAAAGACACACAAATAACTTTGGAAATAATGGAAAGCAAGTGTTATAATCAGTCATCACTCTCGCAGATTAAAAGTCAATTGTGACCATACCGAGCGTATTTCAATCTTTTCGGAGCTTAGTCTAGCAACAGCCAGACTTGAAACACTTGATATTCCATGAGCTCCTTTGAAGTAATTGGACAGAGATATTTTCATGTTAGGTTCTACCGTTCCATGCAAGACACTCTTCAACAGGGGGAACGAAATAAGATTACCACGTATATCTCCACATACCAATACCTACAAAAATCGACCAGAAGAATATAAAAACAATTAAGTTTATCTGGACCATACCAAATAGTTTCTAAAGAAATTAGACTAATATCAGTTTTCTCTAGATTTAATTCAAGAACTGAAAAGTTAACCAAGCCACATCTTTTCACATGATCAACAATTCATGTATAATCTTTTATAAATTTAGGCAAACAGTTAAATATTTCCTTAGACTTGTCCTTAAAGTCTTCATATCTCTCTGTACCTGAGCAGTAGTCATAGTCTCCCTTTATCTAACATACAAGAATATTCAATAACATGATTTCATTGTGTGTGTGTGTGTGTGTGTGAGAGAGAGAGAGAGAGAGAGATGAACAAACACTAACGTTGGGAAGGATAGGATATATGATATGTCGCTTAACACAACAGTGACCACCATGTGTTATATTTTGTCTTAATTTAAGCTGGCCAGTGTCAACCCACACTCCACAGGGTTTCCCTGGTATTTAAATATTCCATCGTAGTGATTCTGGACACTTCATGCCAATCACAGGACCACGTGCAAATTAAGAGGAAAAAGAAGACAATGGAAAACAGTTACCTCTTCCTCCAACAATGCATCCAAACACATTATTCGAGTTCCGAAAATTGATTTGAACTCTGCCATAAGAGAGACATTGCAGCTCCTTGCAGAATGGTCAGACAACCTCCAGAGCTTTAATGTTCCTCTAGGATCAGTGGTGAAGATATACCTACATGGTATGAACAGCAGAATTGGTGATTTAAATATTTTATACTTCTGCATCTAAAATTTAAAGCAAGGCTTGGATGATGTCTATCATTGGAAATTTAAGTGGCACGGGTATACCATTCTAGAAAGTGGAACACTGGTATGTGTAGTCATTATATGATATGGACCACCCTTGCCAATTATGGACAACATATATCTAGAATGAAGACCTTGATAACATAGTTGCAATGAAGAAATCAGGTATTGAAGAGAAAATTGATAATTATTTTTTAATAGAGCAAAGACTGATCATTACCCAGAACCTAGTGACTTGGACCAATGTGTTCCTAGGAGTTGCCTCTCTATCCCAGCTGACCAAGTAAGGGAGAAACCCACTTTAGGAGTACAAGCATCACGTATAACGCCAACTATTGTTACGTTTCCTTTTCCGTCTCCAACAGAAACCCAGTCCTCAATGCTGGAGCAAAGTTCAAGTGGTTCTGACAACAAATCCATACAAACAATCTGGACCTCCTGACTGAGGCGGACGAGTTCAGTCCATTCAACTTCTCCAGTGTCCAATAATCTAGCATGGTACAGATAGCCGTGGTTTGTTGAAACATAAAGGGTATCCTCACATGCAAAGCTCAAGCAACGGACGTATTCGCTTTTGCTGGACCAAATCAGAAAAAGGAAACAGTATTTCTTAATACCAATGTAAAGTAAGATAACATTACTATATTCACTAGATTTCAGGAAGACAACATCTAAGAAACATAAACCAAAATAAGGAAAATGCGTGTGCATATATAAGTGATTATAAGGTTTTGCTTGGATTCTGAATATTGAAGAATCAATTTTTAGGCCTTAACTACCCTTCACTGATCGTTTGCAACACATTAAAAATTCTATAAAACATCCTCAATAGAAACAAGATTTAAGAGGTTGGACTCTTACAGCCACAATACTTCTTAGCTGTGATGCCAATGAATCAAAACCCTAGCTGAGCAGGTGGAGGACCAAATTGTTATATAGCATTTTCTAATACAAAACAATATTTTACCAAGACTACAAACTTAAGTTTTTATTTTCTTGGAGTTAAGAATTTGGGAAGGACCCCAAAACCTTCTTCAATAATCAAAGCATTACCTGTCCAGAGGTCCAATATTCTCTGAAAAAGTAGGGATATGAGCTGTGTATGTAATCGTTCTATTAAATTCTTTTGTATCTGCATGTCCCTCCAGGCTCCCAGAGGAAGTGTGCAGCTGATGCACTTTAATTGCAGAATCAAAACCAGCAGTAATGAGAAGTGAAGAGTTTGGATCATACAAACAACGCCATATGCCCCTTCCTCTGCACATAACAGGACCACAAAAAGGGAATGATCAAGGCTGTTACCAGAACGGCAATGTTTCTGGAATAACTACCAACAATTTTTTTTTCTGTAAAATTTATTCTTGCTATTTCTACAACCATTTCATTTACAGATTCAGGTAAATAAAAATGAATTCAAATCATTGACAGAAAAAGAACCACAAGGCACTTACGTGTGCTCCTTGATCATCTGAAGGTGTTTACCATCCAGTCCCCACACACGACATGTGCAATCCTCACCAGCAGTGACAATCAACTAAAACAAATAAATGGTTTTGGAATCAGCAATCCATACATTAGGAATTTTACAATCTAGTCTAAATCACCAGGACCATTTCCATCATGAGTTAATCACACGCGAGACAAACCCAGTGTGATTACGTAAAAAGTTCAAGTTGACTTGGATAATTGATTTTGGAAAGTTTATTCTTCTCACCATACATATTGACACAGTGATTAAATGGCATGCTTAGAGATAGATAGGATTGAAAACACAATCAAATGAAAAACTTTCCCCAGGATTTAACTGAAGCTAATAATCTGTTCTTATCTATATTGCTTTGACATGGTGAGTTGATTTTCCAATGATGTTATTTTGTTTGGACGGTAGAGAAACAAAAAAGAAAGGAGAAGAAGAAGACAATGACTGCTCAAAAGCTTTTGTAAAGCTTACTGAACCAAGAATACAGCAGTCCCAAACTCGGGCATTGTGACCAAACAGCACAAGGCCAATGGACTCTCCTGGATTCTCAGAATGCTTTGTTTCTGCACAAACTGCCCAGACACGAGCACTGTACCGAAGAAGAGACAAAGTTATTGAATGGAGACACTCTCAAGAGGAAAACACATGATAGTAGTTTTAGGATCATAGAATCAACAAATTCACCTACGATCGTCAGAGACAGAAACCAATTTGGTTCCATTAAAGGACCAGGCTATCCGAAAGATGGAACCTTCGTGTCCAACAAGTTTGCTTACATGAACAGCTTCATACTGGCAAGCATGAGGCTGAACAGAGTCTGAGAATGAATTTATCTGATCAATGCCGTCTTCTACTTGATTTGTTAAAGATGCAGCATTATACCGAGACACCACTTTCCATACAATGATCTGCGGAAACCCAATTCTTTAAAAGTTAAGAGCTTAAGAAAAACAGAAAAATCAGTACATTAAGACTATTAATAGGGGCATAGGGGAAAAGGCGGTGATTCACAGAATACGTAATGAATCAGATCCCTTTGAAAGATTTTTGTAATTATGAATCTATGACAGTTTTCTTTTCTTTTTTTCATTTCAAAACCTCGGTGAAACTTAGAAAAATAGAACAATTTAAACAAGCTTTGGGTGCATATAGTAATCATTTGGGTGGGTAGGGAGAATCATGGAAAGAAAAGACTAGGCACCTCATTATAGATAGTACCAGATGCAACACGGAGAGCTTGAAGAGTGTCTCCCCATAACCGCATTGAATAAAGAAGGGTCCTCTCTACAGTTCAAATTAAAATTTGAGTACTTGAACTTCAAATAAAAATTGGAAATCTAAAAAGAAAGCTCAAAACAAATTAGTTAATTCAGTTAGAACTAACTAACCAGGATGTTGAACTTCAAGAACCACAGCAGAAGCTGAGAGATCCCATAGATGGACAGAGTTGTCACTACACCCTATAGCAAGACAATCACCTTCCCCATTTGAGCCACTCACAGAGCCCTGCTACCAATTCACCAATCAAACAACAAAAACTAAATTCTCAACTCCACAACCCGAGTAAGCTAGCTGGAAACCCATTAGTTAATGAGAAAAAGCATTAGAATTTGAAGGTTTACCTTAAAGACGGAAACATCCAAGACCCAGTTTGAGAACTTTGGCAAGGATTGCAATAGAGTCAAACTGACATTGACTTGCTGCACCATTTCAATCTGCAAACTAAACATCTTCACTCTCCTTTCGCCGAACACGGAAATTTTGAAAGCAACAGAAGACGCCAGTGTTCCCTCTGCGCGTTCAGTACTAGAACTAGAGCTACAACAGATTATCCCGTGCACTCGAATCCCTTGGAACACATCGAACGATCTCACCATTGTTCCCATTTCCAAATCATACACAATGATTTGCGAACCCGACCCTATTTTGTGCATTCAAATCAACATTACAATGAATTTGAAGCTGAAAGGGTTTAGAGAGAGAGAGAGAGAGAGAAGCGTACCTGCGAGTAGGTAAGGGAGAGCAGAGAGGGGAGAAGGAAGGTGGAGGAAGCAAAGGGCTGAGATTTCTCCGAGGTATTGGCCGCTCTGCAGACGCCATGAACCGCTCTTCTTCTCCACTGCCATAGCCATGCTTTTGCCTTTGCGCAGTGCTGAAACTCCTTTGCTTCGTTTGTTGTCCGAGTTTCCGACTCAACCGTTTGAAACGTGAAGGGTTTAAGCGTTTTGACGGGCCTCGCCGGGTTGGACCCAAATATTCGGCCCAAAAAAAATTCGTTAAAATGCAAAAGAAAAGATAAACCCAAGAAGTAGAGTCATCTCGTCTGCGGTTGCATCGCGTTTGCGGCACTCTTTTCCTCTTCTTCTTCTTCTTCTTCTTCTTCTTCTTCTTGTTCCTTCCTCCTATCTCATCAGAGAGTCAGAGTCGGAGAGACAGAGCGACAGACAGCGATGGGTCGAACAAAAACATTCAAGGACGAGTTTACATTTGGTGCGTTGGGATTCTACAAACAAAATCTTTGCTCCTTTTGTTTGTTATTGTTTTTGGAATCGGGCTGAGGCTGATATGTAAATCTTTTGAAATTGTTTTCTTCAGATCAAAGGATTGAAGAGTCACGGGACATGGTGGCCAAATACCCTGATCGAGTCCCCGTAAGTTGTTCTTCTGAATTTTGGGCCCCAACTCTGTTAATCTTCTGTATTATTAGTCTTAATCTTTGTTTTTTTTTGGTAATTTGAAGTGAAAGAGTTTAAATCTTTGATATTCATATTTACTGTAGGTCATTGTGGAAAAGTATGCGAGGAGCAATCTTCCTCAGATGGAAAAGAAAAAGTAAGTTTATAGACCTCTTTTGTATGCAAATCACAGTTTGTCGCATATGCAAAAGTAACTCACCAGAAACACCAAACCGAAATAGTAAGGAGTCTAGGGTTATGTCTTTCATTTAGGTTAAAGGTTGTATTGGTCACTAGCATTCAAATATTTATATTAGTTTCCTTGATGCCAACTGCCAAGGACCCAATAGGATATACATGCATGATACATACAAATGAACTTGATTGTTAGCACCCCTATTATAATTAACATACATCTCTGATCGATTATCTCTTGGATGACAGATACCTTGTCCCTCGAGACATGTCCGTCGGCCAATTCATTTACGTTTTGAGCAGCAGACTTCACCTGGCCCCTGGAACAGCTCTCTTCGTTTTTGTGAAGGATACTTTGCCTCAAACAGGTATATTCAAGTCAAGTTACTTCCGTGTATCATCGGCATTAACATTTCTTGTTTCCGTATTTTTGTCATGTATATATAGTGCTAATATAGCAGCAGCGCTCTTCGTTGTTGGGAATGTGATTTGCAGCTAGTTTGATGGATTCTGTATATGAATCGTTCAAGGACGAGGATGGATTTCTGTACCTGTGTTATAGCACTGAGAAAACCTTTGGCTTTCATCATCAATGAAATGATGATGCCAATCTTCACACAAGATCTTGAACAATGATTTCCTCTACTTTCATACTTATCTGTCTCGGTATCTCTGTGCATCATATGCAGACTTTATTCTTCAATTTCCCAAAAAAATGGAAGGCTTCAAATTTTAGTTGTTCAAACTTCATTTCAAACCTTGCTCTTTACAGACATTGTTTAACTTATAATTGGGTGAATGTGATCCGCGATTGACATTGCCAATGTCGGAGTGGTGTATCTGATTCTTATCCACGCAATAACTTTTCGCATGCATAAATTCAACTGATGCTACATTTTGTAGCAATCTTGTTACAAACTTCCGCGTCCAAACGCACCAGTGAGTCTCAAGTGTGTTTTTAAAATTTTGTCGCCACTTTATTGATTCAAATTAACACTCTAGATTGAAGCAAGAAAGTGGTAATGAACCCCTCTTTTTTTCTAAGTACAAACTATATCGAAAACCCAACAAAAAAGGGGGAAAATGAACTAATTGAAAACCTGACCGAATATCAAATTGAAACTGCAAAAAAATCAAACCGAAAATTATTAGTTCAGTTTTGGTTATGATGGTTCGGAAAATAAACTGACGTGAACCGAATTGAATGAGATATAGATTAATATTTTTATTTATTTATGTTTTGTATTCATCTTTGAAAGCTAATTCCGAGTCAATCTTTAGCCAAATTTCAATCCAAGGCTAGGCAAACCCAATTTAAGGCTCAAATATGTTGAACCTTATTCGCTATATATATTTTTTTCATTTTCTCTTCTATTTCTACGGAAAAAAAAAATTAATAAAACTAAAGACCGAAAAAGGACCGAACCAAAAGAGATCTAACCATAATATTTCGGTTTCTCCTTTACAAATTGCAAAAATAGAATTGAATGGTAATTTTGAAATTTTGAACCAAATGAAACCAAACCCACCCCTAGTATTAAATGCATTGTGTTCAAACTTACTATTTTCGAATTATGTTCTCCATCCACAATTATCCTGATTCCATCCGAATATGTGGAAATTTTAGAATTTGAAAATTGTAATTCTATCCGATTTGATTTTGAAATTTCGAAATGAAAATTAGAAACATTATTTCGGAAGGATAGTGTGAAATGAAAATTAGAAACGTTGTTTCAGATCCTATCCTTCGGAAAAAACACCCTTTAATTTTAATGGAATTGGTTCAGATTGTAATTATTCAAGGAGCATATTGCTGCCACTAATCAATATGAATGAAAAGTCCGCTCTTGCACTTGACAGCCAAGCCAGCAAGAATTTCCAAACTAAAAAAACAACTATGAATGCGGGTTCAATACAAGAAGAAAATTATATCTCAAGAATGGTTGGTGCATCTACCAATCAATAGATGGTTTTCAGGAGAAACGCTAGACGGAACGTGTTTGACAAACTCTGCTTCTAATCCTCGTTCCTTCATCCACATTAACCTACCCATGTCTATAATCTGCTTGCACATAAAACCTAACACAGCCCTTTCAACTGCCTTCATACTTCGCACACAGTCTTCAACTCCATCGTCTATGCCACATTGCTTCCTTTCACTGTCACAACATAGTTTTTCCACTGATAAGCAACCGTTACAAAAGAGGACAGAAAAAGGGAAAGCTATCTCGTGGAAAGCGTAACCATAGATCAGGCTATTCAAATAAACACAAGTTCAAGATGATTACATGGATTCTAAATGCGGTCTGCAATCAGTAACATCGGGAAGATTAGCACCGTGATCAGCATCTACTGCCCAACTAGTAAACCATGTAATTGCATGGAATACCTCTTTGGTGATACCCAACTCTAATAAATATTTTTTATCTGTAGGGAAGCCAATTTTATACAGCCCGTTTAACGATGAAAAGATATACGCATGTAGTTTAAATGACATGTTACTTCAACAACTAATTTATGAATTTTATGGCGAGAAAAATTGATTAGTGATTACTTATGTAGTGCTTCCACTGGCAAAGATGATGACAACATGTTGCTATAGCCAAACCTCTCAGGTTTGGGTTAACACTGCGCCATTCGATATTGCTTTGCAAGTGTTCCCCAAGGCAACATCTCAGAGTTAAATCTGCATAAGAAACATACAAACAATATTAACATGAAATACAATGATTGCTATGAGACTCTAACTTCTTATCTATATGTGATGACTTCTGTGGCTTTAAGGTGAGTTTATCGTTGACTACCTGTTGCAGGCCCACAAAGATGTTTCCCAATAGCCAGGTACTGACCTCCCCGCAATGACTCAACAGCATTCAAGTTTAAATCCTCAACTGCAAAAGTTAAAATTTGAACTATAACAAAGTATCCGCCATCTTATATATAACAGAAAAAATCACATGCTATGATTTCTGCCCATGGAAACAGATGTAGTGTCTGGGACAGACAAATGGAGTTGTACATCCAAGTCCCAGATAACTAGCCACATGCACAGGGGCGAACCATGTGGGCTTGAAATTTTGTGAAACTGCATACAAGTATCTGCATGTTTATAACCAACATCTGCCTATATCTAAATGAGAGTTGTAAAAACTTAACTGTCAAGAAAAAAATAGCACTGCATTTATTTTTTTCCCTCAAAAATCCCATCGCACTTAAATTATCATATTCTGATTGAGATACTAAAACTACAAGAAAATTTTATAGTTTCTAGTAAACAAAATTTCAAGAAATCTTACTGTCAATTCTCAAACGCTGCAAAATCAATCTCTCCTTCTGACGCAGGGATCGATCAGCCTAGAATTAGCATTTTCATGACATAGAGAATAAATAAGTTATTAGACAATCAAGGTCTGCGAAGGTGATAAGCATATTCAAATTTCCCTATATGAAATACAAGCAATCAATCTAACCTTAGGAAAAGGATGCATTGAACCAAACTAACCTTTAACTTGTACGATTTCCTCTCAACCAGAAAAACCTTTTTAATCCCATAACAATCTGCCAGCATTTGTGTCAAGTATCCTCTCCCCGCTCCAAACTCAACCACCGCAGGAACACCATTGCCATCACCAGAGTCAGCCCTCTCTCCTCCTTCCGAATTCTTCAATACCCCAAAATCTTCCAAGTTCCCAAGAATTGACACCTGCTGCATAACATGTTTCTCTTGAAACGGAATTTTTCTGCAAACAACAACTTAATCTTACACAATCAAACAACCCCTACGATGAGAACAAACCAAACATTCCAGCTTCTACATACCTGTCTACCTCTCGTTTAATCCACATCCCACAAGCTTCTGTCACCTTATACGAGTCCCGAATATCCTTACACAAAGATTCATGAACAGACTCAATTTTTTCAACTAATTTGTAAAAGTTAGGCACAGTCATACTATAAACAGCATTCCTCTTCATCTCCGAAACTATGTCCAAAGCCCCCAACTCGGGCTCATTAGACGATGCCAAATCTCCGGGCCCGTCGACTCCCAACGATTCTATTTCATCGTGGTCGTCTTCTTTGCCAGCATTGATACCCTTTTGGTAAAAGGGTTGGTTGGTCAAAGACTCCACTTGTTTGAGTAAAGGGCACCTCCTCACATGTCCTTCGAGATTTTCGCTAAGTACAGAGCTATTCAATCACATAAAACCAACACAACAAATAAACAGTTTCAATAACTCACTTGCACACACACAGAGACCATGTTTGCTAAAAGCAAGAAGATTCAAACTTCACATTTCATAGACTAATGAGAGAACGAAGGAACTTACTGAGAAGGGTCAATTGGGCATGGAATCCACTCGCCGTCCGACCTCGCTGTGTGGTTCCCACAAAACCTACCATGATATGAACAATCACAAACCAACTCTAGAGAGAGAGAGAGTGAGAGAGAGTGAGTGAGCTTACAGAGAGTCGTTGAGGGGGACATTGGCACAAAATCTCTTCTTTTTCGGAAGCCAAAACTTGCATCGAGTCTCCATTTTTTGCTCGGTTTTTTTCACTCCTCACCGCTTGCAGCCGAGCGAAGTTGAAAATGCTTCTTCCACCTGGAGACGGTGCTGGAACGCCTCTTCGTATAAAATAAACGCCGCGTCGTATTATTAGGTTACTGCTGGGCCAAAGCCCATTTGCTGAAGCCCAGGGACAAAAAGTCCCCTTATCCTCAAAAACCCTATTCCCTCTCCCTTCTGATAAGGGCACATTTGAGAGAGCCGAAAGTTGAAACCCTAGCCGAATCTCCCTCTGTGTCTTCTGCGGACAGCAAAGATGCAGATCTTCGTGAAAACCCTAACGGGGAAGACGATAACCCTAGAGGTTGAGTCTTCCGACACCATCGACAATGTGAAGGCCAAGATCCAGGACAAGGAGGGCATCCCGCCGGACCAGCAGCGCCTCATCTTCGCCGGCAAGCAGCTGGAGGACGGCCGGACCCTTGCTGACTACAACATCCAGAAGGAGTCGACTCTGCACCTGGTGCTCCGCCTGCGCGGTGGCGCCAAGAAGCGTAAGAAGAAGACGTACACCAAGCCCAAGAAGATCAAGCACAAGCACAAGAAGGTGAAGCTCGCTGTCCTCCAGTTCTACAAGGTCGACGATTCTGGAAAGGTCCAGAGGCTGAGAAAGGAGTGCCCCAACGCCGAGTGCGGCGCCGGGACTTTCATGGCCAACCATTTCGACAGGCACTACTGTGGTAAGTGTGGTCTCACCTATGTTTACCAGAAGGCTGGAGGCGACTGAGTCAAGCGCACCGTTTATATGGTTGTTGGGAGTATCGATATGGTAGGTTAAGTTGAAATAATTTTGATTTAGACTTGGAACCGTGGTTGTTGTTGTGGATTATGTTTTACGTATTTTGATATGGTATTTAGAATTTTAATTTCAAATTTTTGGAGTTGAATGGTTAGCTATCATAATTTTGTTATATTATTTGTCCTGCCATTTTCTGTGCCTTAGTTTATTGAATGGATGCATGAACTTGGATTGTTCATATTTTCCGCTGAGACGGTTCCCGGATGGAATTCATTATGTTTGATTACTATAAGACGTACAACTTAATAAGGATTTATGTTAGTTAGGTTACTTTAAACACAGAGAGGGTGTTTGATTGCTTCTGCTGAAGCACTTGTGCTTTTAAACTGCCGTTTTTCTGTCTCTCGCTCGGTCACAATTGCTTCTTCTAGGCCATTTGTTTAGTGATTTTGTAGTCCCTGGGTGGTTCATTTGTAGAGTGTCCTGGGCCTGGCTGTGTGATTGGCCAGAGTTGCTTCTGAGATGGCACTCCGTATTGTGTTCTTCATAACATCTTGCATAATGATGAGCATTTGGATTTCTAAATGGATTTAGGTACTTAATCCTGTTTAGAATGTTTAAAAAGTTTGAGACCAATTTAGAATGACACTAAAATGTTGGAGGATTTAGGTACTTAATCCTGTTTTTTATATTCTTCACTTATTTTATGAATACAATCAAACTGACACCGTTTTGGGCATTATCTCTTCCCCTTTATGAACTAGGGCTATCTCTAAATTAATAGTTTTTAGTTATTAGGTCAATTTTGACTCTATCTAGGAGATTATATCCCTCTTCATGCCTGCACGTTCTCAAACTCCATTCTTTTTGAAATGTTCTGGCACTTTCTTCCTGGTCTATGGAATTACTTTCGATACCCACATCAATGTTCTTTCTGCTTCTGCAAGTTGTCTTTCATCCTTATCTTCAGATTAGCCCTACTAAATGTTAGAGTTAATGTAGAAATATAGAGAATAATCCGAATGATGATTTTGAGGTATGATTTGAATCATTTTCTTAAAGTATTGTTTGTTCCCATTCGAATGAGTTTGCTAAAAGGTTCTTGGCAACTCACTTTCAGGATACAACAAAGTATGGAATGTTCGAGTAGCAAAACCGAATTATATTCCCATAGAAATAACTAGAAAGAAATTGTATGAATGTGATGAAGAGAGAAGAAAACAAGGAATGTAGAAACATATTTCTAACATTGTGTGTGAAACATTATGCCACAATAGGTATTTATAGGCATTAAAGTACTAGTTCATCGAATCCCTTCATTTTAGTTGAAAATATACAACCCTTCTTAATAATGTTGACCCAAAAGATATGTCTTCTATTTAGAATTTTCAGAAAATAAATATTAACTAATTACATCTTTTAATTCTACTTATATAATTTAAGTAAACATCATGTCTTTTAATCAAAAGTTACAACTATTCAATAAAATATACAACAGTAAAAAGTTGATTGACACCCAACCTTTTACTAAAGGTTGTCGTCCGTACGCACACATGCTGCACAATGCAGCACCAAGGCATTCAAGTGTGTGTGTGTATTATTGAATCCTCTAACAATCCTTCCCAATTTCAATAATATGATAAATAATATAATAACAATTCTCTCTTTATAATTAACCACAAACATACTGATATAATTATGCATACAATAAAGGTGTCTTTCGAATTAAACCTTTAATTAGTGTAAGTAATTCAAAGTTATAACGAATGCGATGGTGACCTAAGTTTAAACCAACTATTCTTATGTTAAAACCGGAATCACTACACACATGATCATGTCTTATTTCCTTAAAGAAATTTCTGAACTAATTAAGCATTATTATGGCCTTGTGCTTCACCCTGGTTTCATGAACATTTACAAGAGAAAACTCAACTCTTGGTAGAAGAGGCACCACTTCTTATGTTCATATAGGTGAGGCTCATTTCCATATCCCTGCTGCTACAGACGTAACTACAAATAACCTCATTAAGAGACGTAACTACAGACGTAACTACAAATAACCTCATTAAGAGATAAAACTCATCCTCCTAAACGTAGCAGTCTTGCACTGATCATCCTAGAATGAGTTATTTATTAATTTTCAGTGCTTTCACAACCACTTATCAGTAACTTATTATTACCTATTAAACTTTTAAACTAGTGATGTTCTAGACAAAGTCGGGTTACCATTATTGGTTGCTAATTTTCAGTAACAGGTTTTAGCCCCATCCCACTAGATGTACTAACTACCAAAGCTCTTGAAAGTGCTTTCGTTAACGGATCCGCCAAGTTATTACTTGATTTAACATAAATAATATTAGTAACTCTATCAATTATTAATTGCTTGACATATTCATGTCTCAAGCTAATGTGTCTAGATTTTCCATTGTATACCTTATTGTATGCTCTAGACAAAGTAGCCTTACTATCACAATATAAAGAAACGGATGGCATTGGTTGTGGCCACAACTCTATTTCCAATGACAAATTTCTAATCCATTACACTTCTTTACCTAGTGCCGCTAATGATATAAATTCAGATTTCATAGTTGAATGTGCTATACATGTTTGCTTCTTCGAAACCCAAGAAATTGCTCCTCCGGCAATTGTAAAAATCCACCCTGATGTAGACTTATTATCATTAGCACTTATTATCCAACTTGCATTTGAGTATCCTCCAAGTACTGCTAGAAACTCATAGTAAGTAAACCTCAGGTTAATAAGATAACCAAAAATTCTATTTATTGCTTTCCAATGGGTAGTACCTGGATAACTAGTGTTTCTAGAAAGTTTGCTTACTGCAAATGCGATATCTAGCCTAGTACAATGCATTGCATACATTAAACTTTCGATTGCACTAGTATAATCAAGCTGTCCAACAAACCTACCAGAATTATTAAGTAAAGTCTCACTAGGGTCATAAGGTGTATTTGCTTCTTTTATTTATAGATGCTTAAACTTAACAAGCAATTTTTCTATATAATGTGACTGAATTTTTCTATATAATGTGACTGACACAAAGTGTAACCCCTATTATCCTTCTTTACTTTAATTCCCAAGATAGTATCTACTTCATTCAAGTCCTTCATTTTGAATTTTGAATTTAGATACTCTTTAGTTTCAAATACACCTTTCATGTTCGTACCAAAAATTAGCAAGTTATTGACATATAAACATATAACAACACCATAATCAGTTGTGAATTTAGAGTATGTGCATTTATAGCACTGTTATGTCTAAATCCATATGATAAAAATGACAATATCAAACTTTTAATGTCATTGTTTTGGTGCTTGCTTCAATCCATATAACGACTTGACTAATTTACAAACTTTTTTTTCATTCCCAGAGAGAACAAACCCTTCTGGTTGTTCCATATAGACTTCTTCATCTAAATCACCATTTAAAAAAGCCGTTTTCACATCCATTTGATGCACATGCAAATCATATAAAGATGCCAATGCAAACAATATTCTAATTGATGTGAGCCTAGCTACTATTGCATATATATCGAAATAGTATATTCCCTTTTTCTGCTTAAAACTCTTGGCAACCAGCCTGAATTTAAATGTCTAAATAGACCCATCTATATTGTATTTTCTTCTAAACACCCCAACACCCCCTTATAACCTATTGCTTTTGATCCTTGGGGCAAGTCTACTAAAACACATGTCTGATTAGATATTAATGATTCAAATTCATCATCTATATCCTCTTTCCAAAAAGTTGCATCTCTTGAAGTCAATGCTTCACTTAGACTTTTAGGATCATCCTCAACATTCAACAATATGGGTATTTTCTTAAGAACCTTTTTTTCTATTTCCTTCGACTAAAAATACAATAGATTGAGATGAAATAAAATCAGAGCCTAGAGTCTTTTCTTTTCTTAACCTTTGGCTTTTCCTTGGTTCATAAACAATTTCAGACTGTTTTCTTTTTTCACCTTGAGAGTGACTAGTAGCCGAATTAGAGAAAGGTGTTTGATCATTCTCTTTTCCAAACATTGAGTAGTCTTTAAAAAATTTATTTTCTATAAAATCAACATCTCTGGACTCAACTATTGTGTTTGAGTCTAAATTAAGCAACCTATATGCCTTTGAATTATTTGCATATCCTACAAATATGCTTTAATTCCTTTTGGACCCAACTTGGATCTCTTAGGATTGAGTGCCTTATAAAAAGCTACACAACCCCATACTCTCAAATATGACAAATTTGGTTTTCTTCCTTTCTAAATTTCATATGGTGACATGTGTTTTTGTAGAAGTAATTCTATTGTGTATATGGCATGCAGTAAACAATGCTTCACCCCATAAATATTTTGGAGTATTAGCATTAATCATCATAGAATTAATCATTTCAGTGAGTGTCATATTTTTTCTTTCTGCCAAACCATTTTGTTGTGGTGTATAGGGTGCAGTTATTTGATGTAGAACATCATGCTCTTCACAAACAAATATCAAATTCATGTGAAAAATATTCACCACCTTTATCATTATGGAGGCATTTAATTTTCCTTCCTTTTCGGTTTTCAACTTTAGCTTTATAGCGCTTACTCAAAAGCTTCATCTTTATTAGACAATAAATAAACATAAGTGAACTTAGAACAATCATCTATAAATGTGATAAAATATCTTTTTCCTCCTCTTGTTAAAACACCATTAAATTCACATATGTCAGAATGTATTAAGTCAAATAAATTTGTATTTCTTTCGGCAGTTGGAAAATGTTTCTTAGTCATTTTCACTTGAATACATGTTTCACATTTATCATTGTAATCATCATTGTAAGCAATTAAACCAAGTGTGCGCATGTATTTTAAAGATCTAAAATTTACATGAACTAAACGTAAATGCCATAAATGAGAGGAAGATCTAAAATTATACAAAGTCTGTGGTGCTAGTATCTTCGTTGCTAGGATCTATGTAGCTAGAACCCCCTTGACTTGTTTCTGCATATCTTGCACGCCTCCTTCGCACCACGTCTCTTTTTGGAAGAACTACCTTTTTTCTTTGATACCTTTTTACCTAGAGGCCTGAGGGACTGACGAGTCAGTTGGGTTTCCGGCACTTCTTCAGGCGTCCTTTCCGTCTCTTCAAATGTGTCGCCTTCTTGTTCAGCTGTGTCTGCTTCTGGCGAACTGTGTAGACCCATGCTGTGCATGACAACTTCTAGACCGGTTGCCACAATTTTGTATCTGGAGCAATCTTTGACAATTTGCCAACATTCCCATTTGTTGAATGATTTTTTGTGGTTATTTGCATTGTATAATGCTTGTGCTTGTAGTGTCTATAAATGTGGGATAAGACAGTATTATAAAATGCGGATGTAACACAAATAAATAAATTAAAATATTGATGCGGGTGGAATACATATAAATAAATAAATATATTGTCACCCGATCCGCTAAACTTGTCCCAATACGCATATTACCGGAAGCATGAGAGATGGTGTTTTTCCAACAAGTAAAGGATGCGTTGAGTTTTTTCCAACGACCTTGAAGACCTTGACTACTTCTGGCGTCTTTTCCATGTACATTGCAAAACGCTTTCGTAATTTTACTCCACATTTCTCACTTATCCATCTCATTACTCGTAATCGGGTCATGAGTAGTGTGAACCCAACATTCACACAACATAACATCTTCAATGAGCTTCCACGAAGTCATTTTTTTTTCTCTCAAAGTGTAGAAAATGTAGAAATTGTAGAAAATATTGAAATGTGGTGTTGGGTGAAAGATGAAGGTTAGGTATTTATAGAAAAAAAAAATTAAAACTAAAATTTTTCTGTATTTTTTAACAATTTTTCATAATTTTTAGTTAATTTTTTTTATAAATTTTAATTTAGTTAATTAATCTGAACCATTGGATTTGCAAAATATTAACAGTCATAATTTTGACCGTTGTGCCTTTTTTTTTTTTTTTTTTTTGGAGGAAAAACGTGGACCGTTGATCTGTGGATCAGACGGTCCAAATCAAAATTCAAATTCAAAATTTTTTTACAGGTAGAAATCCAATGGTCCACAAAACTAGCTGTTGGAAATCCAACGACCTAGAAACGAACACCTGGCCTCCATCCGATTATCTCAGTGCGCCTGCGCTAGTGGGCCACCCACACTTTTTGTTGTCGGGACTCACAGCCACGCTCGCGCCTGGCGTAAAAAAAAATTCAAATGCCCTCTGACGCCACGCTGGCTTCAAATGGGCCGATCTATGGCTCTGTCGATTCTGGGCTAGCTTGGAAACCAGCTTGAGCTGGGTGCTAACCTATCTGGTGGGCTGGAGTGGATTGGCTGGGTGTCGGGCCAATAATTTGGTTGGGTGCTAGCCTAAAGAGTCCTCGGTGGAACTGCTTTAAGGGACTGGTGTGGTGTAGTTCCATGCCTTCCCTTATCTTTGTTACATCTAGTTATTATTATTATTATTTTTTTTTTGTCGAAAATAAAGCTTCATTAATGTTGAAATATTACAGCCCTACAAAAACAAAGAAGACATAAAGCAAAATAAAAAGGCCCAAGTAATCGGAGAGCAACAACCCAAAACACAAAGAGATGCTCATACTAACTTAGGTTCAAAGAAAGTAAAGACAACAAAGATCAACATAGAAAACTCTAAAAACCAAAACAAGTAGTAACCCGCCATTGCCACAACAGCTAAGCCGGCAACCACCAAGGTCACCGCTAGGGAGGAGAAAACCCAAGCAAGAAGCTATTGAAAGCAACACAGCACTACAACAACCCAAAACAGAGAAGGCACCCGAGCCAAAGAGTAAATTTGAGAGTGTTGAGCCAAATCAAGATACCCACCTCACCATCCGCAACCACAACTATAAGAGAGGTCAGAACAAGTAGCAGGATGACGGGAAGGACAAAGGGGGTGTGTAAAACACCCTTCTTACCACGTGAGTCATACGACACTAGTTATGTTTCCATGTATTCGTGGCTTCCCTTGTTCTTTGGCTTCGTGGCAATGATATATTACCAATTCAAAAAATAAAATAAAATAAAAAATAAAAAAATCCTAAAGCAACTGCCAACACAAAACTTGTAATGTAAGTGTGGAGGAACTCAACAATTTAATTTAAAAATGAAAATGAATAAGCATTTATATCCACACTCATTAATTCAAAAATGAAAATGGTTAAAGGTGAATCATATGCCCATGTATTTTATATTTTACCTAAGTAGAAATGTTACTTTCTTATACAAAGGGGGGTAAAATGGTTGCGAATCCATTAGTTCCGAGATCCAAACCTAAAACCTCACACATATAAGCACTGTTCTAAAAATTCCCTTTAGTGCCGCATAGGTCCTGCCTAGGCAATAGGCGGCTAGCCATCGTCCTGATTAATACCTAGGCATTTGAAAGTTAAGAAATGACACATAGACCTGCTTAGGCACCCGCCTAGCCTGCCTAGGTCGCGACTATGACTTAGATAAAACATTGATACCTTTCTTTTTGTTTTTTTTTTTCAATAAAATATAAGAAACTTGCTGAATATTTGGATGAACACTCATTATATGCTTATTTCCCATGTTTTCAATATATTCTTATACTTTATAACTATGTCATTTCATTTTGTAATTTATGTATTCCAATAAATTTATGTATTTTTTAAATATAAATAGGCACTTATTTATACGACATATAGTAAACTTAAATATGCCTTGGCACTAGCCCCAGCTCGCCGCCAGAGTAGCGCCTAACGTCTTTTAGAACCTTGCTTACAAGTGAAAATAAATACCAATAAACCGTAGTACCAAGTGGGAAGTAAAATGTCATTTTGGTCACCTGATAATTGACGAATGCATCATCATTAACCATTAGATTTAATACTACGGGTGGAGAATAAGTGAATGCGCATTTGATGTTTTAATCTTATTATACTTCGATATCTAATCTAATGGTGAATGATCATAAGTTTCTAATCGCTAAGCAACCAAGAGAACGAGACTCATGGCCCCATTTGTTTGTTGCAAACCCATACATTGGTCTACAACCCGACGTATGCCGTTGGAATCTCACTGGTGTGTTGAGATTCCAAATTTCTTATATGGACAAGAAGGAGAGAAAATTAGAACATGATTCATAAAACCAAAATACGAAACATAAAAAATAATTTAATTTAAATAACGAAAGTATTCTGTGTAAGCTTCAGTGTGCGAGAATAACAGAAAGAAAGAAGCTTCAGTGTGATTGGTCCAAGTTGCAATTTTAACATACAGAGGGGAGGGAGGGGGACGGATTGGATCAGCATTCCCCTGTGAACTTACACAAGCAAAACAATGAAGATGAAAACCACTCCCAAGTTCCAATTCTCTTTTAAATAAAACAGAATATTGGGTGAAATTTACTCCGAGTAATACGATGTAGGACGCGGAGTGTACACCCTCTCTGGAGGTGAGAGTTGTTACACTCTCGGAGCCAACCGCCCATTCCCCCTTAATGAAGAATAGCAGCTAATCTCTACTAGTATGGCCTCACAAAAGCGTGGGGAAACAATTTGGGCAGAAGTGAATACTTTGCTTTTATAATCACTGCAAAAATCCCATAGCAAGGGATGTGAGCCACAGCCCCGCAAAAATACCTGCAAATAATATGCCTTCATTACATTTTTGTTCTTACTAGAACTTGAAGTGAAGGCAAAACGGAGAATAGATAAGCTAGTGTACCATATTGGAGCCCATGGAGTATCGAGCTCAAGAAATGGATACGGCCACCTGGGACGATACTCAAAATAATGTTACTAGCTCTTTCACCGCAAGTAAGGGATCATATTTGTGCAAAAGAGAAAAGATTTTAATTAATTATGCGTACCATGGGAAACCTAATGCATGAATGACCCACTGGAAGGCAATGTAGATGCAGCTCCAGAGGACAAAATATGAAAGCCTGAACCATGGAAATGGCTGAAAAACAAGATGGAAATGACATCAGTAAACAGATGAGAAGAAATAAACGATAAAACCGGAGTACAAGAGCTTCCAGGCTGCCAACAAAATACTTACAAGGCTGTTGAGAATGGTATCCAGAAGAAGGAACGCTGCATTCAGCGTATGCATGCAACACATCAACTGCCAAGCACATGTACAAGGCAGTCACAGATCAATCTATTCAGGTATAATAGGAAGAATAGAATAAGATAGCAGCATTATTTGTCATAGATGAGGACATAGCTAAGGAAAAAGAACCTAGATTTAAAGGTTGCACTAGAATTTGAACGTATTAAAAAAAACAAACCAGACTCTCACCATATTGAGGCCAAGGTGTGCATTTGATAAAAATGGGAGGATGATACACCAAAAGACGACATCTGTGAGGACAACAGCTCCTGCACAAGTCTGTTATGAAGACATATCAGCTTCTCACCATACTGCATACCTCAAACAAATTTGTTCATCAAAATGTTTCTAAGCAAGCTAATATTCCCCAGCATCAGACAGAACGGGACTATTACTATTCTACATCATTGTATATTTCTAGTAGCCCTAATTTGATATGAGTTAGTTAATGCATGAATAAATATATACAACCTGGCCCACCAACAAAAGTACAATATCTGGTTCTTGATTAACTAACCTGGAATGCAATTTGCATAAGATATCCCCAATATCCTGCTCGTTTCAGAATCTCCTCCTGAGCATACTGGCTTTGCAATTTGATGGTACTCTTAATTCCGTTTCGCCTATAGGTATTCACAGTTCCATTACTCTCTTCCACATCCCTTCTCAAAGCTTCTGACCTTGTCCCATTTTCAGTGGGGGGCTTGTTTAAGGACAACCAACAACCATACCCAGACACTAGAGTTCCCAGCTATGCAGAGAAATTAGCAATGGGTAAAGGCAAAGCAGGACAGATTTGAAATAGATATCTTTTTGCTAATTCATTAGTTTAAACATCCAAACCCCAAATTGGCTTTATAATTTTCATGTTTGTTTCTCTATGTGAAAGTCTCCACCACAGACCGTATAGAGCATTAAGATATGGACAACTAACAGAACAAGCCAATAATAAAGGAAAACATGTGTTTTATTTTGAAGAAGAACATGTGATGTATCGCATGACATACCGCAAAATAGATCATAACCAGTGTAAATGTCCACCTGCAGATTAACAAGATCAAAAAACTGTGAAGGAGATTGTTGACAACACCAAGACACATAAGGTCACATATTGTAATCAACTGAAAGTGACATACATATGGAGGATACCTATGCAGTGAATAACTTGCACTGCGATTTGACAATGGACATGGTTTGAAGGTATAAGTAGAATGAGAGGACTCAATCTTAAAAAAAACATGAGGAATAACAGTAACAATTACTGAGGAACTAAGATAGTGAGATGCAAACAAATTTTAAACCCATGTTCTTCATCATGTCAACGATCACTGCAGTTTATGCACATGCTTATCCGAAGAGATATTCTATTGCAAGTGATGCTTCAATCTAGTTTCAACGCAAATAGGCCATGTCCTTGTTAATCATCGACAAGCAATGCGCGCCAGACAGGATGTGGCTCATACACATGATGTGCGCAAAGTTGGGAAAGCTCGATGTATCACCCTCTCACACAGTTAGCCAAACTGATCACCAGTCTCGCCCTTTTCATCAAATCACTACTACTGTTCTACTCGTAAACCAAATTTATTATAACAGGTGGAAGCTAATGTACTTTCCTAATGTGGGTTTGCAGAAATTAAAAGCAATAAAAACATCATTATGATGGCCATAATTTGGTATTTATTTACAGGGTATGTAATTGATTATAGACCATGTTCATGAAAATTGAGTTGTTACTCAAATTTCACTACTCTAATTGATTACCCACAAAAGTAGTGGATGGACCGTGTGGTTAGAGCATTCCTCTCCAACCCATTGCGTTCAGGTTCAAACCCTCCCTCCTTAGTGTAGATTAATGTAGAATATCGCTTGTAATATAAAAGAATTGATTATCCACAATTTATATACCAAAAAAGCAACACATCAAGTTAGGAAATTTTAAAAAAGCCACAAACTTGAAGTAAAATCCTACTTACTCGGTGTAGTAAATGAAAATGGAAGCATCCCATTCGACAAGATCCCAAGCCAAGAACCCAGCCAAAGCCAGAAACGAGACGAATCGAAAGGCGAAGAGCCAGCCGGGGTGGAGCCCCTTCCAGCAGCTAGTCCAGAGCTGGGAGGTGCTGACGTGGCCCCTCGGGAGGGTGCTGACAAACACGTGGCTGTCAGGGCGGCTCACCAGAAGGCTCTCGTACATCGTGCTGTCTTCGAATCTCTCCGAAGCTCCTTCCTTCCTCCAGATCACCCACGACGCCGCCAGAAAAGAAACCCCAACAATGGCGAAGCAGACGAAGTCGTACCAGTAAACATGCAGCGCCATTGCCGGAGTGGAAGACATTCAGTGAGAACCCAGAATTTTTGTTCCAAATTGAGAAGTGAAATCGTGATGAGATGGACCACCATTTGTGGTGGGTTCTGGAAGGTGTTTGTTTGTGGTGGGTTGGTCGTTTGACGGCCACGACTGGTAGTTATGACCGTCACGTTTTGCTAATTGCCAACATGGTGAATCGTGTTAAATACATTTGGACTATTGCTTTGTGGTGGATGCATCATACATTTTACAGGATAGTTTTTTTGGCACGCTCGACGCTTTCGGTGACAATTTATGCGTAAATTTTGCCCATTTTTCATATCTTTTGTGTTTATGAACTACTTACATGAAATTTACCGTTCAGTTCAATGCATTACAAAATGTAAATTTCTCTTCACATAATAATATATAATTGGACCAGTCAATTCAAGACATTACAATATGTAAATTTTTTTCATGTAGCTTACGTGATGTAAGTTACCTTTACTTACGAGTACCACAGTGCATTTCAGCACCAAAAGGAAAAATCGGCTACTATATTCTTTATTCAGTCCATCTACATTTTTTTCCTTGAGATTTCGTTTCTCGTGAATATAATGAGTCAATGCTATTGGTAGTTCATGTAATTAAATTCCTCGGTGGATTGTATGTTTGATTCTCCTTCTAATATTATTTGTATTGGATGTACTAAAAAGAAAACAATGTATTTAGATGGAAGAAAATATATTAAATATAATAAGAGAAACAATTCACGAATGATGCATGATTCTCTCTCTCACGTCATTTTCATGAATGAACAAGGGTTTTGATGTGATCTCCACGTCTTTAGTCTTAAAATCATAATGTCGTCTACATAGACTTTCATGGTTTTGCCAATCAACTTTTTGAAGATTATGTTCACCAGTCATTGGTGTGTTGACCATGCATGCTTCAAACTGAATGGTATCACATTGTAGCAATAAGTCCCTTACTTGATGATAAATGCAGTCTTACACTTGTCTGGCTCGTAATTCTGATCTGGGTGTAGCCGGGATACGCATTTAGAGAGCTGAGCAATAGGTTTCCAGAGGTCGAATCTAACAGCAGATTAATTCTTGCAATAGGGTGGTTGTCTTTTGGGCAGCCGTGGTTGAGGTTGGTGTAATCAACGCAAACTTATCATTGCCCCTGCTCTTTCTTCATAGCTAACACGATATTGGCTAGCCATTCCAAATGAACCACCACTTCAATGAAACTTGAGGTAAAGAGCTTGCCAATCTTAGCTTTGATGATTACATTCCTCTTTGGTGCACGATGGGCCGAAGTCTCTGAGTTGCTCTACGAGCAATGGTTGTATGTTTTCGAGTTGGATGGGTTGTCTTCCTACATGTAGCTCCATAGGTCTGCAATTCCTGGTGGTCTGTTCTCCGCCTCTTGCAACTAATGGACTAGAGAAATAGTGGAGCATGCTTCCAACGTTTTGTCGTGTTGCTTATCCTTCTCCTGGATGGTACCCCAACCTGATTTTTGGGGTACACCCTTGAATCTAGGTGGGAGTGAACACTTCTGAGTGAGCCCAACCCATTGCGAACACTTTTCTAAGGACATAGTTGAGTGTGAACAGACCAAGTTGAGAAGACACGTTAAAGCACGAGCCTAGCTTGGAATGGACGCTCATGGATGCTTCGTTCCTCGATCTGCGATCTCCTTCCTTGTTTGTTAGATGATGTCTCTGCTGCTGACGAATAAGAACTGAGTTATCGTGACTTCTTGTCCTAGTTGTCTGGGAATGATGAATCTTGTTCAAACTCTCTTTGGTTTAGCGAGCCAAGATCAAGATCTCTTACGAGATTGGGATTAGTAAGAAGTTGAGTGAGCATTTTCGTTTTTTACTGAATGTCGTTATAAGGTATGCAACTTGCAAAGAAACAGCTTTGGATGGGTAGATGCCTCAACGGTTAGCTCAGGTATGGGTTTGCTAGGAGATACATGATGCTCAACGGGCAGAGCTGCTCGAGGCTGCATTAATAAGCCAAAGATCATGGGATTTAAGATTTATGAATCAACATAACACGCCTGACCCTAAAATCCTCAAAACACCAGAGGAAGCACGGGCTGGTCGACACCCGAAGGTGACGAAGCCATAATAAGATGCATGAGAACAATGAAGAAATGTGAATATAAATAAAACTTATAAATTTAACTATAATGAATATGCAATTGAGGAACGTGTTCAGTGCATGCAACTAATCCGAGACACTAAAAGTGATAATATAAAATTTAATGAACAAAAGGGCGAGGTTCTACACCAAGAAGACTAAAAAATGTCGATGTGAGAGTGCCTTGATGCCGGGATTGTACGCCTCAATTTTAAGTCTTGAAGGGGCGCAAAACAAAACATAAGTGGACCAAGTTGATATATAAGTAGTACAAAAACAGTCATATTCAACAATGTACTAACCCCCAAAGTTTATGAAAACTCAATAGCATAATATGTAATAGGTTTTCCGAAAAACCCTAGCATTCCATAAAACCTTTCATAAAACATATATCATATATAGTGTGCTAAATATTGGTATCAGTATTGCCCGAAGGCATATAGAACTTTTCGTTTGCCCGAAGGCACATAGAACACTTCAATCGCCCGTAGGCTTATACAACACCCGATCGAAGCCATATATAAATATCAATCGCCCGTAGGCCCCTACAACACTCGACCAAAGCCATGTATAGATATCATTCGCCCATAGGCTCCTATAGCACCCAACCGAACCCATATATAGATATCAGTCTCCCGTAGGCTCTTATAGCACCCAACCGAATACATGTATTGATATCATTTGCTCGTAGGCATATAGTGACCATTATAAACACAAAAATCATTGAATATAATCTTTCTAAAAAATATCTCATCGAAGCTCAATAGCTCAAACATCATATCATAAATCATATTCAAAGTATATAATCATAAATCATATATACTTCAAAGAACGTAAAGTCGATAAAGCATGAATCCAATTTTCTCATAAGCGTTTCATAAAATGTAACCATAAAATCGTGCTTTTCATGTATGCATTTCTAATAGTAAAATCATGCATTTTGAAAGGGGTCCACTCATAAATACTTCACAGTCGAAGAGTCATGCAAACTAGCGAAGACGGAAACGTCGTAAACAATTGCACCTAAGCACATAAAGGGACCAATTAATAAAACTATATCCTAATGGTTGAATTTTTGGAAACAAATGTCATAAATGGATTCAGGATGTTGAAAAACCTAAGGAGGGACATCAGGTACCCCCACGCGCCGCTATAGGAACTGCCGTGCGCCGATTTGAGTTGTCGTCGCCGCCGTGGACGGCGGCAAAGCACAATACCTTTGGTGGAGGCATCTGTGCTCCACGTGCAAGCCAAAACACACGCGGCCTGGATTCTGGGATCTGGCCGGGTCAGGTTGGATCTGGGTCTAGGTTGGGCCGCAAGGTTAGGCCTAGAGTTTGGGCCGGGTTCTGTGGCCCAATGGCCTGGTTTGGGTTCCCTGGGTTGCTTGGATTTAAGTCTGGATTATATGACCCAAGAGTTGGGCTGAGTAACTAGAACTAGGCTTAGATTCTATGGGTTTGAGCTTGGCCAAATGGGCCAGATTCCATAGCCCAACGAGTTGGGCCAGTTCAGGGATGGGTTTAGATCTGGTTTAGGGTTATCTGGTCGAGTCAACCCTGTTTCAGACCATGGGTTCGGCCGGAATCTAGGCAACCCTTCCCGAGCTCCGTTTAAGCTCATTTCTTCATTATTTTCAATGTTTCAAAAGCCAAAATGAAGCTTAGAATGAGAGGAATAGATTCGTACCAATTTCAAGACTTGTGGTGGCCAGAGTTGGTCGAGAAATGGCCTGGAAGTCACGGCATTCCTCGCCGAAATATGTGTCCCCAAGTTGTTTCTAAGTCCAACAGCCACCAAAACTACTAAAAAAAAATCCCAAACTCACTTTCAGACACTGCTACTAAGATCTAGGTGGTTTTCGAGACCTACCTAAGTGAAATATGACGAGAACTCGTCAAAAACCATTGGGGAGGAAATGTGAACAGTGGCAGCCACTATGCACTGAAGAAGACGTTGACAGCTCCGGGGTTCTGGCATGGGGAAGTTCTGGTGGAGGTGGTGTTCGTTGTTATTGTTACATGTATGTATGTGGGTGTTGGTAGCCGGAGAGGGGAGAACACAGATTAGCGACAAGAGGGAAACAGAGGAGAGAAAGTGAAGAGAGAGAGAGATATATATCCCAGGGATTTAGGGGAAAGAGGAAGTGACACGCGGTAAACAAGGGAGAAGGGAGGCCAAAGGACCACAAAGAGAGTAGGCCCCACCCGGCTCACCATTTAAGACCCAAAAGTAACATTTCAAAATATCTTTCATGCGTGAAAAATACCAAACTACCCTTGTTCCAAAATCCGTAAACTAATTTGGGACAGGTTGTTACACAACGGGCCTAAGAGACCAAATTGATTCAAATGAGACCATCTGTGACATGTATTGTCTATTGGTTGAAGGTGGTTGAACATATGGTTGTCGTTAGGGAGGTGGCTGCCGAACTGACGACGCCTGTTCCATAGGAGCCGATCAAACTAGGTGGAATTACGTCATCAATGGCTATTCTTAATGTTGTTACTGCTGCTATGGCGTCATAACATGATTGTGGTACAATAGTGACCTATCGATGGTTATGATAGCTACCGTAGCTATGACTTAAAGCCTCAACGAAGTTGCGGCATTTCTGTCTCATAGTGAAAGGTCTAAGACTCAAATAAAAGGTGCGATGGGGGTCGTGATTGACAAAATCTCCGGTTTCACGTTCTAAGCCTCAGAGACTCCATTGAAATCTTAGATTGTGAGGATTGGTCGTTGTTGTTCTTGCTCGCGGTTCTTCGCGTATCCACCATAGTTGTTCGATGCAACAAGAACGATGAATGATGAATGAGAACACCAAAGAAAGGCTTTTTAAGGTTTATTTTCTTCAGTCAGATCCATAAGCATGCGTTAAGTATAACTTAATTTTTATCTCAATATGAAAACACCAATTTAAGGATGCAAATTTCGTACACTACTGATTTGATAAAATTCCACCTACAAGAGAACAAACGCCATTAACAAACACCCAAAAAAAAGAAGGGATGATGTCTGCCAAAGGGCCTCTAATGCCAAAGTAGAAAAGTAATAGATAAGAAATAGAACTTAAGAGTGTTCTAAGTACTAAGAAGTGATTACGATTTCCTCTTATTGACTTGATTATTTATAGGGAAGAAACCTAAAAGGCAGCAGGGAGGGGAGGCTGCAGTGCATACTAAGCAATCCTTGATGATGTAGGCCGCATTCCTATCAGCTAGTATTCCTAAAGGTCCATGTTAGTAAGAACACAGGGGTGTCAGAAACTCAAGGATAGACTTTAGTGAGTATGTGCCCTGCCATCATTTGACTGGGTATAACCTTATGGCCGGGCATATTATGGGTAGTTCAGATAGCTCATAATAGGTGTTATGGTTGGTCCGGAGAGCCCATGGTGTGTCATGGCATAAAAGTCCAATTATCTTATGGTAGAATACATCTTATTCTCTTATGGTAATTTTATGGTCTACTCACATGTCTAGGTTAAAAATGTCATATTAAACATATAATATATGTGTCATTTTTCAATTGGATATGGTTAATTTATGTTTTCACACTTCCACCCAACGATCATCCCTAAATAGTAAAAGTTGGTTTTCAAATAGTATTCTTCAAGACGAAGGCGGTGACGTCCTCGTCGAAGACCTTATGGTCAGTGGGTTTTCGCGCCAGAGGTCTTTGTTGTCCATATACGACAAGTTTTCGTTGATTTGGTAGGGATTATTTCGACGGTGCAGACCGTGAGCATATGAAAATTAAACTCGCCGAAGAGCTTGTACAGGGTAAGGCAAATGACAAAGAGAGGATTTGATGAGCCAGAGAGAGTCAAATAGCATAACATAAAAATCCGAAGAGCCATGGCCATGGCGTTGGAAGAAAACCAAACCCAAAACCAAATTGCGGAATAGAAGAAGAACATGACTCAACCCAGAAAAGAAAATTTGCGGACAAAAGGAGGAGACAAAGTTTGACGTGCACTTCAATGTCAATGACTGTTATCTACAATTCATTTCTTTTCTAATTTATTTTAAGAGTAATGCTAGGGAGACCAAATTTTCTAAACCAAATTTGCAAACTAAATGATGTGGTTATAAATGATTGGATTATTAATTAAGTGTTGATTAACGCGCTTATTTCTTATTGGTGACACATCATTTGGTTTGCAATTTGATTTAAAAAATTTGGTCTCCCTAGCATCACTCTTAATTTAAAGAGTAATGCTAGGGAGACTAAATTTGCAAACTAAATGATGTGTCACCAATAGGAATAACCATGTTTATCAACATTTAAGTAATAAACCAATCAACTTTCATGTCCTTTAGTTTTCAAAACTTTGTCTCCAAATTTAGTCTCCCTAACATTACCCTATTTTAAAAGCAAACAATACAATCAGCATAAAAGCCAATTGCACTGAAGAATTCCCGGTGATTCTAGAGTAGGACATTTTCCCTCTAGTCCCATCATCTCTCACTTTCTTTTCTTTTTTACTCTTTTTATAAAGAAATCAACATCAGATGTTAATGTGGTTTAATCATAACTGTTAAATAGGAACAAACTAGAGGGGAGGAGAGGGAAATTTGGAGATGAGAGAATCTTACTCCGGTATTTATGATCGTTGTGACGTGTCTCTAGCTAGAATTATTGCTAAAATGGTTATATTATTGCCTTTTGTATTATGAATATGCTCTACTACTTGCAATAGTTTATGCAAGAATTCCTGTCTAAGTATTGGATTGATGGAGACGGAGCCTCTCTCTTTATCATTCTGTACCAAATTGAATTAAGTCCACCAAAAATTTAAATGCATGTCTTGGCTTGCCCATTTGAAGTTTGTGGCTCTGGCAAGGATTACATACCATTTCGACAGGCACTACTGTGGTAAGTGTGGTCTCACCTATGTTTACCAGAAGGCTGGCGGCGACTAAGTCAAACACACCGCTTTATATGCTTGTTTCGAGTATCATTATGTTAGCCTCTTGAACAGATGGTTATGCTTAAATAATTTTGATTTAGACTTGGAACCGTATTTGTTATGGATTATAGTTTATGTGTTTTGATATGGTGCTTAGAATTTTAATCTCAGTTTTGGAGTTCAATGGTTAACTATCATAATTTTTTATGTTATTAATCCTGCCATTTTCTGTGCCTGGTTTATTGAATGGGGATGAACTCGATTGTTGTTGTCGAATTGGTACAACCTAGTTCTGATTTTCTGCTGACAAATCCCGGATGGAATTGTTTACGTAATAATGTAACAAGTGACGATTGTTGTCTAACCCAGTTTGCAGTGGGTTCTTCGTTGGGACATTTGAAGTGTTTTTCTGATTGTTGGGTGGAAATTCATTATAGTTGATTATTATAAGATGCAGAACTTGATAACAATTTGTGTTAATTAATTAGGTTACTTTAAACACAAAGTGAGTGTTTGATTGCTTCCTCTGTGCTGCTGAAGCACTTGCACGTTGTATTGACACACTATACCCGATTCTAACTCTTAGACTTTATATATTTCATAAACAACTAAAAACACTAACCTGAAAGAATCCATAAATTATGACTAGAAGTCAACATGGCATGTAGGAAAGATGAACCATCTTTGATAGAACCGTGCGGAATAGGCTCAACCATGGATTTCTTCTTCGGTGGAAATCATATTGGAATCCTGCGGAATAATATATTAGTTGACCAAAATCTTCTGCACACTCAACACTTCTTTAAACTTGAACTAATGGGGTGTTCATATGAGTTTCTGTGTGTCATGAGCAGGGACCTTAGCCTTGTATTTATATGGACTTAACCCTAATGAATCTTCCCATAATAATGTTATTAGGATTTCTTGCAGTCCAAGGATAATTGATACACCAAATCTCATTCCAAATAGGATAGAATTAGGAGCTCTTATTCCCCAAGGAAATCCAGAATATATTAACTTTTCTTGGGGTGCAAGCTATAGCTATTAACTAAATCCTAATCTTATGTATATTCCAAGCAATCCTTAAATTAACTGTGTAGACCTATTAACCATTGGATTATGGTCCAACGTCCAACATTCTCCCACTAGGTACAACAATTAATTCAAAAAAGATCTTTAATGGATTTATAAGCAAGATTACTTTATTGGCCCATGAATTTAGTCAACTAATAAGCTTCCTACATGTTCTGTCAAATGGAGTTTACTTATCTAAAACTATTGGAGACTATGAACTTGGTAGCATCCATGAGCTCTTATAATCACTGAAATAAGCTCTCCATTCACATGAAACATACATCACATATTTGGTAGTTAAGTGAATCAAAACCTAAATTGAAAGCATCAATTCATTCACTTATTGGTCCTCCTTATCAATCTTTATAAGATTGCCTTATGCTTCCTATGAAGCTCATAAACTACAGAACCAGCTTACTTTTGTGTCTATCAAAAATGGATGACAACTCTTTTACAGTTTAAGATGTTCGCTGCTACTTTATGTGTTCTAAACTACAAAACCTAAGAACAAAACTCAATTCTCCTAGTACTTAGAACGCAACTAAAAATACACCTTTTCTACCTTATGGAATTCACAACATAAACTAAAGATTAAATCATGCAACTTGTAAATTTTGTTGCTTCCTTATTGTCATGAATCACAAACTAAACTAACTAACAGCTGCATAAAACCTTCACAGCTTAGTAAATCACGACAACCTTATATGAATGGGTAATGCAAACTTGGATCCTCATTCAACTAGTCGTAACCAACCACAATTATACATATACGAATTGAAATTTAAACCCACATTCATAAATCAACCAAGTGAGGCACATATCAACATAATTAACTAAACATCCCTTATGTGGACATAAGCCACACATTTAAATTGTTCCTCCCACTAATCAATTATATCTTATATTGAATGCGAGAAACAAATACCATAACTAGATGCATATATTCGTCAAAAACATGTTATTGCACCTTACACTAAATCATATTATACAACAATGAATATGTTAAGCCAAAATTCGTTTAGCAAGTATAATTTCATGTCAGTTCTCTCAGTCATTACTTCCAAATAATATTTACCAAACAACTTAAAATGCAACTGTCTATACAAGAACTTAACCAAATAGTAGTTAATCGTGTATGGTACGGGTGTTAAAACATGAGAATACTATCATACATGCATACAAATTCAAAAACAACAGTAGAACAATTATAGGATTGAAAACTGGATAATCCTAATCAAATCTAGAAAATTTCAATTATAGCATGAATCTTTTTTCCACAAACTCGACTTTAAAATTCTAGCATGCATTTTTTTCCACAAACTCGATTTTAAAATTCTAGGGAGAAACATGCAAATATAAAACTAAGTTTCATACTCAAAACTTTACAAACGTATATTAGCATAAGAACAACTCCCACGGATCTTTAGAACTTAGCGTGTGTGACTTAAATTCAATAAGTGTGAAGCCCAATTATTTGTTTATCAATTTTCCCACTTGGCCAAACACTCATTGCATTTGTTACTCTGAAAAGCATGTAGGTAAAAATATTTTTTATTTTATTTGTACTAGTATAGAATTTCCCAAAATATTTTAGCAAAGTAGTATACTATGCCAAAAACCAAGATTCCAGCTTGAGGAATTACATAACTGACGTATAATTGATTTGTCGCAAAATCACATAGACTATACGAGAGACATTAAACTTTATAAAATAGAATAAAGGAATTTTTCTAGAGCTAAAAGGTAGCTCAAATTTTTCGACATATAAGAAAACACTAGAAACTCCAGTCTGGACTTTCAACTGAACACAGGGTTACTAATAAAATCAGCATAAGTAGAGTACACTACCAATAAGCACGAAATTTTCTAGTCTATAAGTAGACATATATATGAACAACATATCCAAATTTCAAGTCATTCTGAGGTCACTTAATCGTTCGTTTGTTAAACTTAATTTAAACGATGAAAACTGCCAAACTAGACTTTCAACTGAGCACGGGTTACTAATAAAATCCCTATAAATAAAATACACAACCCAAAATTACGAAATTCTGCAGTCTAAAAATTGACATATATATGAAGCACATATTCAAATTTCAAGTCATTTGATGGTCAATAGCCCAGTCGTTTGTTAATTTCCAAATACATATTCGAGCAGAAAAAATTCTGTGCATCTATGTCAGCTTGATAAAATCACCAAAAATTCAATTCTTCATGTATTTTCATAATTTTGGTGTCTAAAGAAGCTTTAAGAAGTCTACTTCAACATATAGCTTATCATGAATAAATCTTGGACCATAAAGATATGCAAATAAACAACATAGTAGCGGATTTCAATGTGTACCTTAGGCAATTTGTGATTATCCTTCATGTGTTCAACGACATATGCTCCATTTAATTTTGAGAAGAGAAGACAACACATAACAAACATTAAATCACATAGCCAATCTTTAAAAAATCCAAAACCTTTAACAAGTCATCTCTGAATACATTGTAATATGCCACTTTTGAACTAAAATAAGGCAAATTTAATCAAACGTGTATCTCGATCCAAAAATTAATTTAAACCAATGAAGGTTACATTTGGTCGAGAAGCCTTAAGACCAAACAAATTCTATGTTATGCTTTATCAATCGCAATATGGGATTTAAGGGGGCTCATATGAAAAGCATTCATAACTTTAAAACATAGAACTACCATGACTTTATATTCACAAATGAACAAATACCCCATAGACTTTACAATTGAAACAACTCGCACAGTTGTTTGGTTTAAGCTTAATCAGTTTTTATTGTTAAAATATAAATCATGTGAGCAAAATATAGACATGAAAACTATCCACCACTGTTTGGTAATCAATTATCACATGCTTCACATAATCTATACTTTACACTAAGCCACTAGCAATCGAACCAATAAGGTTAGTCACACCTTTGTTTGGGGATATAGTCATACTATTACGACTACTAATGCAATTCGATCAACTAAACTTTGAATTTTTAGCAGCCTTTGAATCAATGCAATGGATTTGTTGTGTCCCATTTAACCAAGAACATCTCAAAAACATTGATCTTATGATAACTTTGAGCTTGTCTTAATAATAAAAAAATTCAATTGAAGAGCATGCTTATTTAGCAAAGTTAGAGAAAACATGCAATTTTCTAGTTTAAATTAGACCTAATATTTTAAAACATATGAAACTAATTTCATCCAGGATCTTAACCATGCATTAGTTCCATATATGCATGATAAGAAAAATAGCTTGCTATAGAATTGAAAAACTGAAAGCAACTCTAGCATGACTTTTGCAAAATATTAGGCAACCAAATATTGATATATATGAATGATTTTTCCAGTTTTAGTTAATCACATCAATTATTTTCGGTTTGACCATATATATTAAATTGAAAACGCTAACCAATCCAGATAGAGGTTGAGCATGCAGTAGCATATCAACATATTGTGAGAAAAGATACTAGTTTTTATAAAACAAAATCTGGGTAGCAGTGAGCTTGAAGACCAAACTAAAACCTGATATATGTCTTATTTCAGATATAACTTATGAGTTGAATACGATAAATTCCTTGATTTTGTAAGGTACCCTTTTAACATGCATTTAGTTGTATGTTTCAACTAGCATGCTAATACAACAGTAATATATATTTATGAAACAAATGTGATTTAGACGCGTTGTAGAGATGTACTTACATTTAAAACTTATGATTTCACATGCTTTGCGACAATATTTGTCTCATACACTACTTCAAGTCTTTCACCTATGTGATATACACAATCTTGCAGGCTTCATGATTAGAAGTGTCCCCAAATGTTCTTAATGAGGTTGTTCCCTCTCTTAGCCAATTTTAGCAGCAATACATATCCATGGTATGTCACAATAGTTAATTAATCTTATAATACCAAAGCATGGGCCATAACACAAGCAATATGCATATATTCAACGTCATGAAATATCATTAGTTAAAACTGAAAAGTAATGTATATCACTTAAGACAAACATGAGATTTACATATGTGCATATGAATTGCAAGGCTGCAAGTACCATTGATAGCATATAACATAAACTTAATGAATAAAAGGCAATCAAAATCACTTTAAATTACCACTTTCATGCTATCAGATTTTTCGTATATTTATACACATATCAAGACTTACAATGTATGTGAACTAACCAAGAACCTAAAACACAATATACATTAGTAGTACCGAGAATCTCCAGAAAGTAATTTATCAAAAACTTGAACAAGGAAACCAAGTCAAAACTATATATTAAAGCAAATTGTGGGTTGCCACATATATTCTTAATGCTTATTAACATCCTTAAATTCTCCATGTTGCTACAAAATTATGCAATAACATTGAATAATGATAAAAATAATAAGGCCGTGTACTTTTCCTTTTTCCGGGAATACAAGCATGATAAAATAAATGTTAGTCCATCATATTATGTAGTATTTATGTGACTATGCCATACACCATTCCCAAGAATTTTATCAACATTCAAACTAAGATCTGAAAGTCAAAAACCAAAACACACACATATATATATGCCTATTTACATTCCTGAAATTCTCTATGTCAACAAATTAAAAAAAAAAAATTAATAGGTTAAGAACCATGTTTACCCCTTTTGCCGAAATGTGTATGTGGCAAAAAAGGGTTTGTCATCATGCTATATATACACATATGCCAACCTCAAGAAGTTCTAGTTCATGATAATTATATATACTTAATTTTAACATCCCAAATCATATATGCACAACCACATAGGAGACTTGATTAAGGTAGTTGTGATAAAGTTAATAAACATGTATAAACCCAATAGGATAATGAAATCGAAATAGGATGCAATATCAATTAATAGTATGTAATATTCCTTCAAGTCAAGGGGCAAGTTTTAATATATAGCGATCTCAAATTTCATTATGAAATTTTGGTTAAAACACAATTCACATAGAAAACCAATTTCTTTTTGCCGTGAAACATGAGTATGGAAATTGAGCAAAACTTAAAACATGTCATTGATTTAAGACATCTATTTTTAGGGTTTATCGAGTAGGTCTTTAGTTGTATTATGACTTGCTCTGATACCAACTATTAGACTTTATATATTTCATAAACAATCCAAAAAACTAAGCTGAAAGAATCCATAAATTATGCTCAATTGATAAAGTACTCAAAGTCAACATGGCATGTAGGAAAGATGAACCATCTTTGATAGAACCATGCGGAATAGGCTCAACCATGGACTTCTCCTTCGGTGGAAATCATTGGAATCCTGCAGAATAATATGTTAGTTGACCAGAGTCTTCTGCACGCTCAACACTCTTTTAAACTTGAACTAATGGGGCTTTCATATAAGTTTCTATGTGTTGTGAGTAAAGACCTTAGCCTTGTATTTATATGGACTTAACCCTATTGAATCTTCCCATAATAATGTCATTAGGATTCCTTGTAGTCCAAGGATAATTGTTACACCAAATCTCATTCCAAATAGGATAGAATTAGGAGCCCTTATTCCCCAAGGAAATCCGGAATATATTAACTTTACTTGGGGTACAAGCTATAGCTATTAACTAAATTCTAATTTATTTATATTCCAAGCAATCCTTAAATTAATTGTTTAGACCTATTAACCGTTGGATTATGGTCCAACGTCCAACACTAACATATGCTTCATGCTCAAAATCTTACATTGTATTGATACATGAGATTTAAACTGCCGTTTTTCTGTCTCTCGCTTAGTCACAATTGTGTTTTGAGGAGTAATTGGAATTACTATTATATAATCCGCCTGCATTTGAATCACGTTGGTAACGATCTCCAACTGCTGTAGTGGGAAACGTTACCTGTTTTGTCTAGTGTCATGTCTTAAGCCGCTCCGTTGTTTGTCCTCCACGGCTCTACTCAATGCTTGATGTTTTAATGAGGGACTTAAAAGTTGCATGGAAATTAGGTTAAACTTGTTAGGGGAATGCATTACAGAAAATAGACAAGAGGGACTTGAAAATAATTGGATAGAATACATTTGAGAGGAAGTGTTAAAGTGACGCCTTCCAATGTGTCCCATGATAGCTTGTTTTAAAGATTAGAACAATCTGAACATATTTCCAAAAGGGGCCGAATCCAAAATAGGCCATTATGGACTCCAAAAATCTCAATCAAGCTCAAAACGTTACTTTGACAATACTGCGTTGCTCCTTTATTTCATCGTAATAAATAAACCGCTTGGTATAAAAATATGGAATTTCGACACAATCATCTTGAAAGACTCACAAACATTCTCCAATTGGAATCAGTCCAAAATCTATCCATTTGATCACTTTTTGCTCAAGAGGAAGTAGAATGTCTTACATTGGAAATATAAATCAAAGTATCAAAATTCCACTAAAATAACCAATAAATTAACTAAGATTAAGATAAAATATATAGTATAATAGTATAATATTGGAAATATAAATCAAAGTATCAATTTCTGTTAAGTGCTAAAGTGGTACATAAATGGGCCCCACAAGATTTACAGATTTTTATCACAAATGGTCCTTGAAATTGACTTACATCATCAAGATAGTCCCTGAAATTGACCTACACCATCAAAATAGTCCCTAAAATCGAAAATCGATAAATGTAATCCTTGAAAATAGGTGTCAAAAATCAATATGATCATTCCGCTACAATTCTATAAAAAAAAAAAAAAAATTGTTATGTGTTGATGTGAGTTTAATAATTAATTTAAAAAGTTGTCTAAATACCTTTTTGCACAATAGATTTTTTTTTTTTTTATAGACTTATAGTAGGACCTGCTCCGAAAAGAGATATCTTTCATAAATTCTCAAAGACACAAGGCTTAACCAAGGCCTAAGAGGGGTTTGGAAATAGTTTTCAACCAACAATAGACGCACCTCGGTTATAACCTCATTATCTCAAGGCAGACCTCGTCGTTCTTTGAGTCATCAAACCATCAAGGAAGCATCGAACAAGCTCTCCAAGATTAAGGTTGTGAGGATGTTAATTGCGTAAATGTTAACGGTGATGTCCTAGAAGTCATCACCAAGCAGCCAAGTCGTCACGAAAGGTGATGTCGATCCAGGTTGATCCAAGTTCAATTTGATCCAGGTTCAATTTGATTTGGGACACTTACTTGCAGGACTACATTGACCAATTTTCATTTCAGAGACCATTTGATGTCGCATGTCAATTTCAAGGACCATTTTGATGTCGCGGGTCAATTTCAAAGAATTTGTGAGAAAAAATGACTTATGGGACCCATTTATGTGCCACATCAACACTTAACAGAATTTTTAACAAAATTGTAACAGAATGACCACATTGATTTGAAACACCTATTTTCAGATACTACATTAACTAATTTTCAATTTCAATGACCATCTTGATGGTGAGGATTAATTTTAGGGACCATTGTGATAAAAACCCTTTCATTTTTGTCCATCAGAATGAATAAATCAAACAAAAACAATGGTTGTAATTAAACAAGAGTGCATAGGAGGAGGACAAAAAGAGTGCTTCATTTCTTTATGTGATGACACTTTTAGCTTTGGCTTTGTTTTTTAAGTGAATGGTTACTTTGAGAAAGTCCTTGGAGTTGGCTCAATATAACAAGAAATAATACTTGCATTCAATAAGGCATCACACCAGTACCTAAGTATCATGTCAATTTCTGTTAATATGAATAACCATCAAAGCAAGACTTCAACGTGAGACTCATCTCCCGCTCTAGGTCTCTAGGTCTCGATTCTTGTCTAGCACTTGATAACATGAAAGAATTTGCACCTTTAATTATTGTACCCAAATTCTGGCAGATCATTCACTATCAAGATTGTAGTTTATATAACAACATTTCATAGCTTCAAATTATAGAAAAAAAATATATCAAAGTCTAGCATCCCTTCATCTCAAATTTAATGGAAAATAAAACACCACAAAATGAAACCTGCTGGTTTCAGAATTTAATCCATTCCAAAAATAAGGTTGCAGAAACTGGTATTCTAGTTGCAGATAGACTATCACACCACTTGGTAATTCTCCGTGATCAACTGCGTTCTTTGAGAAAACTTGGGAGGGGCTGTACCTTGCAGAGGTATAATGTTCAAAACCTGCGCAAAAAGGAATAAACGTCACCGTCTTCAATTAAATTATTTCACATCCACTACCCTAAATGCTAGTCAAAGTCCAAGGCAGCTGATGGTAATGGCATAACATCAGGTTCGAAGCAATCGAAGGCTCATGCCTAAGTGTTTGTGGCGTGTGAAGCAGTGAGTTCTAGGCAGTGTGATGGAAGTTAGAGCATTATATAATACTTCACCGAGTCTAGAAGTAAAACATCCACAGAGGAATCAAGTAGTTATACTTATAGAACGAGGTTCTTTAAGTCCATCACACGGAGCAAAGTACAAGACAATGGAATCAACAAAGTATAAGCAGTTGTACCTTCAGGTCACTGAATGTCTCGGTGGCAGAGAAGCACACAGAAATGGGGAAAAATACAGATGGGTCGGCTGGGGGAACAACAAACTCCAATGACCCACTGCCAAGTATTCAAGAAGGATGACAATTGCATTAATATTAGTTCATAAAGATTATGTAACAGCCCAAAAGAATCAGTCCAGCATTTACAGACCTGCGGTTCGAGTTATCTACAAGAAGTATGGACCACTCCAACGTTGAATTCCTGGCATCATATCTGTAATACAATTGTGATATCAAATTTAAGCAATATAAATTCCAAAGAAGCATAGAATGTTCAAATCCTTGTGCTCCATGAGGAAAACCATCCTGTCATATGGAAGCAGGGACATTCGGCATTACTTCCGGCTCCATTCCATTTTAGTATCTGTGCCCAACATCTATACAAAAGGATTACGTATGCGAAACAATACAAATGTTCTTTCCAGTAGGCATCAGAACTACCTATTATTCCTGGGAACTTCCACCAAGAAGTTTATTAAAAAGTTTTCTTTCCTTCCTATTAATGCAACTAGGCCAGGCCATGTTTTTTTTATACTTCCTAGGATCATGATTGTTTAATGTAAGGAAGCAATCAGAAAATAACCCCTCCTCTATATTCACATAGGACAATAACCACATTCAGTTATGTGTAGCTGTAATTTTAGGTTCTAAAAGCAGAGTAAACAAGAAAAAATAAGATGAATTTTCTTACCTCCATTCACCTTCAATCTGGTTTACTCGTGGAGCCTCTCTCGCAGCTGGGAGAGGTACTGAGATAACAACATTTCTCAGATCAAACATCTCTGAAGCCTCATACTCAATGTTGACATAAGTTTCATTCCCAGAAACAGTGGGCCAACAGTTGACTGCAACGGAGATAGATTGATAAATAGTGGTCAGGGCACATGAGAAAAATCATACACCAAAATGATAAGACAAATGAACTCACTTGTTAGGGGCACCATTGACTCATCTGAAGTCTGCATTCTCCATCTCAAAAGACCAACACCTCCTGCATCACCAGTTTGACCAGTAGGAAAAGGCCTAGACGTATCCTTTAGGCCTAGAATGTTATTATTGGAGAATAGCTCTTTGTTCATGTTAGGGTGTGTTTTGAAAAGGATGCCAGGATTTCCACCAGTTTCAATCTGACAAAAAAAAAAAAAAAGAAAGGACAGTCACAAAACACATTTCAGTGACACAAAACATTGGACCTACTCCTACAAGCTTATTAAGCGCAACCAAAAACAGATCACCTCTCTAGATTTTCCACAAATCAGAATGAAAACAAGTTTCAAAGGACAACATTCTAAATAGGCATATCTATAGAAGTCCCCAACAGCAAGGACATCAGTGTGAAGTTTCTATCAGATTCAAAGGAAACCTAGTCTTCAAATAAGGCAACTGCCAGATATGTGACTTAAACACATGACACATCATTATGAATGCTGCAACAATACTACCTAGATTGTGCAATTGTGCCCATGGTAATACATGATGGATAGTGATGAAATACCTGGACTTGGATATATGCATCTTCCTGGTTAAGAATTTGCAGAGATAATGTCCCCTGAACATCAAAGTTGCTCAATCCACCATCACGTTTAAGGGTTACGTTAAGTTTCTCTTCAACATTCAAAGTGACAGGATCAGTTAGAGGTGGGGCAGCTGATTTAGACTGGCCTGCTTTTGGCTGTACATCTTCAAGAATCACCTCTCCCTCTGCTTTCAAGGACTCCAAAAATTGGCTGGTCCTTTGTGATTTTCCCAGCTGCATACCCAAACCCTTTGGAGGAGCAGTAGCAGACGAGGGTGGACGACCTGAGGATGGAAGTAAATGCAGAGAAATAATCAGAAAAGCCTTAGACCAGCGTCAAAAACTTAAAACACACCAAGAGCACAAGCTCTGGAATCCACCAGATTGAATAAAGAAACAAAGTAGAACTGGGCTTTATATAGCCTTCAACTCCTAATCCTTCTAAAGAAACTAAAAGCTCAGTCCTAATTAACTAACTTAAATCCTATTGCTAGTAGGATAAATAAATCAAGTTTGGTTGTCCTACGTTAGAAGTGTACATGGTGAAAATAGGTCTTAGTTATACAATATAACTGCTCAATCCACTGTAAAAGGTACAATGGTGGCCAAAAGCAACCTTGCACATTATGAACTTATAATGTTTTCTTAAACAGACTATATAATATGAGCTTTACCAAATGTAGCATTTTAATTATCATCAAGGAACTAGATCACAAGTTTATGCACATCATAATCAAACAGGAATTTCAAATTTTCAAATCACAGACTACACACCACCATCACCACAACTAATTGATTTCAGAATGGACTACACAATTCAGGCAGACAATAAACACAAACCTTTGGTCTTTGTGGAAAATGAGTCAATATCAGTACTCAATCCGAAACCAGAACCACCTCCAAAGCCACTTCCACTACTGGATATGCTCATCTCACTAAACGCACTCTCAATTCTCCCAGATCCCATTGACTGTAAGGACATATATCCGCCTTTATCAGCTCTGCCCCTATCAATCTGCAGTAAATATGACACAGTATTATGAAACCAGAGGCTTGCAAGACTAGATAACTATGCACAGCACTAAACTAGTAAAGGAACAATCACAAGACCCTAAACAAATACCTTGCTTTTGTCAATCTCACTAGCCTTCCGCTTCATAACATCCTTGGTCTCATTTATCTTGCTCTGCATCACAAGCTTGTGCAGTTTCTCTTCATGACTCTCCATTTCACAGTACTGCTTCACCTGTGCAACAGTCACATTTTCCTTGTGCCCAAGAGAGATGACTTCATCAAAAGCAAAAATTAACTCAAAAGCTGTCCTGCATACACCCTCTTCATCTAGGGACAAAGAGTATTCAGGTGCCTAAAAACAATTAAGGAATCAACTCAGCAGTTCATTCCAGCATTTAACACAAATATACAGAATAGGAAAAGGCATAGCTCAAAGACAACTCATGGCCGAAATTTGCCAATGGGATCGCCATGCACCAGTTACAATTATTGCTTGGGTTGCTTGGGTATAACTTGAAGGAACATGCATGCATACATAAAAGCATAACCACTTGCATACATAAAAGCATAACCACTTGCATACATAAAAGCATAACCACTTGCATACAAGCACATAGATGGCTAAAAGATATCGTACATACTTTGGCCCTAGTTCGAGCTTTATACTTTTTAACATTTTAACTTTTTTTCTTCACACATCATGGCATGTCAAGAAACCAGTTTTGAAGAACAAGAATTCCAAGTAACATGAATTGAGATAAGAGACATAGATCATGGTTCCCGTGTGTAGTAGGAGAATATTAAAATGAAGGCATCAGCAAATGAATCAAAACAAAAAATGGGATCTAGATCCATGCGAACATTGTTTAACATTCATGATTATGGAAACAAACTAATAATTCTACAAAATCAGTAATGTTTCACGGGTCCAAGAAGTTAAGTCACCAATGGAAGATGAAAATATTCATATGCCAGGGAAAAAAGGATACAAGTTTAGAGAGTAGCCGCAAAGTCTCCAAATCTTCCAGTATATTGCTCTGCTTGTTTGTAACAAGTACCAAGAACAAAGCTTCTATTGGCTGGTAAACATAGCGCACATTTTCTGTCTCGACATAAGTATGTTGTTTGCCAGTGCCAACCAACTTAGGGAAAGCCGCAAGAAGACCTTCAATTCTTATACGAGACATATCCACAAATTGTCTAGATACAAGCACTGCACAATAAAGATAAAAACCAATTATAGACAATAATTGTAACAACTCCAATAATATGCACTATTTCAACAAATTAGTTATTAGCAAGTCAGGTTAAAACGAAAGTAAGTAAATGGGTCACCGACAGCTTCTGATATAGATGGAACACATAAACACGTGAAAACTCTACTAAACATTCCGTAGTCTTTACTGTGTAGCTAAAGGATAAGAATGCATATGTTATAACAACTCATCCATAAGAAAAAGAAAGTGAATGGATCACTGCCAGCTCCTGCTACAGATGGAAACTGTCTGTGAAAACATCTTCTAAACTTTAAGTAGGATCTACTGAGTACATATTTAAATCAAGTAAACAAGAATGCGCATGTTATATCAGCTCAGCCAAAAGTACAACAATTTTAAAACAGAACATAAAAGCCTGAATATCTGCCATTCCTGCAGCTTCCCAACCTAGCTCCTCTAAGGAGAGATCCAAAGAAACCCACTGTCTCTATCCATCACCAAGATGATACAAAAGTCTTGAATCAAAATGAAACAAAAGACCACTGTTAACGTCTGGTTTAATCTTACTGCACTTGGACATGAGACACAACTCAAACCACTTTACGGGTTCATCAAATCCCTAATTCAATCAGTGTCATTCTTATATTTAATCAATCCACAATTCTTAAGAGTTCCTTGTGTGAACTAGGAATAGACAAACAAAAAATGTGAAGAACTGTTCTTTTGAAGCACCAGCCATTCACAGGAGAATAAGAAAATATGCACAGAACTCACCTTTCCCAGACTTGCTTATAATGGAAGCAGCAAGCACAACCTGAATTACAAATGAAGGGGGGAATGAGAAGAGATATTCCAAGAAAGCAAAATTTATACATTTTAACAACACAATGTATTACAAAGTTACTAACTTCATGCAGTTACACATAAATTAAACTCGTATATTTAGTTTCAGCATCTTCAGTTATGTTTGCATCCACAATACCTTTTCATATTGAGTGGTAAAATGCATGCACTATACTAACACCAATTACCAAAGACATATTATCATTATCCAACTAAGATCATCACTCCAAAAAATTAAATGGAAAACTGAGAAGAAACGTTTGAATATATTACCATCTTGATTAACTCGAAGATTATCGACAGCCACCAACTCAAAGGCAGTAACAAAGATAGCAGGGGCACGCCCTAAACATGAAAAATCTCACGAATGTCACAAAATTAAGAATAATAATCACAAACAAAACCAAAATGAACCACAAGTATGAAACAGAACGAAACAAAACAACGTGCTCTCCCACAACGTTTGCATCATTCCAAATCACATGTGCATGCGTGCAAACAGAACTCAACACCAAGTGAGACACCATATATGTGAACCTTCAAAATCAGTAGCTCAATTATACGAATCAAAAGGCTCGAATCCAAACTCGGTTGCATGGGATCTAGTATTGCACCTCTAATTATTTATATACAACAGAATTGAGAGGCAATTTCACACAACAAACTAAATATTTCCAAAATCTGACTAAACTAAGTTTGTTAATCCGATCCACCAAATTATACCTCCTCACAATTTGCAACCTTATCGCTACTCCTAAACATTGACGAATAAATGCAATACTATCAGATGGGGTAGCAAAATTAGAGAATTCTTGAAAGAAAAATCACAATTGAAACTGTATTTCATCAAATCACGCAATGTAAAAGAGGCAAGACAAAATCAAACAAAATGATCAACCTAAGATCTACACCGTAATCACCAGAATCTCAAGCGATGCAGTAGAACCCTAAACTTCCCACACCGATTTCCGCCGACAAAACGCAAGAAAAATGAAGCAGATCAAAAGCATTTGAAAACCACAGATTTGGAATGCAAAGCAATTACTCTACACAAAATTTACCAAAATACAAAATCAATCAAGGTCGTGAGATCTAACCTCTTACCGACGGAGAAGTAGAAGATGACGAGGAGGAGGAGGAGAAGGAGGAGGAGAAGGTGAGGAAGGTGATTGTGCAGTGCAGCCTGCAGCAGAGAAATGTAAGTTCGGATCTGTGGGGGTGCGTAATACGGCAATCAGATTAAAATCACCGTGGCAACTTGGCAACTAACGTTTTAAAGTACTTCTGCTTTTCTTGGGGTCAATAATGCCCAAGCCCAAAAACGAACAGCCCAAAAGAACCATCACAACTAACGAATTTCTCCCATGCACATGTTATACATTTTGTATCGTACCAGGTTCATGTGTGAGGCTACGTGTCGTGGACTCAGAAGGTAGATGAAACCCTGGTCCTTTTAAAATTATGACTAAATCACGTCAACATCTTATATAGATTTTTTATAAGGACAAAAGATAAAAGACAAAGTGTGAAAGAAAGGAAGGAAATGGGATAGAAATAAGAAGGGAGAGAATTTCACTCCTTGGCCCAGTTCGACCTGGGGGTTCTACCCTCGTATCCCTTTCTCATTTTTAGCTTTTCTAAAATAAGGAGTTCATCTTCTGGGCGCCTCTCTTCCCCGAAGAGTTAGTAGAAAGTTCTGCTTGGCCCAGTTCAGTGGCTAGGTTTTATGTTGATGTTGTGCATGTCAGTGTTGAGGGTTGATTTCATCAAATGTGGTTGATTAAGGAGGACAAGTGATGTGTTGTTATTTGGTGTTTCAGAGACTAAGTGTTGGCTGTGAGGTGTCATGGTGCTCACTGGGTACAGGGAGGATATGTGAGCGGATTGTTAGTGTATAAGCATTGAGCTGATTTGAATTTAGTAAATAAGGCCTTGTATTTAGTTGTGTATCCACTTTGGTTAAAATTACCAAGTGTAGGGCTCATATTGTAATTTTGTCTAAGTGACATGTGGAATGATCCTTGAACTTAGCTAGATGTGTGGCTGAGATCATTTTCTATTGTAATGGCGGGAATCCAGATGCATAACTAACCATTATGCAGTGTAATGTGTGAGAGTGAGAATGAATAGAAAGAAGAACATTCCCTCTGCGATTTTGCAGAAAGAGAAGCATCCATATTCATCTCCATTTTATGTGATTTTCCTTTCTTTCTTCCATTAGCACACACTGAATCAAACTCTAACATGGCCTCAGAACCAGGTTGGATCAATTGAGATATGGGCGTGAACTGTGAAGCTGACGTTATCAACGTTGAAGCAATCAAGCTACATTCAAGCTCGTTCTGGTTCAAGTGAAGTCGCTGAAACTCCATAGAAACCGAATTCTAGTTGTTTTCGTACCATCTAAGCTAGGAGATGGCTGGATCTAGAAGTTCTGAAATGAAGACTCCGATCTTCTCCGATGAAAATTACGAGTTCTGGAGAATCAAAATGGTGACGATCTTCAAATCTCATGGGCTATGGAAATTGGTTGAGAAAATGGTCACGACCTCAGATTCAAAGAAGAAGAAGGTTGAAGGGAATTCAGAAGAGGAAGACGATGAGAAAACTGTGTTGTGTATATGCAAGATGCAAAAGCTCTGGGTATTATACAAAGTGTAGTTTCCGATCAAATATTTCCCCGGATTGCCAACGCAGATTTAGCAAAGATGGCATGGGATTTGTTATATGGAGAATATCATGGTGGGTATAGTCTGTTAAACTCCAAAATCTTCGACGTGAATTTGAGTAAACTAGAATGCGTAATGATGAATCATTATCTGGGTACCTTACTCGCTTGAATGAACTGATTAATCAAATGAAGACATTTGGTGAGGTATTATCGAATGAAAGACTTGTGCAAAAGGTTTTAATCAGTTTTAGCAAACCTTATGATCCCATTTGTCTTGTGATTGAAAACACAAAATATATAGAGACTATTGAATTACAGGAGGTTGTGGCAATTTTGAAAAGCCAGAAACAGCATTTTGATATGCACACTGTGGATACCACTGAGAAGGCATTTTCCTCTTTGTTTGTGAGTTCAAAAGGGCAGCAAAATAGGGGTAATTCTCAATCTAGTGGATTTAAGTCTCAGAAAAACTAGAATGCAAAAGGTAAGAAGTGGGATTCAAAGCCTAAGTTTCTGCAAAAGCCATTTATGGGTCTTGCACAGAATGCAAATTCTTCATCCTCCATGAATCAAGAAGTGACAAAACCTTAGTGCAAAGTATGCTCAAAGTTTCATTTTGGTGAGTGCATATATAAGGGAAAGTCCAAATGTCACAACTGTGATAAGTTTGGACATTGGGCTAGGGAGTGCACTATAGGTAAGGCTATTCAAAAGGCTAATTGTGCAAATCAAATGGAGTTATCTGATAACCTATTCTATGCTAATTGTGCAATTGTTGAAGCAAAGGTGAATGGAAATTGGTATATTGATAGTGGATGTAGCAACCACATGACAGGAAATGTCAATCTTCTTATTGATGTAAGAACCAATGTGGCAGGAAAAGTGCAAATGCCAACTAGTGATTTAGCCAATGTGGTAGGAATGGGATCTTTGGTGATTGATACAACTAAGGGGAGGAAATATATCAAAGAAGTGATGTACCTACTTGGGTTGAAAGAGAACTTGCTAAGTGTTGGTCAGATTGATAAGCATGGATATTACTTGCTATTTGGAGGAAAAATGTGCAGTGTTTTTGATGGACCATCACTTGATAGTCTGGTTATAAAAGTAAGAATGAAATAGAACAGATGCTACCCTCTATCTTTAATGTATAATGATTAGATGCATTAAAGACAAGTGTCACTCATTGTACATGGACTTGGCATAAGAGGCTAGGTCATCTCAATCTCAAGAGTCTCAAGCAGCTTAGAGAAAATGATATGGTGCATGGTCTTCCACATCTAGAAGATATTGATGGTGTATGTGAAGGATGTCAATTAGGAAAACAACACCGAGATTGTTCCCAAAAGAGCAAGTGATCCACTGGAGCTAATACACACTGACTTGTATGGTCCCATGCAAAATGAATCAATTGCTAGGAACAAATACTTTATGCTTCTTATTGATGATTGCATAAGGATGTCATGGGTTTATTTCCTAAGACACAAATATGAGGCCCTAAATTGTTTCAAAAAGTTTAAAGCAATGGTGGAATTATAGTTTGGTTTTCAAAGTGAAGTGCCTAAGGAGCGACATAGGGGGTGAGTTTGTGTCAACTGAATTCGACAGGTTCTTAAAGATTGAAGGAATTCAAGGGCAGCTATCTATGGCATATACTCCACATCAAAATGGAGTAGTGGAGAGAAAAAATAAAACAGTTGTAGATATGGCTAAGGCAATGCTTCATGATAAATGCATGCCATATTTCTTGTGGGCAGAAGCTGTGCATAAGACTGTTTACATTTTTAATAGGTCACCTACAAAAGCTCTTGGCAATCTAACTCTATTTGAGGCCTATAGTGATAGAAAACCAGATATTTGCCATCAAAAAATGTTTGGATCACTCTGTTATGTGCATGTACCAACTAAGATAAGACAAAAGCTCGATGCAAAGAGTGTCAAATGTGTGTTTGTGGGGTATGCAACATGTGAGAATGGGTACAAGGTATTTGATCCATGCACTAAGAAATTGATTTTGTCAAGAGATGTAGTTTTTTATTAAACCATGTCCTAGAATTGGAAAACTCAGAAAATTCTATTGTTGTGAGCTATATTCAAAATCAACCTGAGAATGTGATTGGTGAGAGTTCACATAGATTGAGTGAAGTTGAAGAAAGCCCTTCTAGTTCCAGTACTCTTTCAAGCACTGAAGAACAAAATGTCACTCATGAGTCTTGATATATTTCACAGCCTTATGATCATACCCTAGTGAAGTAGAGAAATATAAGTGATATTCTAGCTCAATGCAATCTTTGCATTGTAGAGCCTGAGAAATATAAAGAAGTTGCACAAGATAAGTTCTGGATAAAGGCAATGGAAAAATAATTGTCAACGATTGAGAAGAATTCAAGTCATTGGAGTTAAATGGGTGTTCAAAACCAAGCTGAATTTGGATGGCTTAGTGCAAAAGAGCAAGACAAGATTGGTTGCCAAGGGATATGTGCAGAAACTAGGAATCAATTCTAATGAAACAATTGCTCCAGTTGCTAGACTGGATACCATCAGAACCTTAATTGCTCTTGCTGCACAAAGAAGCTGGAAGTTGTACCAACTAGATGTTAAATCTGCGTTTTTTAATGACCAACCTGAGGGGTTTGTGATTAATGGCAAGGAAGACAAGGTCTATAGATTGCATAAGGCTCTTTATGGATTAAACAGGCACCTAGAGCTTAGTATGGAGAGATTGACAACTATTTTGCTAAGTGTGGGTTTGAGAAAAGCTTGAGTGGAGCAACTCTCTATACTAAGACAAGGGGAGAGAAAGATATACTAATTGTATCCATATATGTGGATGACATAGTATACACTGGAAGCAATTAAGAGATGCTGGATGAATTCAAAGAAGGCATGAAGGTGAAATATGAAATGATAGATTTGGGACTTCTCCATCATTTCCTGGGAATGTGAGTGATTCAAACAGATTCGAGCATTTTCATGCATCAAATGAAGTATGCTTCTTCCTTGTTGAATAAATTTGGCTTAAGTGAGTGCAAATCTGTCTCTACCCCTCTTGTTGCTACTGAAAAACTAAGCAAGGATGATGGAAGTGGTGCAGCAAATGAAGAGCAATATAGGAAGATTGTGGGAAGTTTGTTATATCTCACTGCTACAAGGTCATATGTGATGTATGCAGCTAGCTTACTAGCTAGATATATGCATTGCCTTACAAATAAGCACTATGGGACATCCAAGAGAATGCTCAGATATGTTAAAGGAACATTAGATTATGATTTGGAGTATGTGAAAGGCAAGAAGGCAGTCTTAGTTGGATTTTGTGATAGAGATTGAGGAGGATCAATTGAAGACAGCAAGAGCACCTTAGGCTATACTTTTTCTTTTGGAAGTGGAGTGTTCTCGTGTTGCTCTTTCCACTGCAGAGGCTGAGTACATAAGTGCTTTGGAAGCCATAGCTCAGGCCATATGGTTTAGGTTTGTTTTGGAGGATTTTGGGGAGCTACAAACAGAAGCAACTCCTTTGCATTGTGACAATACATCTACAATTTCAATAACTAAGAATCCAATGTTCCATTAGCGGACAAAACACATTGATAGAAGGTACCAAAGAGTAAGTGGCAGACATTTTGACCAAAGCTTTACCAAAGGAAAGGTTCAACTACCTCAGAGATAAGCTTGGAGTCATATCAGCTCAAAACTTAAAAGGGAGTGTTAGTGTATAGGTATTGAGTTGATTTGAATTTAGTAAATAAGGCCTTGTATTTAGTTGTGTATCCATTTTGGTTAAAATTACCGAGTGTAGGGCTCATATTGTAATTTTGTCTAAGTGATATGTGGAATGATCCTTGAACTTAGCTAGATGTGTAGCTAAGATCATTTTCTATTATAATGGTGGGAATCTAGATGCATAACTAACTGTTATGCAGTGTAATGTGTGAGAATGAGAAGGAATAGAAAAAAGAACATTCCCTCTGCGATTTTGCAGAGAGAGAACCATCCATATTCATCTCTATTTTATGTTATTTTCCTTTCTCTCTTCAATTAGCACTCATTGAATCAAACTCTAACACGGATGGCCCTCATAGTTCAAGTTTGTGACAGATGGGTTCCTTTTCCGACTTCTAGTGAGAGAATGTCTTTTCAAATCTTTCTAGTGATCAATGGTGGTATGTAATATTTTGAGTTTTATTGTTTGATCTTGCATGCATGCATGCATGTGTATAATTTACCTACTACAACTCCCTCCGACGTATGAGTATGAGGTGCTCGTAATTTGTTCGCAAACCCTTGAAAAAAAGAATCCAAGCTTCAGATGAAAATTCAATAGGATTGACGAGTGACGATTTCGGCCACACATGACACGTCTTAGCATTTCATTTCATGGCACTTATGACATGGCAAACCTACTTTACAATATCAACCACAAACTTGATTGTTGGAATGTTTTTTATTTTTCCAACGTGATCGAACTTTTTTTTTTTTTAATAAATGATATTATATAAGATAAAGGGGAGGAGGTGGTCTTAGTCTTATAATAGGTTAGCAATAATTTGGTTCAAATTCTTCTTTAACGAGAATCGAATCTAAAACATTTCACTTTTAAATGAAGAGAAATCACTAAACTGTAGCATAGGGATCCGATGCCAGAACTTTTAGAACCTTTTGGAATAGGGATCCCATGCCAGAACTTTCCCGTTGCACCCAGTAACCGTAGGATCCCTCCAGATGGACACGTGTGCGGCATCAGCCACATAACCGCCCCTAAAGGTTTGACGAGTTTTCCACAAATTTCGCTCACACAAATTTATTTCTTTGATTCCCACCCTTATTTAAACCCTCCTCCACCCCCTCCACCCCCTCCATCCCCTCAACCAACAACACCACCAAACGACGACATCCCAATCTCTGCCTTCTCTCTCTCTCTCTCTCTCTCATCGGGCTCAGCTAGTTTCTCTCTCTATCTTCCCAAGGGTCAAGGCCTTCCTCTGTAAACACTAATTCCCTTCTCCCTTGGACACCGTCATCACTCATGGCTCCCGATCTCGTCCCCACCAGCGTCCCCCAATCGGGTTTCACTAAACCCGCCACCCTGCCGAGTCGGGCGTACGTGACTTTCTTGGCCGGCAACGGCGACTACGTGAAGGGCGTCGTCGGGTTGGCCAAGGGATTGAGGAAGGTCAATGCAGCGTACCCATTGGTCGTTGCAGTCTTGCCCGACGTCCCGGAGGATCACCGCCGCATTCTTCAACCGCAGGGTTGCATCATCCGTGAGATCGAACCCGTTTACCCACCCGAGAACCAGACCCAGTTCGCCATGGCCTATTACGTCATCAACTACTCGAAGCTGCGGATTTGGGAGGTACGTTCTTTTCAGTTTGCTTACGTGGCTTCGAACGTTTATGCGTTCTTTTTGTTACACGTAGAATTTGGGTTGTTCTGGGTCTTACACGTGGCAGCCTTGTCTTGGAACCGAAGAAAACTTTTGTCTCATGTTTTTCCATAAAAAAAAATGTGTAACAAATTTCAGTTGTACATAATGTGTACGAATTCATCTAAATTACGATGAGGGTGAATCGAATACGACACTTCTGAATTTTTTTTTTTTATTTCATTAATATTGTAGTTTGTGGAGTACGAGAAGATGATATACTTGGACGGGGACATTCAGGTGTACGATAACATAGACCACCTCTTTGACTTGCCAAATGGACATTTCTACGCCGTGATGGATTGTTTCTGTGAGAAAACGTGGAGTCACACGCCGCAATACCAAATCGGGTACTGCCAGCAGTGCCCGGAGAAGGTCCAGTGGCCCACATCGGAGCTTGGCCCACCGCCGTCGCTCTACTTCAACGCGGGCATGTTCGTGTACGAGCCCAGCCTCGAGACCTACCATGACCTTCTGAGGACTCTCAGAGGGACCCCTCCGACCCCGTTTGCAGAACAGGACTTGTTAAACATGTATTTCCGGAAAATATACAAGCCAATTCCTTTGGTTTACAATTTGGTCCTGGCCATGCTGTGGCGTCACCCGGAGAATGTGGAGCTAGACAAAGTTAAAGTCGTTCAGTATTGTGCAGCAGTAAGTATTACTTAATTTTAATTTAACATATATACGAGGTGTCACATTTTCTGTAGGGTTTGATTAATATACGTACGTTGATTGTTACAGGGATCGAAGCCGTGGAGGTATACGGGGAAGGAGGAGAACATGCAGAGGGAGGACATTAAGATGGTGGTGAAGAAATGGTGGGATAGATACAACGACGAGTCGTTGGACTACAAGAAGGCAGCTGGCCGAGGAGCAGCGGCAGGAGGAGTTGTGGGTCCAGCAGCAGCTTCAGGTGGTGAAGGGGTGAACATGCAGCCTTTCATGGAGGCTCTGTGGGAAGCAGCTGCGGTCCAGTGCGTGACAGCCCCCTCAGTGGCTTAGTCGATCAAGACCGTTCATCCATTTACGGGGTAGACGAGGGAGTGGAAATATTTAGATGAATTCATTCCCTTTTTTTTCCCGATTAATTGGTGATTAATTGGAATTTGGGTCCAATACATGTTGGGGTCGATCGATCGGGGGAATGAGGAATGAATAATGAAAGCAGCTTTTGGTTTTGGTTTTTGTATTTTATTTTTGGGTTTGTTAAATGAACCTGCTCAGGTTTGATTTGAGGTGTGTTGATAATCTTGTATGAAAGAGAGAGAAAACGCCATTTATGTAATCCATCATCCTTTCATGGAGGAGCAAATGGTTAATTAATGAAGTATATGTTTACTAGTAGGACAAATCAATTTGTTCACTCTGTATTCTTTTCTCTGTAGCAAACGCTTCGTTAAACCATATGTATTGGGTTTATGTGTGCTACTTGCTTTTCTCTTTTTGTTTTTTTTTTTTTTTTTTTTTTTTTTTAACAAATCGATATTATCTACATTAAAAGAATGAGCAAGCTAAACTTGACAATGAGCTAGCAATAACGTGGTTCAAATTTACCTTTGCCGGGAACCGAACTTTATAAAACCTATTTCTTGAGAGAGTATGTTCTTAACCAACTGCACCAAACTTTCAAATTAAGGTTTGTAAAACAATTTTTCGGTGTCCCTAATCTCACACTATCGACAGTGGATGGCCTAGTACGAGACATTTAAGATATTTGAATTCCAAATATTCTCAACTGAATAATGCTAGGAACACCAAATTTGTGCATTAAATTTGGGGCATCTAGCACCACCCTTCTCCTTATCCAGTCGATAAGCAACGTATTCAAGTATATACCAGTCTGCTTACCATGATTTGATGCATCGGATGTCTTTGTGAAGACAAACCTGACCGGAGGCATGATCCTATACGTGTAAAACCCAAATGATCACGATCTTTTTTATTACAAGCGATATTACTCTTGAGGCTACACTAATTAAGCAAGGGGAATTAGTTTTAGAATTATGACAAGTTTATTTTTCAATCACTCGACCCTTTCTAATATAAAGAATAAACATTTGGGCAACGCCCCTGCATACATTATTATAGTAAGGGATTTGTGATTTGTTATAACTTCAAATCAGATGATAATTTCAGAGGCCAAACAATACTTCCCAAATCCATTTGATTTGAATTTGGATGAAGCGAGAGAAAATATAAACAGATAGATAGCAGCTATTTCATTTCACAAAACAATGGGGGGAAACAAAGCTATTATGCTAATACCGGGCGTAAAATTGAGAATTTATGAATTATTCTTAACTACACGTCGAAGAAAAGGAACTGCTTGCAATAGTAAACACAAAAATGGTAAAAACAGGTACTTAAGAGCAGAGAGATGCAGAATACCAAGGACCGATCAATGTCAACTTCATATTACAGCAGAATCGGCTACACAAAATTCAAGTCAAGCCATCTATGCCTGCAAAATGTAACACCGGAAAACCAAAATCAGAACCAAAATCAGAAACGGAAACCATAATGAACAATCGAGTTACTTAAAATGTATGAGAGCATGAGTCCACCTTGTTTGCAATATTGTTTGAGAGCCAGTCAAGACCCTCGTACAGTCCTTCACCAGAAGTGGCGCATGTGCTCTGGATATACCTGCAAAGGGTAGTTTACAAAGTTAGTTTCAAGGAGGGGTGTGTGTGTGAGCGAGTTTGAGAGAAAGGCTACATTCGGTTTTACCAGTGGCGTTGACGGAGGGAGTGAAGACCAAGCTTATCAGTTATTTCAGCAGCATTCATGGCATTTGGAAGATCTTGCTTGTTTGCAAATACAAGAAGCACAGCCTCCCGCAACTCATCCTGCCAAATACAAGCAATGGTTAATGATCAAAATGAAAAGGAGAAAGAAAAGAAGAGAAATGAATATGTAGCAATTAAAGTGGCACAAGTTTTCATCGTGCTATATATTTCATCCCGCTCTTTAGAGTTAGAATAAGAAGTTGCATACCTCATTCAACATTCTGTGAAGCTCATCTCTGGCTTCAACCACACGGTCACGATCGTTGCTATCAACCACAAAGATAAGTCCTTGTGTGTTCTGGAAGTAATGCCTCCACAATGGTCGGATCTGGAAAGACAATAAAAAATATCAACACACAATAGAGTGAAAATTCAGCAGCTAGAATAACACCTAACTGATTATCAGAAATGACGTAAACTGTAGAAGTAATACAGTATGTGACTTGTAAACCACATATTGGATAATTTCTCCGCTCAACTCATCAACAAAACAATCCTCAGGAACAAGTAATTTAGTTGGGCATTATTCCGAAAGAGAAAAATCAGGGAGAACATGTATGCCCAAAAAATATATAACAGTCCAACGGAGAAACAATCCCAAAAAATAATAGCATGTCCTGACCCCATCGATGTTTAACTGATGAACTTGTGCGATGGAAGACAAAGGGTTTGAGTTGAGTGGGCTCGTTAACTAGTCGATTATAAAGGAAGGCTAGGATTGGGAACCAATTGACCTCCAAGATTCTATCAATAGTTAAAACCATAATTTACACAAAACAATCACGGAGATGATAAATTTCACGTTGGCCATGGCACCAAACTTGCTGAGTTGCTATGGTTTTACACAAATTAGTTTTTCATCAGGCAAACTCAACTATGTAAATCAGATGCAGGATTCAACTCTCACCAAAAATTTACCAGTACTCAATTGCAACTGATAACATTTTTGGAAAATTAAATAAGTTAAAAAGAAAAAGAGTCCATACCTTGTCCTGACCCCCGACATCCCACACAGTAAAGCTGATGTTCTTGTATTCCACAGTCTCCACATTGAATCCTAATCACATAATTCACCATGATTCAAAGCAATTAACAACTAATACCACGGAAAACGATAAATAACAACCAATATCGAGTGATGAATCAAGATCAAGGAGGAGATCGGTTGTGCAAGTGATTGACATACCAATGGTGGGAATGGTGGTGACGATCTCGCCGAGCTTGAGCTTGTAGAGAATGGTGGTCTTACCAGCCGCATCGAGACCCACCATCAGAATGCGCATCTCCTTCTTCGCAAACAGACGGCTGAACAGCTTCGTGAATGACAGCCCCATTTTCGAACCTTCAAAATTTGATAAAAAAATCCAACCCAAAATTTCAAATATCTATATATCAATCAGCATTCACATTCATAATGAGGGTCTAAATCTTGTAAATTTCATCACAATTTCGGGCAAAATTCGAGATCGGAACACAAAAAGTTAGAAAATTGGAGATCGGATCAAATGGCGAAAATTCGTGCAAGTGGGCACATAAAAAACGAAAATGTAAAAATCAATGGAGGGTACAGATCCGACGAGAACAAGAAGAAGGAAGGGTAAAGTTGGAGTTACCTCAGGAAGATGGAGAATTTGAAGAGAGAGAGAGAGAGAGTAGATCTGCGGTGGTTTCTCTCTCTAAGGCGTATGGGCGTCTCTAAGAAGAAGGGGAAGGGCTGTCCTTCGCAGCAATACCGATACCCACGCTATATTTCACGCTATACGTGGAACGAAGGATCTGTCTCTGCATTTATAGATGGACCGGAAGGACAAAATTTTTTAATGTAATTGTCACACAAAATGATACATTATCTGTCTTTATATAAATTATGTGATATATGTGTTAAAAGGTTAATAATTTAAAATTTAAAATTTTTCACTATTTACATAAAAACATGTGATATACCATCCGTGTTTCCGTCACAACTAAAAATTTCTCAAATGAAGGAGAGAGAGACGTCACCAACCGCACCAAATTTTTATTTTTATTTATTTACGTTTTAATATTTAAAATTTTGATTAGAGGAAGAATACAATTTTCAAAGAAGTTGGTTGTTGTCGTTTGATTCGTTGATAGCCTTCAAACAATTCTAGGCTTTATCTTAATGACCTCCATCATTTATCAATGGGGGAGGAAGGAAGGATATCAAATCAGTATAAATACTTTTATTAGATAGGGGTAGACATGTTCTAGATTGGATCGACCGGGTTTAGTTCTGAACGGTTTGATTCGATTTGGTTCAGTTTAGTTTATCTTTTGCATTTGTTTAACTTTGTTAGTCCAACAACGACAATAAAACTTTGTAGCTTTCAACTTGTTTTTATTTTGTAGCACAATAAACCATCCTAAATATAAACTGCCGTAGCTAAACCACTAGCTGATTTTCTTTATACATTGTTGAACATTGCAACACTCATCTTCCAATTTTTGTGCATAACACAGATCACAGCTAATAATTTGAAGAATTTTTTCTTATTTCTATCATCATCTCTCACTCAATTCGTCTCCATATTTGTGCATTGAATGGCTAAGCTAAACCCCTTTAGCAGGTCAACCACAATTTAACTTCTGACATTGCTGTTGCTGGAATCCTTGAGCAGACTCTTACCTTACTGCTGGGCGTTTACGAGCAGATTGCACGGCTAAGCAAGCGTGCCGATTTCAGTAGTTATCAGGCTTGATATATTCAAAAGAAGATCGGCATTTGGCCTCCTCCGGTCGTAGATTTGTGTTTGTTAGCTTCCTTCCAGAAGCACATTTGCATAATTAATTGACTGACAAGTAAAACAAGCTTACATAGACTATATAGCATTCATCTTCCAAAGACAGAGACAAAGTTACCCACATATTTTTGTTAAGAAATTCTTCTTCATCGCTAAATAAGTTCACTACTTTTATTTAATAAATAAGAGGGGAAACAACTGCCGGGTTATTTTCTACCTTCTGATAAAAGATAGAAGCTACATGACTGGTATTACACCTTATTCTACTCTTCCATCACTGCATACACTCCAAAAAATGAAGCACTAATCTTCTAAGATCTAACGGACAGAGGGGGGTGGGGGGGGGGGGGGGGGGGGGGAGATTGGATGGGGGGTTGAATAGAGTCGCACTCATCAAGTTTCGTCAAATCTCACTCAGGCAGAGGAGGACACATCAGACCGCCCTCCTGTCATCTTCTCCGCCTTCTCTCCACGCTCCCCTGAAAATGACGTATACAAGAAGAAGAAAAATTTAGGTGAACTCTAGAGAGCAATCATCAATCCAAAGAGACACGCAAACAACTGGATACATCATCTTAAACTTAAATCATTTGGCGAGTAAAATGTTACCAGTGCGAACTCTGATTACATCTGAGACTGGCACCACTGCAGAAGATACAAAGCCTCATTAGAAAGTTTGATGAAACCTCACTGGAGAGGCCAGAAATGATATATTCCTTGAGTTTTAAGTTTTACATGTAACTAGCATAGTCATTGCATAAATACAGAGTATAAAGATTTCTGGCAAATGATCAGTCTTGTCCAAAATAGCTACTTGTCCTACCAACCTGACCTTAAAGTACAACTTCACTACAACTCTTATGTGACCTTAGTATCTGACTTCACAAACATGATATATAGTGGAAACTAATGACCCTCCCTAATTCTGGAGGGGTAGTGTATCTCTTAGAACATCTATAGGTGACAAAATGGAAAGGTGCGAATCCATCAAACAACTCTGTATACCGACATAATTGTCTGAAAATAAGCTAACTTATATAGGTGTTAAAGTATAGTTTGAATTCAGTGTACATCATTTTCAACACAAATTAATAATTATATATGTCAAAGAAATAATTATTAATTAAAATTTTAGTTTAACCTGCTTAGGTGCTAACTGTAGACTGTATCTTTGTAGTTTCAAAATGAACAAGTTTAGAGACAAACCAAAAATCTTGCCATCGCCGATTTCTCCAGTCCTGGCTGCCTCAATTATTGTGTCAACCACAGCCTCAACCTATGAAGTGATGAGAGCAGGATTCAATTGGGGATTTTCAACCCCTTTTCCCTGAGCATCAATATCTCAAAAAGAATGCATTATAGAACTAAAATTATCAATCAGACTCTTCATACCTGGTCTTTGCTCACTACAATCTCCATTTTAATCTTAGCAACAAAATTGTCTTCAGAAAATTCAGAGCCTAACAAAGTAATAAAAAAGGAAGAAATTATGAAGGATAATATAAGAAAAGAGTAGGATGATATGATAAATAAGTACCAGTAGATATAATGGGTAGGGAGTGTTTCCAAAACATCTGCTAGATTTAATTAAAATGAAGAGAAAATATCCATGCCAAAGCAAGAACATACCACCCTGCCTCTCTGTTGAACCACCTTGAGCACCAAAGCCTCGAACATCAGATACAGTAACACCACGAATTCCAATTTTCAGCAGAGCCTTCGATTTCACAAAGGATGGGGACCAAAAGATTAGTGCTTATGCTATTATCTCAAGGAGCTCTTAAAGATGACAGAGGAAAAGATTGTAGACTCCAGAAACCCAAAGTAATGCTTATGCTATTATCTCAAGGAGCTAACAACAATTCTGTACATTAGTAAACATGTGAAAACGTGCAACCTAAAAGAAAGGATAAAATCAGGTACAATTCTTACCCTACTATGGACTATAACCCTATTTTCTTCATACAATAAGTTCATGAAATATGAACCACATGAAACATCTTAATTCTTCAAATTCTAGTGGTCATTTTGCTTTTACATTTCTTTTAGTAAGCAAATGACGTTACTTAATGCACCACGGACAATTCCACTGGCATAGCATCCCAGTCCCCAACGGAGGCCTCATGGTCCATGGATGTAATGAATTGAAAGGAGAGAAGTGGCAAAAATTCCGAGAATAGCATGAGTATTATTAAAAGACAGAAGCTATCTTGCTTTGACTATGATCAAGGCAATGCATACAGAGAGCAGTCAGAAACTTGGCCAACAAGTTACTGATAGGTACTAAGTGAGGCAGTCACAAATAATTTTCATTAAATTCCGGAAATGAATTGTATAGCGGTACAACTAACAACTACTAATTGATCTTTTGACATGTCACTACAGGCCACACCGCAATCAAAATTTAGGTCCAGTGACATAAATGGCACTCTAGATTAGAATTTCATTAACCTTCAATGTTGATCGTGTTTGAGCTCCAATCCAAATCAGTCGTGACTATGTGTTCGATATATGCAAATGGATTTGAGTGTGTAAAAAGGATTAAAGGCAACTGCAGAAGAAGATGGGATGGTGCTTAGATAACTACACAGGCTTAGAAACACAGAGCTATTCTTCCTACTATCCAATCAACAAAATTTGAAAAATCAATTTGTTGCTTCCCTAATTTTATTATGACAATGCAAAATGCAATGCCAATTAATATGCAGTAAGCAGGTTCAACAATTCTTACCGAAGAAACGTGCGAAACTCGCCAGGGCCTAGCTCGTCCCATAATCATAGCAAAGATTAAGAAATAATTAGATGTAATTAAAACCCATAACCTCATGTATTCCACACACAAAAGTAATAGAAGAAAACAGCACAGCAGACATCAAGAGCTCTAAACAATCAACCTAAACAAAATTAAGAACCAACAACAATGTATATACAAACAGATGAGTGAATTGTTTCCGCACCTCAGAATCGCTTCGACTTTGTAAAATTTGGAGTCTGGGACATAACCTACGAGCAACCAACAATATGGAGTCAGAAGCCATGCCAAAATTTAAAATTTAAAATTTAAAATCCGAGACACCCAAATCATAATTTGAATGGAATATACAATAACATTCAAAACCCATGAACCATTCTTGCAGAAAATGGGAAGAAGACGAACCAGAAGAACTCTGCGCTCGTACGACCGGAACAATGGACGCATTTCTTGCGTGCTTTAGAGCGATAATGGGCTGACAGAGCCGAAATTCTGCGAGCTTGGTGCGGATGGAGCTCGAACCCAAAAGCCGAAGCTCGTTGAGGTGGCAATGGAGGGGGCTAAGCAGGCCTGCACTCGCCATTGTAGCCATGTTTGTCAACTGTTATGTAAAAAGCAGACCAAAAGCTTCATTGATAGAGAACCCAGTTTGGGTACCGAGTCTACTCACTGCCGAGGCAGTGAAATAGCTTTGAAAACGACGCGTGGAAGATTCTTCATGCAATTCAGCTTGGGCTTGGACTCTTGGTGTTGGAAAAGAAAATGGGCTTTCTCTCGCCTTAAAAGCCCGTCAAAGCCCAACCGGGTCCAGTTGCATTAGATATGCAGATGGTGGAAGACTTTCGATCTCCAGAGCAATGGCTGCAGGTGGAGGTGGAGGTGGAAGACTTTCGATCTCCAGTGCAATGGCTGCAGGTGGAGATGGAGGTGGAGGTGGAGGTGAAGGGAAGGGAGAAATGTGTACATAATAAATTCTGGGTTCTCTCTCTATCTCTCTTCAAATACATGTATATATATGTACATGTATATGTATATGTATCCCACCCAGTTGCGAATTTGATTATATTTACCCTTTGCATCGATTAAAGCTTAGACACGGTCCAACTGAAAGAAATTCTGGGTGGCAAATGAGTTGCCCTGGTGGACAGAGCTCAACGCAGTGCGTCGCGGTTCAAACTCTCCACTTCCTTTTAGTCTAACTTAAACTAGAAATATTACTCGTAATAAAAGTAAAACAAAATTATGGGTGATTAATTACGTTCATTGATTTATTGATGCCATAAAATGGTTCAATTTTTTTCAGGTAAAGTCGACATTGCAAAATTTTTTCGTGAATACTAAGGTGGATCTTTACTTGCTTCAAATTGACACTAATAAGGTACGTAGATATGAACATCCATATTTAGGTTTTACTCTAACTTCAAATTCTATGGTTATTTTGGACGAGGGAGTTTAAAATTTTATGCAACTTTGGCTAAATTTGATAGGCACGCACTACAAAAATTGGATACGGGGAAAACTTCCAAATAACACCTTGAAAGTCATTCGTCTAGTGTCTTTTTAGTGCATTTGTGGTTTTTTAGTGGTAGCTTTGTACTAGTTTATTGGTAACCTTTTTGTGGTGCATTTTTAATAATCGAGTCTAAAGTTCCATGTAACTTTAAAACCACTCGTCCAAATGCACTATTAAAGATCAAAATGAGCTATATATTTGTTGAGAAAAAACTATTTTCAAACAACTGAGGAGCTAGGATCTCGTAGGAACATCTTAATCCCATTCGTCTCCAGGCCAGCTGAGCATATGCTTTAAGAATCTGTTCATAGCATAAAATGCTGGCAACTGAATTTCACAATTCAAAGCTTAGATGACTACACAACATTCAGAAGACTCTGATTGACATAAGTAATTGACTAATTGGTTTACTGCACATTGAAGTTAACTAATATATTACAATACTTTCTATATGTTATACGGAGACCTAATGTTGCAACTGCACCTGCCCCATGTTTCTGCCTACTTCTGAAATGAGAAGTTAAAAACAGATACCACTATTCTGCGGATTAAAAGAGAGGAAGCGTATGAAGGTAAATATGCACTACTGGATTAAGGGAGTCGAAAGAAGCATGGATTTCAGATACTAACTTCTTCAGAGTTGCGTGGAGGCGTTGTTGATTAGAACAGACTTTTTTATACTATGTTTAGTTTACATAGAGGAACAAGACATGGTAAATTTACCCTGAAACATTTTGAAACAAATATCATTAGGCCAGAAGGTAGCTGGTGATGAATCTATAAGATTTTCCTTCCTGCACTTACGCCTTGGAATGATCTCTCAGTCTGTCTTGCTCATGAGCTCCTTGCACTAGCAAGGTGGGATTCTGGCGACTTTTGTTAACCAAAGAGATGGCAGGACTTGAATCTACCTTCCGAAAATCAATGTTTTGCTAGCTGAGCTTGTGGCACATATAGCTCCCTAAAGTATAACAAAGACTAAACGAAAAGAAAGTTAGAAACCTAGACTGAATGAGAAACCCCTCAATCTTTCCCCATCCTACAGTCCTATTTATTACTGAATGACCTCCACCACCCACATTTTCTTAGTTTCTTATTGAACAGCCATGTGTATTGAGCCATTCTTTCCATTTGTTTGTACATTTATCAGCATGAAGATCACACTCGAAGTTTGTTGGCATTGTTTTCTTTTTTGTCTTATCTCAGTATTTAGATAATTTCTCTAATTGTGTTATCGCAGCTAGGTGAAGGGTTAGTATATGAAGTTGTTGACGGTTCCAATAGCTTCCCTCATTTCTATGGTCCATCTCGAAGTTTCATTCCTCTTCCTCTAGATGCGGTTACAAAAGCGGAGAAGCTGCATCTGTCAGGTGGCCAATTCAGTTGCAGTATGCTGGAACGAGCCGCTTAAGCTTTGATTTGGTATTCTTTCATCTCAGCTTTACATTGTGTGGGATAGGAGATGTTAACGTCTTCCAACTCCCAACTGCTGTAGTTGTTATGTTCTTACCAGTACACTATTTGAAAGGCCGTCCGTTGTTGATATTAATGAATTATGGCGGCAGTTTCATTTCCGGTTGTGCGTTTGATAGAATGACTGGGAATGCGATTACCCATTTTCGAAAAGTCTTATTCATTGGGCTTATTGTGTTTTCATGCTACCCTCACCCTTCAATCAATTTTCAACATGCGCATGCGTTGGATGGAAACTAATAATGTATATGTATTTGTGCATACCACAATCTAGCATTATAATTTATTTTTTGCGTATAAGGTCAACCGCAAAGTTTACTATTTAGGTTTTAATGTCAAAATAGTTTGTTACTTAGGATTACGGTCTGTGTATTCTTTTTCACTTATAAGTGAGAGATCTTATATTTGATTCTCGTCAAAAGGCGAATTTGAACCACATTATTATGGCTGGCTCATTGTGAGGCTTAACACACTACCCTCACCCCTTTGGTATAGATAATATCGTTTGTTAAAAAAAAAACAAATACACACACACACACACACACACACACACACACACACACATATATATATATATATATCGAAATGGTTCATGTGTTCTAGTCATTTGGTCAATTTAGTCCTTGTGTTTTTAATTTGGCCAATTTAGTCATCGTTTTGTGATTACTAATCAAGAATATTCCATTCAAACTCTATTAATAAATTTATAAATTATTATAAACTTATTGATAAAATTATCTACTTGATTCAAAATATTTAAAATCAAATAAAATTAAAGATAAAATTACTTTCCTGCCAACTCCCTGACCTCCTTCCTAACGTTTTGTCCTCTACCAAATTTCATGCACCCCTCCCCACTTTTCTATGTTACAACCTTAATAATTTTTCATACCGGAAGTTTTATCTCTTGTATCTTTATTTCTCATTTAATTTGCATTTTTCTGTAAATTTTAATTTAAATAAAGAAAACGATAATATATGACTCTCTCAATTGTGGTCTGTTTCTCGATTACACAATCGGAGGCGAGGTGATAAGGGTTAATTTTTTTGGGACCACAATGATGGAACTTGCGTGGTGACATGTGGGGTCGAGGTGGATCTAGAGACGCATTTGTCGAGTTGCTTGCATATGTGGCTAGGTTGAGGCTTGGGTCAAGGACAAGTGGATGGTAGGGTGGGTTTGTTTAATTTTGTTTTCATTTTGAAATTTATATTTCTTTTTATATAATTGAAAATATTTTTCTATAATAGGTTATAAATCTTTTGACAAAGATTGGATAAAATGTTCTTAATTGGTTAATGGAGATAAATACGAAGACTAATTTGGCCAAATAGCCATAACACAAGGACCATTTTGACATTTAAGCATTTTTAATATATTTTGGAAACAACTTAAAAAATAGGATAACTCACATGTCGTTAAAAAAATTTGAATTATTTTTCTATGCAAGGATTAAAAAATATCGAATTTTGGTTCTCTGTCTCAATAGGCAATTGACATTAACAAAGTTAAACCACTAAGGAGCAAACAAGCATCAAAGATCTTCCTCTTTCCACACGCCTTATGCACTTCTATATGGGGAGTATTGTGTATGAGAGTGGAGACCTAAGCCTTATATTTAGGGTCTTTTGATATGGGTCCAAAGTAACTAAAAATTGAACCTATTTCGAAAGTCAAAAGTCACTAAAAATTAGACCTATTTCAAAAGGTGGCCTATAAAATTGGACCTATTTCAAAATTTCCCTTATTTGTTTGCTACCCCACTCCCTAAGCCTTGTATTTATAAGAGAGTATTAGATTTCCTCCCCACATAGAAAACCCTAGTACATATGTTTCGCACGAATCCTCAAATCGTGTTTGTTCATCGTACATCGTGCTGTCATAAATCATTTTAAATATTTTTATTTAAAATTAAATATGAATAGTATCTGACGAAAACTGACCACCTAATGTACGATGAATAGACACGATTTGAGGATCTCCAAGATCCTCATTCGTTTCGCACCTCAAGATCCATGACCTAGTAGGATAAATATTCCTGTAAATTAATACTTTACCTCACCTAATAGAAAACTCTTGTACATATCTTACACATATTTGATCTCTTAATTTAACTATTGTGTCACTCAGTATTATCATATTCATTAACAAGTCACACAAGTTTTTGTCATCGACGACACGACAAACTTTCATTAGTTTTTAGTTAAAGATGATTAATTATATATTAAACCCACCTTATTTGTCATGATACGGCCTGTCACAATTCATGACCGTTAGAGATCAAAATATACTAATATCTTGAAGATCATCTTCTACTTTACAACCAATTCCAAAAGAGAGAAAGAAAAAGTCTTATACTTTACAGGTTGAGCCAATATGCTGGCTTCTATGTTGCTAGTTTTGGTTTTTTTTAATATAAGATTAATAAAGGGCCAATGATGTGGGCAGAGTGCGAATACCTAATACATCAGATTTGTGTTCTTAATTTTTTATTGCAAAAAAAAGAAAGGAAAATTAATGAAAAATGTTTGAAAATTTTGAGTTTTAACAATAAGAACAAAATAAAGAGTAAAATAAATAGTACCAAATGTGACTGTTTAGTGTAAAAATATAATTTTTTACAAGGTGAGCCAATATGCTGGCTTCTATGTTGCTAGTTTTGGTTTTTTTTTAATATAAGATTAATAAAGGGCCAATGATGTGGGCAGAGTGCGAATACCTAATACATCAGATTTGTGTTTTTAATTTTTTATTGCAGAAAAAAAAAAAAGAAAAATTAATGAAAAATATTTAAAAATTTTGAATTTCAACGATAAAGATAAAATAAAGAGTAAAATAAATAGCACCAAATATAACTTTTTAGTATAAAAATATTTTTTTTTTGTTGAATTAAACAATACCGAACTTTTCGTTAAAACTTTGAAAAAAAAAAAAAGCGATTTCACGTAATTTATTTTCTTGAGAATAAAAAAGTGGTATTATTATTATTTTAAGGGAGCCGTACACATTACTTTATTTAGAAATGTTATAGAAAGTCAATGAGTGATTGTGGCGGCAGCAATGGCTCCTTGTATTTTGTCAGGTTTATGAGTATTCCTTGATGGAAAGTGATCAACCTCGAATTCCTTCCATCTAATTATTCTCATCAAATAATCCGAGTTTTAAAATTTGATCAAACTGCTAAAGTTATTATAACTTTTAAAGTAGGCCTGTGTTTTTAGCTATTGAATTAAATTTCAAGGGTCCGGATTGTTTGATGAGGAGAATTAGGTGGAAGAGATCCAGAGGATCCCTGGCTGTAAAGGAAGAACACTTTGCATATTATGAACCACAAGTTTATTTTGTTAAATTAGGGAAAAGGATCATTGTCGGATCCTCTTTGTGGGGATCTGAGGGATCAAGCAATCACGGCCATTCATCATATATTCTGAGATTAATTTTCGTTAGATACTATTTATATTCAATTTTAAATTTTGAATTTAAAATGATTTCTGACTGCATGATATAAGATGAATGGCCGTGATTGTTTGATCCCTCTGATCCCCACAAAGAGGATCCGACAAGGATCTTGTTCCTTAAATTAATATTCTTGTTTCATTTGTACTAGAGAGAGAGATTTTATGACACATCCCGACGGAGATCAGGGCATGCTGGCCGTCACGTGGAAGCTACTAAAATAAATAATAAAAGTATGAATAAATAAAAACCAGCTATACACAAAGTAAGAATATAGATGAGCAAGCGTAAGCGTGAAAACAAAGTTCAGAGCACAAAGACCTAATGTAGTCCGGGAGAAACAATACTACAAAAACACACCCCAAAGGTGGTCCTACACTGTTGATAATCTGTCAGATATGCCGGGAAAATCCTCTAGGGAGCCACCGCAAGTGCTAGCCAACTAGAACCTGAAAGGGTGCAAAACAAAAAGCGTGAGTGGGCAAAAACAAAACTTTTCAAAAACCATTTCATAAACAAAGTTCTAACCCCTCGCCGTAAAACTTGTATACTTCCCAGAAAATATAATATACATATATGTAAATCATGCTCGGAAATATGCCATGTCAAATGCCTCTAAATAAAATGCAAGTGCTCAGGAAATGTCAAATCAATGCCATGTAATCTGTCAGCCGGAGTCACCTAACGTGACCTATACGGCTGACTCAGGCTGGGTGAATAATCGCGGGTTACTTACAAGTCGGAACCACCTAAAGTAGTCTGTACGACAGGACTATGCATCTAACTTAGATCCAAGATGAGCGTGTGGTGCGGTAGGTGAACATCATGTGAAGGACTATGCCCAACTCTAGGCGGGAGCACTAACACCGGGGTGCAGGTTATGAGCTCTCTATGCATCTCAAACCACTACTGAATATAAGCATAAACCATACTCACCTGGCACTTACCTGTGCGTCCGCAGCACCAACATACAATTATATATATGCTATTAATAATGCATAAACAAACGGCAAACATAATGCATGGCCTATAATTGTATAAACGTTTCCATTCACTTTCTGGGAAAAACATAAATATATATGTATATACGAAAAACCAAAAGCCCACTCACTGGTATGTAGAAGGGTCGTAACCCCCTTGCCTCGAGTGACTGTGCTCGTCCTCAGGATAGATCTCACCTATATGCGAAACAACTATAAAAATGTTAATTTTAAAGCACATAATCAACATCACGAAATAATTTCTCATACAATACTCAAATATGGTGTATAAATACACCAACGTGATCTACTCAATCTCAGGAACATCTCCATATTTTTAGAAAAATTTTCCTACGCCGTACGTGCCACCCACACGCAGGTACGTGCCTGGCACACTGACAGCGTCAATTAACGCCGTCAGGAATATTCCGTTAAATCTAACTGATGCCGTTAACGCCGTTAGGAATATTCCGTCATCTTCTCCGGCCAAACTCCGGCGCCGGAAAACCGGGAAAACTTTAAAACCTTGTATTTTCTTCGTTTTTCAACCAAATTTCACAAAATTGGTACCAAAATGAAACTTACAACAAGAGGAACAAATCCATACCACTTTCAAGCACTAAAACCCACGGAATCTTGCCGGGAAAACACCACCAACTCCTGCCAAACTTGTAACTCACGATCCCGACGTCCAAAACCTTCAAACGAACCACCCCAAGCCTCCTAAGGACCTCACCAAGCTTCCTACAAGCTTGAAATTCCCAAAAACACAAGAATTAACGTGTGCATGAACAGTAACCAAATCGGGGGATCCCGAGTTCGACATGAAAACGGAGGTATCCTTACCTGAAATGGGTATGGTTGAACTCCTAAAGACCTCACGAGCACGAATATGTAATTTGCTTCCTCGATCTGTGAAGGTTTCAAGGGTTTTGGTTGTCGTCCGTACAAGAAGAATAGGAATGGGAGAGAGAGAGGGCTCGGGATAGGGCAGAGAGAGAGGGTGAGTGTGGGGGTATGTGTGTGGTCCAAAATTAGCCAAACAAACCCCAAAAATGACCACACAACGAAACAACCATGCTAGGGGCAAAATCGTCATTTCACCCCTACGGTACGAAAAGTTCGGGACGGCCTGTCACATTTTAGATTTGATTGTCACTAAAGACGTATTTGAATCAAATTACTATTGCTATCTCATTGTGTGGTTTAGCCCACTCCCGCCTCTTATTATAGATAATATCATAGATATCTGATATTTTTTTCAGTAACATATGTGATTTTATTTCTTTACTTATTAGGTAATATTATTCTTTACGGAATATTATTTTCAACTCCCATGTATCATGAGTTTGATACAAATTTGTTATGATTGACCTATTGTTTTCAACTCTCATCTCTTACTGTAAATAAATCATTTGCATAATAAAATCTTCTTAATATATCATTTGTATATGAAACTTTACAGCTGTGTCAGAAAGCAATTATGTCTTTAAATTTTTGTAGGGGTTTGATCTCATTAAAACCTCTCTTCCCCTAACAACTAACTATTTAGCCCATTAATGTTATCAATCTACTCAAAATCTAAAAATATAAATAGACACCAATATTTCAAAAAATTATGTATACATAGAAAATATTTCATTTTCATTTGGCATTAAAACATCACAATTATTAAAGTAGACAATGTATTTTTATTAACACTCCATAATAATCACTCTCCTCTCATACATTTTTATTTTTTATTAGGAATATGTCCATGGTGACTATTTTGCAGTGTTACTATAGTAGCATATCTATCTACTTGAGGTCCTGCATTTGATTTCCCTTTTTCTAGTATTGAAATTTGTTTGTATAAAAAATAAAAATAATAATAAAAAAAACAAAAACCCATAAACAAAAAAAACAAAAAAAACAATGCACTGTATTTTCTACCCTCATTGGTAGGATGGACATATTTCACTCCTTGAAGATCATCTCTCCAACAGACAGTGTTGAATTAGAGATCATTCGTTGGTAATTACATTGTCGATTTGTTTCATATATATAAATTATAAAATGAAAATGTGATGGTAATGAACATGTTACTTGGTACTCGCACCGTCAATCAGAGGTCATTCTTGTCTTTGGAGCATCACCATGAATATGCTATTTACTTATACCATCAATTTGTTCCAAACATTTAAATGACTAAACGATCTCATATTCAAATGATTGATGTAAGAATAATCTTTAAATGAAGGTTTACATTGCTTCAATTACAAAATTTATACAATGAAAATACATTATTAGCAAGAATAAGATGTGCATTCCTGGTGATTCGAGGAATCTCCCTTTTATTAATAACACTGGGTAGTTGTTTAGAGTTGGGTACCATGAAATGTGTTTGAAAAATATTCTTAACATAACATGTATGATTGTTTTGGGAGGAAGAATGAAGTACATTATTAGTAAAAGTAGGTTAGGTCCTCCCAGGCCAAAGACAACGTGGTGGCGATGAGGAGAGGTGACATAAACAAAAACAAGAGGGAGGGGAGGGACCACACAATACAAGTCGAGAAGCGTGAAAGATGATGGGAGACTGTCTCTATAATCGTTTAGCGTAATCTCCCCCTCTCCTACGCAATGACAGTGAGATTCACCTCCATTATTCCCTTCTGACCCGCAAATTCTGTCTCCCCTCATCACCTCCTTTTTCTTTTCTAATTTTTTCCAATACAAGCCATACCTTTAAATTATTTTATAAAGAGGTTCATATGATTTCAACCATGCCTCATGAATTGAAGTCGAATGAATTGAAAAAAATTAATTAAAAGAAATTCATTAACGATATGTGAAAATTAAAAATAAGTGTGTTGATAGCACTACTCTTAAAGAAAAATGTCATAACGACGTGCCATTTTCCAATTTTTTTTTAATCGGATTAATAATATTAACACTCCCTGAAGTTTATTGAGTTTTCACAAAAATTCCTCACGTTTGATATATTACACTAACACTCCTAAGGTTTTAATTTCATTCCATATAACCCCTTGAGTAAAAAAATATGCTTACAAATTTACTAATTTACCTTTATAATTAAAGAAAAACTCTAATTTTTGTTGAAGAAGAATTTTTTTATAATATAAATACTGGCATATGCTGTCACATCCTAGACCAGTTCCGCCGTAGCACGATATTATTCGTTTTGAGCTTACCATTCCTTCACGGTTTTGTTTCTAGGAACTCACGAGCAACTTCTCAATGGGTTACCTATCATGGCATTGCACTCGCCCAAACCCGCTTAACTTCGAAGTTCCGATGGACTCCGAAGCCAGTGAGTTCCCAAAAGGCCTCGTGCTATAAGGAGGGGAGCATGTATATATAAGGCACATCACCCCTATCTATTGGTCGATGTAGCATCTTACAATCTAGCCAGTGAGTTTCCAAAAGGTCTCATGCTATGGGGAGGGCAGTATATACATATAAGGCACATTACCCCCTTTCCGTTGGTTGATGTGAGATCTTACAATCCACTCCACTTAAGGTTAACCTGGCGTCCTTGCTGGCACATCCGTATCGAACGGCTGAGTGGCTCTGATATCAAATTATCACATCCCAGTCTCAATTTCGCCGTAGCACGATGTTGTCCGCTTTGGGCCCCGACCACGCCCTCACGGTTTTGTTTCTAGGAGCTCACACGAGAACTTCCCAATAGGTCACCCATCCTAGAAATGCTCTAGCCCAAACTTGCTTAATTTTGAAGTTCCGATGGAACTTGAAGTCAATGAGTCCCCAAAAGGCCTCGTGCTATATAGAGGGGAGCATGTACATGTAAGGCATATCACCCCCTCTCCGTTGGTCGATGTGGGATCTTACATATGCCCCACACTTTGTGTGTGAAAATAATTTTTATTTTTATTTTAAAATGGGAAGGAGAAAGGGAGAAAAAAGGAATGTGGATTAGAGAAAGAAGTTTTCTTTTTTATATTTAGTTTTCAAAGTTAGAGGATATTAGGATCACCCTTAAATGAGGCTTTGGAAAAAAACATTGTAAAATTTAGTTTGTGTAAATTTACTTTATTGCTCATAATTTTGTTTTGTTGTAGAAGACAAAATTGTCTTTTTATCCTCTTTTGGTTGTCAAAGAAAATTTTATTAATGTAATTTAGATATAGAAAAAGAATATCAAATTAAAACATTAATAGTAAAAAAAAAAACAAAAATTAAATGTCAAAACGTCAGCAGGAGAGATGGTATAATCGTTAATCTCACCAAGCCCATAAATTTTATTATATAAATTATAAAGCTTTTGTTTATTAGTTTTAAGTAATTAATAAGGGTAAAAAAAAAAAAGTAATTAATAAGGGTCAAGTTGTCTATTTATTATTAGGCTTTTTACTCAAGGAGTTATTTGAAAGTAAATTAAAATCTAAGGGGTGTTAGTGTAATATCTCAAACGTGAGAGAATTTTATGAAAACTCGATAAACCTAAGCGGTGAGTGTAGTTAACCTTTTTCAACCTTATATATTTAGACATCCCAAACCAATTCGCTTATCTCAAGATTCTCAACTTAATTCTCTTTCTCTTCCAAATTACCACAACCATTGACTCTGCTTTGCTAGCTCCTTCTAATTTCCCCATTTGGTCCACCCTCCTTGCTTTCTCTCCACACTGCATTGGTTGAATCTGGTAAAAAAATCCCAGACCATGTAACTTAGGTGGTTACTTTGATAGCCAGTTCAAGTTATGGCAGTCTCTTGCACCCTGCTTACTGCAAACTGTTAGCAATTTTTCAGTGGAGGGAGGCTATCTCTATTTTACTCAAAGAAATCAGTAATACCGATCAGACATCAGAGACAGAAGCATGGAAGAGACATTTGTGCCTTTGCAGGGAATCAAGAATGATCTCAGAGGAAGATTGAAGTGCTACAAGGAAGACTGGACTGGGGGCTTTAAAGCTGGATTCAGGTATATACTACATATAATTACTTTATTCTACATTCATTTACTCAAATATAAAAGTAAAAAATAAAGCGAGGTGTGCAATGAAAGAACATAATGAACATGCGGAAATCACTTCCCATCAACTCGAGAGATTTTTTACTGTTTCGAAAATATAGTTCGTTACACAAAAAATTTCTCCATCAACTCATGCAATATCGTTTTTTTACCTTTATGTTGAATCAAATGCAAACTTTTATGTTGATATTGGGTTTTTTCAGGATTTTGGCTCCTACAACCTACATATTTTTTGCTTCTGCAATCCCAGTCATTTCATTTGGTGAACAATTGGATCGAAGTACTGGTATGTTTTGCGACTCATCAACTGCTCCAACTCCAAGTCTTGAATTTATTTATTTATTTTTACTTGTTTCTGTACAACCGTATTCCGAGTGACGATTTAGTTAACTCACATAATAAATTAGTCATAATTTAATATTCTCGTCATGATAGTTGAATTTGAAACTTTTCGCTAATAATTGCTATATTAGATTTCCAATTCACAACAATAGTAATTCCTTTTTAACTTGAAGGGCACAATGATATAATATTTATTGTTGTTCTCTAAGGGTCTCACATTTCAAGATAGTTTACTTGCACTTGGAGCTAGCCTTTTCGATCACTATATAAACAACTTGTTAGTTGGTATGGAAAACAAAAAGTAGGAAAGGATTCAAAGGAGAATGACAGAGAAAAATAATATAGTGTGTGAATATTAAGCTGTTTTTTTTTTCTTTCTTCTATAATATGTATTGGCTGGCATGTGAACTAATTAGTTAGGGTGATATTCGGAAGAAATTCTTTTTAGATTATATGTGTAGACAATATGATGTGACAGTTGATAGATAGATTCTTTCTTTGACATCATTAAAACTGAAAATCAATTATCAACTACCACATTACTGGGCTGGTTTGGTATTGTTGTGCTTTGAAAAAAAGTTGTTTCTGCTGTGCTATGAGAATAAGCAGCTGTGAAATAAAGCAACAGAGTGTTTGGTAAATTTTTTTGTAAAAGTGCTTTTGAAAAAAAAAAAAAAGCAGTATTATAGTGTTTGGTAACCTTTTATGTAAAACAGATGTGAAGAAAAAAAAAAGGTTTTTCAAAGCTGGGTTTTGCAGCTTCTTGTTTTTGGCTTTTTTTCACCCAAAACTGTGAAAAAAAACTGAAGCTGAATGTTTACCAAACACAAAAACAGCTCCCAGCTTTTTTCAGAATCACCTCAGTACCAAATTAGGTCTAGATTTACATTCTCAAAAGATGATCTCCTTGGCATTTCCAGTTAGTTAATTAATTAATGAATCAAATTACTGTTTGCAGATGGAGTTTTGACAGCAGTGCAAACCTTAGTATCGACGGCAGTTTGTGGGATCATACACTCCATCGTCGGAGGTCAACCCTTGCTGATATTGGGTGTGGCCGAGCCTACTGTAATCATGTACACCTTCATGTTCAATTTTGCCAAAGAACGAACAGGCTTGGGTCGGAAGCTCTTTCTAGCATGGTGCGCATGGTAAGCCCTTACATTCCTAATTTTTTTTAAGGTCACAACTCTCGAGTTCTCTTCTCTTCTCATGTGTACTTTTGGTTGAATTCCATGAATTTGCCTTAATTGTTTGTTTGAAGTTGTTTGACTAACCCTGATATTGTGGGGAATATTGAATTTTGTAGGGTATGTGTATGGACAGCTGGCTTACTGTTCTTATTGGCAATCTTAGGCGCTTGTTCCATAATAAATAGGTTTACAAGAGTGGCTGGGGAGTTGTTTGGTCTACTTATTGCTATGCTCTTCATGCAGCAAGCCATTAAAGTATGATTTCTTCTTACCTAATTATTATTATTTATTTATTATTTTTCCATTCAATAATTTTCTGGTCACATGATGTCCCTTAAAATATTAGAAAATGTCACTCCATAGATTGGTTGACGAAAGAAATAGTAAATAAACAAATAGATATAATTTTTAAGGTTCAACTTCTCCCCTACCTCAGTGACCTCACCATCTTTGACTCTTTCCACCGCCACTACTTATTTTAATTTACGTATGGGTGTTCTGAGTCTTGCATTAAAAAAATTGTGGGGTTTATTTGATGATAATTTTGTTTTTTATTTTGTTTTCACTAGTTATAAAGAAAAAATTGATGGAAGGATAGACGAATCAAGAATGTAGAGGGGTGTGGCGGAAGGGAGGAAGGAGAAATACACATGAAATGATATATAAAATGGACACTAGAAATTAGATAAAAAGAAGACCTACTTGCAAGTAGTACATTGCCCCGGGAACTAGGAAATTTTTCTTCAACCCACTACGTCTTAGATTCAAACTCTTCCATCTTTCTTTAATTTAGATTAGAATAGAATATTGCTTGTCATTTGAGAAAAAGAACACCTACTTCAAAATTCTCTCTATTTTTGGATTTTTGTTTTCATGTTGGATTCCATCTACACTTCTTTCTTCACTCCTTATTCATCCCCTCCCTTCTTCCTTGTATTCTCTCTTTATTTCCAACTAAAAACTACAAACAGAATGGTTATCAAAGAGGTCTACCAGCTACCACTCATTTCTCATTCTCACAAATGTTAAAAGACAAAAATTGGAGTCTAGGATGAATATTTTGAGCTAATAACATTAATGTCCTTAGGAAAACATGAAAAATGAAAACTTGAACTGGGGCATTTTTTTGGTGGTCTGATTTTGTAGGGACTTGTGGATGAGTTTCGCTTACCAGAAAGAGCAGACGCTAGTTTACTACAATTTATACCTTCATGGAGGTTTGCAAATGGAATGTTTGCTTTGGTGTTGTCATTTGGCCTTCTTCTCACTGCATTAAAAAGCAGGAAAGCAAGGTCATGGCGCTATGGCACTGGTAAGACTAACATCATGTGCCACTAATTGCCATCTCCTGTGTTAATTCAGAAAGCAAGCATGTATAGAATGTAGTTTGATTTTATGTAATGCAATGCTTTTTGGTGTTGCAGGTTGGCTAAGAAGCTTTGTAGCAGACTATGGTGTGCCACTTATGGTTCTGGTGTGGACTGGTGTGTCTTACATTCCAACTAGTAGTGTTCCACATGGCATCCCAAGGCGCCTTTTTAGCCCAAATCCATGGTCACCTGGTGCATATGACAATTGGACTGTCATTAAGGCATGTCTTCTGAATTCAATTCTGTAATTAGTTTTAGTAAATTAAGAAGATAAATTAAGCTGATGTTGGTTTATAATTGGAATCATATCACAGGACATGCTCAATGTTCCAGTCCTCTATATCATCGGAGCTTTCATTCCAGCAACGATGATCGCGGTGCTTTACTATTTTGATCACAGTGTAGCATCCCAACTATCTCAGCAGAAAGAGTTCAACTTAAGAAAGCCATCTTCTTACCATTATGACTTGCTTCTTTTGGGGTTTTTGGTATGCAAAGCAAATTGATCCTTCCTCACATTCAACTTTTCCTTTTCCGAAAGCAATCATGTATAACTCTCTCGCTTTCTCATGGCAGACTTTAATGTGTGGTCTGCTTGGAATTCCTCCATCAAATGGAGTCATCCCACAGTCTCCAATGCATACAAAGAGTTTAGCTACTCTTAAACACCAGGTAATCACACAAAACCTTTTCTTTACCTAACTTTTTTCCTTCCATTGTATCCTTTTGTTATGTTTCTGCAATCGTCAGTTTTTCAGTTTTCTGATGATAATGATGTATACTTGTGCAGTTGCTTCGTAATCGTCTTGTAGCAACAGCACGCAGAAGTATGAGAAAGAATGCTAGCTTGGGACAACTATATGGAAATATGCAAGATGCCTATCAACAAATGCAGACGCCTTTGGTTTACCAGGAGGCCTCATCTCGAGTATGACAAGAATACATATTTTGATTTTCAAGTCTTTTAATATATTAAACCTGTGGCTTTGACTTGCAACGGAAACAAGGCCGCTGTTTAGAACATTTCAATGACATTAATTACCAGGTGATCATCGTGCTTTAATTGAAACACTTTTGTATTGCAGGGACTGAATGAATTAAAAGAATCAACCATCCAGGCAGCTTCAAGTATGGGAAATTATATTGATGCACCAGTTGATGGGACAGTATTTGATATTGAGAAAGAGATTGATGATCTATTGCCGGTTGAGGTAAAAGAGCAGCGTCTCAGTAACCTGCTTCAAGCGGTATTGGTGGTGGGATGTGTTGCAGCCATGCCTATCATCAAAAGAATCCCAACTTCAGTCCTTTGGGGATACTTTGCCTTCATGGCCATTGAAAACTTACCCGGTAACCAATTTTGGGAAAGGATTTTGTTTCTCTTTACAGCTCCAAGTAGAAGATTCAAGTAAACCCTCAAATCAATTCTCTCACTCGTTTCATACATGTTTAACTGTACTTCATCCTCATATATGGCATTTCATCATCCTTGCAGAGTCCTCGAGGATAATCACGCTACTTTTGTAGAAACTGTGCCTTTCAAGTCAATTGCGAAGTTCACAGTTTTCCAAACTCTGTACTTGCTTGTATGTTTTGGGCTTACTTGGGTTCCAATTGCTGGGGTTATGTTTCCAATGATGATCATGCTCTTAGTTCCTGTGAGGCAATACGTACTCCCCAAGTTTTTTAAAGGAGCACACCTTCAGGACTTGGATGCAGCAGAGTACGAAGAGGCTCCGGCTTTAACACATAACCTTGCAACGGTAAAACTCACTTTCCCTTTAGCATATAAACGTATGGCGACATAACATGACAGGCTGTGTGACAAAAAGAAAATTTCACCATCTTATTTATATCTAATGAATTTTAGTACATTAGTCAAATGTGAACCAATATTAATATTGTGTTTGATGTATTTGGAATGAAACAGGAGACAGAGTTAGGAGCTGGAGCTTCCTGCGCAGGGGATGCAGAAATATTAGACGAAGTTATGACCAGAAGCCGAGGTGAGTTTAGGCATGTCAGCAGTCCAAAGATCACAAGCTCTACTTCAACACCAGCAAATGCCCCTGAAATCCTTGGGAGTCCACACTCGACCTTCAGTCCTCGCGTAAGTGAGCTAAGAGGAGAGCGAAGTCCTCTTTCTGGTGGAAGAGGGTCGCACAGTCCGAGGACCCCTGGCTCTTCTTCTACTCTTGGGAAGAGTCCTAGTAACAGCTAACGACGGAGCATCATGTTAGCTGTGTATTTTTCTTCGCCTTCAGTTAAGAACATGTAGACGGCTTTCACCGTTTTTAGTTCCACTTTTTTCACTTTGTTTTGTTTTGCTTTGCTTCTTTGTAAAAATACATATTCCTTCCTCTGTCTTCCACAAGTGTTCCTTTGTAATCATTGCAGATTAGCATTGCGCTTATTTCTGGTAAACATTATTTTATTATGAATTAGTCACTAAGCTTATAAACTTAGTGACTATCTTAATCGCTATTTAGTTTTAAGAATTAATAGCTTAATTAGTCTATTAAGTAAGTGATTGTAATTGCCATCTGACAATTTAGTGGTTGCAAAAGTTGTATAAGACCCAAGGCAATTATCTGTGAGGAGGTCATTGAATGAATTAAGAAAATATTCGCTCTCTCTCTCTCTCTCCATGCTTCTCCTTCCTTCATCTCCATACCATTGTTGCTACAACCTCTCTTTCCTGGTGTCCCTCTTGTATGCCCCGCCAATCCAACAACTCTCGCCAAGCTGCCATGGATGCTCGCTTAGCCACAGTGGAGTCTTCTCTGGAATCTCTTCCTCTGATGTTCCATTCCTCTATTTCCGCTGTTTTCCAAGCTCATTCCCAATACATGAACACTAAACTCACGGTCAGCTTTGAGCAATTCCACCGTGAGCTTCATTTTCTGCAGGCCGGTGGTGTCTCATCGTCCGATTCGGGTATTCCAGTCCTAAATCCGGGCGTTCCTTCTCTGATTACGACTGAGGATGTGGAGTTTCGCAGTATGACCAATACCCGAAACCCTTGCCGCAATTAGTTTGATGGCGGTGGCTTCACGCTCCGCCCTCCTTGGCAGCATCGCCTCAATTTCCCTAAATTCACCGACGATGATGATCCTCTTGCTTGGATCTATAAATCTGAGCAGTATTTCAACCTTTACAATGTTCCTGACGCTCATAAAGTCCTTACAGTCTCCTTTCACCTGGAAAATGAAGCAATGCAGTGGTTTCGTTGGCGAGATTGTTTGAACTCCACTCTAACTTGGAGCGAATATTTAAAGGCCCTTTGTTAATAATTTAGGCCCTCGGAGTTTGAAGACTGCACCGAGGCCCTGTTTAAGCTTCGGCAAACAAATAGTCTTCACGATTATATCACTGAGTTCTGCCATTTGGCTAATCAAACATATGATGTCGGCCCTAGATTGTTGAAAAGTTGTTTTCAAGGTGGTTTAAAAGGAGAGTTGAAATTTGATGTTAAGTTGTTTAAACCTTCTAATGTGCATGACGCCATTGCTCTCGCCTTACAACTTGATGCTAAATTGTCTGAGTTAAAACCCCCAGCCTCCAAACTTGTTACTCATCCTTGAGCTACCCCTACTCCTGCACCTTATGCTTCTTTGCTTAGATCTGAACCTTTTGCTTTGCCATTCAAGAAACTTACACCCAAAGAGGTCCAAAGGAAGAAAGAGGAGGGTTAATGCTAGTTTTGTGATGATAATTGGGTTCACGGGCATAAGTGTGCACATAAACAACTACTTATGCTTGATATCCTTGCTAATGACTTGGTATTGGAGGATTCGGATGAAATTACACCCACTGATCAACCTGAATTGCAAAACATGGAGTTGAGTGATAATGTCTTTTATGGCACAAGTCATCTTCAACCCTTACACACAATGAAAGTCGTTGGATTAGTGAATGGTCATACAGTACGCGTACTCCTCGATTTTGGAAGTACTCATAATTTTGTGGATGGCCGGTTGGTTCAGAAATTAGGTTGGCATATGCAGGGCACTAAACTCTTCGACTTGATGATTACGAATGGGGGTAGGGTTCGAAGTCAAGGATATTGCAAGCAGGTGAATATGGAAGTAGGGGGTTACCATTGTGCTACTAACCTCTATTCTTTGCCCTTGGGGGGTTGCGATGTAGTCCTAGGAGTTCAATGGCTATTCTCGGTGAGCCCAGTACTATGGGATTTTCAACTTTTTACCATGGAGTTTGAAGTAAATGGCAAGAAGTATAGATTGGAACACAATGCACTTCCTCACCTTTCCATACAAGAAATATCTCTTCAACAAATCGACAAGGGATTCTACAATTTGAATATGGGCATTTTATTGTACTCCATGGAAACTGAAAAGCTTGAAGCCTCAGAACTTACTCCATTGCAGCTCAGTGAATTACAGGCTTTATTGGGTAACTTTGAGGAGATTTTTGTGTTTCCTTCCTCACTGCCTCCACCAAGAAAGCATGATCACCAGATTCCATTACTTCCAGGTTCTAAACAACCTAGTATCTGGCCATATCATTACGGTCCTACACAAAAAAATGAGATTGAAAAAGCAGTTCAAGAGCTCTTGCAATCTGGATTCATTCAACAAAGCCACAGTCTCTTCTCGTTTCCCGTTTTGTTGGTCAGAATGAAAGATAGCACATGGCGACTTTGTATGGATTACCGAGAGTTGAATGAAATCACAGTGAAGGACAAGTATCCAATCCCTTTAATCGATGATTTGCTGGATGAGTTGTTTAGGGCACATTATTTCTCCAAATTAGACATAAGAGATGGATATCACAAGATTCAAATGCATTCTGCAGACGTTGAAAAAACTGCATTCCGAACACACAACAGGCACTATGAGTTCCTTGTGATGCCCTTTGGTTTGACCAACGCCCTTGCCACCTTCCAGAATCTAATGAATGACATATTCAAGCCCTTTATGAGAAAATGTGTGCTAGTGTTCTTTGATGATATCCTTGTATATAGCAAGAGCTGGGATGACCATTTATCTCATCTCCACTTGGTTTTTGATTTACTAAGGAAGCATCAATTATATGTAAAGAAGCAGAAGTGCTCATTTAGACAAAGTAAGGTTGAATACCTCAGGCACATCATGTCTCAAGACGGAGTGGCTGCGAAACCTACCAAAATTTAGGCTATATTGAATTGGCCAATTCCTTCTAATGTTAAGGAACTCATGGGATTTTTGGGCCTCACAGATTACTACCAAAAATTTGTGCTGGGTTATGGAAAGATATGTCAACCACTCTACCACTTGACTAAGAAACATAGGTTCCATTAGTCTAGTAATGTTCAAGCTGCCTTTCAGTAACTCAAACAGATCATGACATCTCCACAGGTCCTTGCCTTACTTGATTTTTCCACTACTTTCGAACTGGAGTGCAATGTTTCAGGGAATGGTATTGCAGCAGTCTTGCAACAAAGAAGAAGACCAATCGCTTTTATGAGCCAATCCTTTCGGACCCAGGAACCAAGCTCTCTTTACTATAAAAGAGAACTAATTGCAATAGTACACGCCATCAAGAAATGGCAGAATTATCTTTAAGGGTGCCACTTTGTGATTAAGACTGACCACAACAGCTTGAAATACTTTCTAAACCAGCGACCTAACACCCCATTTCAACAAAAATGGGTGGCAAAATTGCTGGGATTTGATTATGAGATCCAATACAAGCAAAGGGGGGATAATTCTGTAGCAGATGCATTGTCTAGAGTTCATGGATCCCCTGTACTAACTAACAATCATTTACCAAGTTCCAGACCTAGTTTGGAGTGCACAACCATCTCATATCCCTATTTTGGGTGGTTGGATGACCTCAGAATGAGTCTTGAGAATGATCCGTGGGTTTCCCAGAGACAGTGAAGTTAAAACTTTGCTCCAAAACAATAACTCCCCACTGGATCCCGCATTATCTAAATACCAACTAGACAATGGCTTTTTGAAGTACAAGGCCAGAATTGTGATTGGTCCAACTTCTCCCTAGAAAAGACCATATTTGAAGATCATCACTCCATTCCTGCAGATAGACATGAAGGAGTTATGAAGACCTACCACAGGATTAAACGCAGTTTCTATTAGGTGGGCATGAAGAAGGACATAAAGACTTAGGTGGCTAAATGTCGAGTTTGCCAGCAAAATAAGTACGAGACCATTGCCCCTCCCAGTCTATTATAGCCACTCCCAATACCTTCTAAGGTATGGATAGACATAAGCATGGACTTTGTGGTTGGGTTACCCATTTGCAAAGGTAAATCAGTCATCATGGTGGTGGTCAACAGATTATCTAAGTATGGTCATTTCATTGCCCTGAGTCATCCATACACCGTTGTTATTGTGGCCCAAGAATTTGTGGATAAAGTATTCAAATTGCATGGCATGCTAGCCACAATTGTGAGTGATAGGGACACGATGTTCCTTAGTTCATTTTGGAAGGAATTCTTCAAATTACAGGGTTCTAGGCTTTGCATGAGCTCTGGTTATCACCCACAAAGCGATGGAAAAAATGAAGTAGTCAATAAGTGTATGGAGACTTATCTTCGGTGTTTCACTAATGGGCAACCTAAGAAATGGCTGGAATGGTTACCATGGGCAAAATGGAGTTACAATACATCTTACCATACTTCTGCAAAAATGTGTCATTTTGAGATTATGTATGGATACCCCCCACCCTACATCAGGTCATATGAAATTGGTTCGGCCAAGTTAGACATGATTGAGCAAAGCTTTATTGCTAGGGACAAATTGTTTGCCATGCTTCAAACAAATTTAATTGTTGCACAAAATCGAATGAAAATGCAGGCTGATAAGCATAGGAGTGAAAGAAAGTTTATAGTGGGGGATTTAGTGTACTTGAAATTGATCCCTTATCAGTTACAGTCACTAGCTTCACACTCCTATCACAAACTCGATCCAAAATTTTATGGGCAATTTGCGGTTTTGGAAAGAATTGGAAAAGTAGCCTACAAGTTGAAACTGCCTGATATTACTAAGATACACCATGTATTCCAAGTGAGTTGTTTGAAGAAGCACTTGGGTCCAGTTGCCAACCCTTTACCAGTTCTGCCAGTAGTCACAGATGATGGATTGCTCTCTTAAGAGCCTCTTCAGGTGCTGCAGCGAAGGATGTATAAGAAAGGCAATGTGGCGGGTGTCCAACTACTCATTCACTAGAAAGGGAGCAACTTGGGAGGATTTTGATGAGTTCACTGCACGAGTTCCTGATTTCAGTTTTTAACCTTGAGGACATGGTTATTTCTTCAAGGGGAAGGCAATGTTATGAATTAGTCACTTAGCTTATAAACTTAGTGACTCTCTTAATCGCTATTTAGTTTTAAGAATTAATAGCTTAATTAGTCTATTAAGTAAGTGATTGTAATTGCCATCTGGCAATTTAGTGGTTGCAAAAGTTGTATAAGACCCAAGGCAATTATTTGTGGGGAGGTCATTGAATGAATTAAGAAAATACTCTTCAAAAGAAAAAAATATTTGCTCTCTCTCTCTCTTTGCTTCTCCTTCCTTCATCTCCATACCATTATTGCTTCAGTGCAACTTGCAAGTTTAAGATAGGGTCAGAGTGTTGGTCCTATCATATTTATACAAGTGAAGGTATTCAATCTGATCAGGATTGACTCCATGTATGTTCTTATTGTATCCTACTTGTACTGTTGCTTCTAAAACAATAGGGCTACCCTGATTGGATCGACCGAGTTCATCAGTTTCTAAAAGGCTATGCATGTTTGGCATATTTGTTAGATTCAAAATTTTATTTTAAATAATGGTGAATGTAGCTTTGTGCCTTGGTGCCATTTTTCTTGTCGATGATTTTTTTTAAGGATTTTGGCTCCTACAATCCCAATCATTTCATTTGGTGAACAATTGGAGGGAAGTACTGGAATTTTTGCCACTCATCAACTGCTCCAACTCCAAGTCTTAGAAATTAATTATTTATTTATTTTTACTTGTTTATGTACAATAGTATTTAGGGTGACAATTTGGTTAACTTACACAATGAAGTAGTCATAATTAAATATCCTCATCTCGATTGTGAGACTTTTCACTATAAGTTGATCTAAATTCACAACATTAATAACGCATTTTCATCTTGAAGGGCACAACAATATAAATCATATTTATTGTTGTTCTCTAAAGGCCTCACATTTCCTTTCAAGATAGTTTACTTGAAGAATCTTCAGCCTCTTTCAATCACCGTATGTATATTAGCATCCTATTAGTCAGTAATAGGTATGAACCGTATGGGAAACAAAAGAATTGGATCCTCTCCTAAGCAAATGCTCGGGATCCTCATGACCCACGAACATGGGCCGTTAGATTTTGATCCAACGACTACAATTATTATAACTTTTAGAGGACCCCCCTGTTTGTTAGGAAATGATTCGAGGAGAATGAACCATACGAGAAATGACAACTCATCAAAAACAATAACTATTAAATAAAAACTCACCAACTGCCCACCAATAAATAGTAAGTATTAATTAATAATCCTATTAGTGAAAACGACATCGTTTTTCCCTAGCGTAACCCTAAACTATTGTCATTTTCTCCTAGTTCCCAGTTCACACTTCGCAGTCCCACCGCAGCCTCCGCGTATTCATTTTTCTCTCTCTCTCTCTCTTAATCTTCGATCACTCTCAGTCTCTCATTCCCAGCGGCGACCTGTGACCCACAAGCTTCTTCTTGCCGTTTTGAGTCACGACAGCAAAGACCATATCCCCACCTCGATTCCAAAAGGTTAGTCTCACATGTCTGTTTTAATTTTTCGTTGTATTTCTTTGTTCAAATTGGTTCAGATAGGACAAATATGTATGGTCCTGATAAACTGAGATCCATTTTTCTGGAAGTGGCTCCTATGGTTAGTCTCACTTGAGTGTTGCCAGCCATCTCCCTTTGAATACTTGTTTTGGTGTTTTAAAATTCAAAAGTGGAATTGTTAGTTTTCTCTTTTATTTCGGTAGTGGACTAGTCATTTACATTGAAGCTTGAATTGTGAATTTTTTGAATTTGGTTTTTATGATAACATGGAGTTCTAGGTCCTTATACAACACATCTTGTCTTCTATAGCTTCAACAAATGGATTGGCTTGATGCAAAGTGCCTTATGCGTACTTTAGATAGGTATGAAGGATTGAACCACATAGTTTTCCAAGGAGTAGCCAAAACGGATTGGGTCGATGCAAAATGCCTTGCAGGAGATGAAATTCACCTCAAGGTGCTGGAAAATGAAGTGCTTCTCAAGTGATCAATGAGATGCTCAAGGGACTGACTACGGGAATGACAGAGAAGATTGCTGGATAAATACTTATACTTGTGTGGAACATGAGGTCCAAATCTGACAACAATAGGTGCATCTTTCCGGAAAAGAGCCCAAGTAATCAAGGGATAGATGTTAAGGCCATTTCTCACACAGTTCTATCACCCCTATGGACAATCCCTATCAAGCTTTCTGCAGCAGGGGAAAACAGTTATTCCCTAAATAAGTGTGTCAGAGTTGGCTGTTTTCTTGCTGCCTCCTTGTTAAAATTGTTCAGAATAGCTGCATACTCTTGGGACAAAGCCAAGTATCATATACAGAGAGCGTACACTAACTATACTAAGGAACCGTGGCCATTGAAAGACCTCAATGTCATCGCCATTCATGTTGGAACACTCTCTCACTTATGGGAATATAAGACCATATTCAGGGACACCCTGGGATCCTTTCTGTACTCCATAGGAGACCTTGAAGAGGGTCGAGGGATGGTTACAATGCTCTTTGCAGGGCATCTTGCATACACTGGAATGCACATTGTCGATTTGTTTTGCAGAGTTGTAACAGGTCTTCAGTGTCAACAGACTGATTTGATGAAAGCCTTACATACATCTATGTATAAGACTATTCTTGACGAGCTGAGAATTATAATTGAATCATATATAGGGTCGGAGGAAGAAGACAAAAAAACAAAGACAGACGTTCCAGTATGCAAGACTGTTTGACAGTCAAATGTTCGGTAATCTACAATCGAAGAATTGTGCCGATCTAGTTTGTATCTTAGCGTACCTTTGTCAACAATATGGAAGTGCAAGAACTAGAGACGTAACCCAAATTGCAGTGATAGCAACCATGAGGCAAGGGGCCAAGGGCAGGTTCAAGGCAATTGCAATCAACATCTACAATTATATCGTTACCAATAATGAAATAGAAAAATAAGCCCACCAGTGAGAGTCATTCTCACCATAGTGTGAGTTTCAGCTTTCTCCTCCGTTTTACTGCGTAGCCGCTTACCCTGCTATGGCTAGGGTCGGTGGCTGTCCATGCTTTTCCTATTTTCTTCTTCTTTTCTTTTCCCTTTTTGTGGTCTACAATAAGCTCATCCCCTTTTCCATCCCGATCTACACCTTTCTTGCCTCTATTTTCACCATCTGGATCCCAAATTCCATATCTTCCCTTTCCTATACCATCCTCACCATTTGGCCTCATTATCTTTCCACTCAATCTCAATTCAATTCGCCTACCTTTTCTTGTGATTTTTCACATTTTAACGGGGCCCTTGTTGATTTTTGTTGGTCTTTCCCGATGGTCGCCCTTGTTGGCGATGTCGTTGCTTAGATATTTCTTCTTGCGGGCTTTCTTTGTTTCTGGGTGGCGTTCGTTTTGGTGGTCTGTGGAGGATGGTGCGGCCTTCTTCTTTTTCAACTTTGGTTTTCTGGATGGTCATGGAGGTTGGCTTCTATGCTTTGTTTTGAGGTGTGTCGGCGCTGGAAGGAGTTTCTACAGTAGCTTTAGAAACTTTGGGTTCTGTTTTGTGGTTTGTGTATGCTAGGCTACAAACTAGACTTGGGCTTGTTTGTTTTTTGTGTATTTGAAATCCACGTTGTTCTTTATAATTATTCTGTTCATGTACCTCTTTATGTGTTTTGTTTGTGTGTAGTACCTCTTTACGAATCTTAAAATTCAAACTCATATAACGGTAATAAATAAGGTGGTGAGCATACACCACACTAAATGGTGGTGAGCAAAAATGCTCCCTTAATACTATATTGTTTTGGCTGTATGCTTTCCTTGTTCTTGGGATTCCTTTTATCTTAATAGTGTTTATTTTCATAGAAAAAAAAAAGTTAAAATCTTTTTATAATAGGTATTGGTTGGCATGTGAATTTTGTATTGAACTAATTAGTAGTGAATTGACTTAGGTTAGGGGACGGATATTCTTCTTCAACCCATTATGTGCTAGATTCAAACTCTTTCCCTTTTTTAGTTTAAATTAAAACAAAATATTGTTTGTCATTCGAGAAAAAGTACGCATGCTTCAAATTCCTTCTATTCTTAGAGTTTTTACTTCATGTTGGGTTCCATTCTAGATACACTTGTTTCACATTCTTCCCACCACCCTTCTTCAATCCTGATTCATCCCATCCCTTCTTCCTTGTATTCTCTCTTTATTTCAAACCAAAATCTCAAAACTGAAAACAAAATAGCTATCAAACAGGTCTACCCGCTACCCGTGCTATTGACGCTCCAATATCGCAAACACGAAAAATGAAAACGTCTGATTTTGTAGGGACTTGTGGAGGAGTTTGGCTTACCAGAAAGAGAAGATACTAGTTTGCTAGAGTTTATACCTTCATAGAGGTTTGCAAATGGAATGTTTGCTTTGGTGTTGTCGTTTGGCCTTCTTCTCACTGCATTAAAAAGCAGGAAAGCAAGGTCATGGCGCTATCTATGGCACTTTTTGGTGTTGCAGGTTGGCTAAGAAGAAGCTTTGCAGCAGACTCCGAGTCCTACATTCTAACTAGTAGTGTTCCTTTTTGGGCTGGGCTAGTGGGCTTCTAATTTTTTTCTAGTCCGAAGAAGCCTGAAATTCATTCACAACTCAAGTTTTACCGCAAAAATAAAACCTTAAGCTGTGGTTTGGGCTGTTTGTCCTCTTCAATTATCGAAAGATGCCGGACCCGGAGGAGGAGACCAAGAGGAGGAGGAGGGGGATGCCGGAGGAGGACACCAAACGCCCAAAATCCATGACACTGGCCGCCATCCCTTCCTTGGAGGACTTGTTGGCCAATTCTTGTTCGACCAGAGTCGCCCTTACCCCCAACAGCATGAAAACTGTGCCTTTGCTCTCAAATTCTTCAAAGACAAGGTCCGGATACCCGAACAGATCAACCGAGAGTGGGATCAGTCAGATGCCATTTATATAACTCAATCTGAGGCGGAGAAGCGTAGCACTGTGGCTCTCAACACTCTCAATTTCTGCAAAAACCGGTATGATGAATACGTAGCGTTCGACGAAAATAGGGTTGTTCTTAACTCTTGTGCGGCAGGGGCAGGGGACTACATCAATGCCAGCTTCATCGCAACACCATATTCCTCCTGTTGTTTTATTGCAACAGAAGGTCCACTTTCACACACCTTTGAAGCTTTCCGGGAGACGTTCATCCAGTACCTTGCTCTGTTTTGTCATGCTTACTGACTTGGATGATAACAAATTTGGAGATTATTTTCAGGCCGGTGACAACGACGGCGTTAGTAGTAGAGAATTTGGGAATGTATGTGTAGCCACTAAGTGGATGAGAAGAGTTGGTGGATTTGGAGATGGTAATTCGGATTCACTAGTATTGCGCCTTTTGGAGGTGAAGAAGAAGATTAATAAGGAACAGTCATCAGACTCAGACTCGAAGGAACCTTCACCGCCCATGTCTGTTTTGCATATTCAGTATCCTCAATGGCCCGACCATGGAGCTCCCGAAGACACATTTGCAGTTCGTGGAATTTTGAAAGGAGTAATGTATCAGGTAACACTAGCCATACCCGACTGCGGCCCAATAGTGGTGCACTGCAGCGCAGGTGTTGGGAGAACTGGAACGTACTGCATCATTTATGATGCACTGCAGAGAATTCTTTCGGGGGACATGTCTGCTTTAGATTTAGTAAAAACAATATCCGCATTCAGGTCTCAGCGAGATGGAATGGTCCAGAAACCGGAGCAATATCGTTTCTGTTATGATGCCGTCATTGATGAATTGGAAGAGCTCATATCGGATGGATCCCCACTTGGCAGTTGAATATATAGCGAAGTGAGGTAAACACTTCCAGTACTTGCTTTTGACAGGGCATGGTTTCTTCACTTTTGCAAACTTGAGGTACAATCGTTCTGAATAATTAACATGGAAATCAGAATTACATTTTAGTTATGTAGCTAGATTCAGAGTTGTATTGATTTATGAATTCCTTACTTGCAGTTTATATGTTTTAATTCTTGCTTTATGCTTCTCTTCCATTGAAAGTTAGTGCCCTAGTACACATGCATCTTCTGTGTAATCCCCTCCTCTATGATTTTGAATGTTCACTTTGAGGTAAACTAGTTTGTGCAGTGTGGTGCTAATCTCTTTGGTTTTTGGTACTGCTGCTGCTTTTGTTATAGTGGAAGTATGAGCTCAACTTAATTTCTAATTCTTGGGAGATTGGGTTCATATAACAAGAGAGAGGCTAAAGCTACTGCCTTGATTGGAGGTGATCTCAGTTCCAAGTCACCACTTCTTTGGAAACCCTTTGTGCAAGCAATTCAAGCTGTTGACTTGGGAGATCCCCAATTTTTTTTCTTGGTCAATCATTACTTTTCATTGTCTCTTGATTCAGACATTAGGGAAATTATGCAATGGAGGTTTTTTCACCTTCTGCTCTCAGATTTTGTTTGATGGCTGTGTTAAAAGAAAACGCCTGACTTTCGGACAAATCAGTTTGGAATCATATTCTTCCAATTGCAATCCAAAATTGATCGAAATGAAAATTGTCTTCCAATTTCATTCCAGAAACATTTAAGAAAGTCAACATCCATTCCAATTTCGGAAAACAGAGACATTTTGGATTTTTTGCAAATTTTCAGAATCGAAAAGAGTCAGGCGAGTTTTCCATTGAGTGATATTGGGGGAATGGTCGAATCAAATGTTGTTCATGGAAAAGATCATCTTTGCATCAGTTACAAGATCTTATTTACTTGTACACGAAGATGGTCATTTTTGGTAGTTTAAGTTGAAAGCCCACTGTTTTCCTGATTTCAGAAATAGGATTTAATTCAGGCGTTCCAAGGTCAGAAATTTCAATCGAACTTGCACCCTTGTTCGAAAGATAGTAAGTAGAAGGTAGCATGACTTCATACAGTCATTGTAACAGCTCTACAACTAGGAAAAAAAGCCTTATACACTAAATTGAACCATCAGAGGAAGGAAACATTCAACTCATGCTTATGCTTATCATAACAAATAACTAAAGCCTTTAAGCTTGACTTCTGATTTCATCACTACCATCAAGAAACAATCAACTTATTTGAATTTTAGTGATGTTTTGATTAATGTGGGAAACTTTTGGGCGGTGGGAAGTTCAATGCTAGACTACTAGTGCGGCGGTGCCTAGTATTAGCGACGGAGTAGGATTCTCTCTCCTCCTATTCTCATCCTCTTTCCTCTTCTTCTCTCGCTTATTGTTTTTTGTCTTATTATCCCTATCAAAAAAATCAATATAAGATGTTGATGTAGCTTAATTGTAACCATTCAAGTAGTTGAGGTTGTTGTTTTATTTATAATTTATTCAATTTTCTTTCTGTTATTTTATTGTTTATATTGGCTGTACAATCCTAGCAAGACAAGAACAAGAATCTGATAAGTAGGATGTTCATACCACTTTCTCTGATTATTTATTAAAAAATAAAATTAAGAGAAATCTCTGGTCTTCGTTTGATGAAGAAAATAAAAAAAAATGAGAAAAATATTAGTGAAAGCATTATCGCACAAGAATATATTAATTAACAACTAGTTATTTGTAGGAATTAAGAGTATTTGTATCTGTTTAAGTGATATTTCAATATATTATAAAGTTTTTAGTCAGACGGGTATAGGTGGTGTTGGGTGGGTGGCTAGGGATTTTGTGGGCATTTTCAATGGTGCTGGTGGTGGTATTGGAGCATTTCCTTGTGTCTCAAGTCTTATGGCGGAAGCGGAAGCAATGCGGGTCGCTCTGGTGGCTTGTGTGGAACGAGGCTTTACCTCTATACAATTGGAGACTGACTCTCAGGTTCTTGTTGATATGATTCATGGTCATATACAACCGGAGGCGGTTTTGGATGGTATCTTGTGGGATATAAGTACTTTAAAGCAACAATTTGAATCTATTGAGTTTCTGTATGCTCCTCGTATCTGTAATCAGGTTACGCATTTGGTGGCATCTTTTGTCGTGCATATGGGGGGTAGTCATTCTTCGGATAGTTTTGAACCAGAGTGGTTGTTTAACACTTTAGCATCTGATGTAAACATTTCGATTCGTATCTAATATTACTACAACTTCTGGCAAAAATAAAAAATAAAAAAAACTGATAATTTTAAAATTATAGGCTAATATTTGATTAATACCCATTTAAAAGAGCATTTATTTGACAACAAAAAATAGATCAGAAGAGGCGAGTGATCTGGAGACCGAAGTCAGAGGGTAATCTGAAGCATTCAAGCATCAAGCAATCTTGAGATAGGACATGGACAAGGGACAACAAATCTCTGTAACTATCCTCGGAGTCCGAGTCGGAACATCCAGCGACAGCGAGACAACTGAATCAGCTGCCTCTTCCTTCCGCTCCGCTCCTGCTCCTACTCCTGGAAGGAGATAGGAGCGGAATTGGCGAATTTGGTGAAATATAAGGTGACTTTTCCACCTCCATGATCCATCCATCTGCACATACATGATTTAAGATTTAAGATTTTAGATTGAAGGTACTCCTCTCTGTCTCTGGTCTCTGGTCACTGGTAGCAAGCACACCTTATGATTATTGTTTTGTTCACAATTCAATAATCTCAAATTTGATATCGCATGTGTTACTGTGTGCATTAGGATTAGGCAATCTAGCAGTTCTTTTATTTTTTATTATTATTTTTTAATATTAATTCTCTCTCTTCCGGAAAGTGATGGATTGCCTTAATGGTTACCGCCTTCCTTTTCAATCCACTCCGTCTTGGGTATAAACCCTTTCCGCTCACCTTAATGTAGTTTAGAGATAAATATCACTTGTATTTTTTTTAATACGAATTTGAATTCTTCAATCCGTTAGCTTAATGGGTTAACACGACGCTAGCTGTTAAGATAACGGTTTAGCACAAAAATGGCAAGAACACAGCAAACACGACCTGTTTGCAGGTCCACTTGCGAGTCCAACGAGCAAACAAAAAAGGCGATTGCTATGCCTGTATCATAATTTTCGTTTATTACTAGTCATCCCAACCCACCGTTACCAAATTATAGTTGTAATATTCGATCTTTGTTTCTTCTAGGATGCCGTTATCTCTCAAGTTCTAGTCCAACGTAAGCACCCAATCCCAACCGGCCTGGAGATGTGCGGGACCAAGGGAAAAGGACGCTGCAGCAACAACAACAATGCTAAGCTGATGGATCTAGACATCAACATCCTTATAGACATCATTTTGAGACTGCCCACAACTTCACTTTGTTGCCTTCGAAGTGTCTCTAAGCTGTTGAAGAACATGGTCGACAATCCTGCTTTTGTTACAATGCACACAGAGCGTTTATTTACTGCTACCAACAATGCTGCTGAAGTACCTACCTCAACTTATGCTTCTTGTCAAATCCTCACTCACTGGATGCTTTTACAACTTCAAGCCTTTGTGCTCACTGGATTACAATGTCAATGAAAACGCCTTGAAACTGAGAAACCATGGAATTGCATCTGAGATCTTCTTAACCAGCCATAACAATAGGTACAATGTACATTTTGTTTTCTGCAACTTGGACTGCTTTAAAGACCTCAAGTATGGTGGTTGATGCTTCTTATTCAGTCCACTTAAGGGAGAAGTTCTTATGCTCCCAACCAGTAGTGTCCAAGTGCCAGCCGCACCATCCTATCGTAGAGGTCGTGCATTCTTCGATTGGTATGCTATGGGATTTGATAATATAACAAACACCTACAAGATTCTTCGTGTTTGTGGGAAACCATTTCCCAAAAACATGGTGGCCCAAATTCTTGTATTGGGAACAAGCACTTGGCAAGAGATAAGCTCGGTTTCTCCTTGTGAAGGATTAAGTCACAAGAACGTATCTGCTTGTGGGGATATGCATTGGGTGATCAATTGGGGGACGAGAATTACAGCAATGGGAGAAACTAGCAATATAATTTCTTTCGATTTCAAGAAAGAGGAGTTCTATTGCATTCCTCATCCGCCCTTACGAAGTAACGGTTTCTGCCTTACTTGAATTTGCTTAATCTTAGAGGATGCCTGGCCGTTGTGGATGCTTGGTCTGATATGCATATTGACATTTGGGTGTTGAAAAAATTCAATAACAAAGAGTGGGTGAAACAATTGTGCATAAATAGTAAATACCGAACTTGCAAGATATCTAAGATGTTGTGTGTGTCCAATGGACAGGTGTGGTGAATGGGAACATGGTATATTTTTGAAAGAATTGATCTCCTGCAGGAAGCCTCAGAACAACGTACTGCAATCTTTCTTGATATAAGTGGCAGGACTGTTTCTACAAAGCTCGTGGAGTGTCCAATGTTAGTGCAGCCTGATTTCCCTAAATAATTATGGCAATTTGAAGCGGAAGCAGCTTGGTGTTAGTGCAAGACTATGGCAAATTGATTGAAGCAGAAGCAGGTGAGTACTGGACGGAATTAAGAGAAACTCTATTATCCCTAATGTTTTGGTTACCTTTAAGAGCCGATGTGGAGAAAAATGATGTTGAATAATATAAATATAATAAAGTATGAGATTATATTTTATTATCTAAGTTAGCTCCTAAGTTACGGTTAGGAGGAAATAATATCCAGGTTTTCTTGTCCTTGTGGAATTATGTTTGCTTGTTCAGTAAGCATTTATTTATTTCCTGTTTTTTTATTTATTTTCAGTTAGGATTGATGTATCCTGTTTTCTTTAAAATACCTCCGTATGGAGAAGTATAAAGTGTTATGAGTTTTTGAAATTATGTTAGATACCTCGTTGAGCAAATGACACAGAATGAAAATTGAAAAGACAAAAACCAAAAACTATTTTAAGTTATTTTCACTTTCACAATTAAAATGGTCCCTTTGTGTATTTGATTATATCTACTTCTGGTTACTGGTGTATGAAGTACTTATTCATTCTATGAAACTGCTCTATTTTTCTTTTGTTTGCTTACTTTGGAAATTACTTTTAAGGAAAATACATGGCTCCTAGAGTAGGAAATCATTCTTCATTACAAAGAACAATAATCGAACCTGGCAACCTGAGAATTGAAGGAATTATTTTGTAATCGGATAAATTGGTCATTTCGAGTCAGGCTAAGAAGTCAATTTTCCTGTGGATTTGTGTTGGTGCTACTGCTATTTTCAGAAAAAAGTAAGGGTTACAAGAAACTGTGGTTGCTCTACCCGCCTTTTGCGAGCCCTTTGCTATTAAACAAATACTGCAGATGTGATGTCGCCTTTGCTCTCTGCTTTCTCTGCTTGCTCTGCCCTCATTTCTTAAACGATTTGTTAGATTGCTCCTCCTTGTTGTCACCTCTGTTGTGCTAAATTTCAATGCTGCTGGGCAGCTTTGTTATATTCCGTATCCGATCAGCATACATGGGCTGACAAATGATCTCAGGGCTTATTCAACAAGATGTCCTAAGTGATATTGTCCATTATACACTTGATAATATTCCTGCAGGCGGATTTTTCATCCTGATGCACATACATGTACAGAAAAATAGATCCATTATTTCCTCCCAGAATTATATTTTTATCCAACCGTATTTCCTTCCGTTCGTTTCTTCTTTCCATGTTGGTACAGAAAGAGCAGTTCCCACCAATGATCACCAACTAAACCGTCATTTGCTTGTTTGCAGGAAATCTCATTTGAATCTTTCTGGAGTTAATCCTCCTATCGATCAAGGAATGTAGTACATCCACAGTTATTAACATCATATATTATGTTCTATCCATGTAGCATAAGAGTAAACTGCCCTTGGCCCTAAACCCTAAACCCTAAACCTCGACAGGTGTAAGTTGCCCCTTCCCTGCTAAGAGCAATTCCACCCCTAAAGACTTTGCACCAGCACCCAGCTCATTTATCCACTCAAGTAAACAATAATAGACCCAGTGAACAGTAATAAGTCAAAGCATCTCCATCCCTAACAAAAAATAGCCTAGTCAATTTTATTAAAATATTATTAATTTTTATTATAAAATAATATTTTGGTTTTTTAATTTTTTTTTTTTTACTTCTTTTCTCCCCTCCCGTCTTCTTCTTCTTCTTCTTCTTCTTCTTCTTCTTCTTCTTCTTCTTCTTCTTCTTCTTCTTCTTCTTCTTATTCTTCCCACTTTTCCCAGTCTTTTCTTCTCTCTATACACCATCTTCTTCTTCTTCTTCTTCCTTTTTTTTCCCTCTCTGTACACCATGTCGTCGAATCTACCCTATTCTGAACATGGACACCCACCATCCTGGACCTGTGCACACCGTAAACCCCCCAAAATCAACACCTGCATATTCAAAAATTCATCGAAAATATACAAAACGGAAAAAAAATTCCAGTTGCAAGAAGATCATGATTTGGAAGGGGGACATGGTGTTGAATATATGGATTTATCAGGGGAAGGGGGTTGATGGGGTTCCAGGGATTGGGATGGGTTCCAGGGATCGAGATGGGGTTCCAGGAGTCGGATGGGGTTCCAGATGAGAGAGACTGAAGCCATGACGTTAGCAAGGCGTCAGATGAGCCGTCTCCTTCCTCTGTCGATTTTAGGCCGACTTGTGGACTGGCTTGGGCTGGGTGCCAGTCTATTCCACGGGCTGGAGTGGATTGGCCGAGTCTCAACTTGTTTTTCCCACTGGGTGCCGGCCTCTTTTGCTTCCGATGGAAGTGCTCTTAGAGAAACTGGTGTGACCCTGAGAATTTTGTTGAGGTTCCCTTTACCCCAAAAGCTGGTTGCGGCTTAAGGTACCGTTTGGTACGTGGGACGGGACGGAACAGAGTGGGACAAGGCGTTCCGTCCCATGTTTGGTGCGCCTAAAACAGGTGGAACGAGCTGTTCCACGGGACGAGTTTTGGGTGAATTTTCGTTCCACCTCACCCCCTTGGAACGACTCGTTCCACATCCGTGGAACATAAAATTATAACCTCTCAATGTCCTTCTTCTTCCTCCTTGTTTCCATCCGAGGGCATCTTTGCTCCAGCTCCGTTCCGTTCCGTCCTGTCCCGTCCCATTTCGTTCCGTCCCGTCCCGTCTGCATACCAAACGATACCTAATAGATTCATAGCAGAACTGTAGTGCCTCTGGCTTGTCCCAAGGTATTTCATCACCTAATATATCATTTTTCCTTGCTCTATTTGTATCCTGATGATAAATGCTTTCCTGCATTAATGAAGTAGCTCAATGCCCATCTCCATCATCATTGTCCTTTTCATCTGTACCTGATTTCTTCCATCTAGGAGTTGGTGGGAAAACAAACATCTTGGCCATCATGTTATGATAGGTTGAGGTACAATGATTTCTTCCACCGGTTATTTAGTTCTTCTAACTTTTAATGTATCCAAGCGAGCTCATATGGCGGGGTGTCCAATTCTTTTTCAAGTGAACTATGCTATCACTTGGTATTACGATCTAAAGAGTTTCAAACTCTTCCCTCACAAACATAGGCGAAGATATATGGGTATGGGGACAAGAAGGGGCGGTCGTCCCTTTGGTCACTGGAAATCGGCATCAAGAGTGAGGATTTCACCCATCTGGTCCTTTGAACTGAGCAGAAATCTGTTGCGCTACTTCGATGCTTTTATGTTTTATGCTTCGCTACTTCTTCTGCGTTTTATTATTTTTTTTTAAATACTTAGGTCAAAATGATGTCGTTTTGGTAATGGGATAAAAAAAAACATGGAACGATGTCGTTAATGAGGACTACGATAAGACAGTCATTATTCAAGAGTCTGTTAAGTTGTTTGATAGTATGAAGGAATTGGGCATGTAGAAAAGTTTCAAGTCTTATGAGGCTCTATTTAAGGTCGTTATGCATGACAAACCGGTATATGATGACCAAGAGGTATCTTAATGCAATGTTGACCGAGGGAAAAGAGCCCAATAGGCATACTTACAAATTCTATGAGTCACTTAGTCATGCCTGCAAGGTGTTTGACAAAATACCCTACTTAACTGCCTCTCTCTTGAATTCCACGCTCAGGAGTTACTCTAAAGAGAATCGTTGGGAATATGCCTTGTATCTCTTCCTTAACATGATATTTGAGTCAAGATGCAACGAGGAAAAACCTGATAATTTCACCATTCTCATTGCTTTGAAGGCGTGTGTGAGATCAAAGCACTCACATATGAGAAAATCATACATGGGTTTGTTAAGATACAAGACAAGGTTGCACTCAATATGTATTGCATTTATTCCAAATGAGGAGACATGAGCAAGGCTGTGAAAGTGTTTGACGAGTTTTCGCAACCGAATGTATTTTTATGGAGCTCGACAAAAAGAAAGGTAGAAGATTCTACTCTTTCATATTTCGCCTCTCCCCCGACTATTTCTGACCTCCTCACTAGTTATATATAATAATGAACACGTTTATCAATACTTAATAATCTAATTATCAACTTTCAGTACACAATCGAGGTATATTGTCAATAACAAAGTTGTGATTGTTTAGATGATATGTGTTGGTTTGCTCCCCAAATCTACGGTTGCACAAAAATGTTGAGACATACCATTCTGGCCTAAACAGTCAAAGTTAGAAAACGTTTGTCCTATTTAGTTGGTGAAAGAGTTTATCTTCTTTAAGTCTATAACGGACGTACAGTCCATTGGTAAGTTCTGTTCTTACAACTTAATTTCCATGTATTTTTGTTTTTTCAATTTAATTGGATTTGCAAAATTTGGAATTTCTGTGTTGATTTGGGTGTTTATGTCAACCTGGGTTTGAAATTTGATTTCTTGGCAATCAGAATTTTAGCAAATTTTGATAATCTGTTCAATTGAATCTGAAGCTGGATTTATTAATAATTAGATGAAATCCCAACATAATTTTAATTTGGAAACTTAGAATTGTTGTGGATTCGGTTACAAATTTGTAATTTTTGGCTCCTTTTTTGCATATGCTTTTCACTGTGTTTCCAGCTTTGTTTTGATTTTCTTGGATTGCCCTTTTAATTGTTTGGTAGGCAAGACGGATACCGAAGATGCCGAATGAAGCGGAACTGATGAGTTTTGGCAAGATTTTGGAGAACAACGTGACAGTGGGTCAGTGTAAATTACCTTTGGTTCATATTGGTTAGGGAATTGTCATGATGCGTGTTGTTGTACAGCCAGCTATGGGAAAATCTAAAACAGGTAATGTTTCCGTTAGGAACATAATCTCGGGTTTTTTAGAAGTATCAGCTGGGGTTGGGTGGTCTAAGAAACAGCATATTAAATTTGGTGTTTAGCGTGCTTAAACTGGTAGGGATGATCAGAATTGATGTTTTTAGTTATTAAAACGTGTTATTTATCCTGTAAACTACACCAGGGGGACGGGGGATGGTTAGAACTTTGAACCCAGGATGCAGTAGGGTTAAGAGAAATACCCTCCCCACTGGGGCAATCAATCACTTGCAGAATTGTTAAAATACCTCTGCTAAAAATATGAGCTTTACTTGCTGTACTTTATTTTTACTGTGATGTGGAAAGTCTTTACAATGGCTTATTTGTGATACTTGATGAAGAGGTTTGCGTTTAAGACGAGAGTAGTGCGGTCTCTTTCTTGCAGTGAAATATGTATTTGTGAATGTGGGTTTGTGGGATTTGCTGCTTTGATAGGTGAACATCTTTGTCCTGCAACTTTTCCTTTCAGTTCGATTGAACAATTGGTTCGCAACATGCTATCGTGCTTTGTCTATTGTTTGGTATGAAGTTGAATTGCAATGTCTTTAACCCTTTTTATTTTTTTGGCAAAGTGTCTTTAACCCTTTGATTCACCCACTGTAAGCCTACTTACCTCCGGTTGAAGCCATTCAAGTCAAACTGTCTGTAGCAAATCGCGCCAGACCATGGGTCCATCCGCACCACCAACGTTCCTCCGCTTTAGTGAAGGTAAGCTATCCATCCTACTCTAAATTTCAGAAATTTTGAGGGATTTTGTTTCCTTTTCAATACCAATCAGGTAATCATTCTGTATGAATGGATTGGATGGATTGAAGCACCGGGGAGTTGATTGGAGTGGCCTGTACCAGCATGGAGATTATTTCTTTGCTCATCAGAGGCTGTACATTATTGACCCTGCTTGTGGTGATCAACCTCTCTACAGTGAAGACAAATCAATTATTTTCACGGTAGAGTCGCGTCATATGTTTTTAAATTTTGTATAGTTTAATTTATTGAATATTTGAAAAAATAGATAAAATTTTCAATTTTCGATTAGTGATGTGATGTTTGTTTTGAAAATCATTAGGTGAATGGAGAGATTTACAACCATGCAAAGCTGAGGAGCCGTCTGCCAAATCAGATTTATAAGGTCTGATTAGTTATAAATGAAATTACTTTTCATTCCCAATGACCTTATTTATCGTTTTTCTTAATGGATTAGCTGAACATGCGGTAGATGCTGACTTAAAATCAAATATGAAAATGTTTTAGGATTTGATTCCAATTTGTTTGATTACTTTGCTTTTCGTAATTTGTTTTGCTTATCGACAAATGGAGTACTGATTGGATGAGACTAAACATATTTTTGTAACCAGTTCGTAGTTTTACCATCCTAGTTTTGATGGAATTGGAGCTTTCAGTAAAGGGTTCTGATGTAATTGGAGTTTTGAGTAATGGATTTTTTTTCAACAGTTAAAAGTATCATTTTTGATTCATTTATTAGTAAGATATTATATATAGCTCTACTAGGAAGGCCACTGTATATGTCTTCGTCCTGTTAATTATATATGGCTCTTGATGACAACTGAATTGAGTCTAAATGAAAACCAACCAAGCTGCTGATCTTACCAACCCAGTCACTTATCTTACCAACCCAGTCACTTATCTCTTGCTTATTTATATTATTTGTAGATGAGTATGTTGCTGAGTGATTTTCTGAGATTCACTCAGCTCAAATATGTTATCTAAATCGCTATAAATGAGAATGTGATTACGTTCCTACCATCATTTTGCGTACTTTCTGTGAAAATTATTCATGCCTTATTTTACTGAAACCGAACTCATCTATACTTTGTTTGTTTATGATTATGTTGAATTTTTTTTCTAGGTTAAATATATCTTATTCATGTAGTTAAGGCTGGTGCATTCAAATCCTACAGTATCGTGCAGACCAATTTACTAGTTGCTTCTAAAACAATAGGAGTGGACATGTTTGGTATACTCGTTGGATTCAAAATTTTATTTTAAATAATGATGAATGTAGCTTTGTGCCATTTTTCTTGTCGATGATTTTTAAGGATTTTGGCTCCTATCACGTACATATTTTTGGCTTCTGCAATCCCAGTCATTTCATTTGGTGAACAATTGGAGAGAAGTACTGGTGTTTTTTCGCAACTCATCAACTGCTCCACCTCCAAGTCTTAGAAATTATTTATTTATTTTTACTTGTTTCTGTATAGTAGTATTCAGGGTGATAATTTGGTTAACTTACACAATGAATTAGTCAATTAAATATACTCATTTCAGACTGTGAGACTTTTCGCTATAAGTTAATCTCGTATTAGATTTCCAATTCACAACATTAATAACTCCTTTTCAACTTCAAGGGCATTGCGATATAAATCATATTTATTGTTGTTCTCTAAAGGTCTCTGATAGAGATTTTACCACCAGAAAAAACAAGGGTTAAGCCATTGAAAATTTTTGCAAGAAAATAAGTTTTTGTAGTATAGAATGGCTCAAGCAAGGTTGATCTCCTTAGGGACTGGTATAAACAATTTACGAGTTTTTGGATTATTTGACTTAATCAACTCTAAGAATTGCACTGATTTGACAAAACTGAAATCTACTGTGCGTGACTTAACAAATTTAAAATGGGAATTAGCTTATAGAAATAGCGATCCAACTAAACAAAACAAGTAAATGTAGAAACTCAAGATAAAATAAATAATTGAAGAAAATTAGATTGACAAGCTCTTCCAATTGCTTAAATAAATGAAAACACAGATGTTTTGAAGGTTGGGTTTTTCCTTGTGTAGTTTTACTTGTGACATTCAAGCTAAAATGCATAGCATTACGTGCAATTCATCCATGAAATTTATATTAAATACAAACATGAGTGATTCATTAATCTTGGTAATAATCTTTTTGATAAACCATGTAATCCCTGAGAGTATGATATTTACCTTAGGAGAAATTACAATCCTCAATCATAAGAAGCATAACCAATTTTAACTTACATTCATTCAAAATTGGATCCGATGACTTTTCTAAGTATCCTAATGATGATCAAGCATCAAGGCACATAAATAATTTAATTCAGTGACTAAAAATATCAAGGTAAGCATGTAACAACACTTAAGCAATTAAAAGAGAAATCTACTTAATCATGTTGAGACTCACTGCCTCGTTCTAGCAAAAGAAAATTAGTTACACATACTTGTTCCATTACACAAGGAATTATCCATTAAATCAAAGAAAGAAAACACCCCTGTTTTTACGAGATGAGCTATTAGATCTTCTCCTCAAAGAAATGAGAAATTTTTTATTGTGACGGAAACACGGATGATACATTATATGTTTTTATATTAGTGGTGGAAAATTTTATTTTTTAAGTTATTAATTTTTTAACACACAAATCCATTATTTATATAATAATATATAATGTACCATCTCGTGTATCAATCACATTAAAAAACATCTTCAAAGAAAGGAGCATGCTTTTCTTCTCTTCAAAGAAAACTTAGCCTGCTTTTGTGTCCAATCCCACATCATTTGTCATCATGATGTCCCAAATTAATGGCCCTCCTTCTCTTTTTTGAAAGAATCGTTCCATCTCCGAAAACCAATTCCTTTGCCTTTGAAAAATGACAAAAGCAAAGGAATCTAGCCTTTCTTTTTCTGCGAACATAATCATGATGTTCCCTCATCATTCCTCATCATCACATGCTGCATCCATTTAGCAGAAGACAAAATTGAATCTTTTCTAAGCATCATAATGATGATCAAGTATCAAGGCACATATATAGTTTAATTCAGTTATTGAAAATATCAAAGTAAGGATGTAACAACACTTAAGCAATTAAAAGAGAAATCTACATAATCATGTTGAGGCTCAGTGTCTCACTCTAGCAAAAGAAAATTAGTTACACATACTTGTTCTATTACACAAGGAATTATCCATTAAATCAAAGAAAGAAAACACCCCTGCTTTTACGAGATGAGCTCTTCGATCTTCTCCTCAAAGAAATGAGAAATTTTTTATTGTGACAGGAATACGGATGGTATATCACATATTTTTATATAAGTGGTGAAATTTTTTTTTTTTAAGTTATTAACTTTTTAACATATAAATCAATGATATATAATATACCATCTAGTATGCTAATCACGTTAAAAAACATCTTCAAAAAGAGGAGCATGCTTCTTCTTCTCTTCGAAGAAAACTTAGCCTTCTTTTCTGTCCAATACCACAACATTTGTCATCATGATGTCCCAAATTAACGGCCCTCCTCCTCTTTTTTCAAAGAATCGTTCCATCTCCGAAAACCAATTCCTTTGCCTTTGAAAAATGACAAAAGCAAAGGAATCTAGCCTTTCTTTTTCTGCGAACATAATCATGATGTTCCCTCATCATTCCTCATCATCACATGCTCCATCCATTTAGCCGGAAGCTGGTCTGGAAACACACCAAACTCGACTCCTAAAAATACAATACGTCAAAAATATCACAAATATTTAAAATATCCAACTAAATTAGACAATAAAATAACTATAAAAAGACAAAATATATAGTATAAATATTCATTCACCAATCTTGCATTTCCAGATATTTTACTTGAAGAATCTTCAACCCCTATCGACCATCGTATTTATATTAGCATCTTGTTAATCAGTAATGGATATGGGAAACAAAAGGTAGGCAATGATTCAAAGGAGGGATTTGGATCCTATATGGAACCAAATTATGATTTTAAGAATTCTCATATTTTAATTATTTATCGTGTATCGTGTGATTATAAATTATTTGATTTTTTTATTTAAAATTAAATACAAATAATATCTGATGAAAACTGATCGCACGATAAACGATTAGGATGTCAAGATTCCTATGATTCCCACAAAGTGGATCCGGAGAGAATCCTCATATTCAAAGAAGAGAAACCTTTAAGGGAAATGATCCCCCTTTTTTTTTTATATGAAAATGGGGATTAGTTTTGGAGTCCACACCACATCAAACTTTAACAATCCGAACCGTTTATTTTTCAAGTTGGACCTCACAGATCATCATTGCAAAATATTAGCCAAATAAAAAATGTTTAAGATATCTAATTGACTTCAAAGAAATTAACGAATTATTTGTTATACAAGAAACAATGAAATTTTATCTTGATAATTAAATAAGCAAATTGTTTCAGATTGAGTTGAATTTTTGTTGGAATGATCTATGAAATGAGGCCTATAAAATAGATAGTTTGAATCCTTGAAATTAGATATAGAGTGAGCCCCACACATAATTCTCATTTAAAGAAAAAAGAGAAATCCCTTTGCATAGAGGGTTTGTTCAAATGAGAATGAACTATACGATAAATGACAACAAACAACTCACTGTTAAATAAAAACTCACCAAGTACCCACCAATAAACAATAATTATTAATTAATAAAGAAAGTGCTATTGGTATTTCAAAATTTTCATTTTACACTTCTTACAAATGTATTTTTATTTCTAAATATAGAAAATTTGGGATGTAGAATGAAAAATTTGGAATGCCAATAACAATTCCCAGTTCGCACTTCGTAGTCCCATCGCAGCCTCTACATATTCATCTCTCTCTCTCTCTCTCTCTCTCTCTCTTTCTTTCTCTCTCGATCTTTGATCACTCCTAGTCTCTCCTTCCCAGCGCCGACCCGCGACCCGCGACCTGTGAGCTTCTTCTTGCCGTTTTGAGTCTCGATAGCACAAACTAGATCCCCGCCTCGATTCCAAAAGGTTAGTCTCACATGTCTGTTTTAATTTTCCGTTGTATTTATCTGTTCAAATTGGTTCTGATTAGACAAATATGTGTGGTCCTGATAAACTGAGATCCATTTTTTTGGAAGTGGCTCCTATGGTTGTGATTGAACACTAATATCTATCGAAAAGCCCCATGGTTGTGATTGGACCAACATGCATTTATATTTGTTTTGTCTCACTTGAGTTTTGCCAGCCATCTCCCTCTAAATGCATGTTTTGGTGTTTTAAAATTTGAAAGTGGAATTGTTAGTTGTCTCTTTTATTTCGGCAGTGGACTAGTCATTTACATTGAAGCTTGAATTGTGAATTTTTTGAATTTTGGTTTTTATGATAACATGGAGTTATAGGTCCTTACACAACACGTCTTGTCTTCTACAGCTTCAACAAATGGATATGGTCGATGAGGGCCTTATGAGTATTTTAGATATGTGTAAAGGATTAGAAAACATAACTTTCCGAGTAGCATCCAAAACGGATTGGGTCGATGCAAAGTGCCTTGCAGGAGACGGAATTCACCTCAAGGTGCTAGAAAATGAAGTGCTTCTCAAGATGATCAATGAGATGCTCAAGGGACTGTCGACGGGAATGACAGAGAGGATTGCTGGATATATACTTATACTTGTGTGGAACATGAGATCCGAATCTGACAACAGTAGGCGCATCTTTCCGGAAAAGAGCCCAAGTAATCAAGGGATAGATGTTGAGGCCCTTTCTCACACAGTTGTATCACCCCCAGGGACAATCCCCATCAAGCTTTCTGCAGTAGGGCGAAACAGTTATTCCCTAAATGAGTGTGTCAGAGTTGGATGTTTTCTTGCTGCCTCTCTGTTAAAATTGTTCAGAAGAACTGCATACTCTTGGGACAAAGTCAAGTTTCATATACAGAGAGCGTACACTAACTATACTAAGGAACCGTGGCCATTGAAAGACCTCAATATCGTCGCCAGTCATGTTGGAAAACTCTCTCATTTATGGGAATATAATACCATATTCAGGGACACCCTGGGATCCATTCTATACTCCATAGGAGACCTTGAAGAGGGTCGAGGGATGGTTACAATGCTCTTTGCAGGGCATCTTGCATACACTGGAATGCATATTGTCGATTTGTTCTGCAAAGCTGTAACAGGTCTTCAGTGTCAACCGACTGATTTGATGAAAGCCTTACACTTACATACATCCATGTATAAGACTATTCTTGATGAGCTAAGAATTATAATTGAATCATATATAGGGTCGGAGGAAGAAGATAAAAAGAGACAGACGTTCCAGTATGCAAGACTGTTCGACAGTCAAATGTTCAATAATCTACAATCGAAGAAATGTGCCCATCTAGTCTGTATCTTAGCGTACCTTTGTCAACAATGTGGCAGTGCAGGAACTGGAGACGTAACCCAAATTGCAGTGATAGCAACCATTGGGCAAGAGGCTAAGGGCAGGTTCAAGGCAATTGCAATCAACATCTACAATTATATCGTTACCAATAATGAAATAGAAAAATAAGCCCACCAGTGAGAGTCCTTCTCACCATAGTGTGAGTTTCAGCTTTCTTCTCCGTTTTCCTGCGTAGCCGCTAGCCCTGTTATGGCTAAGGTCGGTGGCAGTCCATGCTTTTCCTATTTTCTTCTTCTTTTCTTTTCCCTTTTTCTGGTATGCAATAAGCTCATCCCCTTTTCTGTCCTTATCTACACCTTTCTTGCATCTATTTTCACCATTTAGATCCCAAATTCCATATCTTCCCCTTCCTATACCATCCTCACCATTTGGCCTCATTATCTTTCTAGTAAATCTCAATTCAATTCGCCTACCTTTTCTTGTGATTTTTCACATTTTAAAGGGACCCTTGTTGATTTTTGTTGGTCTTTCCCGGTGTTCGCCCTTGTTGGCGATGTCGTTGCTTGGATATTTCTTCTTATGGGCTTCCTTTGTTTCTGGGTGGCGTTCGTTTTGGTGGTCTGTGGAGGATGATGTGGCCTTATTCTTTTTCAACTTTGGCTTTCTGGATGGTGATGGGGGTTGGCTTCTATGCTTCGTTCTGAGGTGTGTCAGTGCTGGATGGAGTTTCTATAGTAGCTTTAGAAACTTTGGGTTCTATTTTGTGGTTTGTGTATGCTAGGCTACAAACTAGACTTGGGCTTGTTTGTTTTTTGTGTATTTGAGATCCACGTTGTTCCTTGTAATTAGTGTGTTCATGTACCTCTTTATGTGTTTTGTTATTGTGATATCTTCTTGTTGGTAATATCTTCTTTGTAATTAGTGTGTTTATGGACCTCTTTATGTGTTTTGTTTGTGTGCAGTACCTCTTTATGAATCTCAAAATTCAAACTCATCTAACGGTGATAAATAAGGTGGTGAGCAAAAATGCTCCCTTAATATTATACTGTTTTGGCTGTATGCTTTTTTTGTTCTTGGGATTCCTTTTATCTTAATAAAGTTTATTTTCTTAGAAAAAAAAAATTATACTTTTTTTATAATAGGTATTGACTGCCATGTGAATTTTGTATTGAACTAATTAGTAGTGAATTTACTTAAGGTTAGGGGACGGACATTCTTCTTCAACTCATTACATGCCAGATTCAAACTCTCTACTTTTTTAGTTTAAATTAAAATAAAATATTGTTTGTCATTCGAGAAAAAGAACGCATGCTTCAAATTCCTTCTATTCTTAGAGTTTTTACTTCATGTTGGGTTCCATTCTAGATACACTTGTTTCACATTCTTCCCACCAGTGGTAGATACATTGATGACCCCCCCCCCTCCCCCGAATTTCGGTAAACGTCTATGGATACCTTAGGCGTTGACCCTCCGAACTTCGGTGAATGTCTATGGATAACTTGGGTGCTGCCCTTTTAAAGATTAGAGTTTGCTTCATACATGCCCTCCAACTAACTTTAGGCCTACCAAGACTCGGTGAATGTTCATGGATACCTTGGGTGCTGCCCCTTGCATACATTAAAATGTGTGCAATATGTTTTTCTAAATGACTTTAGGTCTACCAAGACTCGATGAAATGACAATATGCATGCTATTTATGGTAAAGTCCCACATTCTAACTAGTAGTGTCCCTTTTTGGGCTGGGCTAGTGGGCTTCTAATTTTTTTCTAGTCCAAAGAAGCCTGAAATTCATTCATAACTCAGATTTTACTGCAAAAATAAAACCCTAAGCTGTGATTTGGGCTGTTTGTCCTCTTCAATTAACGAAAGATACCGGACTCGGAGGAGGAGGGAGATGCCGGAGGAGGACACCAAACGCCCAAAATCCATGACGCTGGCCGCCATCCCTTCCTTGGAGGACTTGTTGGCCAATTCTTGTTCGACCAGAGTCACCCTTACCCCCCAACAGCATGAAAAATGTGCCCTTGCTCTCAAATTCTTCAAAGACAAGGTCCGGATGCCGAACAGATCAACCGAGAGTGGGATCAATTAGATGCCATTTATATAACACAATCTGAGGCGGAGAAGCGTAGCACTGTGGCTCTCAACACTCTCAATTTCTGCAAAAACCGGTATGATGAATACGTAGCGTTCGACGAAAATAGGGTTGTTCTCAACTCTTGTGCGGCAGGGGCAGGGGACTACATCAATGCCAGCTTCATCGCAACACCATCTTCCTCCTCTTGTTTTATTGCAACACAAGGTCCACTTTCACACACCTTTGAAGCTTTATGGGAGATGGTCATCCAGTACCGTTGCTCTGTAATTGTCATGCTTACTGACTTGGTTGATAACAAATGTGGAGATTATTTTCAAGCCGATGACAACGACGGCGTTAGTAGTAGAGAATTTGGGAATGTATGTGTAGCCACTAAGTGGATGAGAAGAGTTGGTGGATTTGGAGATGGTAATTCGGATTCACTAGTATTGCGCCTTTTGGAGGTGAAGAAGAAGATTAATAAGGAACAGTCAACAGACTCAGACTCAAAGGAACCTTCACCGCCCATGTCTGTTTTGCATATTCAGTATCCTCAATGGCCCGACCATGGAGGTCCCGAAGACACATTTGCAGTTCGTGGAATTTTGAAAAGAGTGAGGTATCAGGTAACACTGGGCATACCCGACTGCGGCCCAATAGTGGTGCACTGCAGCGCAGGTGTTGGGAGAACTGGAACGTACTGCACCATTCATGATACACTGCAGAGAATTCTTTCGGGCGACATGTCGGCTTTAGATTTAGTAAAAACAATAACCACATTCAGGTCTCAGCGAGATGGAATGGTCCAGAAACCGGAGCAGTATCGTTTCTGTTATGGCTCCTACCACATACATATTTTTGGCTTCTGCAATCCCAGTCATTTCATTTGGTGAACAATTGGAGCGAAGTACTGGTGTTTTTTGCAACTCTTCAACTGCTCCAACTCCAAGTCTTAGAAATTATTTGTTTATTTTTACTTGTTTCTGTACAGTAGTATTCAGGGTGGCTATTTGGTTAACTTACACAATTATTTAGTCAATTAAATACACTTGTCTCGACTGTCTTGTATTAGATTTCCAATTCACAACATTAATAACTCCCTTTCAACTTGAAGGGCACAACGATATAAATCATATTTATTGTTCTTCTCTAATGGTCTCGCATTTCAATATAGTTTACTTGAAGAATCTTCAGCCCTTTTTGATCACCGTATGTATATTAGCCAGCAATGGGCAGGGGAAACAAAAGGTAGGAAATGACTCAAAGGAGGGATTTGGATTCCATCCAGATCCAAATTGTGGGAATCCTCACATCTTAACCATTTATTGTGTTTTGTGTGATCAGAAATCATTTGACTTTTTTTTTTATTTAAAATTAAATACAAATAGTATCTGACAAAAACTAACCGCACAATATACGATGAATGATTAAGATGTGGAGATCCCTAAGATCCCCACAAAGTGGATTCGGAAAGAATCCTCATATTCAAACGAGGGAAACCTTTAAGGGAAGGAATCCCCTTTTTTTTTTTTTTTTTTTTTAATTTAACTTTTTAATTTTATAAAATGGGGATTAGTTTTGGAGTCCATATCACATCAAACTTTAATGATCCGAACCGTGTATTTTTCAAGTTGCATCTGATAGATCATCTTTGCAAAGTATTAGCCAAATAAAAAATGTTGTTAAAATAAATTAATGAATAATTTGTTATATAAGAAATAATGAAATTTTATCTTGATAATTAAATAGGCAAATAGTTTCGAATTGAATTGAATCTTTGTAATAATGATTTATGAAATGAGACTTACAAAATAAACAGTTTGGATCGTTGAAATTCGATATGGAGTGAGCTCCACACATAATTCTCATTCTTTTTAAAAAAATGAAAATCCCTTTGCATAAAAGGTCTATTCAAAAAATACTGAACTATACGATAAATGACAACAACTCATTAAAAACAGTAATTATTAAATAAAAACGACCAAGTACCCACCAATATACAATAATTATTAATTAATAATCCTAATAGTGAAAACGGCGTCGTTTTCCCCTAGCGTAACCCTAAACTATCGTCTTTCTCTCCCAATTCCCAGTTCCCAGTTGGCACTTCGCAGTCCCATATAGCCTCCGCGTACTCAACTCTCTCTCTCTCTCTCTCTCTCTCTCTCTCTCTCGATCTTCGATCACTCTCAGTATCTCCTTCCCAGCGGTGACTAGCGACTCGCGAGCTTCTTCTTGTTGTTTTGAGTCTCGACAACACATACCAGATCCCCACCTCGATTCCAAAAGGTTAGTCTCACATGTCTGTTTTAATTTTCCGTTGTATTTATCCGTTCAAATTGGTTTTGATTGGACAAATTTGTGTGGTCCTGATAAACTGAGATCCATTTTTCTGGAAGTGGCTCCTATGGTTAGTATCACTTGAGTGTTGCCAGCCATCTCCCTCTGAATACTTGTTTTAGTGTCTTAAAATTCGAAAATAAAATACTGAATATCCCAAACCAAACTGAAAAATTCCCGAAACCGAATTAAAAAAATACCAAACCGAAAATCCCAAAACGTTCGGTACCAAATACCGAACCAAACCGAAATTTTCGGTATGGGAATCAGTCTCAAGTTTTCGTTTTTTCGGTAATTTCGAACCGAACCGATAAAAAAAAATTTTAATTTTTAAATATATATTTGAAATTGTAACAACCGTCGAATTCGGTGGAGATCTAATCTCAACCGTTGAATAGAAATCAAACCTACACTGAGTACACTCTGTCTCCGTCTCTCACGACACTCTGAGTCACCCTCTCTCTCGCGGCTCGCCCAAGACTGAAACCCTCGCCTCACTAGAAAACGTCTTGCCGATTTGTCTCTTCGTTTTCGAATCCGGCTACACAAGTGACTCACCTGAGTCACATATCTCTCAACTATCATCTCTCTGATCTCTCTCAGTCTCTCTCGACTTCTCATCCCTCACAGTGGAGGAGCCTTCCTACACGAATCACGGCCACCGGCGCCGCTCTCCTTCTCAGTCTCTCTCGGCTATCATTTTTTTGAACTCAACCTGTCTTATTTTCAGGTTTCTGAGGAGGGTATTTCAACATTTACCTACATTATTGTTGACAACGAAACGTGAGGACCTTTTCTTATATCTGTTATGCTCTCTCTCTCTCTCTCTCACTCACACACACACACGTGCTCGCATGCACACACAGAGAACCTTGTGGTAATCTGACTGTATTGCTTAACGCAACCTATTTTCTTCTTTCTTCATTTTGAATCTGATCTGATGCATATGACTGTAGCTAGTGTTAGGCATTGGCCATAGTTGCAAAAAACTATTGCAGTCTGTGTACTTATTAATGAGATAGTGATTATTATGTTGAATGTTTCTGGATGAAGGTTACCATTTTATGATTTTATCCCACTATATTATGAATGTGACATTACATATTAGAACAGCCTGCAATATATGTTGAAGAATATAAAAATTACAAGATAGGCTGGAGCAACAGAGGGGCTCTAGTGTTATGTTGATCATTGTATCATGATTCATGCCTTTTCGAATGAAGAATGATCAACATTTTAAATCTGTTGCCATAATCAAATTGACTGTAACTTCTTTGGTCCTATTGGTTATATGATATTGAATGTCTTTGGTCCTCTCTACTTTAATTTCTGATGTTCCTACATGATTTTTACGGGGTGTCCAGCGTTTTCAAGAATTTTTTGCCCAAATGAAGTACAAAGAAGCTACTGAGCTTGCTGCGGATACTGTTGCTAAATTTCAGGTTTCCATTTTGCTTCTGTATTTGTACATGTTTCTTTCTTTAAGCAGTATTTCTCTCTTCAAATGATTTTGTCCTGGATGTGTTTCACATGTATGATGTGTCTAATATTTTTGTTTTCAGTTCTATTTGTATCAAGCTTCTGGTATGCAGTTTGATGTGTGGTGGTAGTTCTTGTTCTTTGGGTGTTTGATATGTCTGACAGTCTGAGTGTTCTCTAATTGGCTAGATCTGATACATAGTACGTATACAATTTTTCTAGTAGTCGAACATTTATGAGTAATGTTAGTGATGCTTTGTAGAGGTTAGGAGAATTAAATGAATTCAAGTGGCTGCATCTGTGTCAAAACCGGTGAGAAATGAATATATACTAAATGGTAATCTAGTGGATTAAACTGAGATGCAACATACTTGGTCAAAAGACATATTGTACTTGATAGGTTTAGATTGGGATTCCCGATTGTCCCGAAATCCTGAAACTATTTTGGGATTCCCGAAAATTTGGTTTGGGATCGGTATTGAATTTGGGATTCCCGAAAACTTCGGTTTGGGAATCGGGACTTGCATATCGGTTCGGTATCTAGGAAAGACATCAGCACCACTGCAGGGTGACTAAAAATCTTAAATGAATTCTTATTATTTTGTTTGAATTAGATGAAGTCAAAGTCAAAGGCCTCAAGCTCAAATTCAAACTCAATGAGATCAAAATCAAATAGATTTACCTATTCATGTGTTTTGTTTGTGTGTAATATCTTCTTGTTGGTAATAGATTTACCTATTCACCAAAAAAGAAAAAAAATTAATATTATACTGTTTTGGCTGTATGCTTTCCTTGTTCTCGGGATTCTTTTTATCTTAATAAAGTTTATTTCCTAGAAAAAAAAAAAATTATACTCTTTTTATAATAGGTATTGGCTGGCATGTGAATTTTGTATCGAACTAATTAGTTGTGAATTGACTTAGGTTAGGATATGGCATTCTTCTTCAACCCATTACGTGCTAGATTCAAACTCTCTTTTTTTTTAGTTTAAATTAAAATAGAATATTGTTTGTCATTCGAGAAAAAGAACGCATACTTCAAATTCCTTCTATTTTAGGAGTTTTTACTTCATGTTGGGTTCCATTCTAGATACACTTGTTTCACATTCTTCCCACCACCCTTCTTCAATCCTTATTCATCCCATCCTGTCTTTCTTGTATTCTCTCTTTATTTCAAACCAAAAACTCAAAACTAAAAACAAAATAGTCTACCGGCTACTGGTGCTATTGACACTCCAATATCACAAACAGGAAAAATGAAAACTTGGAAGAGGGGCAATTTGATTTTGTAGGGACTTGTGGAGGAGTTTGGCTTACCAGAAAGAGAAGATACTAGTTTACTACAGTTTATACCTTCATAGAGGTTTGCAAATGGAATGTTTGCTTTGGTGTTGTCATTTGGCCTTCTTCTCACTGCATTAAAAAGCAGGAAAGCTAGGTCGTGGCGCTATCTATGGCACTTTTTGGTGTTGCAGGTTGGCTAATAAGAAGCTTTGCAGCAGATTCTGAGTCCTACATTCTAATTAGTAGTGTTCTAGGCTGGGCTAGTGGGCTTCTAATTTTTTTCTAGTCCGAAGAAGCTTGAAATTCATTCACAATTCAAATTTTACTGCAAAAAGAAAACCCTAAGCTGTGATTTGGGCTGTTTGTCCTCTTCAACTATTGAAAGATGCTGAACCCGGAGGAGGAGACCAAGAGGAGGAGGAGGGAGATGCTGGAGGAGAAGGGCATCAAACGCCCAAAATCCATGAAACTGGCCACCATCCCTTCCTTGGAGGACTTGTTGGCCAATGCTTGTTCAACCAGAGTCGCCCTTACCCCCCAACAGCATGAAAACTGTGCCTTTGCTCTTAAATTCTTCAAAGACAAGCTCCGGATGCCTGAGCAGATCAACCGAGAGTGGGATCAGTTAGATGCCATTTATATAACACAATCTGAGGCGGAGAAGCGTTGCACTGTGGCTCTCAACACTCTCAATTTCTGCAAAAACCGGTATGATGAATACGTAGCGTTCGACGAAAATAGGGTTGTTCTTAACTCTTGTACGGCGGGGGACTACATCAATGCCAGCTTCATTGCAACACCATCTTCCTCCTCTTGTTTTATTGTAACACAAGGTCCACTTTCACACACCTTTGAAGCTTTCTGGGAGATGGTCATCCAGAACCGTTGCTCTGTAATTGTCATGCTTACTGACTTGGATGATAACAAATGTGGAGATTATTTTCAGGCCGATGACAACGACGGCGTTAGTAGTAGAGACTTTGGGAATATATGTGTAGCCACTAAGTGGATAAGAGGAGTTGGTGAATTTGGAGATGGTAATTCGGATTCACTAGTATTGCGCCTTTTGGAGGTGAAGAAGAAGATTAATAAGTCATCAGACTCAAACTCGAAGGAACCTTCACCGCCCATGTCTGTTTTGCATATTCAGTATCCTCAATGGCCCGACCATGGAGTTCCCAAAGACACATTTGCGGTTCGTGGAATTTTGAAAAGAGTAATGTATCAGGTTGCACTCGCCATATCCGAATGCGGCCCAATAGTGGTGCACTGCAGCGCAGGTGTTGGGAGAACTGGAACGTACTGCACCATTCATGATACATTGCAAAGAATTCTTTTGGGGGACATTTCTGCTTTAGATTTAGTAAAAACAATAACCACATTCAGGTCTCAGTGAGATGGCATGGTCCAGAAACCGGAGCAATATCATTTCTGTTATGATGCCGTCATTGATGAATTGGAAGAGCTCATCTTGGGTGGATCCCCACATGGCAGTTAATATATAGTGAAGTCAACTAAGCTCCTCCAGTACTTGCTTTTGATAGGACATGAGCTTCTTTACTTATGCAAACTTGAGGTATATTCGATCTGAATAATTGACATGGAAATCAGAATTATATTTCAGTTATGCAGCTAGATTCAGATTTCAGAATTACATTTCAGTTTCCATCTTTAATTGAAACTTGGAACTCTGTGAAGAGTCCCTTTGATTTATGAATTCCTTACTTGCAGTTTGTGTTTTTAATTCTTGCTTTATGCTTCTCCTCCATTGAACGTTAATGCCCTCATATACATGCATCTTCTGTGTAAGCCCCTCCTGGCTAGTTCTGCAAAACTTTGGATGTCTAGTGTTGATGATTCTTGCATTATTCTATCGGATGATAGGAGGATGCTATTGCCATACATTCCTAATTTTCTTTGTCCTAACCTAGGTGGCAATGTGTAATTGGATTGTAGAAACCATTGTTTCTTTCTTTATGTAATATGATATGGAGAGGTTGGGAAATAAACGTTGAAACTTATTTGAATTATACTACACTCAACAATAGAGGTTGGTTATCTTCAGTTGGGTTGATCACCCAATGAGAGATTCAAATTACACTGGGGGGTTTTTGATATGCAGACCCCCAATTTCTTTGGTGATGCATAGCATTTTTGGCTGGGGAATGAAGTTTATCAATCATGCTCATGCATTTGAGACCATGTTTATTTCCACTGAGAAAAGTTCAAATGGCAATATATAGGCTAGAGAGAAGGTGCTCATGTGTAGTACGTTTCTAGAAGTAACATGGAGTCAATTACACCAAGTATATGTTGTATGCGTTGGACTCTTGTTTTACAAGTGTATCATATGTTGGTTGTAGTTCAAAATTTCACCGAGCTTCCTCTAGCTTTTTCATTAGCTGAAATTTGCATTACAGGGTAGAGGAAATTGTGGCATGGTATCAATGCATGGACTATTGTTTCAACAGCAGTTTACTGCATAAATTGTTCGAGTTGTTGCTCTTCTTCCTCTTGCCGTAAATTTTTCCCCTTCTATGAGCAAATCTCACTCAAGCAAGTTATTTGTTTATTGATGGTAGTGAAGAGAATCAGCAAGCCAGGCTTAAACTTCAAGTTATTTATAATGTGCTTGTATAGTTTGTATGAAGTCTGTATAGAGCTATGGCAATGTCTGTAAAGTCTGTCTGAAGCCGTGCTGCCTTCCCACCACTTCCTATGTTTCAAGCACTGTCATCAGAGAAGATCTGAGAACCAAAAGGGGAAAAATGTCCATTGCATCACCTCTGTAATGTTTTCAGCTGAGCATCCAGTTACATCATCATCTGCAATGCGAATAGCTTATTCAATTGTTTCCACAGAGAATTTGCAAAGGGATTGGTGAATTGCTTCCATAGAGGATCAGTGGCTTTAACATGTGGTGCCCGTTTTGTGAGGACGGTATGAAAATGAACTCCGAGGGCAACTGCAAGGAGAGCGATCTGTTTTACCTTTAGACTGGCCTAAGGATGGCAATTCAAACTGTTAAACCCGATAATCATGAATAATCGTCCGAATGTAACGGATTGGGGGATGAAAATTTGGTTATATTTCGGATATGGGGAAAAATCGGAAATATTATTCGGTTATGGTTATAAAGGTTTTCAATTCATATCCTTTTCCGAATCTGACCCGAATAATACATATTATGTTACAATAATATATATATATATATATATATATATATATATATTCACTGAAACTCATTACTTTGAGAATTATGAAAGTTGCATTTTGTGAGAAAGTTCAAAAGTTTTGAATCAAAACTAATGAGAATTCAATGGTGCTTATAGGAGAGTTCAAACATAAGACATCATCATCAATGTATTTATTATATTGTAGTGATGAAATTAGTATTTATTATATTATAATGTGTCAGTTGAACAAATATATTTTTGAAATTGACGAAGATGGACATAACCGTTAAATGATGGGAAATCTGTTACTCAGTGGGTATGGTTATTGATAATACTCAATAATGGTTAATTTGTGGTTATGGATATGGTTGGTTTTTGTGGTTACTTCCGTCCCATAACCATGAAAATTAACCATATACCCATTGGTTAACAGTTATCAATAACCATACCCACTAGGTTTAGGGACGGTTATGGATATAGTTAATTTGGCTCGATTTATTTTGATTTGATCCGGTTCAGTTTTAGTTATTTTTTACTTAGAAATTGGAGAGAAATGAAGAAAAGAAAATCTAGAGATTTGAGAAGATAAACAAAAGCGTTTAATTGATAAATACTTCAACTTCAAAAAAATCATTAATTGGTGGAATATCATGATGTTGCATTCGGATTACAGTGTGCCCTTGATGATCATTTGAATTGAGAGAGCCTATCATAATAAATAAATAAGATAAATAAAACTTGCCTTAATGGCCAATGAGAGGTGGGCCGAATGCCGAATAAACATATAATTTCGGGGAAGCCCAATTGAGTGCCAAACCGGGAGCGCTCACTTCGTGGGAACAGAAAAAAGGAAAAGGAAGGGAGCGAGAGAGAGACAGAAAAGCTTCGCAGTTGGGAAGTGCGAAAATGAAGGCTTACGGCTCTAGCGGTGATTGGGAAACCATCGGCAATGGAGCTTACGGAATAGTTTTCAAAGCCAAGGTCAATGGCACAGAGGACTTCGTTGCCATCAAGAAAATTGAACCAGACATGGATGGTATCGTTGGGCTGCATCCTGAAATCATTTGCGAGGTTACTCTTTTGCGGAGGGTCAATCCACACCCGCACATCGTGCGTTTTGACAATGCTGTGCCGGTAATGGAGGTGGGGAAGGATAAACCCACCATGTATCTCATATTCGGTGAAATAAATGTTTACCAACACATTAAAGTTTCGACACATGCCTCATAAATCGTACACACGGATGTGATTCATCAAAATCAGACAAGTCATTAAGAATGACACGTCTTAATACTTACACATCTACACATCTTTTGGAGATCGAATGAGAAAAAACTTGTAATCAGAAATTGTAACCCTACAAGTTCATTAGTACAAATTTATTTTCTCTTGTTATTTGCTACAGTAAATACGTGTTTACATGCACATCCGAGGAATTTCGATTAACTTCTTTGCGAGCCGCTGTTCCTTCTTTGGATATGGATGGATTGGACCTCCTGTCTGTAAGCTTTATTTCTTCTAGTATTTAGTGTTTGTCATCATTCAATCAAGTACACATTTTGATGGCATTTTTCACACTTCAGTAGTCTCTGATAAAATGTAGTTCCCTTGTTGCTTTCGCTCATGAATATCACGTGTACCATTCATTTCAATACATATTGAGGAGGATTTTGTTGAAATTTTTGAATCGCCTGGTCCGTCCCACTCTAACGATACTGATACTGTCCCCACCTTTACTATCTGCCCAATCCGTTAGGTGTGAGATTTTACCACAAAAGGCCTCGATATTAGTTAAAGTGGGGTAATACTATTTAAACCCCTTGGTTTCTTTTTACCCCACCGATGTGGGACTTTGACACTCCCCCTCACGTGTAATCTCATTTAGTGGTTCACATGTGGAGATCCACATCGGTAATTGAAACTCAAAGGTCGGCTCCCGTTGAGCCCACTTGTTTTCAATGGAACTTAGCGGTCATCTCTATATTAAGAGTTCAGACTTGTTTCCTTACGGGTGACAAGCCCATTGGCTTGCACGGGCCGGCACCGTGGGCTTTGATACCCTGTTGAAATTTTTGGATCATCCGACCCGCTCCACTCTAATAACACTGATACTGTCCCCACCTTTACCACCTACCTAATCCGTTAGGTGTGGGGTTTTACCACAAAAAATCTCGGTATTAGTTAGAGTGGGGTAATACTATTTAAACCCCTTGATTTCTTTTCACCCCATCGATGTGGGACTTTAACAAATTTTACAACAGGCTTACGTATTGCTCATGTGTTTAGTCAGTGGTTAAGTATTTAGAAAGAAAGAAGGTCAACTTACGGTGATGATGATGAAGTTGGGCGTAGACTTGTAAACGGGTTGGGTTTATTGGGTTTGGGTCGGATTCAACCTGATCCGTTAATTTAACGGGTCATCCGAACCCAACCCATTAAGCTAACGGGTCACCCGAACCCAACCTGTTAAACCTAATAAGTCACCCGTTTCATCCGTTTCACCCGTTAACAATTTTTATTTTTTTTGTTTTTTTTTATTTTTTTATTTTTAACATTTTGCATTCCAATACAAGTTACACATTTTTTACCCAAAATTACAAATATTAACTAACAATCTAACAATATATATATATATATATGTATATGTATATGTATCAGACTACAATCTTCCAAATCAACTAATTAATAAAACTCCATAAGGGTTTTACAAAATGTGAAGCATAGCTATACGCCATGGGGCAATCGAACACCCAAAAATCTTCCAAATCAACTAATTAATAAAACTCTGTAAGGGTTTTCCAAATCAAGTAATTAACTAACAGTCTAACATCTTATGCCCTATTCAACATCACCAAGATGTACCGCCCAATTACATCGCTACTTCAAGGAAGAATTTGCATATTGAAGACCCAAAAATCTGCAACACACCCACAAAACACAATTAAACTCAACCCAATACAGCAAATTCAAATAAACAAGGATGCTGGAAGTAGTGAATTCATAGGCAAACAAAACAAGTTTTCACTTTATTGTGGAAAATACAAAGTCCAAACCCGGGATCTCTTTTGACGTATCTTACCTACTCGTATACCTTTAGCCTTTCTCTTTGAAGGACTTGGTGCACTTGTTGTACCTTGCGTATCACTTAGATTGACTGTTGACATTTCCATAACCTCAGTGTTCTCTTCATCAATATCCATCTGCACTAACCACAAGCATAAGATGCATCAGATGCCAAGGAAGTTGAGACAACGAAAATGCAGAGTAGCATGTTAGTTAACAGTTAACTTAATAAAAAGCAGGATGAATCTCTCTTGTTGTGGTGGATGATCCCTATTTCCTTCGGTTTTACGTTTCTCTTTAGAGTGTTCTTTTGACCCGAAGCATGCCATTCAAAAACCTGTGATTGGGGATTAGGCTATTAGCTATATTTATAAGACTATTTTCATAGTTTTCTTAAATTTCAAGTTCTTATTACATTCACAAGTAATAAGAGAAAAAACTAATGAAGACTTGCTGCCAACCATTTTTAAAATGGTCTTCAAAATGAAAGTGTGTGGTCCGAAACTGCGGTAATGAACCATCAACTTATAGGCAGTTCACTTTGAGGGAGTATAAACTCCAAACTCAAATTGATGTTCAGGAAATTGGTGAGAAAGTAGGGCTCTCAAGATTTCTCCTTTGAAAAACGTCTCAAAATTGATGGCAAGTAAACTATATATAGATATATGTAAAAGAGGACAATAATTGTGAAATAACAAAGTATAGTTTGTGAACCATTTTTTTCTTTCTTTTATTCATTAAGTGTCAGCTATCTTCCTTTTGAATTTGAAGGATCGTGAGTCCTTCACAAGTATGAAAATAGTCTTCATTTTGGCAGTATCTAGTGGCAGCAAGTCTTCATTTTGTTATGTTGTGAATCCTGAGAGTACATTCACAAGTATGAAAAGAACTAATCTTTCTAAACTACATTGTAACCATCTACCTAATCCTAGTAGTCCAATTTCACACAACCCCATTTCAGAAAACAATCGAAGACCCACAATTTTGCAAACAATTCCAACCCTAAATTCATTCCAACCATCAAACCCATGAAGCAATTTTAATTTTGAACACCCACAAAAAAGAGACAACGAAAGCAGCATGAAACAAAACCGGATCCACACTTTCAGAAGAACCCCGAAACAAAAACATAAGAAATCGGATCCAAAACAACAAAAAACCATATTTTAGAGAGAGAGAGAGAGAGAGAGAGAGAGAGAGAGAGAGAGCATTACCAGGAGCAATCTTGAGGAGGGACAAAAGAGAAGTTGCAAGAAGATGATAAGGGAGATAACCGGAGGTCCGGCGCTAGAAGGGAAGGAGCACGGTGTGCGCGAGACCCGTTTATGGGTTTTAGCTGTTTGTTTGTTGATTTGTGGGGTGGCCGGTGAGAGTGGAGATGGACTGAGGTCTGAGGGTTTCTATTAAGACTATTGAAATTACACAAAAGTCCTCAATAAACGGGTGATTAACGGGTTTTGCAGGTTCATCCCAAATGACCCGTTATTTAACGGGTGATTAATGGGTTGACCCGTTAACCACCTGACCTGTTTATCGCCCACCCGAAAACTAATTTTAACGGATCGGATCGGGTTGGGTTAACGGGTCGGGTTGAAAATGCCAGGTCTAGTTGGGCAGATGTCATTTAGCAAGGTTTGTTCTTTCTTGTATTGTTTTTTTTAATATGTAGGTTGATGAAGCTTCCACTTGGCTGGAATCTTTCCTATAAGACAATGTATTTGTATCCTTTTAGCTTTTAAATGAGTGCTTTTCCTGAAGGAAAACTACTAGTTCATCTTATCACTTGAATTTGCCATATTTGATTGTTGCTGGTTGTTCTGTGATTGCTTTAAATTGTGCATCTCTTTCTCAATTATGCTCCGAGTCTAATAGTTTATTGCTCTGTGGACAATGCAGCAAATGCTCACATATAATCCCGGGAAGAGAATTACAGCGAAAAAAGCTCTGGATCATGTATACTTTAAGAAGCATGACAAGGCTCAGGTATCATGTTTCATTTGTACAATTTTTCTTTGGATTGACAATGACATGCACTAAGTACAAATACTTACTTCCGGTTTATTCTATTTTTCAAACCCAAAATGAATTACCCGAGTAGAAGGCAACTGGCTTCACTCTTTCAGCCGTTCTCATTCTCCCAAAGTTTCCCAGTCCTGTTTCATGAGCATGAGATCTGAAAATGGTGCTTTTACCACCATCGTTGTCCTCAGAAATGGGCTTTTCTGCCATCCCAGGCACCCGTCTCTTTGCTATCCTTCTTAAATCCCTAGAAATCTAGATCCATAAATGCGATTGGAGCCCCATTATTATTATTATTATTATTATTATTATTTTTTTTTTTTTTGTGTCGGTGTCCTGTTTCACTTTGCTCGTTATTAATGCATCTTGTTTATGTTGAAAGATGGGACAGTCATGTGTAATCTAGAAAACAGTTTGAGGTATTTCCATCATTAGAGAAATAAAATCGCTTACAGTTGTGTTACTAGTTAAGGAATAAAACTTTTATGTAATTAAGTGACATATCTTAGGTTCGATAATTGATTGACATGGACGGCGAGGACGAATGATATTTGCTTTGATTTTGATACCTAGTTATGGATGACCCATCATGGGACGTAGTCCAGTCTCTCATCTTAGAATATAATACCTCATCTTCAGTAATGTAGGGTTATACATAAATATTTTATTGCAAGAATTGCTTAGTAGTGAAAACTGCTCCTGATCCTCATGCTCATGAGTATGCATAACTGATTCTGATTTCCTATGATTAATGAATTTGTGGTAATCTTCATTATAGTCGATTGTTACATATTGTATTGCTGCTATGGGGCTACATTTACTTAGAAGCGGCTGTTTTAATTGCTCCACAAGGGCCTGAATTCTCAGTTATTTTTCTGTTGTTTTCGGTTTAGGTTTTGTTATTGCATAAGCTTGGGCGTGCCTTGATTCCCCCATTAGTTGCGTGTCTCTTGGTATGTTAGACACTGAAGTTGAAGCTCCAGATCAAGTTTAGCAGTAGGATTTGTCGAACATTTGGCATTATTGTTGTTATTATGATTCATCGGCTCTTTTTACATTTGACTTGTCCATGCGGTGTCTTATATTTTTTTTGTCGCAGGCATGATCATAACGGGGAGTCATTTTATGGAGTGGAAATTCTGGATGAAGGGGTGAATATTCGCTGGTTCTATTTCAGTTTTTGTGAACCGTATAAGCAATTCTACTCAGCACAACGGATTTGAATTTGAATCATTCATGATTTTGTTGACTTTTTTTTGTAAGTGATTCGAGATGGAAGCACAAGCGTTGGGAAAATGGGAATTGTTAGACCATAAAATCTGATTGCGATGTGGTTGTACGCTGAATGCATTTGTCAGTATGCAAATTGCAATTTTTTTTTTCTCTGTGTTGGTTACACGGGCGACAGCCGGTTGGGCGTCGTCTGAATATTCTTGTATACTCATCTGCCTTTTTTTAGGCTTTTGCTAAAAACAGCTGCCGCACAGCGATTTCTTTCTGCAATTTCCACCAAATACCCTTCACTTTTTATGAGTGACCTTTTGTCTTTCTTCACTCTCTTCTAATGACTCAGCTTCTTTTATTTCGTTCTTCTCTATTAATTTTTCTTGTTGCATGGTCAAGTTCTTCCCTTGTTCTTAATTAGATACACAGTATTATAAAGTAGCAAAGGTTTTTATACTTTGATTCATAAAGGATTTCTCTCTCTTTCTGAGGGGTTGCTGATAAAATTTGGTACTTTTTGTTTTTGCTTGGTTAAAGTTTATACAGGAGCGCTCAAGCAATGACTAGTTAGTAACTTAATACAGTGCTAACCAATCGTTTGAGCCCATTCCACAAAATAATCTCATGATTTGAAACATTTGTTTTTAGGTTTTCATTCATAAATCATTAATGCAAAGCCAACGAAACGCTCTACTGTGTAAGCAAACAGAAGATGGAAGGCTGATACACCTGTAGAAAGGATTCCATTCCTAAATTTTGAAATGTCATAGAAGTGTCGTGGCGATATTGAGTCGTACGAGCATTCCTAGGAGTGAAAGACCGAAATGGAGGAGTAACGCAACAAGGGGTTTGATGATTTTCGTCGCGTAGCGAAGGGAAAGGAACTGATGCAAGAAAAAACCAAGGGCCTCGAAGAGACAAAGGATAGATAACATGTGATTCACTCAACCAGGGGCAACACAGCTTGCTCGACGTTGCTAATCGTGGATTCGCTCACACGACCAAGCCACTCACTTCAATTGCACAAAGCAAAGTATAATTTAATTCCGTTAAGTCTCTCTTCATGGCTTTCTAGTACAATATTGATAAGGATTTACAAATTAATAGACCTTAAGTTTCCATAACGTCCTTACAACTCTCAAAATAACTTAACAAATTCCTAAATAATTAAAATACATAACCTTTATTATTCCAAAGCATAATAGCCGTTTTCGAATTGTATTCAAGGCATGCCTCGGTGCCTCCAACATCAGGAACCGCATAAACTAGAATGGGATGCTATAGTAGTGAAAGGGTCGAATCGTTTACTAAAGTTTGGTATCGATAGTCGTTAGTAGAGGATTATGCTTAACAGCTATGGTAGAATAAATTTGACGTCGTAGTGTATGGTTGATTTGTAATGTTTAGTTATATGTTAAGCAATGTATTTACTAACTGTTATATGATAATAAACATGAGAACCATGTATCCTTATTATCTTGAGTGTTTATCATGTCCTAAACTACCTTAATGTGAAAAGTATCAAATATGTAAATACGCACTATATATATACATTGTATGGACACGACATGCACATGATATGCACACCATGTGCACTACATGCACATGATATATACACTATATGCACATGATATGCACGAAACTATAGATTGGCCAATGAGCTGATTCTGGCATTTATAAGACGCATTTACCGCATGCTATTCACATAATGGATACAACTAGAATATAATCCACAACGACCACATATATATGTTGAAATATAGAACGACTAAGGCTTGTAGAATGCTAGGGCTGTGTTGTTGATACTGGGGAATACTCAATATGCTTTCTTATTATCATAATCTGTACGGAGATACAAGATTTATACAAAGCAAAGTCATCTATTCTAGGAAGTCAACTCTAAGAGATCAAAACATGATTTACATCCCTACAATCAAGGAACCAAATATCCTAAATGATATTGTCGTCTAATACTCCCCCTCAAGGTGGAGTGTGAATGTCAAGAACACCCATCTTGCCAAGAAGAGATTGAAATGCAGCTTGCCCTAATCGTTTAGTGAAAATGTCGGCTAGTTGCTGTCCAGTAGGGATATAGGCAGTCGTAATAACCCCAGATTGAATCCGGTCATGAACAACATGACAATCGATTTCTATATGCTTAGTACGCTCATGAAAAACTGAGTTAGCTGCTATATGGAGAGCAACTTGGTTATCACAGTATAATTTGGCCGGTCCATGGTGATCAACACGCAAGTCAGCTAATAAAAACTTCATCCATGTAAGTTCACATGTGGCTGAAGCCATAGAACGATACTCGGCTTTGGCCGAGGATCTTGAGACAGTAGACTGTTTCTTGGTTTTCCACGACACTAGTGCACCTCCGAGAAATATGCAATAACCCGTAACGGATCTTCATGTGATTGGGCATCGAGCCCAGTTAGCATCACAATAACCTCTCAATATTAAACTTCCATTTGAGGGAAAAAGAAGGCCTTGTCCAGGCGCCCCCTTCAAGTAACATAAAAGACGGTGAACCACGTCAAGATGAGGCTTTCTTGGTTGTTGCATAAACTGATTGAGGATATGAATTGAATACGAAATCTCTGGCCTAGTGATTGTGAGATCAATAAGTTTCCCAACAAGTCTTTTATATTGCGAAGCATTGCGGAGAAGCTGTCCTTCCGTTGGAGATAATTTCAAGTTTTCTTCCATGGGAAATTTTGCAGGTTTTGCACCCAGTAAGCTGGCCTCATCAAGAATGTCAAGTGTGTATTTTCGTTGGGAGATTGAAATCCCTTGAGAGGACCGAGCTACCTCCACGCCAAGGAAATATTTTAAGTGTCCAAGGTCCTTGATTCGAAAATGGGTGTGAAGAAAATGCTTAAGATCGTGGATGGCCACCTCATCGTTACCTGTGATGATCATGTCATCGACACAAGTGAGTAAATCGGTAAATGAGTGCCCACGCACCTTAGTAAATAGAGAGTAATCCGCCTTAGATTGTTGGTAGCCGGCTTGGTGGATGGTGGTGGAAATTTATGGAACCAGGTGTGTAAAGCTTGCTTGAGTCCGTATAGGAACTTGTTGAGTCGACAAACACTTTTCTCCCCCTGTCAACGAAGACCAGGAGGCAGGTGCATATAGACTTCTTCACATAGATCACCATGAAGAAAGGCATTTTGGATGTCCAGTTGATGAAGAGACCAATTGCGTACGGAGGCAATAGTGAGGAAGTAGCGCACTGTGATTAATTTTGCAACGGGAGCAAAGGTTTCTTTGTAATCGATACCTTCCCGCTATGTAAAACCTTTGGCAACGAGGTGAGCTTTGTAGCACTCGACAGTACCATCAAAGTTGTACTTGATCTTGTAGATCCATTTGCAACCGATGGTGCGATGGCCGGGAGGAAGGCCAATGAGGGTCCATGTGTTTTGTTGGTCAAGAGCAAGAAGTTCAACGTCCATTGCAGCCCTCCAGTTGGGATCACTATTAACCTGCTCAAAGGATGTGGTAGTAGCACAAGCAAATGAGCGATGCGAAGGAGAGAGGTTAGCATAAGAAACATAGTGAGATAAAGGATAGTGAATACCTGACATAGATGAGGATGAGGCGTTTGGGTTTTGGACATGATATAACCCTTGAAGCCTTAAGGAAGGCTTGGAGACGCGTCCAAAATGACGAGGGGCAGGTGGTGGAGGACTTATGTTTGTGGCTGTTGGGGGTATGTTGGTGGGGGAAAGATTGGTGTTGGTAGAGGTGTCGTGGGAGGGAGATTGAGTTGGTGAAGAGGTAGAGTTATCTGTAGATTGTGGCATTAGTGTTGGTGTGGAAATAGAACTCACGGGTTGTGATGGAAGAGGCGTGGGCAGTGGAGTTGGTATATTGGATAAAGGTGCAGGTTGTTGGTTAGGTGGATGGTCATGAGGTGCAGTGGTATCGTGAGTAATATAGGGGAAAGTGTCAGGTTAGTGGGGTAGGGGTAATACTAAGGTATCAGGTTGATTATCAGGTTGGTGAGTAATATAGGGGAAGGCAGTTTCATGAAAAACAACATCACGGGATGAAAAGAATTTATGAGTGGCAAGATCATAAACACGGTAACCTTTTTGACCTAAAGGATAACCAACAAAGATGCACCGCTTGGCATGTTGATCAAATTTGTGAGTGGGATGGAGATTTGTGGCATAACATAAACAACCAAAGACTCGTAGGTGGGAAAAATCTGGAAGATGATGATGTAAAAGTTCATATGGTGTTTTGTGAGAGAGAAGTGGTGTGGGTAAACGATTAATTAACAGGTAGTTTGTATGCTTTCCCCCAAAAAAATCAGTGGCAAATTTGCTTGGAAATGGAGTGCTCGACCAACATTCAAGAGATGATGATGTTTCCGCTCAACAATCCGATTTTGTTGGGGTGTTGTTGGACAAGAAGTCTGGAAAATAATGCCTTTGTTAGAAAAAAAAAAAAAAAAAAAACGCAATGAAGTGAATTCACCCACATTGTTAGCCCGTATCATTTTGATCATACAATTAAATTGTGTGTGCGCCTAAGCAATGAACAAACATAACAACCCTTGTGTTTCAGATTTAAAACGCATAAGATGTATCCAAGTGTAACGAGAATAATCATCAACAATGGTTAAAAAATATAGAGCCCCTGAATGGGAATTGACTCAATGAGGTCCCCAAATATCACAATGTATCAAATCAAAAGGTGCGGTAAAAGAAATAAAACTTGAAGGAAAAGATAAACGGGTTTGTTTTGCAAGGGGACAAACGTCACATGAATGACTGGAATCAACCATGATCGTTGGAACTTGCTTGGTCAAAACTTGAAGAGGACCGATGGAGGGATGACCTAAACATTGGTGCCAAAGGTTGGAATGACGGCTAACATTGTGGATGAGGCTAGGGTTTTGTTCTGGCGCCAAGTAATAGAGTCCATTATATTGCTTGCCCAAGCCAATCGTCCTCCTCGTATCCATGTCCTGTATCACACAAAAATTCGGAAAGAAAATCGCTATGCATCTTAGTGCCTCAGTAAGCTTGCTAACAAATAATAAATAAACCCGAAATTTGGGTACATGTAGCATGTCATCAAGTTTAATATGAGGATTAACTCGTATGGAACCAATGGATTCAATGGTCGCTTGCCTTCCATTAGGCATCTGAACGGACTTGAACATGGACAAGGATTTCTTGTCGAGCAAGTGTGATGAGGGGGATATGTGATCCGTTGCCCCACTATCAATAATCCAATATAATGTTTTCTATGAAGAAACTGCTGACATATTTGAAGAGGGTGTGATTATTGTAGGAGGAAGAGGGATAGAGAAATGTAGGAGAGCGGAGAGGTTTTTAAAACTTGAAAAGACTTCTAATTTCTGATTTCTTTTTCTCACACTCAATACTCATTACACTACATGGCTTTTATAGCCACTACAATACATCATCATTTATTTAGGTAATTATAAGGTTCTTTGAACATTGAAACATCTAGAGAAATCATGATTAACTCCAGAAATTCCAAACATCACAACTCTAGAACTTCTATCCTTTCTTATCCCTGATTTATGACTCTTCCTTGTAACTGAAATTTGGGTTAACCTTCCAACATTGCCTCCCTTAAACCAAATTTGCTTTTGATTCCTAGTCTTGCAACATCTCGCTTGAACACTTGTCCACCAAGCGGTTTTGTGAACACGTCTGCCATCTGTTCATCTGTTTTGCAATACTTTAGTTATATAATTCCCTCACTAACAAGCTCCCTTAGGAAATAAAAGCGGATGCAGATGTGCTTTGTTCTCCCATGTAGAACAGGATCTTTTGAGACTGAAATTGTTGAGCTATTGTCACAGAACAAAGTGGTTGGACCCTTTTGTTTATGCATCAGACTCTCTAAAATGCCAAGTAGCCAAACTGTATGACATCTTGCAAAAGAGGCAGCTATGTACTCTGCTTCCATTGTAGAGAGGGCAACAATTGGTTGCTTCCTCGAATTCCATGAAATCACGCCACTTCCCAAACTAAAGACATAACCTGAAGTGCTTTTGCAATCATCAATACTTCCAGCTAAATCACTGTCAGTATAGCCAATAAGTTTCACTCAAACATTTGCTTCATAAAAAATGCCATAATCAAAGGTTCCTTTGATGTATCGCAAAATTTTTTTTGCAGCTTCCCAATGATTTGAATGTGGCTTTTCCATAAACCTGCTCACCAGACTTACTGCATACATGATGTCTGGTCTTGTGGCCGTTAAGTACATCAAATTACCCACCAAACTGCGAAACTTGGTGGAATCAATAGGTCTCCCTTCATCATCTTTGCTTAGCTTTAGGCTTGTAATGCATGGTGTCACTACTGGGTTTGCATTCTCCATCCCAAATTTCTTCAAAACTTCTTTTGCATAACTCTCTTGAGAAATGAAAATGCCTTTCTTAGATTGAGAAACTTCAATACTAAGAAAGTGATGCAGCTTGCCCAAATCTATCATCTCAAATTCTTCAATCATAGAGAGCTTAAAACCATTCAATAACTCCAAATCATTTCCGGTAAAGATAAGATCATCCACATAAAGACTTACAACCATGAAACTTCCTTGTGAGGTGCTTTTGACATAAAGGGTATGTTCATACGGACACTTCTGAAAACCATGCTTCTCGAAGTATGAATTAATACGACTGTACCATACACGTGGTGATTGCTTGAGCCCATATAACGCCTTCTTAAGCTTGTAAACTTTATTTTCCTCTCCTTTCTTCACATATCCAGGTGGCTGCTCCAAATAAACTTCTTCTTGAAGGATGCCATTCAAGAACGCAGACTTTACATCCATTTGAAAAATTTCCCAATTGTTTTGTGCAGCAAGTGAGATGATCAATCGAATAGTATCAAGTCTGGAAACAGGAGCAAAAATTTCAGTATAATCTTCACCTTCCTTTTGCTTATAACCCTTTGCAACAAGTCTCACCTTGTACTTGTTAATGGACCCATCTGCATTTTTCTTTGTCTTATATACCCATTTAACACCAATAGGATTCTTGTGTGTTGGCAGATTTGTGAGCTCCCAAGTCCCATTCTTCTCAATAGCCTTTATTTCTTCATCCATGGCTTGCTTCCATTTTTCTTCCTCACATGCTTCATTAAATGAAATTGGATCCTTTCCAGCAAAGAAGGCAAAGAATATAGTATTATCCTCCAAATCTACTTGCTCTGAGGAGTCATAAAGATCTCGTATACTTCTAAACTTTCTTGGAGGCGAGTCGTCATCACTTGATGTAGCTCTTGGAGATTGAGGAGCAATTTCTGATTGATAAGTATCATCTTCTTCTTGCATAATAGGCAGCTTTGCTGGACCATTTTCATCTTCAAAGGAAGCATTTTCATCAAAGTGGACATCACGGCTGATCAAGAACTTTTTGGTCTTCGGATTGGACAACTTGTAGGCCTTGCTCCTTTCACTATATCCAATGAAAATGCACTTTTCTGCCTTATTGTCGAGCTTGTTTCTCAACTCCTTTGGAACATGGGAATAGGCAACACAACCGAAAATCTTCAAATGTTGCACTCTCGGCTTCACTCCATACCATGCTTCATGAGGTGTGCAATCCTTCAAACTCTTTGTTGGTGATCTGTTGATTAAATATGCAGCACAGGAAACAACTTCTGCCCAAAGTTCTTGCTGCAATCTTTTCTTCTTGAGCATGCATCTCACCATCTCCATGATTGTCCGGTTCTTTCTTTCGCTCACACCATTTTGTTGCGGTGTATATCGGGCTATCAACTGGTGCTTTATTCCATGATCTTTGCAATATTTTTGAAATTCATTGGAGAGATACTCTCCACCACGATCTGTCCTCAAACTTTTGATTTGAAAGCCTACAAACTTTTCAACTTCGGCCTTGAAATCTTTAAAGCCTTGAAATGCTTCAGATTTTTCTTTGAGGAAGTAGACCCAAACTTTTCTTGAGAAATCATCAATAAATGTAATGAAATATAGATTACCTCCAAAAGATGCTACTGGCAGTGGACCACACAAGTCAGAATGAATAAGCTCCAACGGCTTTTTTGCTCGCCAAGAGGACTCTGGAGGAAATGAACTTCTATGTTGCTTAACAAATTGACAATTTTCACAAACGCCATCTACTGGATCAATTTGAGGTAGCCCATGTACCATTCTTTTGTTTGACAGCAACTTCAAACTTCCATAATTTAAATGGCCATATCTATCATGCCATAACTTAGAGACTTCTTTTTCAGCACTCATAAAACAAGATAGTTTTGTTGTTTGGAGCTTCAAAGGAAACAAGTTATTTGCAGCAAGTCCAACCTTGGCAACAAATTTATCCTCCTTTTTTAGAACACAAAAATCACCACGGAGGCGAATATCATAACCCTTCCTCAACAGATGGCCCATACTCAATAAATTACTCTTCAAACTAGGAACATAATATACTTCAGAAACCTTCTCAATTGTTCCAGATTTTGATTTGAAAGACACCTCACCAATTCCCTCAATTTTATAGGCTCTATCATCACCAATTCTCACTTGACCACGATCAAACTTATAGAGGGCAGAAAAAAGGTTTTTGTTACCTGTCATATGCTTGCTAGCTCCACTATCTAAATACCACACATAATTCATTTGATCTCCATGACATGCAAGCAATAAAGTTTCTTTATAATCACCATCTCTAGAGTTGGTTTGATGCATATAGCCTGCTCCATATTGTTTTTCATCATCTGCCTTTTTGAGCCGACATTCTCTGATCTTGTGCCTAGGTTTGTTGCAGTAGTAGCATTCTGGAATGCCACGTCCTCTTCCTCGGTATGAATTGAAATTTCTTTCACCTTCGTTATTGGAGTTGTTTGATGAGCCTCGTTCATTGCCATAAGAATTAGTGCCTCTGCCATTCAAATATCTTCCTCTACCTCGTCCGCCTCTTCCACCTCTTCCACGTCCGAAGCTTTGATTAGGGCTCGAAGCTTGATTGCTATTGCCTCCCGTAGTTGCAACTTGAGACTTAAGTGCTTGATCCGGTTGAGTAGTAGGAGGATTTCTCAAATTAATTTTGATCTCATGTGCCTCCAATTTTCCTTGTACCTCTTCCATAGAAAAAGTTGAAATATCATTTGACTCTTCGATGGCAGCCACAACATAATCGAATTTCGCCGGTAAGCTACGGAGAATTTTCTCAACAATTCTTGCATCTTCGAGAATCTCCCCATTTGAAGCCATTTGATTAACGACTGAGGTAACTCTGATAAAGTAGTCTTTGATTGTCTCAACTTCTTTCATCTCCAACTTTTCAAATTCTTTCCTTAAAGATTGCAAACGAACCTTCTTTACCTTCTCCTTACCTCTGTAGGCATTCTCGATCATATCCCATGCTTGCTTTGCATTCTCGGCTTTTGCAACTCTTTCATATATTTGCATCTCAATGGTTTGATAGATGTGGAAGAGTGCCTTGTTGTCCTTCTTTCGGTTTTCCCTCAAAGTATTCATCTGTGCTGGAGTTAACGCAGCTTCGTTATCCGTCTCTTCGTAGCCTGCTTCAACAATATTCCATAGCTCCAAAGCCTTCAACAACACCTTCATATTGTTGCTCCAGTAGTCGTAATTATCACCACCAAATTGAGGAACTAGTGAAGCCCAGTTGTGACCATTTGCATTTGCATTCGCCATATTGACAAAACTTCAACACGGCTCTGGTACCAATTTGTAGGAGGAAGAGGGATAGAGAAATGTAGGAGAGCGGAGAGGTTTTTAAAACTTGAAAAGACTCTTCTAATTTCTGATTTCTTTTTCTCACACTCAAAACTCATTACACTACATGGCTTTAATAGCCACTACAATACATCATCATTTATTTAGGTAATTATAAGGTTCTTTGAACATTGAAACATCTAGAGAAATCATGATTAACTCCAGAAATTCCAAACATCACAACTCTAGAACTTCTATCCTTTCTTATCCCTGATTTATGACTCTTCCTTGTAACTGAAATTTGGGTTAACCTTCCAACAATTATACCTATAGCATTTGCAAAGTGTTGTGTATTACCATCGAGATTGGTCTTCTTAAGCATCGCCATTATTTAATTGTATTCCTCCGTGGTAAATTTTGGACCATCACTAGTTGTTGCCTTGTGTCGTGGTTTAGCACCTTTGATGGCTTCGGCTTCCACCTTAACTTGGTTAACAGCAGGCTTCCTCTTGTTGGGAGGTTTCACGGATTTCCCATGGTATTTGTGGCCAGGTGGAAAACCATTCAAGTAAAAACACTTGTCCACAGTGTGATATTTCTGATCACAATACGTACACTGAAGGGGTGTGTTTCCCTTAGATGTCTGAAAAGTTTGCACCGCAGGTTCTCTATCATTGGTTACGTTCATGGCATGTAGATTAACATTATTACGATTGAGAGATACCTCCACTTGTTTCTCTTGTTGAAGGACAAGAGAGTATGTCTTTCGAGTGTTAGGAAGTGGCTGCATCAGTAGTATTTGTCCACGTACTGCAGCATATGACTCATTTAATCCCATAAGGAATTGCATCACTCTTTCTTTCTCGTCTCGATCGCTGATCTTCTTCAATCCTCCGCAGGTGCAGTCGGGGGTTCATGATAGGACGACAATTCATCCCATAGTGCCTTCAACTTGGTATAGTAGGCCGAGGTAGATTGTTGTTCTTGCCTGTGTTCAACAATTTCTCGTTTGATCTGATAAATGCGTGTATCATTTCCTTGTGAGAAGCGATCTCGTAGGTCCGCCTATACATCTGCTGCTGAGGTGTAATAGGAAACGCTGCTCACGATATTGTCGTGTACAGAGTTTAAGATCCAAGCAAGGACCATGTCATTGCATCTGTGCCATGATGCAAACTGTTTACAGTTTCTGGTGGAGGATCGATGATGCCATCAACCAATCCAAGTTTGTTTTTCGCACTCAAGCTTATTTGAATTGCATGACTCCAGGTATTGTAGTTGTCTCCTTGAAGTGTTTTGGAAACTAAGATGTTCCCAGGTTGATCGGAGGAGTGTAAAGAAAAGGGGTTTGAGATATCAATGGACATCTCTGTTGGTTTTTGGTTTGCTGTTGGTTCTCCCATGGTGAGGATTGTTGTGTTTTGTTGATGTTGCTGAAGCGGTTGGGTATTCAGAGTCACCAGAAACGGTGCTCTAATACCATGTTGAAATATGGAACGGCTAAGGCTTGTAGAATGCTAGGGCTGTGTTGTTGATACTGGGGAATACTCGATATGTTTTCTTATTATCATAATCTGTACAGAGATACAAGATTTATACAAAGCAAAGTCATCTATTCTAGGAAGTCAACTCTAAGAGATCATACATGATTTACATCCCTACAATCAAGGAACCAAATATCCTAAATGATATTGCCGTCTAATAATATAAGGTGAGAGTGACGGTTGGAAGTAAAGACCATTTATACGTAAAAATAACTTTAATAAAAAATTATCATGACATTAGAAGATTCATGTGGTATGAGGGATTGCAAAAAGTTCCCAGCAAGTTCGCTCGTTATGGCCAAACTTTCAGCAACGCTTACATTTCCGATTGACTACATCTTCTCCTTGTGACGGGATACACTACTTCTTGGGTCTCTCAGACAGTTCTGTCGGTGGTAGGACTATCAGCTGCGCATGTTGCGTTCCATTAGACAACGGGGAATACCGACTATACCAACATTCTGAACTGACGGAACCCAGTTGTACAGTATTTTGGCTTGTTCAGTATGCCAAAGAGAGAAACTGTACCAACATTCTCTTCGCATTAGTTTTTTTTAAAATATTTATTCTACAGTATTGTATAGGTACCCTTTTACGTCAGAGGATGCTATTGCTGAGTCTTGTCCAGTATGCCATAGAAATTGCAATTGCAAAGCATGCTTGTGCTTAGATTATCAATCTGAGAAGGTCAGCTTCCTCTCCTCGTGCAAAGCTCCTGAATTTTGGCTTGTTCCATTGATATGTTTCATACATAAGTGAAGTGTTCATGAAATGTTTTGGTTTTTTCTGCAGAAGGTTTACCCTGTGAATGTGCTTCCATTTGAAAAGAATTAATGATGAACAAGTGACGGAGATGGAGATGGAGGATACAAGACAAGGTATTCTCTTTCTGGAACTCATTAAAGGATTAACTCTTTTTCCAACCAGGTTTTGCTTTGATTTTGAGGCAAGGTATACTTAATTGAACATTTTAATAGGATTTTGAAGTCTTTAAAATATGGGTGCATACATGATACATGAATACAATGTGTTGTGTGTGTGTTGGGTTGGGTGGTGGTGGTTAGAAGATGAGCACACATTAATACAAAAGTTGTATCTTTTATTTGACTAAGAGAGGCATTTTGAAAATACCATTGCCACACACAGACAGGCTTATTACTCTTTACGTTTCTGTAGTGTGCAATCATTTATGAAATCGGGGATAGCGGATGTTATTTATGTTCTTGGCTGGGGTTGTAACTCATCGATATCTGAGATTAGAAGTAATCACTGTGTCATCCCATCTGAGACTTGACCTTGGATTTTTTTGGGACAGGGATAGCCCCGTTGGAGCTAAAGAAAGAAAAGTCAGATGTAGATCCTGATGAGCATGTGTTTGGTAAACCTTTAACATGAACATTTTACTGCATTAGATTTTGATTTTTTGGCTTCTTGGACTAATTGAATGCAAACCATCAGTCGGTTTTCTTTTTTTGCAAGATTTGCATCTTCGCAATCTAATATTGAAAGAGGAAGCGAAGGAAGATTTAAATCTTCTGGAAGTGCTCAAAGGAGATCGTAACAAAAGCATTGAGGTAAAATTTGCGTTTATATGCTTTTCCCAAATTCTGCGTCCTTTTCCAATTCCCGTACAAAAGACAAATGGGTTTTGTGCAATTTTGCACATGCAAGCCAAGAGCAGACTGAAGGAGACAACTATTTGTGTTCGAATTCTGATCCGGTAATATTTCTTTTCCTTTTTACTATTTTGTGTAAGAAATATATTGTTTTCAAAATTTGATTAGATTTTTTATTGTTTATTTTAGAATCTAAAGTCTGACTAGGAGCTACTACGACTAGCTTGCTTGTCAATTTCTTCAAAACTTGAAGAAATTGATTTTCCTCGCTGTCTGTGGTAGCCTAATTCCGCTGACTCTATCATGCACAATAATGAGAACGGCACTCTCCAGCCTGAAATCAAGGTCCTCATGGCATTAGGGTGGGTGATCGAATGGATTACTCCATGTGACTTTGTTCAGGCATGTGTCAAAAAGCTAGACAAAGAAGGTTGTCCTGAAGAAACATTGAGGGAAAAATGTGTCTCAATCATGAAAGGTATAATATTTAATTTATTTATTGATAAATGAGTGTTTCAGATTAACACATGATTATTTGTTTACATTTTATTATTTTATATATTGAGACCATAGTTAATACAGTTTATGACTATAAAATTGACGGTATGGAATTGACAGACATTAATATAAGTCATAACTACTCTCAAATTAGATCGTAACAAACTGCAGTTTAATTCGGATCATTTTCTCTTGTTAAAAGTGGTAAGTCCTAGTTTAGGAATATTTAATGTTCTGTTTCTTAATGCCTATCAATATCTGTTGTTAAGGGGAATTGAATATTCTGGGAGCAGTTATGACTGTAGCACAAACTACAACTGATGACCTGTAGCTCACTATATCTCTGTCAATTCCACACCATCAATTTTTAGAGTCATAAACTATATTAACTCTGGTCTCAATATATAAAATAATAAAATGTAAACAAATAATCATGTACTGTATTAATCTGAAACACTCATTTATCAATAAAAAAACACATTTTTTCCTCAATGTTTCTTGAGTACAACGTTCTTTGTCTAGCTTTTTGACACATGACTGAACAAAATCCCATGGAGTAATCCATGCAATCGCCCACCCTCATGCCATGAGGACCTTGATTTCAGTCTGAAGAGTGCCGTTCTCATCATTGTGCAAATGGAGTAAGTGGAATTAGGACCATAGACGGCGAGGAAAATCAATTTCTTCAAGTTTTGAAGAAATTGACAAGCAAGCCACTCGTAGTAGCTCCCAATCAGGCTTTAGATTCTAAAATAAAAAATATAATCAAAATTTAAAAACAATATATTTCTTACACAAAATAGTAAAGGCGAAAAGAAATACATAAATTGTTGAATAAACCCCACATACTTAATACACCCCACATTTGCTTTTTCAATTAAAAATTATCTTAATATAACCCACTTACTTTCCCATAATACCCTCACACCCTACATTCTTAACATACACCTTACATTTTCTATATGCACCTCATATCTTCTATACACTCCATATTTTTCAAATCTTAAAATAATGCCGACTAAAATTTTGACAAAAGATGCCATCAGGATTTAAAGCATATGTGGATTGTTTTCAATTCCACCATTAAAACCCATGTCGTCTGTTTAATTCTTCATGTAATCCCTGTGATCCCTAAAAGATGAATACGATCATAGAAGCTTGAATAACGCATCAAAAGCAAGATTAAATAATTATCGATGTTGTCAAAATCACAAAAACAATAACTAATATGAAATCTTACCTCATGTGAAGCTTCCAAAATATCGATTTCGTATTTCATTCGTCAAAAATAATTTTTCTCAATCAACATGTTTGTTTCATTGGTTAGGGTTTTGTTTAACAATGGAGGGTTGAAGGGATTTTGATAGTTGAAAAAGATAAATAATAAGTTAAAAGTGAATTGGGCTGTATATAGAATTTTTAGGGTTTAGGGTTTAAGTTTTTGACACATGCCTAAACAAAGTCCCATGGAGTAATACATTCGATTGCCCGACCTTGATTTCAGGAGAGTGTCGAGAGTCAGCAGAATTAGGCTACCACAGACAGGGAGGAAAATCAGTTTCTTCAAGTTTTGAAGAAATTGACAAGCAAGTGCTTTAGATTCTAAAATAAACAATAAAAAATAAAAAATCTAATCAAATTTTGAAAACAATATATTTCTTACACAAAATAGTAAAAGGGAAAAGAAATATTACCGATCAAAATTCGAACACAGATAGCCAGGGTATTTATTGCCAGAAATACGGTAGCATCCTTCAGTCTGCTTTTGGCTTGCATCTGCAAAATTGCACAAAACCCATTGATCTTTTGTACGGGAATTGGAAAACGGCGCAGAATTTGGGAAAAGCATATAAACGCAGAGTTTACCTCAACCATCCAATCAATGCTTTTGTTACGATCTCCTTTGAACACTTCCAGAAGATTTAAATCTTCCTTCGCTTCCTTTTTCAATATTAGATTGCGAAGATGCAAATCTTGCAAAAAAAAGAAAACCAATTGATGGTTTGCATTCAATTAGTCCAAGAAGCCAAAAAAATCAAAATCTAGTCCTGTAAAATGTTCATGTTAAGGGCTTACCAAACACATGCTCATCAGGATCTACATGACTTTTCTTTAGTCAAAAGATTGGTGGCGACGCCGATGATGGCGTCAGGTTTGGGGGTGGACGATGTCGAAACGACGTCGTGGGTTTTGGGTTCCTGGGCGTGGAGCTGCTGGCTTCGTGGGTTGGCTCGGCTCCTGCGGCTCAGGCTGCTGGCTTGGCATGCTGGGCTCGGCGGCCTGGCGATTCGACGGCCGCTCGCTCAGTGGGAGGGGTTTTCAACGAAACCGTATTCTATATATATACATACAGATTGCTTAAGGGGAGGGATCCCATTTTTTTCAAAAAAATGGGAACACGCTCCTCATCGTTAGATTGGTTTTAATAAAATTATGTGGTTAAGATTAAAACACAGGCCACACAATTTCATTAAAGTTAAATCCAACGGTGGGGAGTGTGTCCCATTTTTTTAGAAAAATGGGGATCCCTCCCTGAAGCAATGTGTATATATAAATATATTTTTTTTCAAAATTCAAATATGCATATATAATTTAATACTGATCTATATAATTTCATACAATATCAATTCACATAATTCTACAATATTATGGATATGATGCATACATAATTTATGTAGAATCTAATTCGTAAATCGTAAAGTTGAGTCATGCATTATAGTGAATGTTCATGCTATCAGGGCTGCAAAAATATCGAGATAAAAATCGTTGTTTTATAAGAACTTGATTGCGTGATGATATTAATGAACTAGTTTGACGCAGAAAATTATTTCTTCAATTTCGGCTTTATATCTCCAAAGCTTGTATCACACTCTAAGAAAAATAAATTGAATCAATAAAAGTATATGAATACAAGAAAACCAAAATTTAATCAATTAAGAATAATTCAAACGTAATATTCCCCTTATTAAAGATGAATAATTTCCACGTCACATTTCTAAGTGGTAGAAGCGTGCGAATAACGTGTTGTGGCTTATTTTAATCTGACAATAGAGAAAGAGGGGGCATGGGAGAGAGAGTAGGAAGAGATGTGTTTGTAAGAGTGTGTAGATAATGTGTTATTTCCCCTATGCAGTGCCTTTATTTATAATAATGAGAGAGAAAAAATACAAATTATAATAGAGAAGAATAAGTAGTATAAAAAATTTAGGATTTACACAATTATTTTAAAGCAATATATTAAATAAACAAACTCATGAAGAGTTACATATGTCTTGGAGTAGAAGCTCCTGAAGAAGAGTAGGAGGCTCCTCAAACCAAACTAAATTATTGCTACTAAACAAAGCAAACTTCGCAAGACTGTGTGCAACACCATTGCATAAACGGGAGACATGAATAAACCTCACCATAGAGCAAGTAGAAGCCAGCTGCATTATATCATCTGCTATCATACCAATCGTGGATGAGTCTGAATGGATCATATTAAGAGTTGCAATGGCCTTCATGGAGTCGCTCTCCACCACGACCTGTTGAAAACCTTGCTGCTGAGCCATCTGCAAGCCATATCTCACAACATACAGCTCCAGAATCGGTATTGAGGTAACGCCTGGGAATTGCTGCTCCCAGTCCCGAATCACCATCCCCACACCACCCAGCTTGGCATGAACATTCGACGCCCCATCCGTATTAATTTTAACCCACCCGTGATTGGGGGGAGTCCACCATATATGGGGTGGGGAGACCCCCCATCCTTGTTGGTTTACTATTGGTGAAATATAGTTTTTATATTAAATTTGATTGTTTGTGGCTTTTCATATTTCAAAGCTATGTTTTGAGGACTCCATATGTATGTTTAGGATGACTTGAATGAATTAAAATATATTTTGCTTTGTACCATTGAAGTGAGTGATTCCTCTTTCCCCAATCAAATATTTAGTTTGATCGCGTGAGCGAATCCACAATTAGTGACGTGAGCAAGCTCCGTTGCCCCTGGTTGAGTAACTCCCAAGTTATCATCCACCGTCTCCCCAAAAACCCTTGGCTTGTCCTGCATCAATTGGCCTCATGAAAAGGCAGCCAACCAAGAAGAAACTCTCTGCCAAACAACCATTGGCAGAACATGAGAACCCCGCCACACTCTTGAGTTCCTTTCTTGCTAAATACCCCACATGATCATGCATGCCATTTTGAAATCCACCTCCCATCCGTTCAAGCACCTCAAGCAGCCACTCCTTAAGCAAAAAGGGGTATTCCCAGACAACCGGAGACCAAACGGAGAACTAGAACCATACCGCTCTGGCAAAAGAACAAGTAAGCAGCACATGTTCCGCAGCCTCTTCCTCTCAATGGCATACCCCACACGCCGATTCCACTCCCACACCTTTCTTTCGAAGATTCACTTTAGTTGGGAGAATGTTACACAATCATACTTAAATACAAGGTTTATAACAATTTGAATATATTTAAAATTTTTTATAAAAAAATAAAAAAACTGATAATTTTAAAATTAAAGGTTAATATTTGCCGATATTTGATTAATACCCATTTAAAAGAGTATTTATTTGATAACAAAAAATAGATCAGAAGAGGCGAGTAATCTGGAGACCGAAGTCAGAGTGTAATCTGAAGCATTCAAGCATCAAGCAATCTTGAGATAGGACATGGACAAGGGACAACAAATCTCTGGAACCATCCTCGGAGTCCGAGTCGAAACATCCAGCGACAGCGAGACAACTGAATCAGCTGCCTCTTCCTCCTGCTCCTGCTCCTGGAAGGAGATGGAAGCAGAATTGGCGAATTTGGTGAAATATAAGGTGATTTTTCCACCTCCATGATCCATCCATCTGCACATACATGATTTAAGATTTAAGATTTTAGATTCAAGGTACTCCTCTCTGTCTCTGGTCACTGGTAGCAAGCACACCTTATGATTATGGATTTGGATCCTCTCCTTAGCTCAATGTGAGAATCCTCATGATCAAGGAGCGTGGACAGTTAGATTTTCATCCAACGGTTATAATTATTATAACTGTAAAGGAACCTCCTGCTTGTAGCCTTTGAATTTTCATCCAACGGTCTACACTCTTTGATTAGGAGGATCCTCACTTGGGCTCAGGAGAGGATCCAAATTGTATAATTATTGATTTGTTCACAATTCAATAATCTCAAATTTGATATCGCATGTGTTACTGTGTCCATTAGGATTAGGCAATCTAGCAGATTTTTTTTTTTTTAAATATTATTTCTCTTCCTTTCGGAAAGTGATGGATTGACCTAATGGTTACAGCTTTCCTTTTCAATCCACTCCATCTCAGGGATAAACCCTTTCCCCTCCCTTTAATATACTTTAGAGAGGAATATCAATTAGTATTTTTTTTTTTTAATATGAATTTGAATTCTTCAATCTGTTAGCTTAATGGGTTAACATGACGCTAGTTGTTAAGATAACGGTTTAGCACAAAAATGACACGAGCACGGCAAACACGATCTATTTGCAGGTCTACTTGTGAGTCCGACGAGCATACAAGAAAGGTGATTGCTATGCCTATGTATCATAATTTTCTTAACGGTTTAGCACAAAAATGACACGAACACGGCAAACACGACTTATTTGCAGGTCTACTTGCGAGTCCAACGAGCATACAAGAAAGGTGATTGCTATGCCTATGTATCATAATTTTCGTTTATTGCTAGTCATCCCAACCCAACGTTCCCAAATTATAGTTGTAATATTCGATCTTTGTTTCTTTCAGGATGCCGTTCTCTCTCAAGTCCTAGTCCAACATAAGCACCCAATCCCAACCGGATTGGAGATGTGCGGGACCAAGAGAAAAGGACGCTGCAGCAACAACAACAATTATAAGCTGATGGATCTGGACATCAACATCCTTATAGACATCATTTTGAGACTGCGCGCAACTTCAGTTTGTTGCCTTCGAAGTGTCTCTAAGCTGTTGAAGAACATGGTTGACAATCCTGCTTTTGTTACAATGTACACGCAGTGTTTACTTACTGCTACCAACAATGCTGCTGAAGTACCTCAACTTATGCTTCTTGTTAAATCCTCACTCACTGGATGCTTTTACAACTTCAAGCCTTCGTGCTCACTGGATTACAATGTCAATGAAAACTGAGAAACCATGGAATTACATCTGAGATCTTAACCAGCCATAACAATAGGTACGATGTACATTTTGTTTTCTGCAACTTGGTCTGCTTTAAAGACATCAAGTATGGAGGTCGATGCTTCTTATTCAATCCACTTAAGGGAGAAGTTCTTATGCTCCCAACCAGTAATGTCCAAGTGCCAGCCGCACCATCTTATCGCAGAGGTCGTGCGTTCTTTGATTGGTATGCTATGGGATTTGATAATATAACAAACACCTACAAGATTCTTCGTGTCTGTGGGAAACCATTTCCCAAAAATTACAGCAATGGGAGAAACTAGCAATATAATTTCTTTTGATTTCAAGAAAGAGGAGTTCTATTGGATTCCTCATAGTCATCCGCCCTTATGAAGTAACGGTTTCTGCCTTACTTGAATTTGCTTAATCTTAGAGGATGCCTGGCCATTGGATGCTTGGTCAGATATGCATATTGACATTTGGGTGTTGAAAATTTTCAATAATGAAGAGTGGGTGAAACAATACTGCAAAAATACCGAACTTGCAAGATATCTAAGATGTTGTGAGTGTCCAATGGACAGGTGTGGTGAATGGGAGCATGGTATATTTTTCAAAGAATTGATCTCCTGCAGGAAGCCTCAGAACAACAGTACTGCAATCTTTCTTGATCTTAGAGGCAGTACCGTTTCTACAAAGCTCGTGGAGTGTCCAATGTTAGTGCAGAATTGGACTATCATCAGTTATACTGGGAGCCTGATTTCCCAAATAATTACGGCAATTTGAAGCGGAAGCAACTTGGTGTTAGTTGACTATGGCAAATTGATTGAAGCAGATGCAGGTGAGTACTGGACGGAATTAAGAGAAACTCTATTATCCCTAATGTTTTGGTTACTTTAAGAGCCCATATGGAGAAAAATGATGTTGAATAATATAAATATAATAAAGTATGAGATTATATTTTATTATCTATGTTAGCTCCTAAGTTACGGTTAGGACTTAGGAGGAAATAATATCTAGGTTTTCTTGTCCTTGTGGAATTATGTTTGCTTGTTCAGTAAGCATTTATTTATTTCCTGTTTATTTATTTATTTTCAGTTAGGATTGATGTATCCTGTTTTCTTTAAAATACCTCCGTATGGAGAAGTATAAAGTATTATGAGTTTTTGAAATTATGTCAGATACCTCGTTGAGCAAATGACACAAAATGAAAATTGAAAAGACAAAAACCAAAAACTATTTTAAGTTATTTTCACTTTCACAATTAAAACGGTCCCCTTGTTTGTGTATTTAATTATATCTACTCTGGTTACTGGTGTATGAAATGCTTATTCATTCTATGAAATGAAACTGCTCTACTTTAGAAATTACTTTTAAGGAAAATACATGGCTCCTAGAGTAGGAAATCATTCTTCATTACAAAGAAAAATAATCGAACCTGGCAACCTGAGAATTGGAGGAGTTATTTTGTAATCGGGATAAATTGGTCATTTCGAGTCAGGCTAAGGGTTACAAGAAACTGTGGTTGCTCTACCCGCCTTTGGCTAGCCCTATGCTATTAAACAAATGCTGCAGATATGATGTCGCCCTTGCGCTCTGCTTTCTCTGCTTGCTCTGCCCTCATTTCTTAAACGATTTGCTAGATTGCTCCTCCTTCTTGTCACCTCTGTTGTGCTAAATTTCAATGCTGCTGGGCAGCTTTGTTATATTCCGTGTCCAAGCAGCATACATAGGCTGACAATTTTATTGTGGTTCCCTTTACCCCAAAAGCTGGTTGCGGCTTAATAGATCCATAGCAGAACTGTAGTGCCTCTTGCTTGTCCCAAGGTATTTCATCGCCGAATATATCATTTTTCCTTGCTCTATTTGTATCCTGATGATAAATGCTTTACTGCATTAATGGAGCAGCTTAATGCCCATCTCCATCATCATTGTCCTTTTCATCTGTAACTGATTTCTTCCATTTAAGAGTTGGTGGGAAAAACAAACATCTTGGCCATCATGCTATGATAGACTGAGTACAATGATTTCTTCCACCGGTTATTTAGTTGTTCTAACTTTTAATGTATCCAAGCGAGCTCATATGTCGGTATCCAATTCTTTTTTAAGTGAACTAATGCTGCCAATTAGTATTCCGATCTAATAGTATTCTTTTTCATAACTTTTCACTTGTAATTGAAAAGTCCTAGCTTTGAATCTCGTAAATGCTAAATGACGAATTTGATACCAATTTATTCCTCAAATATATCGTTCTATAAATTCAGAATTATGATATATCTAAAGATTCATCCACCCGTGTCATCTGCAATTGTTTTACACTTAAAACAATGTTCTTTCATTTCTACTCGTCCCATGTGCAATCTGGTTACACTAAAAACAATGTTTTTAATGTCACAAAAACGTTAGTTTGACTTTCCATGTTTCTTTTGTGAATAAAAGAGTTTCAAACTCTTCCCTCACCTCTTGATAGTAATATTAAAAAAAAAAGAATAATGCTAGGAAGATTAAATTTGTAGATGAACTTTGCAAACTAAATGATATGTCACAAACATAGGCGAAGATATATGGGGACAAGAAGGGGCGGTCGCCTCTTCGTTCACTGGAAATCAGCTTTGAGAGTGAGGATCTCGCCCATCTGGTCCTCTGCACTGATATAGAAATATGTTGCGCTACTTCGCTGCTTCTATGTTTTATGCTTTGCTACTTCTTTTGCGTTTTATTTTTTTAAATACCTAGGTCAAAATGATGTTGTTTTGGTCATGGGATAAAAAAACACAGAACGACGTCGTTAATGAGGACTACGATAAGACAGTCATTATTCAAGAGTCAATTAAGTTGTTTGATAGTATGAAGGAATTGGGTAAGTAGAAAAGTTTCAAGTCTTATGAGGCTCCATTTAAGGTCATTATGTACCACAACTGTATATGATGACCAAGAGGTATCTTCATACAATGTTGATTGAGGGAAAAGAACCCAGTGGGCATACTTATATGAGTCCCTTGGTCATGCCTGCAAGGTGTTTGACAAAATAAACTACTTAACTGCCTCTCTCTTGAATTCCACGCTCAAGAGTTACTCTAGAGAGAATCGTTGGGAAGATGCCTTGTATCTCTTCCATAACATGAAATCTGAGTAAAGATGCAATGAGGTAAAGCCTGATAATTTCACCATTCTCATTGCTCTAAAGGCTTGTGCGAGATCAAAGCACTCACATATGAGAAAATCATACATGGGTTTGTTAAGATACAAGACAAGGTTGCACTCAATATGTATTGCATTTATTCCAAATGAGGAGAAATGAGTGAGGCTGTGAAAGTGTTTGACGAGTTTTTGCAACCGAATGTATTTTTATGGAGAGTGACAAAAAGAAAGGTAGAAGCTTCTACTCTTTCATATTTCGCCTCTCCCCCCGACAATTCCTAACCTCACCACTAGTTATATATAATAATAAACACGTTTATCAAAGCTTAAGTAATAATCCAATTATCAACTTTAGTTTACAAAATTTAGTCTACAAATTTACCCTAAAAAAAAACCTCAAAGGATGTTAGTGTAATTTTAACATGAGGAGTTTTTGCGAAAACATGAAAAATCTTAAGGAATGTTGGTGTAATTAATCCCATAATATTTAGGCTTGCAATCCCTACAAATAACAAAGTTTGTATCATTCGCAAGACCACCTTTTGCATAGCCCTAATACTCATCGTTGCATCTAAGAGCAAAAGAAGAGGTTTAGCATATGTTACGTTTTGTTTTGAGAGCAACTTAATAAAAGTTTTTGAAACCTAACATTCATTCATACGTTATCATATGTCGTGAGGAAGTTGTGTGCGATCTTTGCTTGTGAGGAAGTCTACCAACGTTCAACGGTGTTCATCTAAATAACACTTAAGTAAGGACGGCTAGCAATACAAAAGTTCAACATAGGTTTGTTAGTGTATGTCTCGTTGAGTTTTGTACTTTTCAGAATATTTTATTGTTCATTTCTGTTGCGTGGTACGACTGAAATCATGTTTCTCCTACATTCTATTTGATCTACCTAAGTAAAAATTGCAATCATGTACTTTTACATAACTTTTTGGTTCAATCATAAAAGAAGAAAGACTGTTATATGACATGTAAACCACATCTATGAAAAGTGTGACCTCAATTACAATTTTGAGAAATTTTGATAGATTTGTTATCTTCATAAAATTTCATTGATTTATAGAACTTTTGTGTAAATTTTGAGTGAAATTTATTACAATCTTGTATTTATTCACGAGATGCAATATAAGTAAATGATAAAATTATATTTTATTGTATAATTACGTATAATAGTATCTAGAAAACCATATTTTCCTTCTCTTCTTTTTTTTTTTTTTTTTTCCTTTTCTTTCTTTCTTTCTTTCTGCGTTCCCCAAATTCACTTTATACAAGTAATTTCTCTGAATACATGAATCGCATGTACAATTCCACTTCCTAAAAACACACATTATACTACAAGTAGATGTAGATGGTAACATCATATAAGAGCAGTTTCACCGGGAAACTGATAGGTCGGCACCCAGCCAAAAAAATGGCGGCCCGGCACCCAGGCTTTGCACTCCAGCCCAGCGGATAGGCTGGCACCCAGCCCAAGCCAGGCAAGAGACTGGCCTAGAATTGACAGACCCATGGGACGGCCTACATGACGCAGGCTGACGTTAGTCACTTTTTTTTTCTTTTTTTTGCGCTTGAAAGTGATGGCCTGAGTTCGTTGGAAAATCTGAAGAAAAAAAATGCACCGACAACATGTTTGCATCAACACAAAGGTTTCCAACACGATTTATAAGTTAGAAACCATAAGAATAGGATTGAGAACTTACCCAGGTGAAATGCAAGAGATTTCACCGATAATTGGACCTTGAACTCGTCGGAGTTTGTCTGTTTTCCTTTGTCGGAATCACATGCAGGGAATTAAGCCCTTGAATTAACCAATACAGTGATAGAAACATCACTTGGGGTTAGAGATTGAGAGCTCAAGCTCTTAGCTTCAATGGTAGGACCTCGCACCATGCACCGATGCCGCATGCAAGGCCATGGTTGGGTTCCTTGAGCTCCAGGGATTACAAAAATAATATTTTGTGTTTGATTTGTTGAAGGGCTTGAAGAGGAAGAAGAAGGAGAGCTCACAGGAGTGAGCTGGAAAAGAGAGAGAGAGAGAGAGGGAGAGAGAGGGGGAGAGAGAGAGAGAGAGAGAGAACCGGTGGGAAAAAGGGCAAAAGTGATGGAGGTGTTTGATGGATTGGGTAATGAAATAGGTTTTTAAAACCTATTAAAGTCATTATTTTAAAGGTCCAATTGGAGATGTATTTTATTTAATCATATTTTAATAAAATGCACTAGGCCATTTTTTTTCATTGGGGTCTATTACTGTTCACTGAGCGAAAAAATACGCCGATTTCTAGCGCATCTTTATCAAGGGTGGAACTGCTCTAAAGGGCATTTGGGATCCTTGTTGAGCAAATATGTAGTTCTGTATTGGTTGGGTTTCTCCGAATCGGAAAAGAAAACCTCCTTGATACTCCTACGACTGAGAAATAGATACTCCCGACGACTAAAATTTTGCCTGGTTCGCTCTTTTCTCTGTTGGGACAATGGATGTTTTGGTTGGGCTAACGCCGTTTGTGACCCTTTATTATTATTTCTTTCTTTCTTTCTTTTTCCCTGTCGACTTTCTTTTTCTTTCTTTGGTCTATTATTTTTCTTTTTCTTTAACAATTAAAATGAAAAGTAGTCACAAACTTACGGTTGCCGGTTGTCATGCAGCATGATTCATTCATAAAACAAACATTTCTTGCGCCAACAGCATAAAATGGCCCCCCAATTTATCCCCACCTAAAATCATTTTGCTGTTTTCTTAAGCAAGTGAGAGTGTGTTTAAAAGTATTTTAAACTGATTGAAATGTTTTTGATATTAGTGTTTTTTGAAATCAATCATTGGTAAAGATGCAAGTGAATTCCGAAAATGAATTTAAGTACTTTTTGCAAGCACATAATTAGTGCTTCTTCCAAGCAAAAACGTTTTTACCAAAAGCACTTTTAGTTGTTTAAAAGCACTTCTAAACGAGTCATGGGTCGGAATTCTTCTACTTCCCTCTAGAACCCATTCATCTATCTTGGACTAATATTACAGGGGAGAGTAATTAATGATTTGAATTTTAACATTCAAATTACACAGCATCAAGAACTGAGAACACTAAATTTTAACACAAGAAATTTTAATTAGTTAATTACAGATTAATTTAAGATGTACTTGGAAATCACACACACTAGCTACAAGCCTACAGTCTACAGGGTGAGTTTCAAGTCCAGAGACTCGTTGTTTCCATCATCTTGTTTTTTATCAGCAGTAGTAGCAGTATCATTACAAGAATAGAGAGAATGGAACAGTAAAGGCGTAGGTCCTCGAAACTCCACCTCTTTGGCAAAATCCCCCACCTCAAAACTTGGCACCCAATTACCTCCTCCTGCTGAATCATCATCATCCTCGCTCATTGTTTTTCTCCTCTTTTTGCTGTTTTCCGACAATACTTCATGACCATCACTGTGATCTTGTTGCGGCGGTGGCGGTGTTGCGTTTCTAAATCTTAGACGGTTACGAGCGTCGTGGTAGTTCCGAATCAACGAATAAAAGTTCTCAATCTCCATCTCCTCGCTCTCTTCATCCACCTGATCATCCTGATGTTTCCAGACCTTAATATCCACCTGATCATCGGCTCCAATCTTCTTCTTATTTTCCATGGTTGGCAACTTTTGTTGAGTCTTCTGCTTTCTAATCTTAGACTTCTTCTTATGCAGACATACATGCATATATACATATACATATATATATAGACAACAAAAATCATATACTGATGACGTAATCACGTTAGGGTCACCAAAAATCATCATCCTTATACGTGTAACGTTGTAATACGATGAATTAACAACGAGCCCCGCTGTCCGATTAGGTATAGACAACAAGGACAGAAAGACGAAATAACCCCCACCGGCCGTGACAAAACTACCCTTATTTGATGGAGATAATAGTCAAATCAGGTTGCAGGGAACAAAATGACGTCACCGGGGAAGGGACGTGGCTGTATTATATTCTCGTACTGGTTTTTTATTCGGTGGGTGGATGTCGAGCATGTCGGCTGACGCTCCAGAAGCCCGGCCTTGCGTTTCATGTTTGAAACATTGGATATTTTCTTAATACTAATTGCTGGCCCCTCATTTTTGATTGTCGGCCTTATGATTTTGACCGCCGCAATTTGCAACTGGGAAGGTATCTTTATGTAATTTATAGATATCATTAACTTTTGTTATTGCTACACCCACGCAATTAACGTTTGTTATTGTCAGCCATCAATTCTGAAGCTTGACGATGTTTGTAGAAAAGATAAAAAAAGAATAGAAGGTAGGGAGAAAAAGGAGAGAGATGAAATAAAAATAAAATGCATGGTATAAAAGATACAAGGAATAACAATCAGCTAACTCATCGTGAACAACTTACTACATCTTTACAGTGTACGGTTTTGATGAAATGAAGACACGTTTATGAGAATTTATTGAAAAATTATAGTATTTTAGATATTTTAAGTATTAGATTCTATGTTCTCCTTTTCTTGTATCTTTTTAGAAAAGTACGGTTTATGTCCCGTTCTTTTTCACGTTTTTTTCCTTTTATTATGACGGGTAAGATTTTTGTTCCTTTCCTAACTAGGTATAACTTTTTTTTCATTATTAATAAAATTTCTTCTCGTACGGCCAAGGTTTCTTTTAAAAATAGTGTTAGGTTATCTAGAGTTTCAGTAATTTTAAATAGTTTGTAATTCAATACGAAAAAAAAAAATGTTAGTCTACATGTAATCTTCGGGTGTATCGATAATCTTATTTATTTTTTCGTTAGTGAAATAATATATATACATAGTTTCATATTTCATGCAAGGACTCACATGTAAACCTGATAAACAAAAAAAAGTCTCACAGATATTCGAATTGAAATTCCTCTCACTGGCTTCTTTTTTGTGCATATAAAACCTCAACTGGATTGGATTTTCCTCAAGACGAACACAATACCCACCATCACCAACAAAACCCCAACAATCTCCCAACTGATTCTCTCTGAGCAGCAACCCATCGCCATCAATTATTCCTCCTTCACATCACCACCAATTCTAAGCAACACTTATTTTTCAACTCACTCAAACCGTTTCTCTCTTAAGATATACTAGCAGAGAGCACATACTTTGTGTGTGCGTGTATGTGTGAACAATTTCTATTAATAAGTGCATTTTTTTAATATTACACAATTACTGTTTTGTCCTCCTTATGTAAATATTGTGTATCAAAAGTGAGGGTAAAATTGGGAAAATATGATTGTCATTATCTTAAAAAAATAGGATAAAATAGGAAAAATAGGGATATGATTGTCATTTTGTCAAACTGTAGAAAATTACTACTTTGCCCTCCTTTTGTCAATAGTGTGTATCAAAAGTGAGGGAAAAATAGTAAAAAAAAGAGGAAAAAAGTTGACAATGAGATTTTTTCTTAATAATAGTATAGATTAGTATATATAAAATGTCGCTTGTATTAATAAATGTGAGAAAATATTATTAAAGGGAGAAACTTCTTAATACTTTATTGTGAATGAAGCTTAACGACTAGTTATAAAAGTACGTAAATTATGAATTCTACTTTATTGTACTTTAAAAATCATGGATCTGATGTTTTGCCAAATTATGTTTTTAAATAATTTTGCTACATTTTCGAGAGACTTTTGGCTCAAATGAAGCAAAAAAGTGTTTTTGCTACATTTTTGAAACTTTGAAAATGTGATGGGCTTTGTACCAATGAAAAATGCGATGGGCTAGACTCTGTACCCAACTAGGAAATAAATACAATGAACCACACTTCAAGCCCAATTCCTATAAACAGATAAAATATTAAAGCGCCAACCAAAAAAAAGCAAAAGAGAAGCAGTCAGGCGTAGAAAAAAATGAAGGAGACTTTGAATGGGTCGAAATCAAAATTTAACCTGTATTTTCTGCTTCAACCGTAAAGTTGTTGTGGACAACTTGATTTGATTACAAGAAAAGAGGGAGGAGGAGGAGATTTAGAGAACTTCAAAATTGTGAATTTTTGAGATTGGCAAATTTCTTAATTCGCTTTTATGGTCTTCCGAATTGGAATTGGAATTTGGAACATGAAGTTTCTCCAATTTCCCTTCTCGTCTGTCCTCCTTCTAACACGAAGGAGCAGCCTCCTTTTTCCGAAGTCAAAATTTATTTTTATACATATACTGAGGAGCAATAATAATAAATGAGGGGACAAGTAGGTTCTTTTACTGCGGAAAGAACACATGCATTATCCTAATTTTGTTTGGGCTAAGAGTCATCGCGTGTGGTTTGAAAACTTCTTTGTGCTCACCTATCTGACTTAATGATGCTCTCAATTTGATTTTATTTTATTTTCTTCTCACCTTCTTCATTATATGTTTGTTATGTTGATTTCTTTTAAATCAAATAATATTTTTATGGGAACTTTAACGAAAAGATCCATGTACTGTTCATTTTAATGAAAAACCACATTTTTACACTAAAAAGTCAATCATGATACTATTCACTTCACCCTTTATTTTGTTCTTATCGTTAAAACTCAAAGTTTTCAAGTCATTTTCATTAGTCTTCCTTATTTTTATTTCATTCAAATTAATTTGTGCAATGTGGAGAGACTTTGCATTACCTCTAATATTATTTCTTTTCGGGGAAAACTTCATAATCTTGTGCGTTGTATTGTACTACCATAAAAAAAAACATTGAATCTTATGGATGCTATTGTAGGATTTTCGAGCATATAATTGAGATTAATTTAATTCGAATAATTAAATTCGCAACAAAAATAATTAAATATACATTCCGGTTGATTGTAAATTGAGATTGCAACAAACGAAGCCAAATGAGATTTATTTACAAGATTCCTTAGCCATGTGCATGAGTACTGCCTTGTGAGATCATCCTTGTTCTTGTGTCTTTCATTTTCATGATTTGTTTTACGTTGACCTCCCTAAATGTTGAGCCTGTAGGAGTGTCATACTGATACCAACAACAAGTGATGGATTCTTTTGTTTTGTTCTTTAATTTTCTTACCGTTATCTCTCAATATATCCAAGCATGGCAAATGACTTTGTTTCTTTACATGTCATTTTTAGGCAATTGCTAGTACACGATATATTAATATCTATGTTTGTGGTGGTAGATGAGAGATGATTTTAGTAGGCTAACTAGATTCCTTTCTTTTCTTGGGTGAACTTTAGGCAGCCTGTCATGCCTGCATGCGACAATCCAGCATTCCTATGGCAGTATATGTGATGTACTTCAAATCTCTTTACTTTCGGAGCTTCTAGCGCAAGCACTTTCGTCCTCGGCCCTTATTTACTTCCAACTTTCCAAATAAGTTTCAATTTCTCTGTAGCATTTTGACACTCTGCTATCATAATGTTGGATCAGATGTGATGTTTTTCCTTGTGCACATCATCTGTCTTTGTGATGTTACTTGCTCCTCACCATTCTCAAGTGGAGTGGCTTTATATGTGATCGTGACTGCAACGAGTGGTTAACATTTGGACCTTAATTTTGAAGAGTGCAAAAAATGAATAGGAGAAACTTTAGTTTCAATGGGTTTTCAGATTAATATGTATGTATTGTATGTGTTGTGGAAAAATCACTGTTCTAAAAATTCTCATCTAGGCACTAGGCAGCTGGCAACTATCCCGATTAATGCCTAGGCATTTGAAAATTAAGAAAGGGTACCTAGACTTGCTGAGGCGCCTTCCTAGACCTGTTAAGGCGCCCGCCTAGCCCGCCCAGACCTGCCTAGACACCTGCCTAGGTTGCGACTTGCTTAAACAGAAAACAGATAACTTTCAATTTGCATTTTATTTTTTCAATAAATTGTAAGAGACTTGTTGAATACTTAAATGAACCACATTATATGCTTGTTCCCCATAGTTTCATTATGTTCCAATACTTCATAATATATATGTCATTCTATATTGTAGTTTATGATGAAATTATATATATTTTAAGTATAAACAGACACTTATTTACACAAAATATAATAAATTTACTTAAATCTGGCTAGTTTGTCTAGGTGCTCACCTAGCCGCCTAAGCGCTAGAACCCAACCTGCCACCCAATTAGCGCCTATCGTCTTTTAGAACCTTGGGAAAATTTTTATAACTTTTTGGGAATATCTCAGCAATGTATCATGCATATGAAATGCACTATGTCCATTGGTCCCTCACAGTAAACCCCACCCGGAGAAATAAGTGTAGAGCATGGACTTAAAGGTTCGAAACCAAAAGTCTAATACCATGTTAACTAGACAAATATTGGACCCCGTATCAACCCCAAAACATGTAAGTTGTATTCATATTTTGATTTTTTTTTGAAATGGCTGGATGAAGAAACTACTTAAGATTCTGAGAAAAAAATGTCGTGGGCCAAAAGCCGAAGAGCTTAATATGTAGAACATAGAAAAAGGCCAGGGACCTTTAGTTATATGGGAATTTCTTATATATATCCCAGCTTCAGAGTTCTCAGAAACTCTTATCGGTGCTGAGAATTTTGTACAAGACAACAAGTGTCAGGTCCAATTTAGGCAAGGCGACCGTTCAGGGTTCAAAAAAATTGGGGGTACCAAAATTATTAGGGTGGTATATTTATATTTGTTTTTAGAAGAGTATAAATTTATAAAATTTGGTTTAGTGACAAAGAAATTTAACTAGAACTGGTGGTTTAAAATTAAAGAGGAGGTCTTAAGTTCAAAACACCAAGTGTGCTTATTTACATTTTAATTTTTACAAATTTCCTTTCATAACAGTATAAATTTATAAAATTTGGCTAAATGATCAAGAAATTTAATTAAAAGCAATGATTTTTGTTGTTTAAAATTAACGAGGTCCTAAGTTCGAAATGATATGTACATGTTTATTTTTTTTCAATTTTTACAAATTTTTGTTTGCTTGTTAATTGATTTACTAGCTAGTAGCTATGTGTGTTGCTATTTTTAAATATCCGTTCCAATTCAAGTCTAATCTTCAATAAAGAGTAACGCGTAGACTAAATTTTTAGATCAAATTTACAAATAATATTACGTGTCATCGAAAGGTTTAATTTAGTGTTCATCCATTACTTATACATATCCTTAAGGACTCGAAAACATTATTATTTTTTAGTCTTATATTGACGAGGTTAGTAAATAAATAAAAAAAACCTCATGATTTATACAAAAACACTTTAAAAGTTCAAATGGAAAACAAAACTCATAATCTATCTACTTGTAAGCCCAAAGGTTTTTGGTTTCCTTCCCTCGATACAAAATAAATTATTTATTATGTGTTTCTAAATTATTGTGTTTGAATTGTTTTTCTAAATATAATTTTATCGATATCTTACGTGTGAAAACGAATAATTTTTTATATAAAGTGATGGCACATTTTTTGGCATCGTTCCGGGCTTCAAAAATCTCTAGACCAGCCCTGACAAATGACAAATGCCCCATCACTGAATGTAAACTAATACACAAATGAGATACTATGAAAGTACTTGATGAATGTTGAGGCCCTTGAGATGTTTAATTTATTAACTATGGAGAGAGGGAGGGGGAGAGGGAGAGGGAGAGGGAGAGGGAGAGGAAGAGAGAGAGAGAGAGAGAGAGAGAGAGATTGCAAAGGGAAGTTTGGTGGGTGGCCATTGGACATTAGCCCATGCACCTACCTACAATTTGTCAGAGCATACATATATATACAGTCTATACAAACCCTAATGGATCCTCATAAATATCAACTCAACTCCATGGACACCATTGATTCTTGAAGCGTCATGTATATACGTATGATAATACACACACACATATATATATATATATATATGTATGTATGTATGATTATATTAGTGTGTGTAGCCACTGCGCGTGCAAGAAAAGTAAGCTAAAGAAGATTGTCTTTCGTCCCTCCCTCTACTTCATTCTCAAATAAAGTTATTGCTGCTGACTGCAGCTTGGGGTCGACAATCCTCTCGTAACTTCACTTGCTCCCATAAGAGTAAGAATAATGTTAGGTAGATCAAACTTGTAAATTATAAGATATGTCATCAATAGAATATAAATACGCTAATCAATATTTAAGTAATAATCAAATCATCAACAACCACATTATATAATTTACAAAACTCAATCTAAATAATTAGTCTCTCTATCATTACACATGTTACAATAATATATATTCTCATTTACACATTTCTGGGCATTATTCTCTAATATCTTCTTTTCTTTCTCATCCTGTCCTTGCAAAGAATATTATATTTTATGCTTTTTATTATTTTGAACCCCATTTTTTATATAATAATTGTCTCAATATAACATACACAAACAAATTTGGCATGCAGAAAATTGGAATCTTCTACTTTTTTTTAGGGTTGATCAGGTAAAAGTAAAGGGTCTTATCATTCTGTCATCACGTTGCCAAATCATCATTAAATAAATAGTTCTTTCTAGTTAGCTATGTCACAATTACGTCTATAATTTAATAGTAGAAAGTTATAGCAGCCACAACGTTTAGAAAAATGGTGGGAGTTTGTTGTTGCGGCTGAGAGGGATGAAACTAAAATATTCAAGCTTATTATACATCAATATGTCTCAAACAGGATTAAGTTTTTAATCAGTACTCGTTTTTTAAACACTGCCTAGAGTTAATTGGTGGAGTTTTTCTGGTTTACTGATTGTTTAGGAAGTGAAACCATGCCTAATATAAGGTTAGTATTTGCATTTGAATTTGTATCTGAAGCAGAATAAACAATTGTAAGAATTATGAGACAATGGTCGTATTTGCATTTTGACCTATAATATATTAAAATGAAGATAGGAAAGTGTAGAATAAGATTATACCTATTTCAAAGCCCAATGGTTGCCGGAGATGGCCGGAAAATAGCCTCAAAGTTGACTGGTCTGTTGGGGAAAACTGGAAAAGTCGTTGGAAACTGGGTAAATTTTAAACGTTCATAACTTCTTCAATACTCAATGAAATCGAGTGATTCAAAAACGAAAATCATACTTCTCGATGAGACAAAGAGAATGGCACCTTCTCGACGGCTAATTCATGTGGTTTGGCCAGAAAACGGCTCGAAAGTGGCTAACTATTTTTTGAGTTAGCCACTTTCGAGCCGTTTTTCGACCACAATACAGTGAATTAGCTGTCAAAAAAGGTACCATTCTCTTCATCTCATCGAGAAGTATGATTTTTATTTGGAATCACTTGATTTTGTTGATTATTGAAGAAGTTAAGAACGTTTAAAGTTTACCCAGTTTCCGGCGAGTTTTCCAGTTTTTCCGCGGATCAGTCAACTTTGAGGCTATTGTCCGGCTATCTCCGGCAACCATTGGGCTTCCAAATAGTTATAATCTTGTTCTACACTTTCCTATCTTCATTTTGATATATTATGGGTCGAATTTGGTTAAGAAACGATTGAGTTACGATGCTTTGAAAATTGCCCAAACTTCCGGCCAAGAGCTTTGGAACACTTTACGGAGTTTTTAACAGAAGGACCAAAATGATGGATGGTGGACAATCTCAGGGACCATTTCTATTGATTTTCAATCTCAATGACTAAAGTAATGTGTTATGCAAATCTCAGAGACTATTTTGACTATTTAGCCATTCTAGAATTAATGCTAGAGCGTATGTATTTTTAAGTTGCAATATTGCATGACACTTCTAAACTGGTGGCCGCCCCTTGTCTGCATGGTCTGTCGCGATTTTTCAAATTTATATGCATTTTCACATACTTGTGTTTGTGCACTTAATGAGAGGAAAGAAAACATTTTTTATTAGTCTCGTCATCTGTAAATGGTATTCATGGCCGCTGACCTTTAATTTATACTTTCTTTTCTACCTGCATTCAGCACTTTCTTTTTTGTTTTTGGATTAAATAAGTTAATAGAAAATTAAAGAAATTTTTTTTTTAAAAATAAAATGAGTGTGTGGAAATCACTTTTCTTGATTTTATGTACGGGTTGTAGGTTTATTTCTACTAGCAAGGTCTCTTGTATATTTCCCAACAAATACTTGCAGAGTGTAAGGTTACTGATGGATTGTGGTGGAATAGTCAGGACCTAATTTCATTAGCTTTTTCAATTAGAAGAAAAGAAAATTCATATATAGACATCAACATGAGGAAGAAAAAACAGAACATACTTCATATTTATGTATATATGTAGGGAGAACATAAAACAACAGTCGTCCTCTATACTCACATAAGGAGGTTTACCGGATGGACGGATTCATAATCCCTCAACTAATTTTGCCCAGACGTGGATTACTTTACAAATGAGACCAGTTAATCAGCAACGCTCAATTTCATGGCCCAGTAGGGATCGAGGAACACCATCCAACAAGCAAGAGACTGGTGGAATTGTTGGTGTCTGCAGCTCTCCATAAGCATTCCAACAATACGGATCAGATACCTTATATCCTACTGCAGGAAGGAGCTCAACTTCTGAGAGTGTCAAGTTAGTGCATGGGAGAGCATCACTACAGGCAAAATGCATTGGTGAACTCCGAACGTCATAAGTCCCCTTTATGTTCGAATAGAGTATGTCCGATACAAACACTGCTGAAGTTTGGTTGGTGCACCGTTTGGTAAGGCAGTAGTATTGGTCAATCATAATAGGGTTCCTAACATTATCCATGTGAATGTTACTAAATGTTACTCCAGACACCGATCCAGACCCGCCCTGCCATGTCTTGATCCTAACTCCATTATCCGTCCCTTTCATTATCGAGTCCCTAACAGTAATGTTAGAGACGCTTGCTCGTGAGTTGTGATTTCCGAGACTCCCAATGCTGATTCCATGACCAGGTCCACAAGTAAGGTTCCTTATGTTTACATCATAACAGCCTGATCCAATCGATACACAATCATCACCTGCAGAACAGAAGAGAGCTGGGTCTTTTAACATACAGGTAGATGATGTAACGAATTTTTCATGAGAAAATTAACGAGAAAAAATTGAAGATATTGGAAGTAGTTTAAGGCTAACCATTAGAAATGACTGAGTTATAAATTTGGACATCATATGTTTTCTCTATATGAATCCCATCTGTATTCGGACTTTTAGCAGGTGATGATATAGAAATGGATTCTATATGCACATTCCTGCAACTATCAAATCTGAAGTGGAATTGGGGGCTATTCTTAATTCTAAGTCCTTGAACTGTCAAATTGGAGCTCATAAAGAACCTAATAGCCTGCATTATTCAAATTTATGTCATTAGAGCTCATTACTAAACATATATAGCTGATATATATATATATATATATATATATATATGTGTATGTATGTATATATCCACACATATATATATATGATAAACATATATGCAATGTTTTCAACTCACAATTGGGCTATCACATGGTCCTGGCAATGTGGTTCCATTTATGCCCTGTGCCATTGAATTTTCATGGAATCAGAAATTGCTTGAATCACCCCAAAAAAAAGTATCAGACAGAATATGAACAAATTTATATTTAAAAAAAAATACCCTATGGGGTTTGCAGGGAAGATTCCACCATTTCTCTCCTTTCCCGTCAATTACACCACCGCCTTGCAGCAACATCTCGTTGATTCGGTAAAAGACCAGCCATTGGTGCCTGCTGATGTGCTTTGGCCAGGATCCTGGTCCATCAGGTGGCACTAGAGTTCCATCAACCTTCTCATTACCAAATATACACAATACCAACAAACAAAAAAAATAGTACTCCATCAACTGATTGGCCCAAAGTAAGGTAAAGGTTAATCCAAATCAAAGGCCTAAAATTAGTACATTACCTGTAACACCAGGCCCCCAAGGCAGGGACCAGTGAATATTGTAGATTGTATCATGAATGAGAAACCTTGGGGAACAAGAATCCTTGCAGCAGATTCATCACTTTGGCAGGCTGTGTCCCATGCCATCTTAAACGCCGTGGTGTCATCAGTTTGGCCATCTCCAACAGCACCAAATGATCTTACATCAAAAATACCGGAGGAATGATACGGCTTGGTAGGCGGCTCTTCGGGAGGAGTAGTGGGATCAGCCGGAGAGCAAGGAGGTGGTGAAATGTGGGATTGCTTTTGAGAGTACGTCTGTTTTGTATGGTTATGCCATCTGCAGGCTTGGTTGGACACTAATAAGAAGCAAAAGAATGAAATGCAGAAAACAAGCAGTGAAAACTTGCAATTCTTCATGTTGGGTTGCTCAATATAAATTAATTCTATAAATAACAAAGAAGAGTTCTACTTTTCACTTGAAATATATGGATGAATTTCAGGAATTTTATGGGGTTAATTTGTCACTGTCAATGTCATGACACAAATGTGAGAACAAATTGAACCCTATATTTTGGGAAGTAGAAACCAGTGGACGCTGTATGCAGAAATAAATATGCAGAAAGGCTGATGAGCCTTTAATTATGCAGAATATAAACTACTACTAATTATATATTTTGGTAAGTTGCACAAGGTGAGAAGTTGAATTTTTGGGTTTTAGAATTCATGCAGAATATAAAGATGCATAAAGGCTGATAAGCCTCTATATATAATAGTTTCTAGGGTTAGTGGAAGGTCTTTCTTTCTCTCTTCCTCTTGTTTAATTTAATACTTTCATGTCGCGGGAAAAGGAAACCAACCAATACCATTGGGGCATTGGCTTCTCTTTTTAATTTTTTTTAACTTTTATTATTTATTATTTTTTTATTTTTTACAATAAGAGATAGAGTGACATTTCATAAAACATTACAAACAGGTACATAGGTGTCATTTTGGTACAAAGTTCTAGTGATCAAGAAATTGATTTGGAGTGAATATGCTCAAACAAACAACTTGAGTAAACCCCTAAACAACTATTACAAGTATGAAAAAACTACAATCGTCACCAACACAAATATGTCACAAATACAATAGACGCAAACATATTTGTGTTGGTGACTACAGCCGGTCATCGCCGAATAGCGAGGTCACACATCAAGACACATAAAGTCATCACTCAAACGCAAAGACAACATCCAACAAATGCTATAACGCGACCACAACACTCGTTAAGGGAGACAACAAACTACCCTACGCCGAAAAGAAACCCACCAACCGACATTCAGGCCACGGTTACCTGCAACCTCGCCGTTCTAGTGGAGGAATAACAAGATTCATTGAAATGGGTGGGTTAGGTGGGTAAATCCATAAGCCCCGCCCCTCCACCCCACACCCCAAAATGTCCCTCGCATGACTGTCACTTTCTTTGGTCCGAAATGTAGTTATTGCAAAAGTGGCAGGATCCGACCCTAGTTTCCCTCTTCCGGTTTTTTTACTATTGAAAATTAATTGACCAAAAACCAATTCGATTTGATTGACTAACAACAGAATTATTACAGAGACGGATTACTAAAACGAATAAAATGACTGTCTCATCCCTTGTTGTTAGGCTTTTATCTTTCATATTATTCCATCATAATTTTTGAGGTTTTGTCATGCTTTAAAGTTGTTGCTTGATTTCCCGTCCTTATTGTCGCATTGCATCAGAAAAAACCTAGTTATATTACGAGGTCGATGTATTACAGATTCTTTACTGGAAATGGTTAAGATAAGTGAAATATTACATTAAGAGTGAGTACCTTTCCCTAATGGTTTGTTTCTTCATCATTTGTGGCAATCTAGGGTTACAAGTTTGGTTCGCAATATATATGCTCCATGGTTGCAGTCCATTTGTTGGAGAATCATGAAAATCATTAGGAAATTTTGGCTATTTTTCTTCCAACATAATATAGTTTGGTATTGAAGTATATATATTAAACTAAACAACAAACTACAAATACGTATGCATATGATGCAGTCCCCTTCGGTTTTCCAAGTGCAATTGGAAATGAAGTGACTCTGGCCGAAAAGGATTTCAGAGTTATCTTTAACTCTATGTGGGGCCGTGGATTTAACACTAGGCTATCCAAAACCGTCGCGCAAATGCCAAAACCATCGTCAGAAACATTGGGCGGCGAAGAGAGCATTGCGCAAAGCTCGTGATGTCAGGCATTGCGCGACGAAGGAATGCTCTTTGTTGCACGAAATAAAGGTTGCGGGATAGAGTTGATGGTCGTTGCGTGTGACCGAGCGACGAAACTGGGGTTTGACCCCCAAACTCTTGCGCGATGAACATAGATGTTCGACCTACAAACTCTTGCGCGATGGATATAGAGTTCATCACAATAAGATTTTAAAATTAGTTTTCTTTTAAATAATTTATTATTTATTCAGTATTTATTTAATTTTTTTTTCCTTTTAAATGTTGCTAATATTGGTTTATATGTAAAAATTAATTTAATGAAATTAAAAATAGAAAATGTAAAGAAGAATTTTGAATTAAAAAATTATTGAAAATGTACATCTAATGGAAAAATGCATTTTTAAATTTGAAAACAATGTAAAACAAAACTAAATAAGAAGTCCTCAACGTCACAATCGTCGGCTATTGGTATTGCTGCTGCATCGAGGGGCTGAGAGGTCGTAGTTGCTGTAGCGGGGGGCTCGGAGGTTGTTTCTGGAGATGGTTCAACGTCGGGGAAGTGAATATCAGAGATTTGAAGTGCACGACAAATTTGGTTCATCAAATTGTTTTGGGCCGTAATCCGCTCCTTCAAGTCTGCCACTTCAAATGTTAGCGTTTCGACCCCCTTTGTCCTTTGCCTGGAGGATGAGGCAGACGGGTCCCGAAGATAGGCTTTTCCAAGTCCCCGTGAACATTCCCATGCGTACGACCGAAAGTCTAATCGAGTGTGTCTGTCATGATCTGAAAGCCAACATCCCCAGGGGAAACACCTCCTAGATCGGGATCTTTACGGAAAGCTGGGAAGCCACCTCCTCTAGATTGGTCTAGCCCTTCTCCACCATGGTGGACTAGAAAAATGAAATAAACAAATTAATTTTAATATACATGTAATTAATATTAATACTAATTGAATATTAAAAATTTGAAATAACTTACATGAAGCTACTCTTTCAGCTCATCCCCAGGCTGAACATGTGACATCCCACATCGCCCAGGGGAGTGATCCTTAAATATATATTCCCATCCCTACCTAGCACGAGACCTTTTGGGAGCTCACTGGCTTCGGGTTTCGTAGGAACTCCGAAGTTAAGCGAGAATGGGGCTAGAGCAATCCCATGATGGGTGACCCACTGGGAAGTTGCTCGTGAGTTCCCAAAAACAAAACTGTGAGGGCATGGTTGGGGCCCAAAGCGGACAATATCGTGCTACGGTGGTGGAGTGGACCCGGGAAGTGGTCCGCCCCGGGCCGGGATGTGACAGAACGTACACCTCCTTGAACATGTCAATTTCAGGAAACTTTTACTCCCCTGAAAAAATTTAAAAAGTGTTAACATAGATTACCAATTGTTTAATAAAGAGTACAAGGATTGAAAACTTAAAATAAATAGACGATTACCTTACGTCGCTTCTCCAACCTATAAGAGAAGTATCGTGAACCGGCTCGGTGAAGAAGTTTCTTCTTCGATCAATTGATTGAGTTTGCCCTCACTTTTTTCTGTTGAATTTAAAAAATAAAAAAATAAAAAAAAAAAAAAAAAAAAAAAAAAAACGTATTAGTTTAGATATTTATAACAAATGAACGAAAAAATGGAAATTTTATTTAAAATTGTAAAATTTCTGATTAATATATTATACGTATGAGGTATTTCTTGTCTTGAAAATGGCCGCAGAGCCACTCCCATTCATCCCGACGATCCACCAACTCTATAGGGCACCCAACTGCTAGAGCGACCTTCGGACCGTAATATAGTTCATAATGCTTGTGGAGGTCGCTCTTCCATTGAGTGAACCTACCGGAGTAAAGGGTAATTGATGTACTACATTTGATTGGTATCGAGGTTGGAGGGCTCATAGTGATGCTGCAAAACCCAACAAATAAATAGTAGTTAAAATTTAAAATATTTGTATACTTTTATAAAAATTTAGTATTTGAGGTTGAAAATACTTACTGATAATTCTTGAAGAATGGCTTGACTTCATGTGGGACGGCTTTCCATGACTTCCACATGAGGGGGCAATGGTTCCTGATAACCAAGACAATGTCGGTGGCCAATGCACTGTGCTGCTCCTTTGTGGCAGCTGCACGATGTTGAGGATCCCACATAATGGTGATCTTCTCGATCGTGGTGCGAATGGACATCTATGACATCTTAAGTAATTTGCAAGGGCCCTTTTTTTTTTTTTTTTGGAAAAACCAAATCTATTTTCTACCGAAAATTAGGTAGAACCTCCCCTAAAACTATAACATTTCCTAAAACTTGCATACAATATAACAACAAAAACAACACATCCACCCAACAATTCAAATAGTTTATACCACTTGGGGACGGTAAAACAAAATTTACAACTTGTTGATATGACTTCACACTGCGAGTCTGCAACAAGTTTTTGCTTCCAAGGTTAGGTATACTAACTTAAATCGTTTATAGTAGTGGATCTACTAATATAGAGAGACGACTTAGATTAAGGAGTAATTATGCAAATAATTAGACAAAACCCGTGAATTGAGTAAGGTCAGACTGCTTATAGCCTTATTGCTAAGATGAATTAGGTTGAATGTTCATTATCTTAGAGAAGGAAAACATAATTAAAGCTGGTCAAGTTTCATTGTACTTTAGTGCCAACTAAAGTGCGTGCATGCTGATGTGAAATATTCTAACACGCAAATTAAAACCCTATGATTGTAGTATATGAAAGTATGGATAGTTTTAGGCCGGGGATTAGAAGGGATGCTAATCTACTCTAAACTGACTTAAAAACACAAAACCAAACTTAAAAAACACTTAACTAGACTTATATGACTCAAAACAAACTAAAAAGACTCAAAATAGCACAAAACAATCAAATAGACTCAAACTAGACTCTAAAGGGTGATTTGGACCAATTCTAACTTAACTTTGACTCAAAACACTTAAAAAACATAAATTTGGACAGATTCTAACTAAAAGACACAACCAAGTAAAGGGGGATTGGATTTTGGACGAAATTAAGGTAAAAACAGGCAGATTGTAAAGACTCTAAACAACTTGGACAAAATTGGGTGAAATATGGGTGAATGGCTAGCTAAAGGGTTCATCTCCACACATGACACACATGCATACAAATCGATTTCTAGTTATTATTCCTTTAAACCATGAATGACAATGCCCCAAGTTAATTGCATCGCACAACCAACCATCAGATTTTCCTTATTTCATTTAATTGAATGAATACGCATTACAACCAAATTATCTTTCTCAAGTTCCCTATATGAAATGCATGATAGAGATACATATCAAAAGTCATTAAGTTCTATGAAAATCATAAGTATTGACAAGGCATTCATCACTATGAAATGCATGAGACTCCTGCCAATGATTCACTTAACACAATCATGACTAGTGACTTCCACTACTTGTGAATATAAGTGAATAACTATTACGTGAAACTCCCTTATATTCTAGCATCAAATTCATGCATGCAAACTAAGTAGGCCTCCTTAATCAACATACAAGAATAAGTTATCAATCAAACAGATAAGTAAATCGCATTCATGATTTATGAAACAATAATTGGATGAAATCAATTCATATTGCAAATATAATCATGGTTTCAAAGTCTCCTCTAGCTAAAACAAGTTTAGCTCCTCATGTTTGCAAAACAAAGATAATTAAACTTAAACATTAAAAACAAAGATAGAATACACCTAGAAACACTCCAGGTGGCTCCTCATTCCTTCCTTGCTGCGCACAATGGGGATTTGTGTGAATTTAGGCTTTTAAGGTGTGGTGGATGGTGTGGTGTGAATTTGGGGTAGAGGGTGGTGTTTTTTGAGTGTTGTGGCATCATGTATTTATAGGGTGAAGGGGAGGCACGAAATTGGGCTGAAAATGAGAGGAATTAGGACTCCAAATCACCAAAAAACAAGGACACTTTCAATCAGATTCCAAGAAGGACAAGGAATGGTCCTTGTGGTAGATTCTAGAACTTCTAGAAGGGTTACATGTAGCATAAACTTAGGGCACGAAAATAGGGCTTCTAGAACATGATATTTAGGTGATTTAATGTGAAAATGAGTCCTCTTTGAAGTTGGAATTAAGGTAGGAAAAGATTAGGATAGGATAAGATAAGATAAGGTTGGATAAGGTTTGGATAAGATAAGGTAATTTGGATAATATTCCTTCTTTGTAACTGATTCCTTATCTTCCAAGTCTTCAATTTAATTCTTTCAGATGTTAATCACATTCCTAGCCTCTCTTGATCTTCAAATTCGTCCATCCACCTTGCTCCATATGCAAGCTATCCATAATAAGCCCAAAACTGCTCTAAAAGGCTCAAAATTGCATTTTCTTGCCAACTTTGTCATTAGGACCTACAAATACACGAAAATAGCTTAAAACACTATAATAAATAGTAATTAGCTAACTAAATGCAAGGAAACAACATAACTAAGTAGCATAAATATGCTCCTATCACATGCATCAGCGAGCTATCTAGTCACCTCACTGAGTCTAGAGAAAGCGACTCTCTATGAATTCTATGCTATCTCACAATATAATTTTAATTTCTATGTTAATATTATAAAATATTGTGCAAAAGATATAAGATGGTAGAGTTCTTAGTAAGTTCGTTCTAATTAACGGGAATGTGATAGTTTAGAAGGTTCAAGCATGCCTACAGACTGTTGCTTTGACCATCATAAAACCAGAAGCAAGCTTATCAATGGACATTCTTTGTCGCGCAAACTGTTTAGCTACGAACGTGATCGATTGTAATTATGAAGTTTACGTAATAACTGAAAATTTGTTTGTAATTATGAAGTTTACGTAAACATAGATATCTATGTTTATGTAAACTTCATAATTACAAACAAATTTTCAGTTATAATATTTATTCTAAAAATAATTAAAACCTTAAATAAAATGATATTATATTCCATTCAATTATTTAAAAAACCAAATAGGATTTAAAGCCTAATTAAGTCCAAATACATAACAAATAAAAATAAAAATAAAAAAAACCTTAAATTTAAAACTACTATTTCGATGGTCCTCCATTCCGCTCGACGTCATAACGCCACCGCTTGTAACCTCCCTTCAACGCCACCTCCATAAACTTCATCAACTATTCATTTGTATCATCATCAAGAGTACACTTACACTGTTACACATATATGCAAATAATTAATTCCAACGTATAACAAAAAATTTCACAAAATTAATTATTGATCCATCAACAATATACTTACTAATAATTCATCCATCACCGTCTTCTTCACATTCTCGGGCACATATTTCCAAGAAGAGTAAACTATAGCAATGATCCCTTAACTTTAATCAAATTGGAGCAATGGTCCCTCAACTAAAAATCCATTACCATCAGTCCCTCAACTCATCAAAATGTGTAGTTATGGTCCTTTTTGTGAACTTCGTCAAAATTTTGTCAAAATGAGTTATGTTGGAAGGACCATTGCTACAATTGGGATCCCTCAACTCATCATAACGTGTAGCTATGATCATTTTCGTTGACTTCGTCAAAATTTTGTCAAAATGAGTTATGTTGAAAGGGTCATTATTACAATTGAGTTAAAGTTGAGGAACCATTGCTCTAATTGAGTTAAAGTTGAGGGACCAATGGTAATGGATTTTTAGTTGAGGGACCATAGTTCCACGTTTTGATGAGTTGAGAGATCAGTGGTAATGAATTTTTAGTTGAGGGATCATTGCTCTAATTGAGTTAAAGTTAAAGGACCATTACTCCAATTGAGTTAAAATTAAGAGACCATTGCTACAATTTATTCTTCCAAGAGCACCACTCAGCAGTAAGACGATTATTCTGCATGGCTACACCAATCGTATGCACGAACTCCACATGTTTCCTCAAATCTTACGGGTTGGCGGCAGGCATGCTCTGATCCTTGTTTCTATCCTCCATCCCAACACGAACCGAATTGTGAAGAATAAGGACAGCAGAAGCGCATATTTATAGGAAGGTTAGGGCCTTTGCACAACAAAGGATTTGTCGCGCAAAGACGTGCACTAACTACAATGTAGATTCCTCTAATTCACATGCACTGAACGCTCTGACTCAAAACTGACTGTAACTTGCACGACAAAGCCTTTGTTGTGCAAGTGTTCCTCTGATTCCTATGCGTTGAACACTCTACCCCAAAAACCGAACGAGCTTTGCGCGATGAAGACTTTGTTGTGCAAAGGTTCCGCAGTAAAATCTTTGTTGCACATTTATTTTCCCACCAAAAAAAAATCACCCGCGGTTTTCTTACTAGCTTTGCGTGACAAACATCTGCTTTTCATCGTGCAAAGGCTATAGCGCGACGAAGATATTTTTTTTCTTTGCGCGACAGATTTTGCTTTGTCTTGCAAAATTATGTCACGCAAATATTTTTTCCTACTAGTGTTTATATTGACACTAAATCCTGATGAAGTACATCTTGGTGTGTGAAAAGGTGAAGGCCTAATCAAAGTTGATTATATTGAGTATCCTAACTTATTTTTATAAGCTCATCATGCAAAGTCCCTACCCCAATCAATGGGAGATTTATTCTCGACATGCAAGGACACTCGTGTAGACGTTTGTTAGGCCATTTGGCTTTACACATGCTCTAATACTATGAAGAAAGTTAAGGTTCTACCATAAACCAATTAACAATATAAGGATCAACCTAACTGATTTATAAGCCCATACAAGGTTCTTCCTCCTATCAATGTGAGATTCATTTTCAACAAATCCATGCTGACCGACTCTCTAAATAAGGTTTTGCTGAATGCTTCATTCCCTAAAGCATGTTGATAATATATATGAGAGTTGTTCTTAGTTGTTCCTAGTTTTGATGTGTAGGATTAGTGAGAGCCATAACTATGCAATCTAATTATAATTCCTAAGTTTGCTATTGTTTTCCGGATTTTGTAAGTTACAATTGGATTTATAAGGTTTGAAGCATTTTATCTAGAATTATATTTTGTAACGCCAACGGCCATGAAATTTATTAACCTAATGTTGTGATCGGAGCAAAGCCACATAATCCCCCCAGCCGGGGGGCTGGATGTGCCCCTTTTCAAATTTTCCTGCCCATGTTTTTAAATGATCTTGCTATATTTGTACGAACTTCTGGTATAAAATTTCTAGAACCTTGATGAGGGTGCCCCTATGAATCAAAATTCTGGTTTCACCCCTCGTTGTGATCATAACGAAAGCTTCAATTAAGCCTAATGAATGTTTGTATTCTCACCAAGGACAAGCCCATAAGTTTAAGGCTTATTAATTGATTTTATCCCCTGAAACTGTTATTTAGTCTTACTTTACGCCCTTCAACTGGTTTTATCTCTCTTTACCCCATATATTGCTATTTTCGTATCATTTATTCTCATTTCACCCCATTTTCATCAATTCCGTCAAATATACGTTAAATTAAAGGGTAATATGGATATTTTATTTTTGAGGCAATTCTTTACTTCCAACTTGCCTACTAAACAATCCCAATTCCATTTTCGATAACTCTAATTCAAACTCCTATTTGTCTCCAGTCATTGAATCCAACAACTGAACTACAACTAAGCATCAATCTGCAAGAGAGAGAGATGGGGGGTTTGAATTAGAGTTATAAAAATAGAATTAGGATTGTTATAGTAGGCAAATTGGAGGCAAAGAATTGTGTAAAAAATAAAATGTCCATAGTACCCTTTAATTTAATATTTATTTGATAGAATGAATGAAAATGAGGTGAATTGAGACTAAATGAGACAAAAATGGTAGTTTAATGGGGCAAAGTGAGACAAAACCAATTTCAAGAGGTAAAATGAGACTAAATATCAGTTTCAGGAGGCGAATCAATTATTAAGCCTAAGTTTAAACATTTATCTTAATAATTAGTTAGGTTACCATATGATGCAGTTCATGAACGATAAGTTAATACAATCATCTAAATCTATGATGGTTCATGTGACTTTTCATTTTAAAAGGAACATGATTATGCTCTCTAAATTAGTGGAGAGACATGGAAAAATATATTATTTACTTTATTTGTATTATGGCATGTGGATTATCCATTGAATACTCGATACTTCAAAAATCTCCCTAATTGAAAATATAATAATGTTTTCATTTGTTTTAATTATTTCTCCAGTGAATGTAAGTTATCACCATATTAAAAGAGCTCCACAAGTAAATTTAAGTCGGTCAATTAGTGAATTTTAGATTAATTTAAGAAGAGAATGTTTCCTCATTCCAAAACAAGTGTTTGGCTTGTCGTGTCAAGCGACTCCACGATCAGCAACATCGAGCAATATTTGTTGCCTCTAGTTGAGCATGTTTGCTATCTCCCGTCTCATTCAAACCTTGGCTTGTCATGCATCAAGTGGTATCATAGTGGGCTTTCCACTGCCGGTATAAAAGATAAAATCATGTTACTAATTTTACATTATTAGCTTGCTTCTTTAAATTATAGTTCTCTCTATTTGTGTCACCCAAAAGGTTACATATCATTGGAATGGTCTGTGAATCAATTTTCCAACAAAAAAAAGTATCCCATTCAAAGTTTTTTAAATTTATAGCTCATTTAATTTAGAATGGTGCTATTTATAAATTCATTTTTAGTTCTCATACATCACTTGTTAACTTCTAGCCTTTCATCTTCTACAATTCATTCGATGTTGTGGATGCAAATTTCCGTCTTTTTCTTCTTGGACAAAATTGCACCTACAAAACAATTAACACCTTAGGTCAAGCCCAAGAGCCTCACGCGCAAAGCCGAAGAACCTCCGATGCCAAAGTTTGAATTTAGAAAGAAAAGTGTTTAGAAAGTTTTCCGGAGTTTTGTAAGAGTGTGGAACTAGCCTTTTAGAGAAAAAATGGGGTTCAATATATAGAGCATGGCCGGTCCCCTTTGGAGAAAAGGTGGCCGGCCCTTTGGGGTATTTTTGGTGTGCAATGGGTGATAATTTGTGTAATGGGTGATTAATTGGGTGATTAATAGATTAATTAGGACTTACCATTAATTAGCCTAATTAATTTAATTTATAAGGAAGGTTTTGAAGGTTATGGAATGATTTCCTTGTAGAGGATATGGAGTAAAGATGGATGAGATAAATTGGAACTTGTTACCAATTTTGGGCACTCTTGACTCGGTTGATGGATGATTCTCCACTACTCGCATGTAGGAAACTCGGTGTGTCTCGAGGGTAATTTTGTCCTCTTCACCTAAAAATCCACATGTCGCCTCTTGATTATTTTTGGCTCCACAAATGCCTCCACACCTACTGGGCTGCTCGTAAGAAAGGGCAACAGGTGTAGAGATCTTCTTGCTCTAGGACTGCTTCTTATTTTGATGTAGATTCTCTCTTTAATATGAAATTAGATCATTCTGGGAAAGGGAAATAAATTTCTTTCAAAGCCTATTTAAGTCCACCTTAAGTGGGTTGTTAAATCAACTTTGGAGAGCATTTATCCTACCCTACAAGAAAGAAAAAGCTTAGAGGATATTTGTTCCCTTTCCCCTAGCAATTTTCTACACTTGCTCGTGCAAAGGACCGTCTTTCGTTGCGTTCTTCGTCTTCTTTGCGCCGCATCGATGTAAGAAAAACTTAATTCTCCTTGTCTTCTTCTTGGGAAGTTCTGCCACGGGGCAGCCGTCGGGGTGGTGCAGCACGTCGGCTGGCAGTGGCCAGGAGTCGGCTTGTCATAGGACAAGGCAGTGGTATGGCAGGGGCCATTGCTTGTGTTGCTCAGCTTGATTGAAGCCAAGGATTGGCTCAGCATGGGCCGAGGAAGTGGCGTGGCATGGGAAATGGTTTGGGCTGCTTTGCCAAAAATGAGGAAACTGCTTGAGTTTGATTTCTCAACTGCCGTAGATGGAGCAATCAAGGATAAAGCTGCCAAGATCGAAGCTGCTGAAGATGAAGTGTCGGATGAGTGAACTGCTAAATGCAAAACTGGCTGCTGCCCCCTAACCATTTGCTATCTAGTTGATCTTCAAGCATTCGATCTTGTAAGCTATGTGGCCTTCTTGCACTGGAGAGCTTACCCAAATGGGTGTTAGGGAATTAGTTTACCCTATCGCACTGGAGAGCAATTAGTTTATCCTCTCGCACTGGAAAGTAAACCTATATGGGTGTCAAGGAATTGGTTTACCCTCTTGCACTGGAGAGTAGTTAGTTTATCCTCTCGCACTGGAAAGTAAACCCATATGGGTGTCGAGGAATTGTTTTATCTTCTCGCACTGGTGAGCAATTGGTTTACCCTCTCGCACCGGAGAGTAATTAGTTTACCCTCTTGCGCTGGAAAGCAATTAGTTTACCCTTTTGCACTGGAGAGCAATTAGTTTATCATCTCGTACTAGAGAGTAAACCCATATGGGTGTCGGGGAATTGGTTTACCCTCTCGCACTAGAGAGCATGGAAGTCGTTGTCGTCAGTGCAGCTAAGGAAAGCTGGATTGTTGGGACAATCAAAATAATCCTTAGCCTGCGAGGTCATGTTTGGCGATCTGCTTGAGACTTCGAACTGCTTGTGGACCTCGCGTAAAGGTGCAAACGCAGTGAGCTACTCCTAGAATTATTGTGCCATCATTAGGTGTTTCGTTGTGTGCCTTTTTGAGGCCTGGTTAGTATAAGCCACATGGCAAGATCAGCATGGCTGGGAGCCATAGTGCAAGATCAATGGTTGATGGGAGCCGTGGAGTAGGCAGACGTGGTTGTGAAAGCAGAGATGGGTCTGGCTTGGGCCAGGTTGCAACAAGAGGAATTTTTTGGAGTGTTGAGAATAAGGCATGCCCCCGGTTCTTGGTAATTGGGTTGGTGTGTCTTTCTGGTACTCGTCTGCCCCCGGCGTGCCGTTAGGCTGAGCTGCTAGTTTTGTTTGAACAAAAGAAGTCTTTGTATCTGGTAATCTATATAGGTCTGAACAGAAGAAGTCTTTGTATCCGGTAATCTTTGTGGGGTAGCCATATCTGCTTGATTTTGTCATTGAAAGATGACTCGCTTATGTTGGTCATGTCTCATCGAAGCGCCTTGTCAATAGCTTCATTGCGCGGGAAATCACGCAATCGCTCGTTCAAGAGTATTTCTACTTCTTCCTGAATTTACCTTTGTTGGGGTGGCAGAGCCCTCTGCTGCCCCCGATCGTGACTTGCTGGTCTAGGCTGCTATTCCATGTGTTCGGCTCGTCTATGCCGCGACTGCGGTCGGTGTGGTATGCTCCTAGCAAGAGAGCTAGTAACTCGCAGACTGTTGGTTGAACTTGAGCCGAATTGAGTGACTACTTATCTTCGTCTGCTGTGCTGCCTACTCCGATGTGAGGTGGAGGATGCTCTTTGCAGGCCTTACCGCGAATGAACATTTTGCTTGGAAGGTTGCTCATGTTGATTATCGGAGTGTGGCTTAAATCGTGAGTGTATGTTTGTCCGTGGGCCTAACTAAAAGTGCACGCTCCCCCACGCGCTAAGACGGGAGTATACGTTATCTTGAGGGTCCAATCGGGAGTGTACTCCATTAAAACGCTCGGTTCATGACTGGTCAAGTGGCTGCTTGCCGGGACGTTAGTGGAGAGGTTCGTCTGCCCTTGTCCTTCTTTGGGACACCTTGTCCGGGGCACATTGGATCTCGGTACATTGCAAGAGTTGATTAACCAAGGTTGTCTATTATGCAAGGGCGCTCATTAACTCTATGACTTGTCGAGACAAATGTTGTTCGCCATTTGGATTAGAAGAACTTGGAAGGAATATGCCTCCTTGAGTAATGGAAGTGTGGTAAGCTCCGGGCACGAGATTTGAATTGGGAAATGTCAAATTTGTGGAGAAACATAGTGAAAATGCCTCCGGCTCGACTGTTGGCCGGATGGTTGAGATAGTCTTAGGCCGATTTGGGCTATTTGGAATGACGCGGGAGTAGGCTGGGCCACGATAGTGGGCTGCTCAGAGGGAGCAGGCTGGGCCACGGGAGTGGGCTAGGCCGCGAGAGCAGGCTAGGCTACAAGAGTAAGCTGCTTGGTAGGAGCAGGTTAGGCCACGAGAGTGGGCTGCTCGGCATGTGGCACACGTGAGTGCGAGGCTAGGGCTTGGAGTGACATGTCTTGGGTCATGGCCTGGGTGCCATGAGCCTTGGATGGCACAGCTTGGGCTTGCTTTGGTGGCACGGCTCGGGTCGTGGTAGTGGTGCCACGGACCTTGCCACGGGTGGCCACCGCGGTGGTTCCCATGGTGGAACCTTGTTGTGGTGGTGCCGCTCCTCCTAGGATCACATTTACTCTAGTGGATCGCCGCGGTCCCATTTCTTTTATATTGGAATTTTTACTCATGGAATTTTCTAAATTTCTAGCCATTGTATTTCTCTTTTTCGTTTTATCAAAGAATCTTTGCAAATAAAAAAGTCTAATAATAAGAACGTACGAAAAATACAAGTGGACTAGAAAATAGAGAACAAACCTTTTTATGCGAGAGTCTTCTACGAGTGTGAATTGCAACTCTCAATGAAAGCACTAATTTGTGGATGCAAATTTCCTACTTTTTCTTCTTGGACAAAATTGCACCTGCAAAACAATTAACACCTTAGGTCAAGGCTAAGAGCCTCACGCGCCAACGATGAATGAGGGGGGCTTTGGCCGAAGAACCTCCGATGCCAAAGTTAGAATTTAGAGAGAAAAGTGTTTGGAGAGTTTTTGGGAGTTTTGCAAGAGTGTGAAACTAGCCTTTTAGAGAAAAAATGGGGTTCAATATATAGAGCATGGCCGGTCCCCTTTGGAAAAAAGGTGGCCGGCCCTTTGGTGTATTTTTGGTGTGTAATGGGTGATAATATGTGTAATGGGTGATTAATGGATTAATTAGGAATTAATCCATTAATTAGCCTAATTAATTTAATTTATAAGGAAGGTTTTGAAGGTTATGGAATGATTTCCTTGTAGAGGATATGGAGTAAAGATGGATGAGATAAATTTGAACTTGTTACCTATTTTGCGCACTCTTGACTCGGTTGATGGATAACTCTCCACTACTCGCATGTAGGAAACCCAATGTGTCTCAAGGGTAATTTTGTCCTCTTCACCTAAAAATCCACATGTCGCCTCTTGATTATTGTTGGCTCCACATATGTGATGACTGAAATTGAGAGTGATGTGTGAAAAATAAAAATGGGTGTGTAGATAGCACACCCTTGGTTTAACTTGGATTTTGAAATTGATTTTTTTAATTTCTTTTAAAAAGTTTTAAAATAGTAAATACTTTTTAATATTAGTATTGATATGGCAAGAAGAACAACAATAAGCGGCGAAATTTGAATTTTAGAGAGAAGTGAGATTAAGTTAAGTTTCAGGGGCAGTGCAAAAGATAAGCCAAAATTTATTAGCAAAATACTGAAGGGTGTATGAGTTGTACAAATATCTGCAAAGCGAAATTCCTTTTCAAAGGAGGGGATATACCACCATCTTGCTTCTATGGATAACAGTAAGGTATGTGAAAGCACCTCTAGTTAGATATTTTTGGAAAGAAGATTTGTTTTATTCATAAAGAATTGATCGGAATTTACCTTTAATATATAAACCGTGTCAAGAGGATGGTGTTTTCAACTTTTCATGGTTGCTACCAAAACAACTGGTAACGTTGAAGTGCACATCGTAGAAGTCAATGCTTTGGTAGCTATTGGATTTTGCTGCTTGGAAGGATTCATAATTTTTCAGGATGATAAGATTAATCATTCAACGTGGACTTCAACATTGGAGCACTATGGATTTTCAAAGATATGGCTGCGACCAAGTCATCAAGATGCCAGTCAAATTTGCTTTGTAATTCCCTTGGGCATTGGGTAAAATATCAAGTTTTGAGAAAGCCACAAGCAATGGAATGTCATGGCTCTGGTCGAAAACTTAAATTCAAGCAAAGATTAAAAAGGATTCAAACTCGAGCACGAGTTCTTTATAAGGGGAGGAGTTTGATGCCGTGCGTAAACGATAAGTTAATACAGCTAGCTTAATTCATGACGGTCGGTGTCTTTTCATTTTTTAAAGAACATGATTAAGGTTCTCTTAGTTAGATTGCATACTATAATATGTTATCTTTAGTTTTAATTATCCCTCCTATGAATGTAAGTTACTTCACCATTTAAAGGGCGCCATAGGCAAGTTTAATTTGGTCAATTAGGGAATTGTCAGATTAATCTAAGAAGAGTGTTTCCTCCTTTAAAACAAGTGCTTAGGTGAATCACAAGTCTCTTATCCCCCGTTGCTTTCAAACATTTGGCTCGTCCTATTTGGATACTTTGCTAAAAAATACTTCTGCAATTTTCGGACATTTTCACTCTTTTTTTAATATTTATTTACATAAAAAATTGTGTAAAATACATGAACTTATATGTATTATTGAAAATGTCATGAAAACTAGGTACGTAGGTGTATAATATACATATTGATGTTTTAGAAAACGTATGATCTAATAAAATCATTGAGACGTGTACGAAAAACCTCAAAGTATTTTGAAAACTTAGCAGCTAAAAGGGAAATAACCATCAACTTATTTTCTGTTACAAAACCTGCTTGCCGATATTTTCACTTCAACATCCCTTCCCCGCCACCCACAAACCTTTTTCGACCGCCATCTATGAAACCTTCCGTAACAAAGATACAAACAAAACCTATCGCAACTGCTACTCTGTCGATAGCCACCTCATTTCTACCGCCATCTATGGATGTGGTTGTGGACATCGAAATTTCGGTGAAATGAATGTTGACCAATAATTAAAATTTCAACACTCACGTGTCACATAAATTTTACATGTAGCGTGTGACTCAATGAAAAATCGAAATAAATTGGAAAAGTCATCAAATAGGACACGTGTCATTACTTGGCAGAAATGATTTATTTCATCTGATTATTTAAATCCAAAAATCAAGTTTTGAAATTCTATAAATAGGAAGCCAAGGCATTCATTTAGGGGGAGAAAGAAAGGAAGAAAGAGAGAAAGAAAGGAAGAAAGAAAGAAAGAAAGGAAGAAAGAAAGAAAGAAGGGAATTTACATCACACCAAAACCTTGAAGCCTTGAAACTCTAAAGCTCTCAAGCAAATCCCGAAGGATCAAGAAAACACTCTTCGTTCTTCGTCAAACCCTCCTTCAAGGTCAAGCCCCAACGGCCCTTGAAGAACTTCCGCCGACTCAAGATCAAGCCCCGACGGCCCCTTGAAGAAAGTGTTCATCATCCGTTCGTCCTAAGATCAAGCCCCAACGGCCCTTTGGATCAACAACCTCAACAAATCCACACATCCAATCAGTCTTCAAGATTAGGCCCAAAAGCCCTTGAAGATCCGCTCATCCATCAACCCTCAAGATCAAGCCCCGACGGCCTTTTGAAGAAATCCATACACTCAGTCTTCAAGATTAGGCCCAAAAGCCCTTGAAGATCCGCTCATCCATCAACCCTCAAGATCAAGCTCCGACGGCCCCCTTGAAGAAATCCATACACCCAGTATTCAAGATCAAGCTCAAAAGCCCTCGAAGATCCGTTCATCAACTGTTCATCCCTAGATCAAGCCCCGACGGCCCTTTGGATCAACAGCTCATCCACAAACCTACACCCTACGAAGATAGAATCAGAGGATCAAATTACAAAGAGATTGTAACCCCAAAATCATTAAACACAAAAAGATATTTTGTACACGGTATTCTTGTTTCTTGTTTCAGGAACTTTTCGTGTTTACAAATTTGGCACGCCCAGTGGGACAATCTCTACCTCTCATCTCTATCCTCCAATCATCGAAAAACGCAAATGGCATCAAGAAAGGATCAAGCTGTTCCTGCAATCAAAGCAAAGAACAAGAACATCATCGCCGCAAGTGGTGATATTTCGGGCATCGTAACCCGAAGTAAGGCAAGAGCTCTTTTTGCCGCGGCTTCCGCCCCTGCATTGACTCTGTCAAAGGAACAAGAGCACCTGAGGTACGAGCCTGTGATCACCCTAGCCTCGCTAAAGGCATCAAGGGGGGAAAGCCCGAGGAAATACTCAGAGTCCCTACTCTCCGACGCTGATTCGAGCGGCAGTACAACCATGCAAGTTATGACCACTGGAGCAACTTCAATCGAGGAGCAGCTAGCTCAGATGAATGAAGCAATCGCAAAGCTCACACGGACTGTGGAGGAGAAGGACTTGCAGATTGCCGCACTTGTCAACCAACTAGATGCGCTGCCCGACGTGAAAGTCGACCCAAATATTGGCCTATTAAAGAAAGAAGACGACGAAGAAGAGGAGCCACCAGTGGAGAAAGTTGAAGAGAAGCCAAAGCTAGACCAAGAAACGGCATTCATGGGATCTCTCTCTATCCAGCAGCTACAGGAGATGATCGCAAGCACTGTCAAGACACAGTACGAAGGAAGCTCGCATGACTCCGTACTGTACTCAAAGCCTTACTCCAAGAAGATTGACGCTTTGAAAATGCCAAGGGGTTATCAGCCCCCAAAATTCATGCAGTTCGATGGAAAAGGCAACCCGAAGCAACATGTCGCCCATTTCATTGAAACTTGCAACAATGCTGGGACAGAGGGAGACTACCTCGTCAAACAGTTCGTGCGTTCGCTGAAAAGTAACGCTTTTGACTGGTACACTGACCTCGAACCTGAGTCTATCAACAGTTGGGACCAGCTAGAAAGGGAATTCCTCAACCGTTTCTACAGCACTCGTCGTACTGTAAGCATGCTAGAGCTGACCAGTACGAAACAGTGGAGAGATGAACCTGTCGTCAACTACATAAATAGATGGCGCTCCTTAAGTCTGGATTGCAAAGATCGGCTTTCTGAAACCTCTGCCATTGAGATGTGCGTTCAAGGCATGCACTGGGGGTTACATTACATCCTCCAAGGCATAAAACCAAGAACATTCGAAGAGCTAGCAACTCGTTCCCACGACATGGAGCTGAGTATCGCTAATCATGGGAAAAAGGAGCCAATTACTAACTTCAATAAGGAGAAAGTATTCGCCCCAAATGTAGACAAGACCGGGAAGAAGCCCGCTAAGGAAGCTTTCACCGTCAACACTACCCCCATCAAGACCTCTTCAGCGCCCATCAAGACCTCCTCAGCGCCCATCAAGACCTCCTCAGCGCCCATCAAGATCTCCTCCAAGAAGAAAGCGAAGGAGATAAAGACAAGTGAGCCTTCTCGCACCCAAGACAGATACAAGAGCACCTTGAGAGAGTTGGAACAGAAAACGTACCCTTTTCCTGACTCTGACATAGCTGCCATGTTAGATGACTTGCTGGAAAAAAAAGGTGATTGAGCTACCCGAATGCAAGCGTCCTGAAGAAATGAATCGCACAAACGATCCTAGGTACTGCAAGTATCATCGTATTGTGAGCCATCCTGTTGGCAAGTGCTTCGTTCTCAAAGAACTCATCATGAAGCTAGCACAACAAGGGCAAATTGAGCTCGACCTTGAGGACACGGCCGCAACGCATACCACTACAATTGCGTTTGGATCGTTTAATCCTGTGCCTCTCCAAATGACACCTGACCGTTCCCGTGAATGCTTAAGTTGCACGGCACCTCCTACACAACCATCACTGGAGAGAAGCGACCAAGATACACATGCTGATGATGAAGAAGGATGGATATTGGTAACCTACAAAAAGACAAGGAAACCAAGACCACAAGTCATACAGCCAAAGGTGGAACAAAGAAGAAATCACCACGGCCGCAACAATGCGAAGCCTAAAAGAAACATAAAGCATAATAAAACAACATATGCTAGGGAACCTATGGAGCAGGAGCCACGCATTCCCGTTTCCTTGCGTGAGTACTTCCCGAATGACTTTTTCCAACAGTGCACTACCGTGGCCTGTCACATGGTTGAAGTAGAAATAGAAGAGCCCTCAAAAGGCAAAGCTATTGCCACTGAGGTAGAAAAGACCCTTACACCTGGAGAAGGTCTGCCAACACACTTTAGCATCGAGGAAGCGCTACCATTGCCAAAAAAGATGCGAAGAGCACTAGCAGCAGTCTTGGCAGGTCCCGACGACCACGAAGTGCAAGAAAGTAACGACGAAGGCTCGAAGCTTCAGCCACATGAATGTGCCACATGTTGTGCCACCCATGACGTAATTAACTTCACTGACGAAGACCTACTGTTGGGATCAAAGCCTCACAACCGTCCTCTCTTCGTCTCCGGGTACATAAAGGAATACAAAGTCAACCGCATGCTTGTGGATGGTGGGTCAGCCATAAACATCATGCCAAAATCAACAATGACCATAATCGGCATCAAGGTGAATGAACTATCCCTGAGCCGTCTGCTGATCCAGGGTTTTAACCAAGGAGGACAAAGGGCGATAGGTATGATCCGAGTAGAGATGACCATGGGAGAGCTCAAATCAAGCACGATATTCCACGTGATTGATGCAAGAACTTCCTATAGCTTGCTCTTAGGAAGACCTTGGATCCACGCAAATGGGGTAGTGCCGTCCACCCTTCACCAATGCCTAAAATTTTACCGAGAAGGAGTGAAGGTGATC